>NC_136070.1:267933586-268533586 GCF_964261635.1 Lissotriton helveticus | reverse complement strand
CCGTGAGCAGTTACGTTGAATCTGTAAGAACCTGTAAGAATAGTCCATATAGTAAATTATCTCTCAAACTTCATTGGTGAAAGCTGGAATAATGCAGAGCTTTATTCCTGTTAGTTGGCATTGGATGCAATGTTGTTTTTTATCTGTCTTTCTAAACCCTTTGATTACGACATCAAAAAATTTGATTGATTTCTTACTTTACTCATACTAAACTTGATGTCAGGAGATATATTGTTCAGTCAATACTGGAAATGATCATGGGAATGTTCTTCTCCTGTCCAGATACATAGAATGTCATCTTTATATCGAAGCCAAATTGTGACTTGGTGTCCAAAAGGGTTGTTGTTGTAGACATATGCATTGTCAAATTGTGCCACATGACAACCCACATTCCTTCCATATAGCCTTTGTGTACACAGACCTTAAGTTGGTACTACAATCTGACACCACGTCCTTGGGGAATCCCACATGGGTAAATATCCCCATCAGTGCCTTGCCCACTGAGGGAGCATCACCGTTCTCAGAGGGATAGCTTCTGGGTACCGGGTGGCATGGTCCACCAAGACAAGGCTGAACCTGTGGCCCATAGTCATCTTAGGGTCCGGAAGCCAAATAATATTGATGCCCACCCTTTCAAAGGTTGACAGGAAAAGGTTGCAGGCGAGTCTTGCACTTCCGTCCTGACTTGTATTTGGCCTGGCAGATAGGACATGACCTGAAAAAAGCATCTGAGGCCCTACTCATCTGGGGCCAATAAAAGTGGGTGACAAGCCTGTCAAAGGTCTTGTCCTGCCCTACATGACCTGTCAGAGGTGCATCGTAAACCAGCTCCAGTAGGAAGGCCCAGTAGCACTAGCGGACCACCAACAAACGTGTTGCCCCAGGCTCAGGAACATTAGGCTTGCTACACAGCAGACCATTTTCCCAGTAACCAAAGGTGTTGCAAGATGCCTGGGCTCAGACTGTGGCTGTAGGCCTTCAAGAGTAGGGCACTCCATGTGCACCTTGCAGAACTCTTCCCTGGTGGGACTTCCCTTCTGCTGCCAGTTGGCCAGTCAAGGAGGTTCCCCAGGGCATTAACGTCCACCCCTGTATACCCCTGGGTGTCCTCTTTAAGTTCAACCTCCTGCCAGACTGTGGGAGCTTCAGGAGTGGGTTTTCCTCACCCCTTGCCCTACCTCTTTTTGGCAGGCACCTGGGCCATTCTCTTTGGCTCCAGTTCCTCTTGACTACCCTTTTGGGTGGCCATGGACCGTGAAGTCAAGCACACCCACTCAGGCAACCCTAACAACTCCAAATGTGACCTGAGCTCCACCTGATTCCAAATGATGTGCTCCAGGTCATTGTCACACAGACAATACACAGGCATGGACGGACTTACAGCTACCCTCAAGGAACCTGAGACCTCCTACACTCAAAGGGAACCAGAGCCACTGGTGGTGACTCTCATGGTTGTCGGTCACAGCAACTTGGTGAAATACATTAGGGACTACCTGCTCTGAGATCACTTGATGGCATCTGACGGTTGTCATGCTGGCTCCAGTGTCACTCGGAGCCTTTACCCTCTGCCCATTGATGGTGACCCACTATCTGTATTTCCTAGTGTTAATAGGCATGTGAGTCCCCTGCATCATCTCTCCATCTCCCATGGACACTAGGGTAACCTCTACACTGTTTCATCCACAAACTGGGACAATCTCCTCCCCAAATGCTACACTAGCCAAGCCCCAGTGACTGCCCACCAGTGGGGTGCTGTGCCCGCTTGGGACACTTGGCATTCTCCTTGAACTGCCCTTCCTCTTGGCACTCCTAGCACATGGGGGTGCCTTCTCTGAGGACTTATTGTCAGGGAACAACATAGTCTTCTTTTTCTTCTACTCAGGTGGGAGATCGGAGTCCTGACCCCTGAAAATAATTTTGGAGTCCTTTAGAGAAATCCTTAGTTTCCTTGTAGTCCCCCCCTTCCTCTGGTGGGAACCCTGTCCACATTCATGGTGATCTCCCCAGATACCTTCTTGTGGACCCTGTTGCTGACACAGCGGTTCGCCTCCTTAGCAAGCTCCCTGGGGTCAGTAAGCTTACAATCAGGTGTTGGCAGAGATCTGCAAAACAAAGACCGAACATGTGCTCTTTTGAGATTTGAAATTGACCAGCCCCTGATAATCCTTTACATCACTGCCCTTCACACAACTATACAGTGCCTTGCAAAAGTAATCCACCCAGGTATTGTGGGCCAGTTTCCGACTGCCCCTAAACTTATGCTTATACTTCTCTGGGGTAATGTCATACTGACAAGGGCTTCCTTCATAGGGGATACCTCATCCTGTCACCTTATCTGAGGCTAGTAGGGCATCCCGCCTCTCGCTAGAGATGTGCTTGCACAGACCAGTCCTCCTATATTCCTTAGAGGGGTTTGTGCCTCTGTAAAGCCTCTCATAAGCCTCAAATCACTTGCCAATGTCATCCCCCACAACAAGGTCATGCACCAGACCTTGAGGGATATAGACCCTCTTGTCTCCAGAGGGCCCTATAGAATTGCTGCCACAATCAGTGCTGGACCCTGCCTGCCTGGCCTTGAGGTCCAGCTCCTTTAGACTCAGTTCATGAGCCAATAAGATTTTCTTCTCCACTAAGGTAATCTCTGCCTCAGATTTCTTGGCCTCTAAGACCAGTTTCTTTTCCTCTGCCTCCATGGCCAGTTTCTTTTCCTCCATCCTTAACTGGACCATCTGCAGCCTGAAATCTCTCTCCTCCCTCCTTTCTGCCCCCTCCTCTGGGGACAGCCTGCATGGTGGACACGCTGCTCCCTGCCCTGGCAAAGTGCTCCACTTCTGGGGTCAGGTCATCTCTCTCAACTGCAGGTGGAGACATGAGAAGGTTTTTCCCAGCCCATTCCATGTTTTTGTGTGGCTTCAACCACTGGCTAGTGAGATTCCACCCAGGCCATCAGCGCATTCTGAAACACCACCTTCCTGGTGGTGCTCTTAGCTGGAAATCTCCTCTCCTTGTAGAACTCCTTGAGCTGGGCCATAATGTAGGCATCCATGTTGCCCAGCTCATACTCCATTTAGCAGGTGTGGTCTCCAGCACAACAGACAGGGATAAAATCTAGAGAAACAAAAAGGCCAATGAAGAAACATTTAAGATCGAATTGGTCTCAGATATAGGATAGTAGTGTATACCAAATCACTGTATGTCATTCCACAAACAAAAATCCTGATCCTCACCACTAATCACTAATGTAAGAAATTGGGTTGTTGGTTAACTGGGGTGTGAGCTCTGGTCAAACAACAGCCTCAATTCTTGTCTGGGCAAGGCACAAACCAAACCTAAATTAACCTGTGCTCATACCTCTGGTAGCTTGGCATAGAGCAGTCAGGCTTAACTTAGAGGCAATGTGTAAAGTATGTGAGCAATACTTCAAACAGTAATAAAGTAAAACAAGCATTGGAAATGCAATAGGTCTCGCAATAGAATAGTTAGACTTTTTTCTTTTTGCAAATGGAAGAGTGGCGTTGCGTGGATGAGTGGCGTTGCGTGGATGAGTGGCGTTGCATGGATGAGTGGCGTTGCGTGGATGAGTGGCATTGCGTGGATGAGTGGCGTGTGTGAGTGGCGTTGCGTGTGTGAGTGGCGTTGCGTGTGTGAGTGGCGTAGCGTGTGTGAGTGGCGTAGCGTGTGTGAGTGGCGTAGCGTGTGTGAGTGGCGTTGCGTGTGTGACTGGCGTTGCGTGTGTGAGTGGCGTTGCGTGTGTGAATGGCGTTGCGTGTGTGAGTGGCGTTGCGTGGATGAGTGTGGTTGGAATGCAATAAGTATAGCATTAGAAAAGTTGTAGTTATTGGTGAGGGTGAGGGTGATTGAGGGTAAGGGGGTGAGGGTGATTGAGGGTAAGGGGGTAAGGGTGAGGGGTTTAGGGTGAGTGAGGGTGAGGTGTTGAGTGGGGGTGAGTGAGGGTGAGTGAGTGTGAGGGAGGGTGAGTGAGGGAGAGGGGTTGAGGGTGGGTGAGGGGTTGAGGGTGAGAGGGTGAGTGAGGGTAAGGGTGAGGAGTTGAGTGTGAGTGAGGGTGAGGGTGATTGAGTGTGAGGTGTTGAGGGAGGGTGAGGGTGAGTGAGGGTGAGGGTGAGGTGTTGAGGGTGAGTGAGGGTGAGGAGTTGAGGGTGAGGGTTAGTGAGTGTGAGGGGTTGAGTGTGAGTGTGAGTGAGGGTGAGTGAGGGTGAGGGGTTGAGGGTGAGTGAGGGTGAGGGTGAGGCTGAGAGGTTGAGGGTAAGTGAGGGTGAGTGATGGTGAGGCAGAGGGGGTGAGGGTAAGTGAGGGTGAGTGAGAGTGAGGGTGAGTGAGGGGTTGAGGGTGAACGGTTGAGGGTGAGTGAGGGTGAGGGTGAAGTGTTGAGGGTGAGTGAGGGTGAGGGGTTGAGAGTGAGTGAGGGTGAGGCGTTGAGGGTAAGTGAGGGTGAGTGAGAGTGAGGGTGAGTGAGGGGTTGAGGGTGAACGGTTGAGGGTGAGTGAGGGTGAGGGTGAAGTGTTGAGGGTGAGTGAGGGTGAGGGGTTGAGAGTGAGTGAGGGTGAGGCGTTGAGGGTGAGTGAGGGTGAGGGTGAGTGTGGGTGAGGGTGAGTGAGGGTGGGTGAGGGTGAGTGAGGGTGAGTGAGGGTGAGTGAGGGTGAGTGAGGGTGAGTGAGGGTGAGGGGTTGAGGGTGAGTGAGGGTGAAGGGTTGAGAGTGATTGAGGATGAGGATTTGAGGGTGAGTGGGGGGTTGAGGCTGAGTGAGGGTGAGGGTGATTGAGGGTAAGGGTTTGAGGCTGAGTGAGGGTGAGGGTGAGGGGTTGAGTGTGAGTGAGGGTGAGGGTGATTGAGGGTGAGGTGTTGAGGGTGAGTGAGGGTGAGTGAGAGTGAGTGAGGGTGAGGGCTTGAGGGTGAGTGAGGGTGAGAGTGTGAATGAGGGTGAGTGAGGGTGAGTGAGGGTGAGTGAGGGTGATTGAGGGTGAGTGAGGGTGAGGGTGATTGAGGGTGAGTGAGGGTGAGTGAGGGTGAGGGTGAGTGAGGGTAAGTGAGGGTGAGGGTGAGTGAGGGTGATTGAGGGTGAGTGAGGGTGAGTGATGGTGATGTGTTGAGGGTGATAGAGAGTTATAGAGGGTGAGGGGTTGATGTTGAAAAAACATTTTGTTAATAAAATGTCTGACGGAAATCGCCACCTGAACGCTACCTACATTTACCAGGTTAGCGTTCTAGTTTTTTTTTTCTTTTCCCTACCGTTACGTTTTATTTTTGATGGACATTTTTTTTAGCCAATCGGAGCGCGACGTTTTTGACGTCGCGTTCCGATTAGCATACGTAATCGGTGGAATTCTCCAGAACATGGAGAATAGCCGGATGCGGAAGGCGTGTTCCTGTACGTGTGCTGTTGGTGCGTCGTAGGATAGGTAAGAGATTCCCTCGACGTGTTTTTTTAATATAATGTAAAGTAGTATTGATAGTATGCATAAAATAGTTAATAATTACGAGTGTATTTATATAAATAGTGACATATTTTGTTAGCGATTGTAATTATTTTTGTTATTTATGTAATTTATATGCAATTAAGTGTTTTATTTACTACATATAGTATATTTAAGTTAACGAATGAATAGGAGTGTATTTTTAATACTGTTGACATTGTATTTTTTTGTTTGTAATATTTCGAAATGATTAATATGTCGTGTAATTAAAGTCTTGTTTTTATTAATCGATATGTAATGTATTTATTTTCTTAAAGTGTTATGTAATGTATTATTAGCAGTTGTTTGTAATTTGACGTACAAGAGCTGTTCATTGAGTTTCTAAGTACTCTTTTCGCCATGAATATTGTACACTTAAAATGTATTAATTGTATTACGATTTCTTTTGTGAAGCTAAGAGACATATGTAATGTTTATTGATTATTTTTTGCGCTGAATCCAAGTTGCGTAATATGTTTTTAATACTTGATGTAATTCCGTGTGATGAAGTGCTATTGTTATATGCCTACGGCTTTTTGTGTAACTCATGACAATTGTGTTTAATCCGTCCGATTTACGGGATGAATAGTGCTTGTTTATTACCCAAGTTAAAAATAGGCTGTTTTACTTTTGTGTTTGTACATCCTAGTCCTCGCATCCTGACTGATAATTCTTCGTTCTTTTGTTGGTGTTATTTTGTCCTAATAATTGTTGGTTTGGTGACCTGAAGCTTGATAAACATCATTGCGCGTATTTTTACTTTGGTTGTTATTTTCTAGGATGTCTTTCTGTTGCGTATCTTGAGTATGTATTTGTAGGGTGAATTAGGCTGTTAGTTTATTAGGGTGAATTAGGACTCAGGATTTCTATCTTGGAGTTAGAGTGTGGATTAGGATAGTTTATTTCTATTATTCCTTTTGTTGTTGTATGTGTGTGTGTGTGAGGGTGAGTGAGGGTGTGTGAAGCTGAGGGTGTGTGACGGTGTGTGAGGGAAGCTTGCACTGCTGCTGTCGGTGCTGTACCTGTTCCATGTGTAAGGGAAGCTTGCACTGCTGTTGCCTGTGCTGTACCTGCTCCGTGTGTGAGGGAAGCTTGCACTGCTGCCGCCTGTGCTGTACCTGATCTATGTGTGAGGGAAGCTTGCACTGCTGCCGCCTGTGCTGTACCTGATCTATGTGTGAGGGAAGCTTGCACTGCTGCTGCCTGTGCTGTACCTGATCTATGTCTGAGGGAAGCTTGCACTGCTGCTGTCGGTGCTGTACCTGTTCCATGTGTAAGTGAAGCTTGCACTGCTGCCGCCTGTGCTGTACCTGATGTATGTGTGAGGGAAGCTTGCACTGCTGCCGCCTGTGCTGTACCTGATCTATGTTTGAGGGAAGCTTGCACTGCTGCCGCCTGTGCTGTACCTGATCTATGTCTGAGGGAAGCTTGCACTGCTGCTGTCGGTGCTGTACCTGTTCCATGTGTAAGGGAAGCTTGCACTGCTGCCGCCTGTGCTGTACCTGATCTATGTGTGAGGGAAGCTTGCACTGCTGCCGCCTATGCTGTACCTGATCTATGTGTGAGGGAAGCTTGCACTGCTGCTGCCTGTGCTGTACCTGATCTATGTCTGAGGGAAGCTTGCACTGCTGCTGTCGGTGCTGTACCTGTTCCATGTGTAAGTGAAGCTTGCACTGCTGCCGCCTGTGCTGTACCTCATGTATGTGTGAGGGAAGCTTGCACTGCTGCCGCCTGTGCTGTACCTGATCTATGTTTGAGGGAAGCTTGCACTGCTGCCGCCTGTGCTGTACCTGATCTATGTCTGAGGGAAGCTTGCACTGCTGCTGTCGGTGCTGTACCTGTTCCATGTGTAAGGGAAGCTTGCACTGCTGCCGCCTGTGCTGTACCTGATGTATGTGTGAGGGAAGCTTGCACTGCTGCCGCCTGTGCTGTACCTGATCTATGTGTGAGGGAAGCTTGCACTGCTGCTGTCGGTGCTGTACCTGTTCCATGTGTAAGGGAAGCTTGCACTGCTGTTGCCTGTGCTGTACCTGCTCCGTGTTTGAGTGAAGCTTGCATTGCCGTTGCCTGTGCTATACCTGCTCCGTGTGTGATGGAAGCTTGCACTGCTGCTGTCGGTGCTGTACCTGTTCCATGTGTAAGGGAAGCTTGCACTGCTGTTGGCTGTGCTGTACCTGCTCCGTGTGTGAGGGAAGCTTGCACTGCTGCCACCTGTGCTGTACCTGATCTATGTGTGAGGGAAGCTTGCACTGCTGCTGTCGGTGCTGTACCTGTTCCATGTGTAAGGGAAGCTTGCACTGCTGTTGGCTGTGCTGTACCTGCTCCGTGTTTGAGTGAAGCTTGCATTGCCGTTGCCTGTGCTGTACCTGCTCCGTGTGTGATGGAAGCTTGCACTGCTGCCGCCTGTGCTGTACCTGATCTATGTGTGAGGGAAGCTTGCACTGCTGCTGTCGGTGCTGTACCTGTTCCATGTGTAAGGGAAGCTTGCACTGCTGTTGCCTGTGCTGTACCTGCTCCGTGTTTGAGTGAAGCTTGCATTGCCGTTGCCTGTGCTATACCTGCTCCGTGTGTGATGGAAGCTTGCACTGCTGCTGTCGGTGCTGTACCTGTTGCATGTGTAAGGGAAGCTTGCACTGCTGCCGCCTGTGCTGCACCTGATCTATGTGTGAGGGAAGCTTGCACTGCTGCTGCCTGTGCTGTACCTGCTCTGTGTGTGAGGGAAGCTTGCACTGCTGCCGCCTGTGCTGTACCTGATCTATGTGTGAGGGAAGATTGCACTGCTGCTGTCGGTGCTGTACCTGTTGCATGTGTAAGGGAAGCTTGCACTGCTGCCGCCTGTGCTGCACCTGATCTATGTGTGAGGGAAGCTTGCACTGCTGCTGCCTGTGCTGTACCTGCTCTGTGTGTGAGGGAAGCTTGCACTGCTGCCGCCTGTGCTGTACCTGATCTATGTGTGAGGGAAGATTGTACTGCTGCTGTCGGTGCTGTACCTGTTCCATGTGTAAGGGAAGCTTGCACTTGGAACTGTTGCCTGTGCTGTACCTGCTCCGTGTTTGAGTGAAGCTTGCATTGCCGGTGCCTGTGCTGTACCAGCTCCGTGTGTGATGGAAGATTGCGAGATCTGGCATAACGGAAGGATTGGTAGTGCGTGCACCGCTGCTTGGGGTATCTGCGAGATTTGTGTAAGTAAATGGAGAGGGGGGTGAGAGTTGGAAGAGAGAGTGAAACAGGCAGAAACGTGGAGAGTTAAAAGAAAGAGGGAATGAATCTAAGCTGCGAGATGTGGCATAACAGAAGGATTGGTAGTGCGTGCACCGCTGCTTGGGGTATCTGCGAGATTTGTGTAAGTAAATGGAGAGGGGGGTGAGAGTTGGAAGAGAGAGTGAAACAGGCAGAAACGTGGAGAGTTAAAAGAAAGAGGGAATGAATCTAAGCTGCGAGATGTGGCATAACAGAAGGATTTGTAGTGCGTGCACCGCTGCTTGGGGTACGACAAACAGGAGATGGTGACTAAAGTTTCAACAATGAGGTTGGAAGGCAGAAACGTGGAGAGTTAAAAGAAAGAGGGAATGAATCTAAGCTGCGAGATGTGGCATAACAGAAGGATTGGTAGTGCGTGCACCGCTGCTTGGGGTATCTGCGAGATCTGGGAGAGCGGCATGAGGGTGTGAAAGCAGCAGGGGCCTGGAATGGGGCTAAGATACCTGAAGCCACTCGACACGGCAGGCAGGGGAGGGGGCGTAGCAGGGGTGTGGGAGGAGTGCGTCTGAGGGATGTTAGCGCTGAATCCAACTTGCGTAATATGTTTTCTATATTTGATGTAAATCCGTGTGATGAACTGCTATTGTTATATGCCTACGGCTTTGTGTGTAACTCGTGACAATTGTGTTTAATCCGTCCCATTTACCGGATGAATAGTGCTTGTTTATTACCCAAGTTAAAAATAGGCTGTTTTACTTTTGGGTTTGTACATCCTCGTCCTCGCATCCTGACCGAGATTTCTTCGTTCTTTTGTTGGTGTTCTGTTGTCCTAATAATTGTTAGTTTGGTGACCTGAAGCTTGAAAAACATCATTGCGCGTATTTTTACTTAGGTTGTTATTTTCTAGGATGTCTTTCTGTTGCGTATCTTGAGGGTGTATTTGTAGGGTGAATTAGGCTGTTAGTTTATTAGGGTGAATTAGGACTCAGGATTTAAATCTAGGAGTTAGAGTGTGGATTAGGATAGTTTATTTCTATTCTTCTTTTTGTTGTTGTATGTGTGTGTGTGTGTGAGGGTGAGTGAGGGTGTGTGAAGCTGAGGGTGTGTGACGGTGTGTGAGGGAAGCTTGCACTGCTGCTGTCGGTGGTGTACCTGTTCCATGTGTAAGGGAAGCTTGCACTGCTGTTGCCTGTGCTGTACCTGCTCCGTGTTTGAGTGAAGCTTGCATTGCCGTTGCCTGTGCTATACCTGCTCCGTGTGTGATGGAAGCTTGCACTGCTGCTGTCGGTGCTGTACCTGTTCCATGTGTAAGGGAAGCTTGCACTGCTGTTGGCTGTGCTGTACCTGCTCCGTGTGTGAGGGAAGCTTGCACTGCTGCCACCTGTGCTGTACCTGATCTATGTGTGAGGGAAGCTTGCACTGCTGCTGTCGGTGCTGTACCTGTTCCATGTGTAAGGGAAGCTTGCACTGCTGTTGGCTGTGCTGTACCTGCTCCGTGTTTGAGTGAAGCTTGCATTGCCGTTGCCTGTGCTGTACCTGCTCCGTGTGTGATGGAAGCTTGCACTGCTGCCGCCTGTGCTGTACCTGATCTATGTGTGAGGGAAGCTTGCACTGCTGCTGTCGGTGCTGTACCTGTTCCATGTGTAAGGGAAGCTTGCACTGCTGTTGCCTGTGCTGTACCTGCTCCGTGTTCGAGTGAAGCTTGCATTGCCGTTGCCTGTGCTATACCTGCTCCGTGTGTGATGGAAGCTTGCACTGCTGCTGTCGGTGCTGTACCTGTTGCATGTGTAAGGGAAGCTTGCACTGCTGCCGCCTGTGCTGCACCTGATCTATGTGTGAGGGAAGCTTGCACTGCTGCTGCCTGTGCTGTACCTGCTCTGTGTGTGAGGGAAGCTTGCACTGCTGCCGCCTGTGCTGTACCTGATCTATGTGTGAGGGAAGATTGCACTGCTGCTGTCGGTGCTGTACCTGTTGCATGTGTAAGGGAAGCTTGCACTGCTGCCGCCTGTGCTGCACCTGATCTATGTGTGAGGGAAGCTTGCACTGCTGCTGCCTGTGCTGTACCTGCTCTGTGTGTGAGGGAAGCTTGCACTGCTGCCGCCTGTGCTGTACCTGATCTATGTGTGAGGGAAGATTGTACTGCTGCTGTCGGTGCTGTACCTGTTCCATGTGTAAGGGAAGCTTGCACTTGGAACTGTTGCCTGTGCTGTACCTGCTCCGTGTTTGAGTGAAGCTTGCATTGCCGTTGCCTGTGCTGTACCAGCTCCGTGTGTGATGGAAGATTGCGAGATCTGGCATAACGGAAGGATTGGTAGTGCGTGCACCGCTGCTTGGGGTATCTGCGAGATTTGTGTAAGTAAATGGAGAGGGGGGTGAGAGTTGGAAGAGAGAGTGAAACAGGCAGAAACGTGGAGAGTTAAAAGAAAGAGGGAATGAATCTAAGCTGCGAGATGTGGCATAACAGAAGGATTGGTAGTGCGTGCACCGCTGCTTGGGGTATCTGCGAGATTTGTGTAAGTAAATGGAGAGGGGGGTGAGAGTTGGAAGAGAGAGTGAAACAGGCAGAAACGTGGAGAGTTAAAAGAAAGAGGGAATGAATCTAAGCTGCGAGATGTGGCATAACAGAAGGATTTGTAGTGCGTGCACCGCTGCTTGGGGTACGACAAACAGGAGATGGTGACTAAAGTTTCAACAATGAGGTTGGAAGGCAGAAACGTGGAGAGTTAAAAGAAAGAGGGAATGAATCTAAGCTGCGAGATGTGGCATAACAGAAGGATTGGTAGTGCGTGCACCGCTGCTTGGGGTATCTGCGAGATCTGGGAGAGCGGCATGAGGGTGTGAAAGCAGCAGGGGCCTGGAATGGGGCTAAGATACCTGAAGCCACTCGACACGGCAGGCAGGGGAGGGGGCGTAGCAGGGGTGTGGGAGGAGTGCGTCTGAGGGATGTTAGCGCTGAATCCAACTTGCGTAATATGTTTTCTATATTTGATGTAAATCCGTGTGATGAACTGCTATTGTTATATGCCTACGGCTTTGTGTGTAACTCGTGACAATTGTGTTTAATCCGTCCCATTTACCGGATGAATAGTGCTTGTTTATTACCCAAGTTAAAAATAGGCTGTTTTACTTTTGGGTTTGTACATCCTCGTCCTCGCATCCTGACCGAGATTTCTTCGTTCTTTTGTTGGTGTTCTGTTGTCCTAATAATTGTTAGTTTGGTGACCTGAAGCTTGAAAAACATCATTGCGCGTATTTTTACTTAGGTTGTTATTTTCTAGGATGTCTTTCTGTTGCGTATCTTGAGGGTGTATTTGTAGGGTGAATTAGGCTGTTAGTTTATTAGGGTGAATTAGGACTCAGGATTTAAATCTAGGAGTTAGAGTGTGGATTAGGATAGTTTATTTCTATTCTTCTTTTTGTTGTTGTATGTGTGTGTGTGTGTGTGTGTGAGGGTGAGTGAGGGTGTGTGAAGCTGAGGGTGTGTGACGGTGTGTGAGGGAAGCTTGCACTGCTGCTGTCGGTGGTGTACCTGTTCCATGTGTAAGGGAAGCTTGCACTGCTGCCGCCTGTGCTGTACCTGATCTATGTGTGAGGGAAGCTTGCACTGCTGTTGGCTGTGCTGTACCTGTTCCGTGTTTGAGTGAAGCTTGCATTGCCGTTGCCTGTGCTGTACCTGCTCCGTGTGTGATGGAACCTTGCACTGCTGCCGCCTGTGCTGTACCTGATCTATGTGTGAGGGAAGCTTGCACTGCTGCTGTCGGTGCTGTACCTGTTCCATGTGTAAGGGAAGCTTGCACTGCTGTTGGCTGTGCTGTACCTGCTCCGTGTTTGAGTGAAGCTTGCATTGCCGTTGCCTGTGCTGTACCTGCTCCGTGTGTGATGGAAGCTTGCACTGCTGCCGCCTGTGCTGTACCTGATCTATGTGTGAGGGAAGCTTGCACTGCTGCTGTCGGTGCTGTACCTGTTCCATGTGTAAGGGAAGCTTGCACTGCTGTTGCCTGTGCTGTACCTGCTCCGTGTTTGAGTGAAGCTTGCATTGCCGTTGCCTGTGCTATACCTGCTCCGTGTGTGATGGAAGCTTGCACTGCTGCTGTCGGTGCTGTACCTGTTGCATGTGTAAGGGAAGCTTGCACTGCTGCCGCCTGTGCTGCACCTGATCTATGTGTGAGGGAAGCTTGCACTGCTGTTGCCTGTGCTGTACCTGCTCCGTGTGTGATGGAACCTTGCACTGCTGCCGCCTGTGCTGTACCTGATCTATGTGTGAGGGAAGCTTGCACTGCTGCTGTCGGTGCTGTACCTGTTCCATGTGTAAGGGAAGCTTGCACTGCTGTTGCCTGTGCTGTACCTGCTCCGTGTTTGAGTGAAGCTTGCATTGCCGTTGCCTGTGCTATACCTGCTCCGTGTGTGATGGAAGCTTGCACTGCTGCTGTCGGTGCTGTACCTGTTCCATGTGTAAGGGAAGCTTGCACTGCTGCCGCCTGTGCTGTACCTGATCTATGTGTGAGGGAAGCTTGCACTGCTGCTGCCTGTGCTGTACCTGCTCTGTGTGTGAGGGAAGCTTGCACTGCTGCCGCCTGTGCTGTACCTGATCTATGTGTGAGGGAAGCTTGCACTGCTGCCGCCTGTGCTGTACCTGATCTATGTGTGAGGGAAGCTTGCACTGCTGCTGTCGGTGCTGTACCTGTTCCATGTGTAAGGGAAGCTTGCACTGCTGTTGGCTGTGCTGTACCTGCTCCGTATGTGAGGGAAGCTTGCACTGCTGCCGCCTGTGCTGTACCTGATGTATGTGTGAGGGAAGCTTGCACTGCTGCTGTCGGTGCTGTACCTGTTCCATGTGTAAGGGAAGCTTGTACTGCTGTTGGCTGTGCTGTACCTGCTCCGTGTTTGAGTGAAGCTTGCATTGCCGTTGCCTGTGCTGTACCTGCTCCGTGTGTGATGGAAGCTTGCACTGCTGCCGCCTGTGCTGTACCTGATCTATGTGTGAGGGAAGCTTGCACTGCTGCTGTCGGTGCTGTACCTGTTCCATGTGTAAGGGAAGCTTGCACTGCTGTTGCCTGTGCTGTACCTGCTCCGTGTTTGAGTGAAGCTTGCATTGCCGTTGCCTGTGCTATACCTGCTCCGTGTGTGATGGAAGCTTGCACTGCTGCTGTCGGTGCTGTACCTGTTCCATGTGTAAGGGAAGCTTGCACTGCTGTTGGCTGTGCTGTACCTGCTCCGTGTGTGAGGGAAGCTTGCACTGCTGCCACCTGTGCTGTACCTGATCTATGTGTGAGGGAAGCTTGCACTGCTGCTGTCGGTGCTGTACCTGTTCCATGTGTAAGGGAAGCTTGCACTGCTGTTGGCTGTGCTGTACCTGCTCCGTGTTTGAGTGAAGCTTGCATTGCCGTTGCCTGTGCTGTACCTGCTCCGTGTGTGATGGAAGCTTGCACTGCTGCCGCCTGTGCTGTACCTGATCTATGTGTGAGGGAAGCTTGCACTGCTGCTGTCGGTGCTGTACCTGTTCCATGTGTAAGGGAAGCTTGCACTGCTGTTGCCTGTGCTGTACCTGCTCCGTGTTTGAGTGAAGCTTGCATTGCCGTTGCCTGTGCTATACCTGCTTCGTGTGTGATGGAAGCTTGCACTGCTGCTGTCGGTGCTGTACCTGTTGCATGTGTAAGGGAAGCTTGCACTGCTGCCGCCTGTGCTGCACCTGATCTATGTGTGAGGGAAGCTTGCACTGCTGCTGCCTGTGCTGTACCTGCTCTGTGTGTGAGGGAAGCTTGCACTGCTGCCGCCTGTGCTGTACCTGATCTATGTGTGAGGGAAGATTGCACTGCTGCTGTCGGTGCTGTACCTGTTGCATGTGTAAGGGAAGCTTGCACTGCTGCCGCCTGTGCTGCACCTGATCTATGTGTGAGGGAAGCTTGCACTGCTGCTGCCTGTGCTGTACCTGCTCTGTGTGTGAGGGAAGCTTGCACTGCTGCCGCCTGTGCTGTACCTGATCTATGTGTGAGGGAAGATTGTACTGCTGCTGTCGGTGCTGTACCTGTTCCATGTGTAAGGGAAGCTTGCACTTGGAACTGTTGCCTGTGCTGTACCTGCTCCGTGTTTGAGTGAAGCTTGCATTGCCGTTGCCTGTGCTGTACCAGCTCCGTGTGTGATGGAAGATTGCGAGATCTGGCATAACGGAAGGATTGGTAGTGCGTGCACCGCTGCTTGGGGTATCTGCGAGATTTGTGTAAGTAAATGGAGAGGGGGGTGAGAGTTGGAAGAGAGAGTGAAACAGGCAGAAACGTGGAGAGTTAAAAGAAAGAGGGAATGAATCTAAGCTGCGAGATGTGGCATAACAGAAGGATTGGTAGTGCGTGCACCGCTGCTTGGGGTATCTGCGAGATTTGTGTAAGTAAATGGAGAGGGGGGTGAGAGTTGGAAGAGAGAGTGAAACAGGCAGAAACGTGGAGAGTTAAAAGAAAGAGGGAATGAATCTAAGCTGCGAGATGTGGCATAACAGAAGGATTTGTAGTGCGTGCACCGCCGCTTGGGGTACGACAAACAGGAGATGGTGACTAAAGTTTCAACAATGAGGTTGGAAGGCAGAAACGTGGAGAGTTAAAAGAAAGAGGGAATGAATCTAAGCTGCGAGATGTGGCATAACAGAAGGATTGGTAGTGCGTGCACCGCTGCTTGGGGTACGACAAACAGGAGATGGTGACTAAAGTTTCAACCATGAGGTTGGAAGGCAGTGAAGTGAAATGTGAGGAGGCACCTCTTCAAATTGTAAAACAGACGGAGGGCATTGCTGTGGGGAGGGGGTGTAGGAGAAATGCACATGGCGGGCAGGGGAGGGGGCGGAGCGGGGAGAGCGGCATGTGGGTGTGAAGAAGCCGGGGCCTTTGAAGTGAAGCTAAGCTTCACTTCAAAAGGTGTCGGAGGAATGCGGCAGAGGGAACAGACGGCGATTGCGGCTGAGGGAACTGATGTGCACGAGCTTTTAAGCTCAATGCACATGCGCATTGAGCTTAAAAGTCACGGGCACTGCAAGGAATCGCCAGGATTCCTTGCTTCTTAGTTAAAGCTTGTTTAAGCCGCAATAGGCTCGCAAGCTCGATGCGCATGCGCATCGACAGGCGAGACCTAAAAAGACCACACAAAAAGGATCCCACACCAAGTTAGAAAAATAGAACGTTCCTAAATAAATAAAACAAGTCAGAAACAACAACAATTCAATCAATAGAACCGGAGATATGTAATTTAAAAGATTTTAGTGAAAATAGCTACAAAAAATGCAAAGTGGCAACCATCGAAATCTGGCAAAGTGCGGCGTCAAGGATGCAGTGCGCAGTCGGGGTGATGAGTCAGTTCCGAGGAGATGCAAACCTGGAATGCAGAGTCCGAAGCCATCGTGGAGGTTGGCTTTGATGAAGGATGTGAGGGCCTGTGCCAGGGATGCATTGCACAGTGGTGGTTTCAATGAGGCTGCAGAGGCGATGTGAGTCTTTGCGGAGGGTCCAATCCACCAGTTGCAGAGATGCGTCGGTTCTGTTCAGGGTTGCGCCACGCAGCAGGGGAGATTCACCTGTTCTGCTAGATCCACAGGCTGGCAGAGCACTCTAAGTGCACTCCCAAGAGTCCACGACTTGGTGGCACCACTTGACAGGGTTTATTCACAGATGGCAGAGTCCAGGTGCAAGGTTGTTTGAAGCCTGCTATGTCCCTGAGGCTTCGGTTCAGGAGGCCAGCCAACTGGCCCTTGGAGTCACTCTGAGTTCTGGGTTCTAGGGATTCAGGTCCAGTTCTTATCATCCAGGCAACAGGGCAGCAAGTCAGCACAGCAGGACAGCAGTCCCTATGGGCAACAGTACAGCAGAGTGGCAGTTCTTTCAGAAGCACAACAGTCCTTCTTCCTGGCTGAGTATCCACAAGTCCAGAAGTTTACTGAGGAGTTGGTGCTGAGGTCAAGTATTTATACCCAGTTGTCCCTTTGAAGAAGGGAGAAGCTTCTAGAGGCATGCCTTTGAAGTGCACCTGTGCCTGTATTTGTGTGGAGGCTGGACAACATCTATTCAAGTATAAGTGGGGTAGGGTCCTGTTCCAACCTCCCATCCTGCCAGTGATGGTCCATCCAGTCACATCTACGTTCCCCACTGTGTGTGGCTGTCCAGGATGAATATACAAATCTCAACTGTCAATTACACACAGACAAGTGACCCAGAGAGCTGAGGCAAGAAAAGCCTACATTCTAAAAGTTCCCATGAGGCACAGGGTCAAGACTGATTTGCATATGGCCATGTCTGAACTGGGGTGGCATGGTGACCAAAATAATGATGGATTAAACCCAGATCTGTGACTGGGGGTGAATGTTTTGCCAATGTGCAACATTCCGTCCATCATCTTGTGTGTTTTGCTGTTCGCCCTATGTGGGGAGGGTATGCCCAGACGTGGGTCCCTTGCTCACTACGCCACTGGAGTCAAGCTATCCTGGCTGATGACGGCTGATAGCCAGAAACCAGTCCTAGGATGCTTGATTCCGGTCCAGGGAAGACATGGCTTGGCAGTTCGGGATGGACTGTTCCAATGAGGCACAGGGTCAAGACTGATTTGTATATAGCTGTGTCTGAACTGAGGTGGCGAAGTGACCTAAAGAATGATGATGGATTCAATACAGATCTGTGACTGGGGGGGAGTGTCTGAAAAGTTTCAGCGGTCCGTCCATCATCTCCTTGTGTTTCTTTGTTCGCCCTAAGTTGGCAGGGTATGCCCTGAACTGGGTCCCTTGCTCACTTCGCCACTGTATTCAAGCTAGCCTGGCTGATGAAGGGTGTTACCGAGAAAGTGGCTCCAGGATGCTTGATTCCTGTTCAGGGACGACCTGGCATTACAGTTTGGGCTAGACTGTTCCCATGAGGCAGAGGGTCAAGACTGATTTGCATATAGCTGGATCTGAACTGAGGTGGCAAAGTGAGGTAAAGAATGATGATGGGTTCAACCCAGATCTGTGACTGGGGGTGAGTGTCTGCAAAGTTTCAGCGCTCCGTCCATCATCTCCTTGTGTTTACATATATTAAAGCCAGGTTGAAATAGCAGTTTAAAACAGCACACACACAGGCTGCAATGGCAGGTCTGAGATATGTTTACAGTGCTACTTAAGTGGGTGGCGCAATCAGTGCTGCAGGCCCACTGGTAGCATTTAATTTACAGGCCCTTGGCACATGTGGAGCCATTTTACCAGGAATGTACAAGTACATTAAATAGGCCAATTGGATATAAGCCAATCTAACATGTTTTAAGGAGGGAGCATAAGCACATTATGTTGGGCTGTGGTGCTCCGCCTTCGTAGCTCACACTCATCTTCCGTTGCGCAGGGCCTTGGGTGGAGCAACTTCTTACCTTGGTGTTCCCTGGGAGTAGAAAGTCACATGCCACCAGGATGCATTTTCTTCCCAGTAGGAGGGAAAGTTTAAGGACCTGCGGTGTCAGCGTCCCGATGCAAGTACAAGTGCCCTCTTTTAATTTGTTTCAAATTTGATACAAGATGGTGCCCCTCATTCTAGGGTAGTAATAGCCTAATCCAATATGGAGGAAAGTAGTTTCTGTGTAGGTTTTCCACTTCCAGGTCAGATAAGACTATTTAAGTGGCGTTGGAGGATTGGTCTCTGCATTGCAAACGCTCATGTTTATGCTTAGTAGTGTTTTTTCATGATATTTATTACTAATTCCTTCCAGTTTAGGTTCCTTTGGTGTTGCTCTGGAGTTTCGTTCCTTGCTCTTGTCATCTGAGGGTTTTTGTTTTGACCTTTTTCTCTCAGCAGTAGTTTCTTTCCTTGGACCCTTACCTGCTGCTGCTCACTCCACCATCAGTTGGTATAGTGGCTGCAGAAAGGAATCACCCAAACCTCGGGTCAAGTCCTCAAAGCTACAAACACTTTTGCTGCCTCCAACCATCATCAACAGATTGCGACGCCAGCATATTCCAGAACCCACTGTAGAAATGGACTATGTCGCTGATCTACAAAGTACCATTCAGCAGCAACAAGCTGAAATAATGTCTTTGAGAAATGAAAAGTCAGCCTTACCTCAGTCCTTGGTGCCTCGAGAAACCCTGGCTCTCCCTCCTGTGTCAATTTGATGGTAATCCAGAGAAGTAAACGAATTTTCAGACTCCCTTACGGAGCATTTTACTTTCTGACCTTTGCAGTATTTATCAGACAAGAGCAAGGTGGGGCATTTAATCAGCTGCTTGGCTGGAGATGCATTATTTTGATCATACGTAGATAACAAGGAATCCCTGTATATTATTATGGTTCTTGGGACATGGTAAATAACACAGTGGAAAATATCAATCCCAAGCAACTAAAAAATCACATTGGTAACTAATGTAAACAATTAGTTCAAACATAAGATAAGAAGAATTATTAGATTTTAATTGTTTATACATAAATTTACATTCAACACAATTTTGATAATAGCTAAAATATTTAATTCAATAAAAAACAAATTAATAGCAAAAACATTCAGTTCATTAAAAACAATTTGGTGGCAAAACAATACATTTTTCGACGCGAGTTTCAACACAGCATGGTGTCTTCATCAGGAGTAGCCAACCATACACCTAGGATACAATTTAGAACAACATTTAAAAACTTACTTACGTACTCATTGTTTACAGCATAGTTACATATTCACGTTAAAAACATGATATATATCTCTATAGGCTAACAGGTAGTCTGACTGCACATACTCATGTATCCAAATTTATAACTTTGAAGAAATTAAAAGAGGTAATACAGCTCATGTTTCATACTGTATATAGGGTATGTTAAGTACATGAAAAAAATCAATACAGTTTCATCTCAATAGTATTGTTAGTGGGGGAAACATTAGTGTGAATAGAAAAAGTTTGGAAACTGAAGATTTAATGATGGAGGTATATACCCACACACCGACACCCGTGAATCTAGGTATTCAACTAGATAGTTTAATCATCGATATTTATTTGAGGCTTACTTGTTGGTTTGTTTCCTGATTCAATTAGCGAATAAATTCAAGTGCCCAGGTTCACGAGGATAGTAAAAGATTTCTAGTTCAATAGTAACGAAACCAGCAAAGGATGGACTGGATAAAAAGACAAGTTTTTAATTAATCTATGTATAGTCTAAAGACACAAAGAAAGAGGGTGGGGGAAATAATGTATTATGTAGTAAGATTATTTTATATAGTAAGATTATTTCAAAAAGCACCGAACGTACTTCTGTTGAGGTATATTAGTGAGGTATCTTTAGGATCTTGATTGCGTGACGGTACGTATTTGATATTAGACCTTTAAAGGAGAGAGCACAAATGTTTTTAATATTTATTTCAAGGGAGCAGTTCTCTTCACATTATTAGGCTGTTTAAGTCACCAAAGGAATTTTAAGGAACAGTATTGAGTATACTATATATTACTAAAAATGGGAATGTACGTCTTGTGCTTACCTTAAAATGATATAATTAATATTAAGGAGCCCACTATAGGATCTGCATGTAGTCGAATTTTGATTATTTTTTCGACACTATGAGGCAAGAAAATAAAGAACAGACTCACTTTATAGTTGTTCAAAAATGAATGTGTTAAGGACGCTAAAAATTTGTCGAATAAACCAAAGTACCTTAATTAATTTGTCAGCGACTCCTGGCTAGCAGGATGGAGTCAGGGCATGTATTTATTAAATATTGGCGGTCTAGTGATCTAAAGAATAACAAGCAAACAAAACGAAAATTAATTAATAGGAATACTCTTTAAGTTAGAGACTTTCTAACTTCTAGGTCTTATAGCGCGGTATTCAGCTCTTACCTGGCTCAATAGGTAAATAATCCTTCTCTTTTCGGGCAGGAAACCGGCCTTGACTGGCGTGGATATCGCACGGTCAACCCGGAAGGGAAAATGGCACTATTTATATAGAACAATATGATTGGAGCCTTGGTCACGAGGATTAAAAAAATTAGAAAACTGACTTTCTAAGCGTTCATCTGAACGCCAAACCGGAAATACAACTAGCGTTTTTGTAATGAGATTTTCACTATTGACGCTAACGAAATTGAGAAAGGACTTCATTTCCGTCACAGAAGGGACCGGGGCCATATTAGAAGTAGTAAAGGACGGACTTATAACATGTTCCCAATGGACTAAACCATACTAATGAAAAATTTTAAACGCAACTAAAACCTCACAATTATATTAAACTACAGATCAGAACTTTATGTATAAATTAGTATATTCTACAAAAAACATAATAAGGGCTCATCTATCGGGAGGTGTGACGCAGAATATCTTATTATTTTGTTAGCTGTTTCAAGGCAATTATGAAGAGAACAATGGGATACAGACATATTTTATTCATATATTATATAATAGCGTTTTCCCAAGGTATATCATTGTTGAGGCCAGATTTAAAGGTGCCTAATAAAAAAATCCCAAATACCTCTCTTTTCTTGCGGATCTGAGATCCTCCTTTATCCTCTGGGGTATTCATTTTTTTAAATATTCGCCACCAAATATCTTCTGGTGTGTGATTGAATTCCAAAAAGTGGTTAACTAATGGTGCCATGATTTTTCTCGTTTTTATCACAGATCTATGTTCAGTTAATCTGGTTTGTCTAGATCTTGATATTTCACCTACGTATCCTAAATTACAGGGACATAGGAGAAAATATACTACATTATGGGTTTTGCAGTTCCATAGGCCATATGTTTTAATGTTAACTTTATTGAATATCATATTCTCTCCTTCCAATATATTTTTACATGATTTGCAAGAGGAACATTTTATAGTTCCCTTGATGGGGTTACTTCCATCAATAGTTTTTTGTATGAAAGGAACTTCTGATGATTTTTGGGAGAAGTGAGAATGAACAATAAGATCTTTGATGTTCTTGTTCCTACGGTGTGCAAACAGAGGTTTGGCTAACTTTTTTTGTTGTGTATTGCTATTTAGAAGGTGCCAATTGGAGTTTATAATTTGTTTTACTTGGCTATTATGTGTGGAATGTTTTGTGATGCATACTGGTTTTTCCTCTGTTTTGTTTTTATTCATATTATAAAGCTGATCTCTGTCATAGCAGCGAGCTCTTTTATAAGATTCTCTTACTAAACGATGGGGATAACCTCGAATCTATGAACTTCTTTTTCATTTCTCCTGCTTGTTTATCAAAATCTGAGAGGTTAGTACAACTGCGTCTGACTCTCAGAAACTGTGAAAAGGGGATACTTTCTTTCTGGCATCGAGGATGATTACTATTAAAATGGAGTGAGGTATTTCTTGCAGTTGGCTTTACGAATAAGTCTACTTCTAGAGCACCCGTGTTTTGCTTTATTACAATATCTATAAATTGAACGCAATCAGTACTCATATTGGCAGTAAAATTTAAGTTATGACCTTATAGCAGGGCCATAATTTCTGAAAGCAGCCACTGAAGCCGCGCTACATATTGAGCACAGGATTAGTGAGCGAAGAAAGGAAATTAGATCAGGACAAAGTCGCCAGAACTCTCAGTCAGCCAGCCCTTCCTTCCCAAAGAAGTCAGCAGCAGTCAAGGAGCCTGAACCTCCAGAGTAGCTGATGCAAATTGGATCAGTGAGGAGCTCTTTGCCACAAAATAAAAGACGAATGCAAAGAGAGAAGGGACTATATCTTTATTGCAGAGAAGGGACCCATTTAATTTGTCAATGCCCAGTTTATCCTTCAAAGATGAAGGGATGCTTAAGCCCAATCCTAGCATGAAGGAAGAGTAGGATCAGAAAGATCTTCCTCAAGCTTCAATGTCTTAGTTCATTCCCGAAGAATGCTATCATCTGTTTCTACTTACGATTACTTTAGTGGTGGAAAATGAAAGAAAGATCTCCGTAATGGCTTTATTAGATTCTGGAGCCACTGAAAATTGTGTTGATCTAGAACGGGCAGCAGATCATAAGTTACCTAAATAGCTCAAGCAAATAATAGAAATTGTTCACACCATAGGTGGTATACCATTCACATCTAGGCCAGTTAGAGACTGCACTGTGCCACTCAAGATGTCCATGTTTAATCGTCAAGAAACTCTAGTATTTGATGTTGTTACATTTTCTGATCATCCTATCCTTTTAGGTATTCCTTGACTGTGCAATCATAATGCCTACATACATAGGACAACGTGCACCATATCTCTAAGCTAGGAGCTCTGTAACAGATATCGCTTGAAGTCTGCTTTACCGGAGAAGGAAGAGGACCAGCCTACATGTCTAAAGAAATGCCAGTTATAGTGTCTCTAGCTTATTTTCCAGAGCCTTACAAGCAGTTTTTTGATGTGTTCCTTCTGCCTGAGAAAAACAACTGCTACCACATCCTTTTTGCAATTGCCAAATTAACCTGAAGCCAGGTGTTGAAATTCCTTATGGATGAATGTACTCACTGTCTGAAAAAGACCAGAAGCGCTACAGCAGTACTTGAAAGACAGTCTGGAACAAGGCTTACTCACGCACTCAACTTCACCAGCTGGCACTCCCTTATTTCTTGTTCCATTGAAAGACAATGGATTGAGACCATGTACTGATTACAGCAGCTTGAATGAGATCACTATAAAGGATTGTTACCCGTTACCTTTAATTAAACACATCTTAGAAGCCGTATGTGGATTTCAGAATTGTACCAAATTGAATCTAAAGGGGGCTTACCATCTCCTACTAATTAAAAATGGGAATGAATGGAAAACTGCCTTTTGAAAACCCCCTTATGGATATTTTGAGTATAGAGTGATGCCGTTCAGCCTAAGTATTGCCCCCTCTATCTTCCAGTGGTTTATGGATATAATTTGTTTGGATGTCTTGAAAAAAAATGTTGCTGTCTACTTAGACAATATACTGATATTTTCTTTGGTTAATCACAGGAAACTAGTGCAGCAAGTACTACAACGCCTTCATCGGAATTACCACACTTGTAAACAAGAAAAGTGTGTCTTTGAAATCCAAGAAGTGGAATATTTGGGGTTTGTCCTGACTTCACAAGGATTGGCCATGAATCAACGAAAAGTCTTTGCTGTTTTAGATTGACCTTCTCCAATTACCATAAAAGAGGTTCAAAGCTTTCTTGGGTTTGCCAATTTTTATAGTCGGTTTGCAAATAACTTTTTGACATATTCCAATGATATTTACAGAACTTTGAAGAAAGAACATCTTAAAGAGGTGTTTTCGGGGAGCAGGAAGCAGAGAATGAGTTTTAAGCATTAAAGTCTTCTTCACTAAGGCACTGGTTCTTCATCATCCCCATCCCACTTGCAAATTCTTGGTTCAAATCAATGCTTCTCTGGTAGCCTTGGGAGTGGTACTACTCCAATTTCAAGAGGATAAACAAAAGGTACTTCTCTACTCTTGTTCTCTTTTCTCAGCAGAAAGGAATCTTTCTGTCCTTGAAAGGGAGCTGCTAGCTATGAAAGAAGCATGTACAAAGTGAAGACATCTGTTGTTGGGAGTGAGACATGTCTTTGAGTTCACAACTGACCATAGAAACCTATACGCTCTGAAAACCATCCAGAGTAGGAACAATCGTCAATCACGATGTGCATATTTCTTTTCCTAAAACGAGGTTATCGTCAGTTATATTCATGGCACTCAAAACATACTTTCAGATGGTTTAATTCAAAGATGCCCTAATGCTTCAGTGAGTGAAACAAAGAACATCATTGCTCCTGGTTGTATTATTGACATTTCAACTACCTTTCTTTTAGAAGTCCGAACAGCACAACAGCAACTGAACTATCAAACAGGTGAGAATTGTCAAGATTCTCTACAGTTAACACTACGTAATGTGCTATATTTCATTTGAAAGGCATTTTTTGTTCCAACCCCAGCCCTGCAAAAGAAAGTGCTCTTTTTGTGCCATGATTCACAGAGGTGGGCCATCAAGGAACTAAGAATACCAACAAACTACTGCTACAGGACAAATTGGTAGCAGTGGTTAATAATCGCACTTCTCAAAACTATTTATGTCAAAAATATTTTGTAACAGATAATCAAAGACTGTTTCTTTCGGTTGTTGCTGCCATGATACCTAGCACCCTACAATGAGGGGTGCCAACACACTGGTTATAGAACCCACCATGTAAACAATAAAAACAAAAAATATCAGAGCACTCGGTAGAAGTCCAAAAAAGTAAATCCATAAAGTAGGAATTCTTGTAGATCTTACATATCTGTAGTTTATCTCAGAAAGTATTCGGGTATCTGTGATCATCTGTATATGTGTATTGAAAAACAGCAGACAAGAGCCAACACGTGTTTCATCAGGAGGTGACTTCTTCATGGCTGACATAGGTCATGTAATGTTGTAAGACGTTTCGTTTCGTAAGAGATCTGGAGATCTAAGTCTAAGAATGAAGTCGTAACCTTTCCAACCATATGAATCAAACAGTGGTTGGACCAACAATTTACTAGAATCTGGCAGAGGCCATGATATGTTCCTGCCTGGAGATATGGAGTATGTATCGTGGTCTAATGGCATCTCTGAAGTCTCTGACCCTAACCCTTAACCTTACTACGTTAGCCTTGAAGAAGCCACCTAGTGATGAAACATGTGTCGGCTGTTGTCTGCTGCTTTTCAATACACATATACAAATTATTACTGAAACCCAATTACTTTCTGAAATAAACTACAGATTTGGAACATCTACATGAATTCCTACTTTATGGATTAACTTTTGTTGGACTCCTACTGAGTGCTCTGATACCTACAAACTACTCTCTCAATCCTTTTGGTGTGCCACATTGAAATACGATGTGACTCACTATGTAAAATATTGTTCCAATTGTGCTCAGAAGAAGACTGCACATAATAAACCAGTAGGTTTGCTACAACCTTTAAACATAGCCTCCAGGCCCTGGGAAACTGCTGTCACAGACTTCATAGTTGAATTACCACCATCAAAAGGGAAGACGGTGATAATGGTTACCACTGAAACAGTTTCTAAGATGACATTTTTATTGCCATTATTCAAACTACCAGCTGCTAAAGAAAGGCCACAGAGATTTATCAAGGATATCTTCAGAATATGTGATATTCTCAAAACTATCATCTCTGATTCAAGTCCACAATTCATGTCTCGATTCTGGAAATATTTTTGTTCTGCCCTAGGCATCTTACGGGCTTTATCCTCTGGAACATCAGGAATTTTTAATATGGTTGAATAGTAGATCGACAGACATCCAATTCACCATGACACACAGTCAAGATGAGATAGATTTTTTAGATTTAAGGATTAAGGTAATGGATAACCTATTATACACCACACTCTTCAGGAAGCCTATGGAGTGTAACACACTATTCAGGTACTCTAGCTATCATCCCAGGAACGTGCATGACAACTTACCTTATGGTTAGTTCCTGAGGCGCCATAGAAATTGTACACAAAGATCAGACTATTTCAAAGAGACCTACTGATTACATGACTTCTTAAAAGAGCAAGGAAAAATACATGGTAGTGCCGTAGGGAGACACTACTGGAGGTCAAAAATCGCCACAATAAGATGAATGACAGGATGGTATGTGCATCCACGTTTGGAAACAGAAGAAACTAAATCAAAAATGTTATCAATCAACATTGATCCCTAGTCTCAGATGAGATAGGCACCACAGAACCACAACTTTTTGCCTTTAAGAGGGGACGTAATGTCATGACTTTGTGGTTAGCGCATACCTTAGGACCACACCTGTTGCTGATCTTAGAGCCAATTACTACTTCCACCTTTAGTGGGGCATTTTTTTAAAACTTTATTTTCAGATTTCTTAACTACGGCTTCATATAATAAACTCACTTTTGTGAATCCTTTTTTGTGATTTTCGCAAATGCGGCTGCAGTGTAGGAACTTTATTGAAAAACTTCAATCACAATTCTCCATCTTCGTTTAAACCCAATCTAAGATGGCCACTCGCAATGCTCCATAACTTCCCAGTCCGTTTTTGATCTTTGTTACACAATCACGTGATTAAGATCACCCAATGAAACATATAAACACACAAATGCCGGCCGGCACGAAAATAAACCACCGTTCTATAGAAAACAAACAAACCACCGTTCTATAGAAGCGCACGACGAGGGTTAGCGGCATGAAAACGTAAGTTTCCGAACGGACTCCACTGTTTACACTAGTGGACGGTTTAAAACACCGTGCCACGATATTTCAGACATGCTTCTTTATACCATCGCATTAACGTGGTTTTCCCGCATTTTCTGCCTTTGTAGCGCATTACCAATTTGAAAGGTCATCGTACAAACATAATGTAAGTGTTATCTACCCCTTATTTAGACCTTTTCGGCATGATATGAGCACATTTTTGTCACGATTTTTTTCTCACGGTTTGGTTAGCCTATAAGAGATCACGATCACACAATCACACAAGGTATGAGATAGACTCATAATGACACATTGATGGTTACATCACTAATAGTGTAGGTTTTGCTTGAAAAATGTTAAACACATTTAGAGGATGTGAAAGTATATGCTATGTTTTTTCGGTTTTTTAGATATGCTCCCCGAAGAAGGGCTCAATAGCCCGAAATGCATAGGAGCGCGAGCTAATGTAATGTACAAGACCATGAAATTGATACTGAAAGAATGAACAATTTTTCCAAGAAAATGATGAAATTTTCTGAATAAATTCTATCCATGAAAGCAATAAAGTAAGATAAAAAATTCAGTGGAGTCCTTTCATCTTTTAAGGAACCATAAGGTGTGCCCAATAGGGATGCAACCAATTTTGGAAGCACTACTACATTAAATACAGCAGAAGCATATATGCATATTTGTTCACTTGTGCATTGTCCTACATTTGTCACAATAAATCAATACCTGATACAAAAATACTGTCATGGTCTTATTCGCCAGGTAGGTAAAAACTGTAACATCAGTGTAACATTTTAAACATGGGAGACCCTCACATGCACTCTCTCACCTGTTCAGAAATCCCAGCAGTAGTGTCATACATTTAACTGCTGTGACTTATATCTGGATGGGTCATGTCCAAATTCTAATGCAATAAAGACGATAGGTAATGCAAGGATAAGTTTACCCCACTCCCTCTGGAACAATGCCCTTTTCCAGCTGGGAGCCAGATGCCTGGCGTATGGTTTCAATGCATGAACAATATGGGCCCCATATGTCTGTACGTCGAGATATACTAGGCATCACGCTTGTGTAGACTTCGCTATTCACATTGCAATAGGCCAGACTGTTCAGCCAGTCTGGACAGTAGAAACAGACTTACGCCCCCAGTGGATAGCCACTTCCCGCTTCACTAGTAAGAGACCCAGGTATGCAAACCGTCTGATCTTCTTAGGGAAGTTGACTGTGTATCCCAATAAGGCCACTTCCGGGGTGGGGATCAAAGGAATATTGATCATTTGCCCTAGTGTATAATGTATACATTCCTAATAGTGCTGCAGTTTCGACATGTCCAGGTAAGATGTGCGAAGTCGGCATGAGGTGCAGAGCATTTTCGGCAGTTGTGCGATTTGGACAGGTCAATTTGGTGTGCCATAGCCGGGGTGAAATATACACAGCGCAGGAATTTGAAATGTAGGAGCTTGTGTCTACTGTTTAGTGCAATGTCTTGCTTGACTCTGCAGCCTTTAGCCCACTGTTCGTCTGTGATTGATCGCCCTAGGTCAGCCTCCCATGCACCGCGGAGTTTGACGTCATTTATAGGTTTCAGAGCAGTACTTGCCTTATACAGTTTTGAAATTAAGTGAACGCTATTTGTGTTTTTTATCATCGTGAGAGGGAGGAACGAGGTCGACTCAATTGGAAAGGACGGCAAGGTGGAACACAGGACGGATCTGATGCGGCCCAGGACAAACCTGTCCATGATGCTCTCAGATTGGAAACGAGCATCCTCTGATAATGAAAAGATGTGTCCCCAAGGGTATAAACCACCCAAACGTAAAAGTTCAAATGTCGTCACGGGAGAACGCTGTACCAAGCGTACCCCCGTGATTGGGATCCATCTGGGGTTGATGGGTAGTGCCGAAGAGTACAATGTATTCACACCCATGAACCTGCGTAGTTTATTCCATGCCCAGCTTGTGGTGGATACGGTTTGGATGTCTTGGGGATCTCTGGGGACACCTGTCGGTAAGACAGTCGAAAGACGCTCCGGAAGAAGGAGATCTGCTTCTGGCCTTAAATATGGAATCCTGGCATCTGGGTGAAACCAGGAGTGAGAGTAATTACATTGGGCCACTACATAATATAACTGTAAATCGGGGACACTGTATCTCCCCCTGTTATATGGCAGTGTGAGAACTGACCGCCTGACTCACGCCTGTTTCCTGCCCCAAACCAGGTGGGTTAAAAGGGTACAAAGCATTCGAAAAAAGCTATTGGTGAGAGGAATTGGTATGTTGTTGAAGAGATATAAAAATTTGGGAAGTACTACCATCTTCCGAATCGAAACTCGGCCTGCGAGTGATAGGGATAGTCTCAGCCATTTCTCTATTCGTGTTTCAAGCGTGTCTATGGCTCGCCCATAATTTAGACTTATTATTTGGGCAGTGTCCAAATGGATATGGACACCTAAATATTTAACTGAGTCATTGCACCACTCCAGAGGGAACTCACATTCCCATGGTTTCGTGCTGACTGTCAGAGGGAAAATGACTGATTTGTGCCAATTTATGCCTAGGCCTGAGAATCGGCCGAATCTGATCATTTCCCTGATCAGCAAATCCAAATTGTCTTGGGGGCGTCTGACGTATAGGATTGTGTTGTCCGCGTAGAACGAAACCAGGAGGGCACCAGTGTGGAATTGTAGGCCTCTATGTAAGTTCTGTTCCTGAAAGTGGTGTATCAATGGATCCAGAGCCAGGATAAACAATAAAGGGGACAAGGGGCTGCCTTGTAGGGTTCCACGGGTGAGCTGAAAGGGATGGGAGAGTGTGCCATTTAAGCAAAACCTAGATGTCGTTTTAGATGCACTCTACGCAGGAATCCCAGCCAAACACCTACGACGACTACAACGCATCCAAAACGCCCCTGCCTGACTGATCATCAACGTCCCCCGCCGCAGCCACATCACCCCCACCTGAGAAACCTACACTGGCTCCCCGTCGACAAGAGGATCACCTTCAAGCTCCTCACCCACGCACACAAAGCATTCCACAACGCCGGACCAGCCTACCTGAACAGCAGACTCAGCTTCCACACCCCCACCCGCCAGCTCAGCTCCACCAGCCTCGCCCTCGCAACCGTCCCCCGCATCCAATGAACGACCTCCGGCGGCAGATCCTTCTCCTACCTCGCCGCCAAGACCTGGAACACCCTCCCTACCCACATACGGCAAACTCAAGACCTACTCGACTTCAGAAGACTCCTCAAGACCTGGCTCTTCGAACAGTGGCAGCACCCCCCTCCCCTTAGCGCCTTGAGACCCTCGCGGGTAAGTAGCGCGCTTTACAATTTCTATGATTGATTGATTGATTGATTGTATAGCAACACTGCTGTGGCGATGAAACCCATTGGCATGCCCATAGGGCACATGACAGAGAGGAAGAAGGGCCACTCTAATGAATCAAAGGCAATCTCCATGTTTAGGAGAATAGCTGCTACAGGGGTTTCTGGTTTGATCCTATGTATAACTGCGAAGAGTGTTCTAAGATTTAGCGCGGTTGAACGATGGAGTACAAAACCGGACTGTGCTGTAGATATGATAAATTCCATTAATTGGGGCAACCGGTTGGAGTTGACTTTGGCTAATATTTTGTAGTCTAGGTTTAGGAGCGACAGGGGCCTGTATGAATCGCAGTGCTTGGGATCTCTGCCAGGTTTAGGGAGTGTGATTATGACCACCTCCCGGAGTGTAGGGGGAAGGAGTTGCACCTCCAGGGCCTCGGCGTAAACCTCAATGAGTTTTGGGGCGAAGAGATCCTTGTATTCTTCATAGAAATCTCCCGTGAATCCATCTAACCCAGGGGCCGAGGAGCCAAGAATAGTGTCTATGGCACCAATCACATCTGAAACAGAGATGGGTTCCGCTAGAAAGTTCTGCATATACCTTTCGAGAAAGACGAGTGCGATCTTGTCTAGGTATTCCTCTTGTGCCTCATGAGTACTCCCCAATTTGGTGGAATACAGGGTAAAAAAATGTTTCAGGAATGTGTTTCGAATGTCTGTCGTTGAGGTGTACGTGTGGTTGTCAGAAGTGTGTAATTCTGTGATGTTTGTCTTGTGGTAGGGCGGTCTCAGCAACTGGGGCAGGACTCTGCCGGGCCTCTCACCCTCACCATATCGTCTGGCTGTCTGGTATTTCCCCAAGTATAAAATTTCCTGGTCTGCTGTTTCCCTGTAGTCTTCCAGGAGAACCAACCGTTGGCTCTCGTAAGTGTGTGGCGCGGGTTGTGTGGAAGCACCATCCAGTGTCGTGAGTTCACGCTCAAGACCGGAAAGTGTGTTACGAAGGTCCCTGAGGACACCTGCATGTTTTGCAATACATGCACCCCTAATAACGGCTTTAAAGCCTTCCTATAGTTCAAGTTCAAGTTCAAAAATTTGTATAGCGCACTACTCACCCAGAGGGTCTCAAGGCGCTTGAGGGAGGGGGGGTACTTTACTTATCAAATATCCAAGTTTTTAGTTGTTTTCTGAAGGAGAGGTGGTTCTGTGTAAGGCGGAGATCGGTGGGGAGAGAATTCCAGGTCTTGGCCGCTAAGTAGGAGAAGGATCTCCCCCCCATGGTGGATCTTTGGATGCGTGGAATAGCGGCGAGGGCTTGATTGGACGATCGTAGTTGGCGGGTGGGGGTGTAAAAGGACAGGCGCGTGTTGAGGCATTCGGGTCCTAGGTTGTAGAGGGCTTTGTGTGCGTGGGTGAGGATACAGAACGTTATTCTTTTGTTGACGGGGAGCCAGTGGAGGTCTTTTAGGTGACCGGAAATGTGAGCATGGCGGGGGATGTCTAGGATGAGTCTGGCTGAGGCGTTCTGGATGCGTTGGAGTTTATTCTGTAGTTTGGCTGTCGTTCCGGCGTAAAGGGTGTTTCCGTAGTCCAGTCGGCTTGTGACCAGTGCATGGGTGATCGTCTTTCTTGTTTCAGTGGGGATCCAACGGAAGATTTTTTTTAGCATACGTAGAATGTTGAAGCATGATGATGAGACGGCGTTGACTTGGCTGGTCATCGAGAGGGAGGAGTCCAGGATGAAGCCCAGGTTACGTGCGTGGTCTGTTGGTATGGGTGCGTTTCCCAGGGCCGGTGGCCACCATGAGTTGTCCCAGGCGGAGGGGGATGATCCTAAGATGAGGACTTCCGTTTTGTCCGAGTTCAGTTTTAAACGGCTGCTCTTCATCCACTCGGCTACTTCTTTCATCCCTTCGTGTAGGTTGGTTTTGGCGGTGTTTGCATCTTTGGTGAGGGAGAGGATCAGCTGGGTGTCGTCTGCGTAGGAGATGATGTTGAGGTTGTGTTGGCGCGTGATGAATGCGAGGGGACTCATGTATACGTTGAAGAGATTGGGACTGAGTGATGATCCTTGTGGAACGCCGCAGATGACTTTGGTGGCCTCTGATCTAAAAGGGTAAAGTAAAGTAAAGTCCACATTTGTAAAGCGCACAATCACCCGTAAGGGTCTCTAGGCGCTGGGGGGCCGTCGGGAAGATTAAGCGAGCTATTGCCCAGAGTCACATGGTGCTGGGCTAACCTGCCGCCGGAGCCGGGGATCGAACCGTGGTCTCCAGATTCCAGCAAAAGGGTTGAGGTGGACTCTCTGGGTTCTTCCGGCGAGGAACGAGATGATCCAGTCCAATGCTTTTCCTTGTATTCCGACGTTGTTGAGACGTTGTATAAGGGTGCTATGACAGACTGTGTCGAAGGCTGCGGAGAGGTCAAGTAGGATGAGGGCAGCTGTTTCTCCGTTGTCCAGTAGAGTTCGAATGTCATCTGTTGCTGCGATGAGGGCGGTCTCGGTGCTGTGTTTGGCTCGGAAGCCGGACTGTGAAGGGTCGAGGGATTTGTTGGATTCGAGGAAGGCGGCGAGCTGACTGTTGACGGCTTTCTCAATGACTTTGGCAGGGAATGGGAGGAGCGAAATGGGGTGGTAGTTCTTAAGTTCAGTGGGGTCTGCTGTGGGTTTCTTCAGGAGGGCGCTGAGTTCGGCATGTTTCCAGCTTTCCGGGAAGGTAGCGGAGTTGAGGGAGCAGTTGATGACGTCTCGGAGATGGGGAGCGATAATGGAGTCTGCTTTGTTGAAAATGTGGTGGGGACATGGGTCGGTTGACGATCCTGAGTGGATGGAGTTCATCAGGCGGATGGTGTCTTCAGTGGTGATTGGGTCCCAGGCGCAAAGGATGTTGGAGGGGGGTTTTGGTTCGGAGGTGGGTGGGGTGGATTGCTCTCCAAAGCTGTTATGTATGTCAGCGATTTTGTTGTGGAAGAACGAGGCTAGAGAGTCGCAGAGGGTTTTGGGAGGGAGTGATGTCGTTGGTGCCGGCGGTGGGGTTGGTAAACTCTTTGACGATGTTGAATAGTTCCTTGCTGTTGTGGGCGTTGTTGTCGAGTCGATCCTTGAGTGCTGATTTCTTGGTGGATCGGATCAGTTGGTGGTGTTTGCGGGTGGCGTTCTTGAAGTTGGTCAGGTTGTCAGTGGTTGGGTTTTTTCGCCAGGCTTTTTCGAGGGTGCGACAGATCTTCTTGGATTTTTTAAGGTCATCATTGAACCAGGGGGCTTTTTTGCTATTTTTTTTGCTAACATTTTTTGCTAAAATTGCCCATGAGTCCACCGAGCCAGTATCGATGGCAAAGTAGTTCTCGATGGCCTTGCTTATCTCTGCCTTAAACACTTCGCCGTGTAGAGCACAGCTGGGGAAACGCCACTGTCTTTCGACGCACTCTGGGCGGGAGACTTTGAGGTGAATTGCAACTGGGGAGTGGTCCGAATAAGTCTTGGGAAGGGTCTCAATCAAGGTGCACCAACCATAAATATCTGGGGAGAGCAGCCAGAAATCTATTTTCGTCCAGGTGTTGTGTTGACCTGAGTAATGGGTATATTCTGTGGTGCTGGGATTTCGTTTGCACCAGACTTCCAACAGATTGAACCGGTCGCAAATTTCCAACAAGGCATGGTGTGCTTGTGGCTTTGAGTCTGGGGCCCCAAGGTGCTGTCCATCCCAGGATTGAGCAATAAATTGAAATCCCCACCAATAATCAAGGTCTGGAGCTAGAGCTGAATAGGACCCTCTTGTGTATTAAAATCAGTGTTCCTCCTCCATAGTTGCTGTAGTTAGCAAAATATCTATGTGCACCCCAGCTAGTTCCAAAGTGTGCCATATCCATTTTGGGGAGGTGTGTAAATAAGCAATGTCCACCTTATGTCGCAATAGATAGTGAATTACCTGCCTCCTCTTGTGAGTGTTATTAAGGCCTCGTACATTCCAAGACATTAGAGAGAGGTCTGAGGGACCTTCTATATTACCAAACCTGGCTATCTACATGGTGCGACGCTTTCATCATAGTATTGTAGCGGCAATAAACAGTGATAGACAGCAGTGAACGACTCAGCATATATCAATAAACATGTATTACATCTCCCACCCACCCAGCCAAACCCCAAACGGCGAAGGGCCAATCCCAAAAGTAAAAACGAATGTGAAGTACCAAATAACTTTACGCTGGTATGATAATCCCAAAAAGTAGCACCTCAGAGTAAACCAAACCAATCTCAAAGGATACACCATGGGGGGCGGCAACGCCCAGATAACCTACCAGCTAATTGTAATAACAATGCAGAGTGTAGAACGTATTCCCAGTATAGCATTAGTACAATTTGGCGTGAGTTAGGGAGCTGAGTCAGCCCCTGCCAGAACTAGCAAAGAGTTCGGCACTTGCATCTGAGCCACTGTGTGGAGGGGAAGGACCCGCCCCGACCCTAGCAGATTGATTATTATTCTGCTTGTAGATTCGACAAAACTCCTGCGCCTCTGTAGGATTTTCAATTATACAAGAACTGCCGTCCACGTCGACCTTTAGTCTGGCAGGGTTTAGCATACCGTATCATAGTCCCAAGTTCCTTAGGGTGGCCTTGACCCTGTTGAATTTGCGTCTTGCATCCTGTACCATGGTCGTAAAGTCTGGATAAAAGGAAAATTTAGAGCCCCACCAGTGTACGTCTCCTCGCTCCCTGGCTAGTCAGAGTGCAGCATCTCGGTCCCTGAAGTTCATGATGCGCGCCACGATGGGTCTGGGGGGAGACCAGGGTTTGGGCGAGGTCCCAACCATCTGTGTGCTCTCTCAATTACAAAGCCAAGAGTAAAAGATTCCTTGCCGAATAGCCCAATTAACAAAGACTCAATGAAAAGGTCCATGCGGCCAGTGGGGGTCATCTATGGAACACCAAGGATGCGCAGATTGTTGAGGCTGCTGCGTGCTTCGAGGTCTTCATTTTTGATGACCACCTCCCTTAGGACGTGCTCAACCCGTTCCAGACGTTTAGCAGATTGCGCAGTCCAGTCTTCGATATCTGATATGCGAGCCTCTGCCACAACGAGCCTGCCAGGATCTTGGCACCAAGACTGGAGATGTTCTTGTCAAGCAGGTCAAATCGGCTGTCTATTGCTTTAAAGCCGGCTCTCATCTCCTGCAGTAGAGAGGCATGCGACTCTGGGGGGCCGTCTCCGTGTTCTGAGTTTTGTGCAGATTCTGCCATGGTGGGGCCGTGTTGCGGGCTGTGTCGACTAGTCTCTCGAACTGTAGCATCTTCTGTTTGGGGTCTTTGCGGCCCATGCCGTGTCAGAGCAGTGCAGCTGTGACTTGAGGGGCTCTAGCGGGTCTGGCAGAGGCACCAGGTGTCCCGGGCGTAGCACACCCTCTCTTTTCAGTTGGGTGATCTGCAACATGGAATAAGAATGCCAGGATGGGGTGGTGTGTGCACCCAGTCGGTCAGGGGATGGTGCAGGAGAGAGCAAGAGCCAGACAGATATGTATGGACGGAACGCAGCGCATCTGCGTCGTTTAAGCACGCTCCATGTCAAGACTTGCTGATTCGGATGTCAGTGCCTACGTGCTGAGGAGAGTCTCTAATGACCTCTGGTGCCCAGTGGTGGCGAGATGGTGATATGTGCCCTCCTCAGATGGCCAGACTGGGCGTTTGTCTGGATTCAGTCTCAGTGGCTGAGAGAGGGGGCCCAGGCGGGTTGAAATCAGGCCGCAACTAGATCGTGGAGTGTACAGTCTGGAACCATGTGCGGGAGCGACCGAGATGCCCCAGAGTGTTGGCAGTAAATTCCTATGCAGGGTGTAGGTGTATGGATAGCTGGGGATGAGATGCAGGAGTCGCTGCTTGTTTTTCACCCGCTGCAGTGTTAATAGGGGGCCAATGCTGTATCTTTATGTAGCAACGCTTTCGCTGCAAGGGCAGCCTTTTACTTTTCTGGGAAGATCTGCTCCAGCCACCACGTGTCCCATGCAGGCCTGCTGCGGAGCGACGAGGGGGTCCAAAGGCTGCAATCTCGCCCAGGTCACGCTGCTGCGGCGATGCGCGCGCCACACGCCTGAAGGCAGCCATGGCCCAAGTGTCGCCGGGTGGAAGGAATGGGGGGGGGAGTGCAGCTTTTCCTCATTGTAATGTAGGTTGTTTTTCGGCACCAGGTTCGGGCGCAACGTCAGGCTCCCCTCCACATGGATCTCAATGGCCTGGAAGTCGGCCAGTCGCGAAGCTCAGTCTAAGCCGGGTCACACCTCGGATCTTGCACAGCTCCGCCGCTGGGGTTTCTGGGTACCTTTCAGCTTCGCCTTTCGGTCGGTGGGGTCGGGACCTTTTCCGCTTCTTGTTGCAGCATGTTATACGGTATTACGGCATCCTAAATCACGGGAATACGCCTTGAAGGTGGGACGCTCATCGGAGCTTCAGAGCCAGGCGGCCATTTTAGTCGCAGGTTTGGCCACGCCCTCTAGTGGGTCATTTCAAGTGTGGCCACTGTAAATTATGTGACCTGATGATGGTTGAACAAAAGGAATTTTGCCTCTCTGGACAAAATTTCACATTGAAGCATCACACAAACTGTAACACGAAAGATGTTGTATATATATCACCATATGCCTGTGTGGCAAGGTATACATTGGGCAGACAAGGCAGAAAGTCAAGTTTCGGATTTTACAACAGTGTTCAAGGATATGATGCAAAGTTCAGGGCGCACCCCTAGTGGTACACTTTAGCCACATGCAACACCCAAAAGAGAGCCTAAGGTGGTGGGTGCTCGTAAAAATCATACAAAATCCAAGGGGAGGAGATCTGACTTCTATATTAACTCTCTGAAGACAGTCAATAATGGTTTCAATGAAATGGAGGAGATTTCAAGACAGGTCTCTCTGTTAAACATGGGGCGATTACACTGTGACATCTGGATGATGCAGCCATTTAAAAGTACTGAATTAGACAACACCAGCATTCCTGTTACATATATGTAAATAGCAAAGGAGGTCTGGGATCGCACTTCCATACAAATTGATGGAACCTTGCTATAAATGTAAAAGTGTGATTTTGTTTTAACTAATGATTATGAGTCAAATAATTAGTTATATCATCGGGGCGATGAGATGTAGAAAGAGATTATCGTTATCCTAAAGCGCCCGTCTCGACCCCATTTGGAATGTTGCCCCCAGTATCTCAAAGAAACTTTATGCTGTGACGAGCACTAGATGAATTTTGGATTTTTAGCCAATTAATAATTTTTAGTGGGTGACAAACTTTTTATCTTGTTTATGTGTTCGCCAAATGTAAATCACTTTTTATATTATAATGTATTTAGATGTGTCAGTTGTGATATGTTCATATGATCAATTGTGAAGTGTAACACTATTGTGCTTTGATGGTTTTAAACTTTTTAACCGAATAAAGCAAAATCTTTGACTTTGAGTCAAACAATTTTAATGTGAACGTAGCTAGCACAAAAATATATAATTTATGATACTCAGTACTGATGTGGTTTTTTGATGCATTCACCTTTATTTAATTAAATTGCTAACATGGAGGTAATGTTTATGTTTTACCTATACCGATGCTGATTAATGTTTTTGCCATTTTACCACATTTTGCACAAATCTAACCCCTACTCTGTCACACTAAACATAAAATAAGGCGGTGAGAGTGGGGTTGAGTCTCGCTTCCACCCTTCCGTATGCAAAATGAGGGTGATGTCGGCTCTGACCTTTCACGGCCACTGCCAAATATATTTATTCTAGTATACATCCCTAACCCATGCCTCTGCACTTAGCCCTGATCATGACAAGATTGCAAGTCATGCATTTCACTAGGGTGTTTGCTCGCCCAAGTACCGCGATGTTCGGTCAAACGTGTTCCCTGCGTACACGCTGACTCGCGGTCGTGAGTTACTTATCATTCCCGCTCCTGGCGCGTCTTCCACTATGGCTGACTGGATGCTCCGCAAGTACACTGCTCTGTTCAGCACCCTGTAGGTAAGCCAATTCAGAAGTTTAGGGCTTTTAAACTCAGTGTGGGGCATTTCCCATGTTGCTCCAACAGACTTCTAAAATATCATGCATGCTTTTGCAGATCACCTAATGAATTGCTACATTTGTTTTGTTTTTATGGTTACACTGATAACACGGAACTATCAACCACTTTTCTAGATGCCTTGATTTTGAATATGTGATGATGCGATTTTTGGCATTAAGGAAGCACATATACAGCTCTGTATTGAACGTAACATGGATGAAATAATTACATCCTTCTATAAAGGTAGGATGTGATTTATCTCACGGTCTCTTTGATCCATGTCCCATGCATGGGGCTTAATAGAACATGTTTATCTTTTTTTGTGAATATAAAACGCACGCTATTTCTTATGATGCAGGTCTCCGTTCATTTAAGACGAGAGAATGTGTGTTCCCTGCTATTGAAACTCAGACATAAAAACTATCGATTACAGGTGAGAACATGAGAGTTGCACCTCTCTAGAAGAACTTAGTTTATATAACACACTGACACTCAGTCCATTTCTTTACTATACAGGCTGTGCACAATCGAATAGATAGTCCTGAGAAAGACCCCATTATGATGTTATTCAATTCAACTACACTCACATTTCTTTCGGGGGTCAAAACATCGACATAATCTGAATAAGTGTTCCATTTCCCAGCATACACATCTATGTTAGGATGCAAAAACATATGTCTGCCTGGGAACCACTGGCCTAGGGGAACAACAATGTTTTTTGGAAGCTTGAACCATTCATGCTTTTACGTTTATGTTATTTCTTGTTAAGTGTCTAGATGTTCCATTGTGCTCATTTTTATGGAATGTATCAAGCACATTTGTCTGTAGAATTTAACTGTAATGCATTTGTCCAGTCATTTGAATATTGTTCTGTCCCGAATGGATAGCTGCCGCCCAAGCACATAAGCTTGCACACTGCAACACACTGACACTCGGTCATTAGGATTTCTACCTCATCCTCGTCCCGACTCTTTCCTCTTCCCCCCCTCCCTGAAGGAGGCTCGGCTCGAGTCAATGTGCACATTACTGCATATTATGTGACTTCCTTGCTTTTAATGTTGTACAGCGCGATAAGACTTCCGATGCGCCATATGTCAATATGTATACTACTGCTATAATGTGTGATTTCCCCATTATGAATGTTGTAAAGTGCTCCGATACCTTCGGGTTTGGCCAGCTCTATATAAAACTCCTTAATAAATAAATAAATAAGTATGTCACCATATACGATATATGATTCTTTAATATATCATTCACATTTTTGCAGTCCTGAGTTCCATTGTGATTATTTTGTTTTGATGAATCTCAATGTAACATTGATTGCCAGTCCTAAGTAACGGTGGACTCACCAAGAAAAAGGTACAAGTAGTCAGAACATTGCATGCCAGAACCACTAATTCTATACTGTTAGTACTCCCAGGTTCTGCATGTTACTGGGATACCCCATTTATATTAATGGCCAAAGGAAAAGTCAGCAAAAACAGGAGGACTAAAGGCAAAAGGTTAGGAGGAAAACCAAGCCAAGGATGCCAGATCTCACAGTTACCGTTCATGTACATGTGTTTATTGTCTACATCTGCTTCTGCTTATGACACTTCCACTGTGTACGACATAGAAACATGTGTTACCTCATGTACCATGTATACATGGTGTGAGGTTCAGGATTATGTAGAAACTTTGGTACAAGGTAACTCAGTTTCAATTATTTGCACTGAGTGCTAAAAAGACTTCCTTCTGTAGGCCTTGCATCTGCTGTAAAAATAGGCCAATGAGAGTTGAAAAGTAGGGATTGGACATTAGGCAGCCATTTTAGGGTAAATAAGCCTTCAGCTTTTTTTCATCAAAGTTAGTACAATTTCTTTGTGGTCTCTTCTCCTGCCCACCATGCCAGCAGATTCCAGTAGACTGCCTCCAGTTCAGGGTTCCAAGACCTCCTTCCTTTCTTTTATCTGGTGCAGGTCAAAGAGGTATCACTGAGTCAAGGCCAACAGAGGCCATTAGCAGCTGGCATCGTTCGCGCGTGGGGAGGCGAGCACGAGGGGTGGAAGGGGGGATTCGCGGGGGGTGTCGCGGGGGGATCGCTGGGAAATAAAAAAAATTAAAAATTAAATTAAATGTACCTTTTTCCCGGGTCCTGCGTCTTGTTGGCTCCTGCTCTCCTGCCTCCAATGGGAACAGGAAGCAGGCAGCCAGGCTCCCTCCCCTAAGCCAATCACAATGCTGCAAGCAGCGTTGTGATTGGCTGGGACGCCGCCCAGCCAGGGGCTAATAGGGTGGCCTTGTTCCCGCATGGAGAAGGCCAGAGTGCGCATGACTGGTTTGGGCGGACGGAGAGGGCCGACCAAACAGTCTTTGAACACTCAGGGTTGGGCAAACCACTCCTCCCCTGCCCTGCTTGAAGAGTAGAACAGCCCCACCCGCAATGCACAAAGCGAACATAAAATGGTAATAACTTTTAGTTCTTACCATTTTATGCGAGAAAGCAGTGAGGTGACGGTCCTCCGCCCTAGTGAAGGAGTCGCCCCTGGAGATGAGTAGCTTGTTGCCTTCTTCGGCAGGGGGCGTATTTCCAGATATTCATGCCAAATAAAGTTGCACACAGTGACTTTAAGTGAATTATTTTGCAAAGTGCGTGGTTGTTCTGAAAATCAGGCACGGATCCAAGCCTCCTGGGCTTCTTGGGACCACCCTGCTCCACCTCACGCGGTTTTGTCAACAGTGCGTAGCTGGAGGCCCTGCTCTCACACACCACAGCTGCCAGCTCAGATCCCACACAACAATAACGGAAAGGAATGATTTGTTCCGTGATTTAATTAAATTATATCCTGACACTGAGAATGATGCAGGGGATTAGGAGCAGTGGTTGGAGCACGTGGTGCCACTTCAGGCGGGTTACGGGGATTAGGAGTCAGAGAACACGCGGTGTCTGTGCGATGGATCATCCGCCGCCTCAAAAAACAGAAATCCTATAAGAGGATAAATCATGAAAAAGGCAAGGGAGGCGGGTGGAGGGGGAATAGTCAGAGGCAGGAGAAATCCGCAGAGGAAAATGGATGGTGAGAGAAAAGGCGAGGCTGCTTAGAGAGGAGAATAGCTAAAGAGATGAGAAAGTCACGGAGACAACGGTGTAGTGAGAGAGGAGAAAGCTGGCGACAGATAGGAACAGCCAAACATAAGAGGCATCAGATGGAAAAGTACAGTCAGAAATAAGGCCATCGAGACAAAGGTATACTAATAGAGAAGAAGCCCGCAGAAAGAAAGAGATAGATAAAAGAAAGCAGCAGAGAGAAAAGGGGCGCACAGAGAGGGAAAGGCCACAGAGTGGAAAAGATAACCACGGAAACAAGAAGGCTGCAGAGGGAAAGAAAGGGACAGCTAGATAGGGACAAAAAGCAGGCTGCAGATAGAAAAGGAGAGAGAACGGGAAGTTTTCAGAGAGAAAGGGAGAAGGAAGTTGCAGAGAGAAAGAGATTGCCAAAGATGGGGGAAGAAAGGGAGAAAGCCACAGACAGAAAAAAGTACCCAGAGAAGGGGGGTGGTCGCTGAGGGAAAAGGATAACCATAGAAAGCAGAAGTTGCAGAGATAAAAAGAAAGTTAAAGGATGAAGAAGGTCCCAGAAAGAAAGGGATAATCAAAGATATAGGGATGCAGATAGGAAGTGTTATAAAAACAGAGAAGAAGGTTGCAAAGTGTAAGGAATTGTGATTGAGAGGAAAAGGCTGCAGGGAGAAAGGTATTGTCAAAGAGGGAAGAAGGCTATGTAGAAAAAAAAAGGGATAGCCAAAAAAGAGGATACGGCAGCGTTCTTTATGGCTAAAGCAAGACGGTTGAGAGACAAATGTATATTAAGAGAAGGGAAAGCCACAGATAGATAGGGATTGTCACAGAGGAGAAAGCTGCAGAGAAAAAGGCATATCCACGGAGAGAAGAAGGCTGCTCCTAGAAAAGAAGAGTTGATGAGAGCTGAGGGCCGAATGGTGAAATATTTAGTGAGAAATGTACCCCACATAGAGAAAAGCAGGTTCACTTATAGGCAGGGCCACTGGAATTATGTGATTGTGCAGCCGCAACAATTTAAACATAATTATAGATTTGCTGCATTTGCCACATAACCCATCATCTGCCACACACATAATCTGCAGATGTTAACCAAAACATTTTTTTTGTTTTTAGCACAAACGGTTCAAAAGTTACTAAAAATGCAGTGACACTTGTTGCTGTACAATGGAAGGGTATACAGTCAAAATATCGAGTTTTTAATATCGATTTGCATTAATATCGATTAAAAAATATACAATGGACACAATATCGACTGGACAGAATATAGACTACAAAAATATCGAATAGGATAGCATTAATATCGAATTAAAAAATATAGAATGGTTTTACAAAAAAAAAATATAGAATGGACATAATATCGAATGGACAGAATATAGACTTCAAAAATATAGAATGGACAGAATATAGACTACAAAAATATCAAATTTGAGGTAAGTAAGTTAATATCAATTTTTAAAGTGTTTTTTATGTTACTATATGTTTGAAAACTGTATATTTATTTTATTATTTATATTAATTATTTTTATGGTATTTAATTTTTGCGTAATATAATTCTGTAGCGGGTTGTGAGTTTAAAGGGGAATAGGGTGGGAAGTAATTTAATTATAATTAATTAAATATGTTAATTTATTGGTATTTATTTTGAAATAATTGTTAATTAATTATTAATTGGTAATTAATTAAAATATAATAGGTAATTATGTTTAATGAATTGATAATTATGTTAATTTTAGTAATTTATTTTCTGCAGTGGGTTGTGGGTTTATAGGGGAATAGGGTGGGAAGTAATTTAATTATAATTAATTACATATTTTTATTTATTTATTGGTATTTATTTTGAATTAATTGTTAATTATTTATTAATTGGTAATTAATTAAAATATAATGGGTATTATTTTAATTAATTGATTAATTGATAATTATGTTAATTTTAGTAATTTATTTTCTGTAGCGGGTTGTGGGTTTATAGGGGAATAGGGTGGGAAGTAATTTAATTATAATTAATTAAATATGTTAATTTATTTACTGGTATTTGTTTTGAATTAATTGTTAATTAATTAATAATTGGTAATTAATTGAAATATAATGGGTAATTAATTCATAATTAATTTATTAATTGATAATTATGTTAATTTTATTAATTTAGTTTCTGTAGTGGGTTGTGGGTTTATAGGGGAATAGGGTGGGGAGTAATTTAATTGTAAGTAATTCTATTTTTAAATTCTTTTTTTTATTTTATCAAATGTTTAATTATTTTTTAATTGTTAATTAATTTATTGTTAATTGGTAAATACTTTGTATTAGTAGGTAATTATTTTTATTAATTACTTTTTATTTTTATTTTTAATTGATTAATTGATCTATTATATAAAAGTGTTAAGTATTTTAATGAATTTGTAAATGGTATTAATATTTATTTTATTTTTATTTATATATGAAGTATTTACTTTCCCTACTGTTGCACTCACTGGAGTGGGAATAGTAATTTTTACCCTCCTGCTATCCAATGCTTTCCCTACTGTTGCACTCACTGGAGTGGGAATGGTAATTTTTACCCCTACGCTATCCAACGCTTTCCCTGTTGCACTCTCTGGAGTGGGAATAGTAATTTTTACCCCTACGCTATCCAACGCATTCCCTACTGTTGCACTCTCTGGAGTGGGAATAGTAATTTTTACCACTACGCTGTCCAACGCTTTCCCTACTGTTGCACTCTCTGGAGTGGGAATAGTAATTTTTACCCGTACGCTATCCAACGCTTTCCCTACTGTTGCACTCTCTGGAGTGGGAATAGTAATTTTTACCCCTACGCTATCCAACGCTTTCCCTACTGTTGCACTCTCTGGAGTGGAAATAGTAATTTTTACCCCTACGCTATCCAGCGCTTTCCCTACTGTTGCACTCTCTGGAGTTGGAATAGTAATTTTTACCCCTACGCTATCCAACGCTTTCCCTACTGTTGCATTCTCTGGAGTGGGAATAGTAATTTTTACCTCTACGCTATCCAACGCTTTCCCTACTGTTGCACTCTCTGGAGTGGGAATAGTACGTTTTTACCCCTACGCTATCCAGCGCTTTCCCTACTGTTGTACTCTCTGGAGTTGGAATAGTAATTTTTACCCCTACGCTATCCAACGCTTTCCCTACTGTTGCACTCTCTGGAGTTGGAATAGTAATTTTTACCCCTACGCTATCCAACTCTTTCCCTACTGTTGCACTCTCTGGAGTGGGAATAGTATTTTTTACCTCTACGCTATCCAACGCTTTCCCTACTGTTGCACTCTCTGGAGTGGGAATAGTAATTTTTACCCCTACGCTATCCAGCGCTTTCCCTACTGTTGCACTCTCTGGAGTTGGAATAGTAATTTTTACCCCTATGCTATCCAACGCTTTCCCTACTGTTGCGCTCTCTGGAGTGGGAATAGTAATTTTTACCCCTACGCTATCCAACGCTTTCCCTACTGTTGCACTCACTGGAGTGGTAATAGTAAATTTTACCCTTTCCGCTATCCTACGGTAAAAATATTGTAAATGTTTTATTATTATTAGGTTTATATATATACATGTATTAACAAATCAATTTGTATGTTTTTTTGTACTTACATTAATTATTTATTAATTTTAAGGTTATGTAAGTATTTTAAGTATGACTAAGTTAATTATATTTATTATTTCATTAATTTTTAATTAATTGAAATCATTAAAAAAAAAATCGATATTTTGACTGACTATATTTTTTACATCGATATTTTTGATTCGATATTTTTGTACTTACCTGTTTGGAGATAGGAGGTCGATATTTTGGTATTCTATATTTTTACCTCGATATTTTGGTAGGTCGATATTTTGGCATTCTATAATATGTCAGTGATCCCAGTGGAAGGCCATTTGCAAAGTTGGGGTAGTCACCTTTCTGTTCCTTATTGTTATATGTGGGTATTAAACTGGTACTAACGAGGCCCACATAGTGTTACCCATTTTAAAAATGACAAACTAATGAAGCAATATTATTACAAAATGTGCCACTTTATGATGCATAATTTGTCTTTTCTTGCTGCATAATTAAATCAACCCTGCCGCATAATTTGGCCCTCTCCTGTCACATAATTACAGTGGCCCTGCTCATAGGACAGACGAAGGGGTGGTTTCAAAAAAAAGAAAGGGCATTCTGAGAGAGGGGAAGGCTGTAATAAGAAGGTGATGTTCGCAGAACTGAAAAGAGGGCAGCTTAAAAAAGGAATAGATAGCTGCAGAAAGAAGGGGTAGTCAGAGCGAGGAAAGTACCACAGAGAGGAAGAGATGAGCGTAGGAGAGAGGAATGGGACAAACAGTAGAAGGAAGGGATTTGTAAAATAAATCCGTATTCTTAAAGCGCAAACTCCTCACCCATATGGGCCTCAAGGTACTGGGGGCCGTTGTGGAAATTAAGTGAGCTATTGCCCAGAGTCACATTGAGCTGAGCTGCCGCCGGAGCCAGGGATCAAACCGTGAACCCTGTGCTCTGAAGTCACCTGCCCTGGCCGCTGCACCACACCTCTCCACTTACTAGGAGAGAAGAAGGAATAGCTGGAAAACAGAGGGCCAATGACTGGAAAGAGGAAGGGCTGAGAACTAAAGGTCAGAGAGAGTATGGGCTAACCAGAGTGAGGAAGGAGTGGCCCAGAGAGGAAAAGATCGCTGGAAAATGTAGGTGATGTCAGAAAATAGAAGGTGGTGGTGGAAGAGAGGAAGAGATGGTGAAAGAAACGAAAGAATCGAGAAAGAGGAGAGAAACGGGAGAGCTAGAGCTGGAGGAATGAAATATAGCTGGTAGAGTGAGAATAAGAGATGGCTTCAAAGAGGGTGGACTGGCCATAGTAAGCAATGCTGGACTGAGTCCAAGGAACCATGCAAGACACATCTGGAGAAGGATTCTGATCCACTTGTAGCTTAAGTTGTGTGGCATGAGACTTGTGCAAAGCTCACACTCCTTTGTTTTAGGAACAATTTCCTAGCTCCCGCTAAGCATGGCTAGGTGGTTGCATATGAGGAAGGATTGAGATGTATTACCTTCTTCCTGGTGCATGCGTGGTGCCCAAGTTGACCAGCTCAGCAGCAGTGGAGATGTAATATTGCGTATATATCACAGCAGAGCTGAGCGAGGCTGGGTCCCTAGTGACGCGGTGTCCAATATGCCCTGTATGTAAACGTAAATTCAGAGCAGTCCTAATGCACCCCTGTCATGCCCAGTTCATGCTACTTAGGAGATGCCTTTTTGTCTTTTCAATGTATGCTTCAAGAAAAGTGTGAGGAAGTCCCACAGGTAGCCTTTAACTATCAGGACACCCACTAACAATGACACAAGAGGTTCTAGAATGCTCCTTCCACGCCGATGAAGGTCATCAATGAGCTGTAAGCGATGAGGTTCAACGTTCAGATAGACGTTGGCACCGTCATCCAAGGGACTTGACAGCAGCCACACACGCTGAACGTTGGCGACCTTCATCATCGAATGCAGAGGCAGAAATGTGGGACACGCACAGCATCGCGGTGCCACTTTTGAATTCGGGACACGCAGTTTTTGAAGGATGCAGAGGTAGGAATTTGGGTCACGCACAGCATCGCATTGCCGCTTTTGAATTCGGGACATGCAGGTTGTGAAATAAACTATTCTTACCTATTCAAACCATTGTGGACATTCTATTTTATACCCAGACAACGTTGGGACGGGCCGCTTGTGGATGAATAAAGCGAAGACTTGAGGTGTTATTGGGAGCGGTAAACATGTGCGCCAGTTAGTTGGATGAACTGGATAAAGGAGGGAAGAGTTTGGACAGGATGTTTGGGGTCCATTGTAGCTAGTAACAGATACCAGGCATGGCTGTCTCGCATGCTGTCCTTTGTGCAATGGTGATATATATGTGCTGTTACCCTGCAGCATCAGGCCACCAGCTTGCACGTTCGGAAAACAGGAGTTGTGACTGGTGTGCTGGAGCAGCCAGCGTGCACAAGCTTAGGGTTGGAAAATGTTCCTCTCCTGCAGGTGGGTTTCGCATGGGAGCATTAAGGAGGTACAGCTGAGTGAGACCATCTAGGGTGGGGAAATAGAGGAAGGACTGCTGTGACAATTCTGAGTTGTAAGACTCTGAAGCCTCACTCAGATGTTTGTGAGCAGTATATTGATCTTCTCTAGATACTAATGTATGGTTTCATCACTGACTCTGGCGAGAGCTGCACAGGGGATGAGACTGTTTTCGTGCCTTCTTGCACACAGGGAATATTGGTAATTTCAGGAGTAAATAATGCACCAAATAGAGTTCCACACTTATTATGACTTTTACTAAGAGTTGGGACTCTGTATTCATGTTTTTTCCTTTTGCACCTTGGTTATAACTAGGGCTCCTGGTTTTATGATATTTATTTTTTCGACATTTCCGTCTGTATTTATCCATATTTATTTTTTGCTAATTTTTTCTGTATTTATCGATTTTTATTTTGTGATTTCTGTATAAATGAAGCTTTAATAGGTATTTTTTCACATTTATTTTACTGATAAATGTATACTCGCATTTGAATGCCCAAAAGGTTTCAGCAGTATACAGTGCAATAGCGTAATCTGAAAACACTAGCATTGTAGAATAGCATAATTAACTGTAGATCTGCACTTAATTGGGAAATCTATGGTCTTTTTTCATTCCCCCTACCTCTCAATCTGTGCTCCTACTGACCTGGCATTCATAATTGACAGTAGAAAAAGTCATCCAAAGAAGACCTATTTTCCATATTTTTCTGTATTTAAAAATAGATACAGACAGGAAAATAAATAGTTTTCTGTCTGTATTTATCTGTAAAAATCAGTAAAAACGGAAAACTGGGAGCCCTAGTTATAACACAGATGTCATATGCATGTTTGTGGTCTTACATAGGTACTTAACCATTGGTGGCGCTATACGCACTCAACAGCAACCAGCCGCATTTCCTGGACAACATTAGTGCAAGACCTGTTTGCCCGAGCATCTGGGGTGGGGACTTCAACTGTGTACACAATGTTGACTTGGATAGGGCCAACCCGCATACAGGGTGCGACAAGCATTAAGGCAACACGTTCCTTCAGTGCTTGGATACGAGATAGACAGTTGCATGATATGTGGTGCACCTTGAACCCACAGACAACTGAACACTTGTATTACTCACCCGGACGCCAGTTACATACTAGAATCTTTCTCCTCTTTTGTACTTCATAGATAATCCTCCATGCCTTGGCTGCTGAGTACTTGTACTGCACGCTCTCGGACTACAGCTCGATACAGCTTGTGATGCTGTGGGGAAGACAGCATGCTCAAATGCCAACTCAGCAACTGCAAGCTGGAGCTTTGCAAGACCCCATATTTAGGGACATGATAGGCACTCACTTTGATCAGTATTTCGAGAAGAACGGAGCGATTGACTGACTAGAGGGTGGAATGGGATGCACTCAAGGCAGTAATCTGGGGACTGTGTATAAAAACTGCAAATGGGATGACGGCCATGATACGCGTGCAGCTGTTTCAGCAGAGCACACAATTCAAGGTGGGTGCGACCACAGACGGTGGCCATGGCATCGCGGACATGAGAAAGAAGCACAAGGCATTGATAGACAGAGTAGGGAGACTGGACTATAAGAAATACATAGCTAGACAACATGTAGAGGAAGACAATGTCAGGTGGTTATTGGCCTGGCTCCTGCAGAACAATGCCACTAGGACCCTGGTAGAAGCTATAAAATCTCTGCACGGTGGCCTCCTTAACTCGCAGGTGGATATCGCAGGTGGATATCAACACAGTCTTTTGGGACTACTATAGCTCCCTATATGAAGCAATGGAAGGGATCTGTGTCCCTCCCCTACAGGACTACATAGATAAGGTCCCAATACCATGCCTAGTTTCCCTTCAGCAAATTGCCTTAGAAGAGATGCTGATTATACTTACTCAGAAACCGTATGCCTCCTGTCAGATGCCCTCCTGGTGAAATTTTGAACCACATATAAAACTAGGCTCACTCCAAAACGACTCCACTTGTTTTAAGCAACGAGGGAGGCAGGAGCTCTGCCCATGACCGTGAGTGAAGCAATAATAGTGGTCCTTCCCAAACCCAAACGGAATCCTCTGGAGGTGTGATTTTAGAGAACCCTCTCCCTCCTCAACACAGACTATAAAATTCTGGGAAAATTGTAGCCAATAGACTGATCCTATGCCTAGTCACCTTGGCTCCCTTGGATCAGAATGGATTCATACCAGACTGGGACACATTCCTAAACCTAATACACTTGTTCTGGCTCATGGCAGAGGCCCAATGGGTGAGCATTGTCACGTGACATCAACAAAGCATTCAATAACCTGGGTTGGGCCTACCTAATGAAGTTACTAGAGAAATCATGCCATGGATCCGGCTAGTGTACACTGACTCAAAGGCTCGAGTCTACACTGGTTGTGAGATTTTGGAAACCTTTAGCATAGACAGGGGCACCCAGAAAGGGTACCCACTTTTCCTGATTAACAAGCTACTTGCGGTAATGCCTTATGGGGTGGTGACACTATCTAGCAACAGATTAACTACCTTAAAATATTACACAGGTATCAGACTGGATTCGGAAACGTTTTGAGCAATACCTTTGCATGCCGGTAAGTGGTGTCGATTGGCTCCCCGTTGGTGTCACCTATGCTGCAAGTGACTTGCACAGTGCCGATATAGGTGTCACTCAAGCATGCTGAAATCAGCTATTTTCACAACATTTCCACATCAGAAGCATGGAGATATGAAGGATGCTGATATGCCAGAGTACAGACACTAAGAATCTCATAAAGGTCACCCTATATGGAGAAATCTGTTCCCAGACCGGGGAGTGTGGACGTTTCAGTAAAGATTCTGCAGCTAGATAGAGTCTCTACCAAATAAGGCATAATCGAAGCTAAGTAACTTGTTCATCTGATAGAGACTTCTAGCTTCAGATTCTTACCTTGAGGAAAATTGAATTTTGCCCTGTCATGTGTCCCTACGTGTTCCCCATTATATGTTATATGTGCATGATCGATATGCATATGTTCCCCTTGACCGAATAAAGACGCAATTATAGTTGTGTCCAACGTTAGTATGCCAGTTATCCAGTCCTCGTGAAAGCAACGAGTATTAGGCCTATGTTGCCAACGTCTTTCCATTTGTGCACGTTAATTCATCGAGTTGTCCCCGTTTCTAGGCCTCGTAGGGCCCGGACACCAGATTCAAGCTCAAGTCTCCTGAAACCACTCCGAGGAGCGATGCAGCCCCTCCCGCATCCCTGACCCTTCACTTACACTCTGCCAAGCAGCGCGGTGCCCGGCCTGGCCTGCCTGCCTGTCTGCCAAGAATATGTTATGCTTACAGTTATCAGTTCAGCTCCCCGGCTTCACATTCCTAAGCTAACGAACCGCATAAACATCTTCAGCTATAGTCTAGTCTTTCTGTCTCCATGCAAGAGAATTACTGAATTAATATTCATAGAAGATTCATAGCACACGCAATACATGTAGAATATATGCATGCACCAGCCTTAGTGTCAAGTAGCCTTTGCCCTGATGACATTTAGATTCAAGCAACATGTACTCCAAACATGAGATACCAGATATGCTATAGGTACATGTCGTCCTGACATCCCAGACTTTAGTCTCCTCTTCTAGTGCAGAAGTCAGAGCCCCCAGCTCTCCCCAGTTACACGTCATAGCCCGTTTGCGCGCACCAGTAGGTTAAAGGTTCCAGCTGCCCAGGTAGCCCCCTCCATGTATCCACCCATTTATGACACTTCTGTGACGTTTACATCACATGTCTCCGTGCACGCCCTGTGCACGCCTTCTTTGTACGCCCATATGTTCTTATCTTCCGTTTGTCACTTGTTACGCCTACTGTATGCAATGCAATTCTACTGTTTTACTATATATACTGTATGATGTTAATATGATGGGCGCGCGACTGTCATTTCCCATCCTGATCCTTTGCAGGCTCGAGCCATCTGATTAAAGCCCATCTGACTCAGATACCATGGATCCTGCCTCTTATTTATTGAGCTATCCTTTTCAGTTAATGCATAGAAAAATAGTACCGGTAATTAATTATTTATTTACCACATAATGGCGCCCGAATAGGGACGAGCCCCTTCCCCACGCGCCGGCGATGTAACGCAGGCCCCCTGACCCTTCTACAGCCGTGACGGAACCCTACGTGCACGTGCAGATATTTCTGCTTCAAGTCTCCCTCAGGCCCACGGAGGAGACGGAGACTGCGGTCCGGCATCCAGACGAGGAAGGCGGGTCGTCCCGGCCAGAGCCCAAGCCGAGAGAGCAAGGTCCGAGGTATCCGGAGGCCCACCTGTAACCGAAGCCCGAAGCCCGAGGCGCATGCGTAGTGCGTAGCAGTAACCAGACGTCGTAGCAGTCCAGTCCAGTCCGAGGCCTTCAGTTTGCTTCCCGGTGAGTACCGTTGCTGGGACGTATCTAGACGGGTTCATTAGTTTGTGCCCGGTCCGACGGGTTTGGGTACACAGATCCGGTCCGACGTGTGTCCACCTAGGTGGATACGGTATGACGTGTCTCTTTAGGAGACCGGTATGTTCTGTACTGTTTTAGCAGTGCATCCAGTAATTCTAGTAAGTCTGTTCTCGAGAAGTTCAAGTATTATGTTTTCAATGTATTAGGTACTATCTGTTCGAACTGTTATTAATGTGTTCTTGATGTCGTGGTATGAATGATTGTTTTGCTATTCATTACTGTGTTCATTGTGTATTGTGTTCAAGTTCAAGTACGGTTTAAATATGCCGCTGTTTTCGAAGTTACGTCAGATAAAAACCAGAAAAGGGTTACTTGAAGAATCAGTTCCTGTCCCTCCTAGGGACAGTCCTGGACATTTCATGTATCATAAGCATGGCTTAGATGCCATACTGTATCTAGATTTATGGGTTGATTATACGAAAGATCTTGAAGAAAAATATAGATGGCCTGTTTCAGGAACATGGGATGCCGAGTGCATCATGAGAGTAGAAGAAGCATTATGGAAAAAGAAAGCCAGACAATCTCAGAAAGATGCCATAGAATTATGGCGTAAAGAATCCCATAAAAGAACAGAGAAAGAATTCAGAAAAGCAGAATTAAGTAGGGAATCCTCAGAAAAAGCCCAAGAAAGGGAATTAATCGAAGAAGGTGAACGAGTTAGAGCAGAACAGTCAGACAGACAAAGAAATGCCCTTATTAAAGGTATGTATCCTCTTCTCGCCGAGGGTTTGCCGAAGGCGACCCCGGAAATATCCTGCAATTTACCGCCACCCTTGGTCCCGACTAAGCTACGTCATAAACCGACTGCAGCTGAAATTTTCCTTTCTTCCTATTTGGACGACACTGTCCCAGAATATGCCAATACGAATCCTGCACCGGTTCAACTTCCACCTCCTGTTAATAATGTAATTCCTGTGCCTCCAGTCGTTGGGCCTGTTAATGTGCCAGCACCCCAGGATCAACCCACATTACGTACTCCCACTTTGCCAGTCACGTTACCAGCAGCCGCACATTCAGTATTAACTGACGATTCCAGTTCAGGAGGAGCAAGGGGAGGTACTCCTATCACCCCGCCTCAAACAAGACGACATACGCTGAGAGATGTAGCGTTACAGCGTACGCCAAAATTGGCTACGTATGACGCCCTCAGAAAGTATCTTACAGAGTGCGGAACTGATTGTAGATATGATCCAGTACCAGGCGAAGATAGCATGTTAATATATTCATACGTTTACGACGAGTTGCAAGCTTCTTGGTTACCATATCAAATATGGAACAACATCTAGACAGAATATATCACTTCATTCGTACAGGGGAGAAACCAGAAAGTATTCATGAAGCTATGGTACACAGGAAAGTCGAGATTCAAGGCATGATTTTGCAATTTCTGATAAATTGTTTAATAAGAGAACAAGATTATCCTGATAAAAACAAGGAAGATATGAAAGTCTTGACAAGATGGAGTGACAATATAGCAGACGGAAAACACAGAACACAAAATTGTATAGAAACCATGTACAAAAAGATTCGTAAAGAAATTATAAGTATACACCAAAAGGAGGAAGCAATGAGAGTAGCCGAGAAAGAGAATGACTCTTCAGACGAAGAGGTAGATAATGAGAATCCCTCCAGAATAGCGTATGTAGGTAGAACGAGACCTTCCGATAGACACACCCGCCTAGATTACAAGAAAGCCTTTCCTCCTCCCGTACCAGAACAGTGTTCTCTTGAACAAGTATTCCAGGCCACCGATAAAATTCTGAAACTACGAATAGGTTACAGTGAGCTTAGTACCATGCATGAACAAGAACTAGCCCGTTCAGCAGTCCGATGGACTAGTGATTCTACCACGTTTTCAGACGAAGTAGTGGCTCAAATGTTTCTGAAACTGCCCCCAGCCGAGCAGCGACTGGTGGGTATGTATATGATCCAGCACCTCATCACCCTGTATGAGAGTCAGCATTCTGATCCAGGTCCTTTATATAATGTATTAAACGAGTTACTCCTAAACAGATGGAAAGGTCTAGGTACCGATTTAATTAGTGTCATTTTAGAACAGCGCCACAAATACAGAACGTTCCTGACTCCGCATTTTGTTCCTGTTTCACCTCCGTTCTACATAGACAGACAGAATCCGTTGCGAGAAGTGCATCCTGTTAAGGGAACGGGGGGTAATCTCGAACGAGTATTTGTTTACACTCCTATAACGAAAATAGAACTACTAGAAATGAAAAAGTTAGTGCCCTGTCACGATAAAGATCCAGCAGGGTTCCACCGAGAATTAAAAGACATGCTCCGTATGGGAGAATACACGTATCCTGAAATCCTCAAAATGTTAAAGGTCCTGTTGCCTGCGGGCATATATGAAAAACTGAAAGAAAAAGAATGGGAGGTGGGAGAGAAAAAGATTGACTGGACCGCGTTAGAGAACGAAGATAATGCACGGGTCCCAGGTACTGGTCTTGGGGATAGAGCCAAAGAGTTGCCCGAACTGTTAATACAAGTCTTGCCAAGATTGCTAGCCACGAAAAAGGAAGATTGGGATGCCATCTCAGCCTGTAAACAGAAACAAGACGAAGACACTAGTGATTTTTATTCCAGATTTGAGAAATGTTTCATTATTAATAGCGGTCTGAAAACAAGTAGTGAATCGTATCCACATCTTTTTGTTACTAAACTAGTTGAGAATTCCTTACCACAAGTTAAAAATCGAGTATTGAAGGTCGAGAGTACTTGGCAAGCTAATACCCCGTCCCAAATGCTCCAGATGTTACAGTATCACCAGAACCGAATCAGGGAAGAGCAAGAACACTGAAGGAGACGTATGAAAGACACGAAAATGAAAGTTTTAGTTGCACAGTCTGTTCCAACAGATAGTCAGAAGAGGGGTCCGAATCAGACTAGTCATTCTGCAGCTCCTGTTAAAGGGACATGTAATTACTGTAAACAGCCAGGTCATTATATAAACGAATGTGCAGTTCTGAAACACAACATAGCTACAGGTAAGACGAAAGAGAGACCGCGTCCTCCTAGACAAGAACATGTTCCGCAGAATTCGCAGCAACCACCGCAGAATGCACAACAGACAGTTACAGTACCGTAGCCTATAGCTGCCACACAACACGTTACACAACAGATGTACCAGTACGCACAGTCAGATTATCCAGAATATCAGCAGTATTCATGAAACAGCCTAGAGAGGGAGGTTGGCTTGCCTCTCATCGAGGTTCCTGTAGATCAAGAGGGTCCCTATGTACACAGTCAAGTATTAGGGAAAGACAGAAAGTTTCTGATTGATACAGGGGCAAGTAGGACTACCATCAGTCATGACGAGGTTCCAGGGGCTCCACTCTCAGGCTCAAGAAATGTTTCCCTGGGATTTTCAGGAAAGCCTATTGTTAATGAAATATCGAAACCAGTTTCCCTAGAAGTTGGTCCATTGTCCCGAACTACAGACTTGTTACTTACGAAATCCTGTCCTGAAAATTTACTAGGTATTAAAACATTGAAAGAGTTAGGTGCCGTAATATGCTGCTCTCCGGAAGGAGTGAGATTGTTTTTACGTGATTTTAAAGGTCATTATGTGTTACGTGATTTTGATCCAAGATTACTGAATGTACCACAGCATTTATGGGCACAAGGTCCAACTGATGTAGGTTGTATGCACATTACACCATATCGTGTCACTCTGAAACAAGGTGTTGTATTACCACGAATCCGACAGTACAAATTGCCACCTGAGGCTGTAGTAGCCTTATCGAAAATTATTGACGAGCTCATCGCTCAAGGAGTAGTTGTAGAAACTGACTCCAATGTATGTAATTCTCCTATCATTCCGATTGTTAAACGTACTGATCCAAATGCACCCCCAGTTTATCGATTAGTGATTGACCTCCGAGAACTTAATAAATGTATCATACCCCAGTACCCTGTGGTCCCAGATATCTCTTCCCTATTGACTGCCATTGATTCTGAAGCTACGTTCTTTACTGTTATTGATCTCAAGAACGCCTTCTTTAGTGTTCCCATTCATCCAGACAGCCAGTTTCTTTTCGGATTCTGTTTAAATGGAAGAAGCTATAAATTCACACGAGCTCCTCAAGGTTTCACAGAAAGTCCTAGTATTTACAGTCAAGCACTCAAAAGACAACTAGACAGTATTCACATGCCAACTGACACTGCCCTGCTCCAGTATGTCGATGATCTATTGATCACAGCCCGTACAGAACGTGACTGCGAACGTGCGTCACTGACAGTATTGTATTTTCTGGCAGAAATGGGGCACAAGGTGTCCCCTTCCAAACTGCAATTCTGTGTACAGCAAGTGGTATACCTTGGACACTTACTGTCCAAGAGGGGTAGACAGTTGACACCTGACCGTATCAAGTTAATTGCACATCTTCCACAGCCCAAGACACAGAAGGAGGTACGAGCTTTTATCGGCCTCACTTCTTACTGCAGACAATGGATTCCTCAGTATGCATATCTAGCCAAACCACTGATACAGTTAACGACACAGGAGGCAGCCACATCGACTGTCCTCCCTTGGACCCAGGAACATACACTTGTTTTTAACGAGTTAAAGAAAGCTTTATGTAATGCACCTGTGTTAGCGACACCAAACTACAGTAAGCCTTTTACACTTTTTGTAACTGAACGTGATGGTACAGCATTATCTGTTCTCACGCAAGATCAAGCAGGACAACACAAGCCTTGTGCTTATTTTTCTAGCACATTAGATCCAGTAGCCCAGGCTCTGCCTGCGTGCCTCAAGTCAGTTGCAGCCACAGCTCTAGCTATCAGACAAAGTGATTCCATAGTGTTAGGACATTCCCTGACAGTACAAGTTCCACACTCCGTGGAAGTTCTTTTAAACCGAACACAGACTCAGCACTTGACAATTGCACGATTAACAGGATATGAACTGACACTGTTTCAGCCACACATAGAAATCAGATGCTGCAACATTTTAAATCCTGCTACACTGTTACCCTCGATTACATCGAATCCTGCCACACATGACTGTGTGGAAGTTATCAACACCATGACGAAGCCAAGACAAGACTTGACGGACATTGCATTACCTGATCCCGACCTGACACTTTATGTGGATGGTTCATGTATGAGAACAAGTACAGGAGAGCTAGTAGCCGCGTATGCAGTGACTACTGAAACTGAAGTTATAGAAACACATCGTATTGACACCCTGTCTGCTCAAGCAGCAGAGCTCATTGCTCTGACCCAAGCCTGCATACTAGCTAAGAACCTGAAAGTAAACATATACACAGATTCACTTTATGCATTCGGAGTCGTTCACGACTTTGGAGTACTCTGGCAAGAAAGAGGTTTCATGACCTCTCATGGAGCCAAGATTCAGCATGGCCCCCTCATTCAAGCTCTGTTAGAAGCAATACATTTACCGAAAGCCATTGCCATTATGAAGTGCAAAGCACATACGAAAGCTACTGACACCATTTCCCAAGGTAACAATCTAGCAGACCGAACAGCCAAACTTACAGCTCAGACTCCAGACATTCCAGTTAACATGACAAAGACAGATGTTCCAGATCAGACGACTTGTATGACAGTTAAGGACCCTACACGAGATGTACTAGACATACAGACACATGCTACCCCAGACGAAATCAAGAAATGGTCTGAACAAGGAGGGGTCCAGACAGATCAAGGATGGTTGACGAAGGGAAAAGCCACATGGTTTCTCCCCGACTCTATGGTTCAAGTCATTATTAACACCGCACATAGTCCAGCACATTTAGGAGAAAAAGCCATGTTAGACAGTATCCAGAACCTTTGGTTCAACAAGCATTTACGAGCAGCAGCAAAGCAGAAAGTGCGTACCTGCATGATATGTTGTCAGTTCAATCCAGGTAAAGGTGTTCCGGTGGAACAAGGTGGATTCCATCCTCCTGACCACCCTTTTGAAGTCCTCCAGAAGGATTATATTCAGATGGATCGATGCCGAGGTTTCAAGTATGTCCTCGTAGTTGTATGCGCTTTGTCCAGATGGACAGAAGCATATCCAGTCCCAGATTACACTGCTGCGACCACTGCCAGGCAGTTGGTTCGTGAGTATTTCCCTCGCTATGGTTTGCCCAGGGTCGTGTATTCAGACAACGGCCAGCCATTCTCATCCGAACTCATGAAACAAGTATCTCTTCTGTTAGGGTACCAGTGGAAGTTCCACTGTGTGCGACACCCCGAGGCAGCTGGCCTCGTCGAGAGACATAATCAGACTCTGAAAATCCACATTGCAAAGGTTTGTGCCGAGAAAGGCGTAGATTGGATGGTAGCCCTGCCAGTCGCCCTTTTTTACATGAGAATGGTCGCTCACTCCCGTTCAGGTCTGTCACCTTTTGAGGTTGTTTTCGGTCGTCCCCCGAACATGTGGGGTACACCTATGTCACGTAAAATTACCGATGTTGACAGTAATATGCTGACAGATTACCTAGCTTCCTTGATGTCTGCACTACTCTCTTGTCGTTCACAGGTTGCGGCTGCCTTTCCAGACAACACCCAAGTAAAACCGCACGAGGTCATTCCAGGCGACCTAGTACTTGTAAGGAACTTTGATCGTTCAAGTCCGCTGGAGCCCCGCTGGAAAGAGCCAAAACTTGTTCTGATTACCACAAGGACCGCCGTAAAGCTAGAAGGAAGAAAAGGCTGGCTTCACTCCAGCCACATCAAGCGTTTTCATGGACTCCGTCCAAAGACTTTTCTCAAGGACTGCCCCGATACTGACTCTAAACTTCCCCTGTTAGAGAAAACTCCGCAGTAGGAGTATAAAAACAAACTACGGTCTAGCAAGTCAGACAGTTTAATTGTCTAAGTCCCTCTCGGGTGAAGCGGTTAGACAGGTTCCTGACATGTATGAGATAGACCACCATAGTGAGAGAGTTAGTCGAAACTCCAAGAAACTACGTTATTGTAAAAATCTGCGCAGCAGATGTATCGTCACTTTATTGTTTATGTTATTTCTGAGTCTTACGATTACATGCATAAGTTATGTTTTACATGTATTTTTTCCTCCTATTGATTCACATGTACATCTTTCCTCTAATGATACAGTAGAGCACACTTTTAGTGAACTACCCCCTCACGAGTTATCCTATCGACTTGCCATGCGCAACAATACTTTTATCCATATGTTACACTATTCACACCAGACTAGCAATGCCACTAATTGTTGGGTGTGTGGTCGACTCTCCCCTTTCCAGACACCGAAGGGAGTTCTGCCACTCTTTCCCTATCCGTTTTCACACATTGGTTCGTGTGGAGCATGGTTTACGATAACATCATCCTCAGACGATAAGTCCCTTCTGAATAGAACATGTTTCCCGGACAAGGAAGGTCTTTCCCATAGAACAGGGTTAGATCTAGAAAATGAAGTATATGATCTAGGTAATTTCTCCTCGAATTTCATGGTTTTGAATGTTCAGTCCGAGACTACTCCAGATTTGCCCGCTATTACAGTCCTACCAGTGAAAGGCGAATTATGTGTCAGAAGGAATGGTTCAGTACATCTAGGACACAGTGATTGTACTACTGTGGTCGAGTATAGTGACAGTGGGAAATCTAATCTCAAAGCCTCACGTCATTCGTATTTTGTGTGTGGTCAGACCGCATATGTACGTCTGCCCCTAGATTGGGATGGAACATGTTACATTGCCTTCCTACTGCCACCAGTTTTCCTAGCCCCATCCGATTATCACAGAATACACATCTAGTACACGTCAGACATAGAAGGGAGATCGAGTCCCCAATTGTCGATCAAACTGAAACTGCCTTAGAACAGTATACAGACTTCAATAAAGGTTTCTTTTTCTTCATAGGTCCTGTCCAGAATAGTAAGCTAATACGTAGGTTAACCAGAACCCTTGAAGCAGTAGTGAATGAGACTACTTCCGCTCTAGGTAACTTAACCGAAGAACAATCTGCTATGAGATTTGTCGTTCTTCAAAACCGCCTTGTCCTTGACGTCATACTGGCCGATAGGGGCGGAGCTTGTAGAGTCATCGGATCTAGTTGTTGCATTTTCATTCCTAATAACGCACCGTCTGTTTATTCAGCTATAACAAGACTTCATAAGATAGCCCATCAGTTACACCAGAATCCAGGCACCTGGACATGGTCTGGTTGGCTCTGGAGTATAATATCTGCCTGGGGATGGAAAGTATTGTCATTCCTAGGAATAGTAGTAATGATCATATTCAGTTGTTGCCTATGTTTACAATGTGGCCCTGCGATTTGCGGCTTGTGCGCTACCTCTTGTATTCCAAGTCCTAAGTCCCATTCCAAGAAGATAAGAGACGAGCAAATGATGCTCTATGAACAGATAGATGGTCTTATGAATATTGATGTTTCCTGAAGGAAACGTAGGGAACAAGGAGGGAATGAGGAAAATTGAATTTTGCCCTGTCATGTGTCCCTACGTGTTCCCCATTATATGTTATATGTGCATGATCGATATGCATATGTTCCCCTTGACCGAATAAAAACGCAATTATAGTTGTGTCCAACGTTAGTATGCCAGTTATCCAGTCCTCGTGAAAGCAACGAGTATTAGGCCTATGTTGCCAACGTCTTTCCATTTGTGCACGTTAATTCATCGAGTTGTCCCCGTTTCTAGGCCTCGTAGGGCCCGGACACCAGATTCAAGCTCAAGTCTCCTGAAACCACTCCGAGGAGCGATGCAGCCCCTCCCGCATCCCTGACCCTTCACTTACACTCTGCCAAGCAGCGCGGTGCCCGGCCTGGCCTGCCTGCCTGTCTGCCAAGAATATGTTATGCTTACAGTTATCAGTTCAGCTCCCCGGCTTCACATTCCTAAGCTAACGAACCGCATAAACATCTTCAGCTATAGTCTAGTCTTTCTGTCTCCATGCAAGAGAATTACTGAATTAATATTCATAGAAGATTCATAGCACACGCAATACATGTAGAATATATGCATGCACCAGCCTTAGTGTCAAGTAGCCTTTGCCCTGATGACATTTAGATTCAAGCAACATGTACTCCAAACATGAGATACCAGATATGCTATAGGTACATGTCGTCCTGACATCCCAGACTTTAGTCTCCTCTTCTAGTGCAGAAGTCAGAGCCCCCCAGCTCTCCCCAGTTACACGTCATAGCCCGTTTGCGCGCACCTTTAGGTTAAAGGTTCCAGCTGCCCAGGTAGCCCCCTCCATGTATCCACCCATTTATGACACTTCTGTGACGTTTACATCACATGTCTCCGTGCACGCCCTGTGCACGCCTTCTTTGTAAGCCCATATGTTCTTATCTTCCGTTTGTCACTTGTTACGCCTACTGTATGCAATGCAATTCTACTGTTTTACTATATATACTGTATGATGTTAATATGATGGGCGCGCGACTGTCATTTCCCATCCTGATCCTTTGCAGGCTCGAGCCATCTGATTAAAGCCCATCTGACTCAGATACCACGGATCCTGCCTCTTATTTATTGAGCTATCCTTTTCAGTTAATGCATAGAAAAATAGTACCGGTAATTAATTATTTATTTACCACAACCTTACAATAGATACAAAAGCAATACATCTCCAGAGGTGGGGGAACAGATTTAGACCAGAGAAGTCCTGGAGGACCAAATGGTTAAAGTACCCATCATGACTTACCTGACTGTCCCAGCAGTAGTACTTGGTGAACGTGTGCAGAGATGCTCATATCGCAGCCTGACTGACGTCCAAGACAGTGACTCAGAGCTAACATAGTGGTTGCAGCCTTGGCTCTGGTGGAATTAGCACACAAGTCGTAAGGGTATTGCTTCTTGGTCGTGACTAGCACATTTTAATGCAGAGTACGGTTTATTGTGAGATGGTCCTTTTCTGCATGGCCTTTCCTTTCTTTGCTCCAGGGAAGTTACTGAAGAGTAAATTGTTCACCCAGTGTTCCTCAGTATGATCAATGTAGAACAATAGCACTCTTTTTCGGTCCGGGCAATGGAGTCTCTCCTCCTCTTTGGAAGGGTGAGGCAGAGCAAAAAAGGTCAGCAGTGTAATGGTCCAGCTGGTGTGGAAGGGGGTCACTATTTCAGGAATAAAGAATCATGTGTTTTCAGAACCAGATTGTCTGGGAAGAATGTGATGTATGGAGGGTGCACAGATAGTGCCCGTAGTTCGCTAACCCTCCTGTCTGATTATTGGCCACTAGTAAGGCAGTTATGAGGGTCAGAAGACATAATGGACAGTTGTGCATAGGTTTGAAGGGTGAGCACATCAAGATTGTCAACACCAGATTCAAGTCTCATTGGGGCATGATGAAGGGTTTTGAAGGGAAAATATGTTGCAGCCCTTTGAGTAAACGGATGACAACAGGTGACTGAAATAGGCTGGGTTGATCTGGAAACCGCAAGATTGTTGATATGGCTGAAATATACCCTGTAACTGTGCCCAAAGCAAAGCCCCGCTGGGCTAGTGAGAGAACAAACAAGAAAAACATAGGATAAAGGTGCAGAGAGGTGATCAACATTTGTCTGAAGCACAGCAAGCCACAAATTTGTCTCAAGGGCAGGCGTATACTGTCTTGATTATGGGACTCCTGGCTGCAAGAATGACATCACCGACTTCTGTAGAGAGGTCAAAAACTGTTGACTGCCACTTCTCAATCTCCATGGATGAAGGCAGAGAATTCATAGGATCGGGTGCAGGATCCTGCCTTCTTGCTGCAACAGAATATCCTCCCAAAGGGGCAGCCTGATAAGAGGACCTATGCTCATGCTTAGGAGTTCAAGATACCATACTCACCATGACCAATCCAGAGCCACAAGAAATACTTGGGCCCTGTCATTCTTGATCTTTTTGAGAACTCTGGGCAGGAGTGGTATCTACGGAAAGGTGTACAGGAGACCTGAACTCCACACAAGATTAAAAGTGACTACGTAAAAGTGCTGACTTTGCCCGTTCTTGGCAGTGGTGAATAGATCTAACCAAGGTTTTGCCCACCCTTGAAAGAGACCATGCACCCCCTCTGGATGGGCACACCATTCGTGATCCACTAGGTATTGATGGCTGAGTTTGTCCACTCGGGTTTTCAGAGAACACACCAGTTGTTGAACCACCAGGCATATGTCCTGATATTTCAGTCAGGAGCAGAGATGCAGGCCTTTTTGACACAGGGTTCATGACCCCACCCTGCCCTGTTTCTTGCAATTCCACATGGTGGTGGTGTTTTCAGTGAACACCCGAATCTGCTTTCCCTCGGTAGAAAAAAGAAGGGCTTTTAATGCCAGGCAAATCGCTCTCAACTCTAACAGGTTGATGTGGACCCAAGATTTCGACCAAGACTGGAGTCCTCTGATTTTCATCTCTCCTTGATGGCCGCCCCAACCAGTGCTTGATTTGAACGAGGGGGTTGCAGGTGAGGCTCACCGCCACTTATATGTGGGGACCAACACTTATTTTTCCTCAACAGACTTAGAACCAGCGCAAGAGAGAGAAAATCACACGGGGGAGGTAGATAAGGAACAACGCTGACACACAAGAAAGCAGGAACAAAACAGAAACTGCAAGAGTGAGATAAAGTGACAGGGAGAGTCTGGTGTAGATGATAGAGGCATGAGGTGGAATCAAGAATAAGCCGCCTTGGTATACATCACCCGACATTTGATAATGTAGGACACAGACTTATGAGTAAATATTTGTGCACCAGTCCTTGTTCTCTAACAAAGCACTGGCACCAACCCAGGAGCGATGCATCTGTCACTACAGTAAACTCTGAGTTGGGAAAGAGGTCTGCTGCTGAGCCAGTCTTGGATCATCAGCCACCACTGCATATGTTTTGCAGTTCCCTCCAATATTTGGAGCAGGTCCACTGATGATGGACCCACTGCTTCTTCCGGTCCCACTGCAAAGCTCACATATGCCAACATGCATGTGCTACCAGCATGATGATTGTGGCCATGAGACCCAGCAGCCTCAGAGTCAGTCTGACTAAAACCCTGGATAGAGACTGAAATATAGGAATCATAGTCTGAATATCCTGGACTCTTCACTCCAGAGGATAGGCCCGAAACTGCACTGTGTCCAGAATCGCTTACATGAAAGGAAGGATCTGAGATGGAATCAGGTGTGACTTTGGAACTTGTTAATAAATCCCATTAATTGCAGAAGGTCCATTGTAGACTGGAGGGGGGAGACGGCTGCCTGGGGCAACCCTTCCTTCAACAGCGAGTCGTGGAGTTTGGGAAGACTGAAACCCCTGAATTCTGCAGATGTGCTACAACCACGGCCATCACTTTGGTGAACACCCGAGTTGTGCGGGTGAAGCCCCAAGGGAGCATAGGGTCGTCAAAATGCTTGTGGCCCACTATGAACTGCAGGTAAAGCCTTTGGGCAGGCAGGACAAGGATATGGAAGTAGGCATCTTGCAAGTCCAGTACTACCATAAAGTCTCCAGGATCAAGGGCAGGCAGAAATTGAGCCAACGTGGGCATCTTGAATATCTCCTTCTTCAGGAAGAAGTTGAGAGGGTGCAGCTCTAAAATAGGGCAGAGCCCTCCATCCTTCTTGGGCACCAGAAAATAGTCAAAATAGCAACCATGACCTACTTCTGATGCGGGCACACTCTTGAATGCTCCTCTGGCAAAATAACCTGTACTTCCTGATTGCGCAGGAGGCAGTGGTCCTCTGTCAGGTGGTTTGGGGATTGTGGCAAGGGTGTTGGGGTTTCTAAAAAAGGGATGGAGTAACCCTGGTGAACAATTTGAAGTATCCACTTGTCCAATTTAATGTACTATCAGCGGGGCAGAAGATGTTGGATCCTGCCGCCCACTGGGTGCCAGTGATGGTACTGAATGGGGTTTTGAGGCTGCAGCTGCCCGGGTGTGACAGACAGGGTGGACCTCAGGCTATATGTACAACAAGACTTGTGTGAGATGCGTCAGCAGCCACGAAAGGACTGAGGAGTCTGTGGGCCTTGGTGACTAGGCAGGAACAGATGCAGCTAATAGCCTCAAAGGTAGCCACGGAAGGGGCGAAAGGCAGAATGGGGTAGAAGTCGGGCCATGGAGGGACCCAGGGGCCATGCAGTGGTCTGGCTGTCTTTAAAAGCCCTCCACTACAGAATCTGCCTCATCACAGAAGATGTGGGTGCCATCAAAGAGCATGTCCATAAGTAAAGTCTGGACATCCCCCGAGAAGCCAGTCGAACTCAGCCAGGCATGGCGTCTGAGTGCCACTTACGATACAATTGCTCTGCCTAGCGAGTCGTATCCAGTCTGCAGTGAATGGTGAACTTTGCTGCATCTCTGCAGTCAGCAATGTGCTAGGCTGGTAGAAGAGAACATCCTCTTGTCAAAGGTATCCAGCCTCTTGGATTCCCTATCCAGATGTGTGGGAGAGACCATGCCAGGGTTAACTTTGGAGGTTGAGGTCTGGCCAACCAGACTTTCCAGAGGTGGGGTGCTACGCGAGGAAAGGTGGGTCCATGGGGGTGGGGTGATGGCAGCGGACAATTGTCCTGTTCACAGGAGCCCCTGTGCAGTGCTTGGCCCATGCCTCTAGCATGACATCTGCGAGGGCTTCATTAAAGGAAAAGAGAGGTTCTGAGAGGGCAACTCTTCTGTCAAGAAATTTTTCTTGACTGTCACAGAGGACAGCATAAGGTCCAGGACTTTACCTACCCTCCTCACCATTTTGTCAAATAAAGTCCCTTCCTTTGTAGCCACACTAGAGGGAGAGACTAAGCCAATGTCTGGTGAGGTGTCCAGACCACTGGCATCCGCCAGTTCCACATACCCGTTATCCTCAGGCTCTTCTAAGGGGTTCTGGTAACCTTAGGGATCCTTAGATCCACCCCAATCAAACTCCTCAAAGGGCCTGTCGAAGAAAGGAGGCCCTGGCTCTGACTCAGAAGGTCGATGTTAGACCTGGCATCCTTGGCGTGGTTTGACCCCTAACTTTTTGCCTTCAGACCTCCTTTTTTTCTGACTTCGTTTTTGCTGGTGTGTATCAAAAAGGAGGGGAGATGGATCACGTCAAGATCCAAGGGCTCAATTTACCATTAAAGAAAACCTTAAAATGGAAGGTCCAGCCCCAGTCAGAGCCCAGAAGGACAATGTCAGGCAAAGACAGACTGGGTTGTTCCTATAGACTAGAGAGTAGGAGGAGATAAAGATACGGTCACAAGAAGGGAAAAGGTAGTGCTCAGTGGAGGGCTACCCTGGGCATCCAATATGTTGGTATTAATGGCCTCACACACCCTTGCGAGTGTCATGCTTCATCATTGGCGGTTGCTCCTCGTTGGGCAGGTGGTGCAATGCCCAACGGGCTCACCTCAAAGAGGGGCTCTTTGGCAGAGATCTTTTTACCAACTGCCTAGGGTGAAGTGCGGGTGAGGGGCCAGAAAGGAACGGATAGTGTAAATACGTGAGTTAAAATGTGACACAAGGGGGGGCGTGGCTTACGCGCCGAAGCGACATGGCGGCTTTCCCGTGAGCTCCGGAGAGCTGCTAACTCCCGAAGGGATTCTGGACGGCTTTCAGCACGTAAGAGGCCGGAATTTTATCTGCTGATGCGGCGGAACCTCTACGGCGACGTTTGCTTTTAAGGTGGAGGCTCTACACGGTGTTTCTGCAGTCCTGTGAGCCCTGTCTCCTATGCCGAGGACGGGACGCGGGCGGCCGCCATTTTGAGCTGCCGCGAACGCGTCTCTCCTCAGATAATTACCGTTTCCTCAGGCGGCGCCCGGCACTGGTCCTGCTTTATGCCTCAAATTATTGGATATCACTCACAAGGTATGGCGTTTTTTAGCTAATGGCTTCTCCTTCTATGACAGACTTTTTTTCTTCTTTTTTTCTACATGTGGCTTGCCACCTGCTTGAGTGACGACCGCCATTGCCTGAATTGTGTTGCGAAGGCATTTTGACTACATACTTCTTTCACCGCCGCAATGGGGCTCCTCAATATTATTTCTTGCCACACAGTTTTTTCATGAACGCCTTGCGGTTATTATGTTCTCTCATTTCCTTGTGGATTCCTTCATCTTCTCATTTTGCGGAGTCTGACTGCATTACATTTTTACATTTTTACTTCATATGAGGTTTTACCCTGAGGTTCTGAAGTAGGGTATCTGAGTTTACCCTTCATTTCTACAGTTTTTCTTCACACTTGGTGGCTTTTTTGGAATACCTCTTCGAAATTAATATCCTGTTTTCTTCAATTTCTTCTGTGTTATTGGTGTGCCCCTATCTTGACAAAATGACGCACGCACCGGCCAACTTGAAGTCGTCAAACACAGGAACCACACCCAAGCGCCTCAAGAATGATCCCCCTTCTCCGATTCGCACCTCTCCGAATCCTATTCTGGACTCCATCTTAGAGGAAGTTCGGGGGCTACAACCCTTTATGTCTGCTACCAATGAGACACTCAAGCAGATTGAAGAGAGGTGGGTCGTTATGGAAGGCAAGGTCTTGAATCTGGAACAACGTGTTAGCGATATTCAGGATGTCTCTAATAAGATACCCCTTCTAGAAAAGGAGATACAGCAGCTCAAACTACACACAGAAGACCTTGAAAATCGTAATCGTAGAAACAACCTACGTATTTACGGAGTTCCGGAGAATCTTGAGGGGGCAGACATGGTGTCTTTCATTCGTCGACTCCTGCATGAACTGCTGGACCTTCAACCTAATGCTCATCCACTAAACATCCAGCGTGCTCATCGTCTTGGTCGTCCTACATCTAATTCCTCAAGGCCTCGGGTATCATCCTTCTTTTCCTCGAGTTCACTGAATTAATGTCTGTTCTAAAAGCTGCCAGGCTCAAACGTCGCCTTGTGTGGTCGGGCCACAACATCTATATCTCTCAAGACCTGTCAAATGGCACCAATGCTCAACGAAAGGAATTCTTGAACCTCCGCCCTCAGATGAGACAGTTAAACATTCAATATGGAATCCTACACCCGTGCTTATGTAAAATAACTCATAATGGTCGTACTCGTACCTTTGATGATCCTCAGAAGCTGCACGAATATCTACAATTTGCGTCTACTCCCACAATGGATGTTACCACCTGATGCCCCTATAGGCATCTTTTGTTTTCACCTTTGCTGACAACTCTTGGTTGTAATGTTGTACTGTTTCTAGCCTCAACGTGGTTTCCCTTATTCTGTTGAGCCGTCCCTAGCTTTTCTTTCTTTCTCTCTTGACGCTCTTGGGATTTCGCCTCTCCTTCGGCGTCTCCTTGCTCCTGATGTATTGGTGTTTGCATTCTTCTCAGATCTGGTATTCTTGCCTTGATCTGTCTTCTTTTTCCTTATCCTTCTTCTATCTCTTTTCTGTCCTCTTTCCAGTATCTCTTTTTTTGTTCTACCAGTATGTATTTTTCTTCGTCATCTTTCTGTCTTCCCTTTCTTTCTTGCTTGTTCTATTCCTTGACTTTTGCTTTCTTTTCCTTGCTAGTTCGTATTTGGCATTCTTTGGCATGTTTTTTCGACCTAATGTACTTTTCTTGAATGTTGTTGTTCTCTCTAATATTTGTATTTCTCATTTCTTTTATTTTAGTCAGCCTCCTGCAGTGTGTTCGCCCCGGATGTTTACCCCCCTCCTCACCTCCCTCCATGTGTAATTTTGTCTCATGGAACGTTCGTGGTCTGGGTCACCCTGTCAAGCGTCAAAAGGTATTGTCTCATTTATCTAAGCTTCATTCACAGGTTGCCTTCCTTCAAGAGACCCATTGTACGGATTCTGAATCCTCCAAACTCAAGAGACAATGGGTGGGCCAAGTAGTATATTCTCTGGCTGTGAACAATAAGGGAGGTGTTGCAATTTTATTTCACAAAAGTTTATGTGCCCAAATTCTCTCTTCCAAAGCAGATACTGAAGGTCGCTGGGTTATGGCTAAGGTTATTGTCCAAAACAAAACACTGGTTTTACTTAACATCTATGGCCCTACTCGCCCCTCTCCTGAATTTTGGAATGAAGTCAAAGTTCTCATTTCCTCTATTGACTGTCCCAATATTGTTATTTCTGGTGATTTTAACCAATGGTTGGATCCCTTCTCTGACAGACTCTCCTCTACTAAATTTCGTCCTGACAAAACCCATAAATCTTTCCAATCTGCCATAGCCTCACGTCCCTTATATGATGTGTGGAAAAATTGTAATCCTGATACTTTGGAATACACATTTTACTCCAATGTGCATCACACTAGATCTAGGATTGATTATATTTTAGTAAGCAAATCCCTCCTCCCCACATTGCATAAATCTGAAATTGGTTCTATTTTTATCTCTGACCATGCCCCCGTTTTTGCAACCCTTGATCTTACTCTCACATCTTCCAAATTCAGCCGTTGGAAATTCAACACCTTTCTTTTGTCAGATGCTGTCTTTATAAAGGAAGTTCAAAAATTTATAGCTGAATTTTTTACTTTTAATGTTCCTTCGGACACATCAGTTCCTAACAATTGGGATGCCTTCAAGGCGGCTTTGAGAGCTTTTACAATCTCATATGTTTCCAAAAAGAAAAAACTTAATACATCTAAATACTTGGAACAACTTACCTCCATTAAGCAGCTGGAACATTTGTATTTCTCATCTAAAGACTCTGGCTCCCTTCATAATCTTATCAAAGCGAAATCTGAACTGAATAAAATAGCCACGACTGAAGCATGTAATACTTTATTGAAGATTAAGTCTAAGTTCCATGGAGGTCAGAATAAGGCTGGCAAAATGTTGGCAAACTACCTAAAAATTAAATCTGAGCGTAAAGCTGTAGGCCCTATCATGAATGATTCTACAAACTCATTGGTTACCTCTGACGAAGATATTGCAGAGGTCTTTCATACCTATTATCATAATCTTTATACTGACGATACTCACCCCAATGATCAGAATTTATCCTCTTTTTTTGACAACCTCCCTCCACCCCCTACGCTCCCTGATGAATTTGCACTATTGGAAAACGATATTACATCCCAAGAACTTCTCATGGCCATTAACTCCCTCAAAAAATCAAAGCCCTGATGGTTTGCCAATTGAGTTTTATTCTGCCCTCCATACAATTTTTGTGCCTAAATTGTTACAATTGTTTAACTCTTTTATTGCTGATGCTAAGGCCTCTGGATCTTTCTTAGATGCCCTCATTGTCATAATTCCTAAACCAGATAAGGATCATTCCCAATGTAAAAACTATCGCCCTATTTCCTTGATTAACTATGATTGTAAAATTTTCGCCAAAATCCTCGCATCCCGCCTTGACTCTGTCATCCCCCTTCTAGTTAAAACGGATCAAGTTGGTTTTGTTAAAGGCCGACTTGCAGCTGATAATGCTCGTATGTTTGCTAATGTCATTTCCCATAGTAAACAATTTAAAGCCCCTCTAGCTGCCTTATCCCTAGATGCGGAAAAGGCTTTCGATCGCATTAACTGGCAATTTATGTTTCGTACCTTGCATTGGTTTGGTTTTGGTCCCTCTTTTATTTCCTTGGTCAAACTCCTCTACTCTGCTCCCCGTGCCAGCATTTTTGTCAATAACCAATTTTCTAGATTCTTTCCACTGGGCAGAGAAACGAGACAAGGTTGTCCCTTATCCCCGTTACTTTTCATACTCTGCCTTGAACCCTTTCTCGAGCGAATTCGTTCTAATCCCCAGATCACTGGTTTTAAAATTTCCTCTGTTGAAACTAAATTATCTGCCTATGCTGATGATATTTTAGTGTACATGTCTAACCCTGTCACGTCCCTGCCTCCTTTTCTAAACGAAGTCCTCCTTTACTCCTCAATCTCTGGGTATAAACTCAATTTATCTAAAACTGAAGTTCTACCATTAAACTCTATCTGTTACCAATACATGTTTACCTCTACTGACTTTACATGGTGTCCCTCCAAAATTAAATACCTGGGCATTTGGTTCTCCCCTTCCCTTACTGAGACTCTTAAAGCCACATTCATGTACCTTACTCAGAAAGTCCAATCTCTTCTTCAAAGTTGGTCCCCTTTATTCTTATCATGGTGGGGTAGACTCGATACCATCAAAATGATGATTACGCCCCATATATTATATACTGTATCAATGCTTCCCATGAAAATTCCAAACCTTTATTTTACTCGCTGAAATTCCATTTGTTCCAAATTTTTATGGAACAACAAACATCCTCGCATTGCCTTACGTAAGCTTATACGCCCTAAATCGGAAGGAGGGGTTCGCTTCCCTAATTTTAAAGTCTACCACTCAGCCTTCCTCATTAAGCAATCCTTTTCTTTAGCTTTTGATTTTCATGACACCCCGATTCCTAAATGGGTTACCTTTGAACGATCATTGTTACAAGGTTTTTCATTTCAACATACTGTCTTTATGTCTAACTGTTCGTTTTTATCAAAGCACACAGTGTTAAAATATTCACAAACGTTATTGCATGATATATTTGCTAAGGATTTATCTCCAATCCAATGTTTTTTGTCCTCCTGTGTCTGGTACAACAAATTTCTCAAATATAAGGGCAGGTCTTTCTATTACAAATACTGGAAAGAAAAGGATATTGTTTTGTGCATCAGTTCTTTGCCAATAATGCCATTATTTCTTTTCCTGAGTTACAAGTTTTATATAACTTACCATTGTCTTTTCTTAAGGAATATTTGATTATTACTACTGCTATCTCTTCATACTTATCAACATTTCCTTCCTTTCTCACTCTACCTACCTTCTCTCCTTCTTCCCCTCTTTATCCTATATTTTCCCTTCAGCAACCCAAGGCTGCCCTTGTTTATAGAATATTGTCTTCAAATGTTGGTGTGCGGCCTAAATCAGCTACTGAGCTCGCTTGGGAATCTGATTTGTCTGTCTCTTTATCTGTTGATGATTGGGATGGTATTTGGAGTACATTGTTTAAGACCTCTGTTGCAGCCCGTATTACCCAATCATTATATTTCATTTATCATAGATCCATTCTCACTCCTCTCAGTATTGCCAAGTCTCACCTTCTTCCTCTACTCTATGCTGGTCATGTTCTTCACTCCCTGGTACACTCAAACATCAACTTTATGAATGTCCCCCTGTTTTAGCTTTTTGGAACTCAGTTTGGGACACTTGCATGCGTATATTTCAATGCTCTGTTCCCTTATCATTCTTGACCGTGTTTTTAGGTTCTGTTTCTGTTGACATTGATATTGATCCTTCTAGTGTTAGATTACCGGATCTTTTTATTGCGGTTGCATTTAAAGTAATTCTATCTTGTTGGAAGGATAATTCTAAAATATCTGTTCTTACATGGTGGAACTCCATATGCGATGAACATAGGATTGCTATCGCTTCCTCCTCTTCTGTCTCCTCTAAAGTTAAATCCGATCTTCTTTGGCTCCCCTTCTCCACTTATCTTTCATCATCCCCCTCTCCTTGATAGCTGAGCCTATATATATATATTGTATCTACCCTCTCTTCTTCTTTCTTCTTTTCTCTTTTTTCTCTCTCCTCTTTTTTCCCTTCTTCCTTCTCTCTTATTGCTCTACCTTTCTTTTTCATTTACTATCCTCCAATGAACCGTTCATTTCATAGTTTTTCCTTTGCCTCATTTATGTATTTTGGTTCTAATGTAATATTGTATTACCTTTGTATTGCATTTTATTTAAACAAAATAAAAAATTCTTAAACTGAAAAAAAATGTGACACAAGGTACCGGAGATCAATTTATTCTGGTGGTCCCCTGTCACAGGTAAATAGCCTATGATCGCTGGAAATTAGGATTCCACGTAACGATCCAGGACTACAATACATATCGTGAGGTCATTTTTGCTGGCCCTAGGACTCTGCCCGCTTTACTCCTGCTAACTATTGCTACCGTGCTTGTGCTCACTCCTTAAAACTTGGTAAGATTGGCGTATACATAATTAGCATATTTCATTTAATTGTGAGTCCCTTGTAAGGTGGCACTACCTGTGTACAGGTATGTAAATGAAATGCTACTAGTGGGCCTGCTGCACTGATTGTGCAACCCACTTAAGTAGCACATAAAACATGTCTCGGGCCTGCCATTGCAACCTGTGTTTTCAGTTTTAAACTGCCATTTCGACCTGGAATAATATACTTTTTGACAGGCCCACAGCTTCCTTTTTAATACCCAGAGGTCACCCCTAGTGTAGGCTCTGTACAGCACAGGGGACAGAGTGCAGTGTACTTAAAAAGTTGGTCATTTACCTTTAGGTTTTACATGTCCTGGAAGGGAAACACTCTTAAATTGTTTTTTACTACTGCAAGGCCTACCTCTCTCATAGGATAACATTAAGGTTTACCTTATTACATTTAATAAACTGTAACTTCCAAATGGGAACAGGTTATTCATTCATGTTTGGTGATGTTGGAACTGTAATGAAAATTCCTAACATATAGTGAAGTTTGATTTAATTTAAGTCTGCAAATGCCAATTTTACAAAGTTGTCATTTTCCTGCCTCAGCCATTTGGTGCCTGCTGCTTGTCTCCGGCTCACATGGCTGGGTGTAGCTGACAGTTGGGCTTTGTGTATTCCTCCTAGACACACACACAATATGGAGCTTAGATGTGACTGGATGGGCCTTCACTGGCTGGATGAAAAGGAGGAGATGTGCACAGCCCCACTTACACTTGAATAGACTGTGTCCTGCCTCCACACAAAGAGCTGCCTTCCCCCTTTTGTTAGTCTGTAGCCACTTCAAATGCATGGCTCTAGAAGCTTCTTCCACTTCAAATGCAGAACTGGGTATAAAAATTAGACCTCAGACACCAGCTCTCCATTACACTACTGGACCAGTGAATACTCGGTCAACAAGGACTGCTGTGCTGCTGAAAGGCTTGCCACCCTGCTGGACTGCTGCTCCAAAGCACTACTGCCCTGCTGTGCTGACCTGCTGCCCTCCAGCCTGAGTTAGAAGGATTGGACCTGCATCTGTTGAACCCAGGGCCCCACAGTGACTCCAAGGGATAGTTGGTTGGCCTCTTGACTTGAGCCACAGGGACAGAATGCTGCAACAAAGCTGGCCCCAACACCTGACCTCTGCCATCTGTGTGTCCTGCCCTCCCAATTGTTGCCACCCCAGTCCTAGACCCTTGGAACGAAGTCTAAGGTGTTCTAGCAGCTTCTACTGATCCAGTGGAACTGATGCGCCTCCTCTCCAGTGCAGCACAACGTTGAGCAGAATCTATGCATTGCCACCGCTGCGTGGTTCACCCCCATCGCAAAGACACACCACACTCTGCATACCACACTGAACAGGGGCGGAGCATACCCAAATAGGTCCCACCTAAGAGCTACCTGAACATGCTCACACCAGATTGCGCCCCTCCTGCGTATGGGCTGATTGGAAGGCTCTAGGACTTATGCTGGAGTACTTGAAGGCATCACCAGTAATGTACATGACGGCTGCCAGATTGAGTCCACGGAGTCTTTTTTTTCCTTTACATGTTGGGTTGCACTAAATAGGCCCCGTTTATGGTTAAGGTGGGAGACATGTATGTACGCATTATTGGACGGGAAATATATTACGTAAATATCCTGCACAAGAGCTGTTGCTCTATCCTATGTCCCTCAGATATGTATTCAATAAAGAACCGTTTGGAAAAAAAGCATAGGTTCTCTTTAATATGTGTTTTGAGTTTATGAATGAACAGTTCTTCGCAGTTTGGTAGCAGTGGCTGGAATGTGTGTTTTGTTTGGCAGTGAGATGCCTGGCATTTGTTCCAGTGAAGCAGTGCTAGTGCCCGTGCTTGATTGTGGCCTTTGTTCAGTGGACCCTGGGCTGCTTGAGAGGTGAGTTGGGGGTGAGCATTGTTTTCAGTAAGATGTCCTCTCTCTCACTGAGAGTATGGGTATGCGGTATAAAGGTGGATGGTATATGGTAATTGCTTTTCTCCTGGTGTGTGTATGTGATTGTTCATCTTCGGCCGTTCAGCAGCAGCGGTGTTGTAGTAAAACATGAAGGTGCGCTCGACAGGCAGCTAGTGGACCAGAGGTGGAGCGGCATCAGCTCATGGTGCTGTGCCCTCTGCAGCTTGTAATAGATTATACTTGCAGAACAGTCGTTTCTAGACACCTGCTAGTTTCTGGTAGATAGGATGCCAGGTTGTTTTGTTACATACAAGCAAGTGTGCAGAAGCAGTGGTCTGAGGGAAGAAGAGGCAGGTGGTGAGATGAGGGTGTGGTTGTAGATACTAAGAGATAGGACAGACAGTAAGGTAAGAGACTGGCAGGAACAGGAGAGGAAGAAAATAAGGAACAGGCTCAAAGGTGATTTTCCACACAGTTTACTCTCAGCATCACTCTCTTACTCACTCTTAACCTACATCCAGAAGTTTTGTCTAAATCCAAATCTGAATTCCGAGGGCATAGCTCAAAGCTTTCTTTCCTAAAAACATCTCTAACCTTTTCTGCTTCTTTCAGACTTTCTGCCTGCCACCCACCCCTGGTCTTATCTAGGCTGTATCAATCATAGTCGGGCAACCAGGTTATCCGCTCGCCACGCTCCAGGATGTGGTTCCCACAGCCGTCCATCTAGTCACTGGCACCTGAAAGTTTGAGCCTATCACTGTCATCCTGATTAATCTACACTGTTTGCCACCACTCTACCACATCTATTCCAGATGTGCTGTATGGACAACAACAAAAGTGCTTGTCTGCTGGTCTGCAAGCTGCAGATCCTGGAATCCATTGATTCACTCGCTGTCAGCGCGCAAAGACTGACTGTGGCCAGATACCATCACTTACATTAGGCCATCCAACTTTGTCAGCAGCTTCCATAACAGAGACATGTTTTCATCATTTTTTTCTTTTCCCTTCCGATATTAGCTTCTGTAATACCATTATAAAACTTACTTTTTCTGTTTGGTCATTCTTGCCACGCTTCTGATCTCTTTCCTGATAGGGGAATTTTCTTTTACTACTTGTTATACATTTTATGCTATGCTATATTTTTAAGTAACAAGAAACTGTAAGTATATCGTTGCATTTCTGGTATCATGCGTAATTCAAAATTATTTGTGCAATTGAAGTTTTCGTTTACAATGAGGCGCTATATTCTGGGTCAACGTAGTGCTTTGTTAAAAAATGAAAGAAATTAATTAATGGTCGCAGAAAGGAAGGAGTGTGTAAAGGGGGAAGAACTCTGCGAAGAAAGGGAGAGGTAGGCAGAAAAAGGAAGGGATAGATAAAGACAGTATGGAAGAGCTGAAAAGTAGGTAAGAGATATGAAGAGTGGGCCATAAGGAAGAAAAGAGAAGCTCATACAGAAAGAGAAAGGTGGAGAAAGAGATGGAAAGCACAGTGATGAATGGGTGGGTGAAGTGAGGAAAAGATCATCAGAGACAGAAAGGGAAAGCCAAAGAGTGTGGTGAGGAAGGGATAACTCTTGGGAGGATGGAATAAGTAGAGTTGGAAAGTGATAAATGCAAACATGAGTCAATGACTGGAGAGAGGAACGAATAACTGCAGACAGGAAGAAATAACTGCACAGGGTAAGGGAAATGTGATTTGATTGATTTGATTTATCCATTTGTAAAGCGCGCGAATGCCCGGCGGCGTCTTGGTGCTAATGTGTAGACAGGAAGGGATACCACAAAGGAAGGGAGAACCACAGCGAAGAGGAGAGAATTACAATGATGAGGGGAGAACTGTAGAGAGGAAGGCATAATTTTTAAAGCGAAGAAATAACTGCCGAAAAAAGGGCATGAAGAGATAAGAATGGATGTTTGGATGTGATTCCGAAGAAAAAGTAATCAAGGAAACTTGCCCCGAGGAAATGTGTTTTTCTAATGTTTACAGATGAAAGGCATTGCCAAAATATGGTCCATCAAAAGAATTCCCTTCATGATGGAAAAAAACACCTACATTCTTTACACCAGGATTACACAGATCTTTTGTTTCTCTTTCATGGTGAAATAACCTACCCCAATCTCTTCCCACTTATGTCTACATTCTTTGGCTTGCTTGTTCTGTGGTCCAGTCCCTCTCCTTTTTCTCTCTTGATCAATTTTCCCGCACTCCAACAGTTTCTCCCCACTTCTCTATCAACCATGTTCAGTCTTCATCGTGAACTCTGTGCCTGCCTATACCCTATCCCTCCACTGCTGCATGATACCTCAATAGGTATATCCAACCTAATATGCCTCCCCACCCGTACCTTAGTATCTCCGGTCTATTTTTGCCCTAAAAAAAAGCTACTGTACTTTAGAATCTCGATTATTCCATTGTACTTCTTCCAATAAATATCCCCTTGTACCTCTGCTTATACCATTGCAACTCCAGCCCTGCTCTTACCCAAGTTCTGCTATGTTACCAGTACTTATGCACCTTAACCCCTATCTATTGCCCTAGCACCTCTAACCTTGCGTATACCCTTTGTACATCTACCCATACATAAAATGGAGCACCACCAACCTAAGTTCCTCAGATTGTTGTTCTCCAGTTTGCTTTTACCCTGAAATGAGGTAGATGTGAATGGGTAGCTACAGTGAGCATGGAATGTTTGCAGAGTGGTAAGTTTAACCACAGGAAAGCACGAAAAACACTTTTATCCCCCCCCCTTTTAGCCAGGATTGTCGTAATTAATGATTGTTTTGATGATTTATGTATGTATGTGGACATCAACCACAGTTAATACTAAGCTGTACTGTATCTTTGTTTCAATGCTTATTGTGAAAATCAATACATAAATAAATTTAAAAAACTTTTCTTTTGCGAATTTTAAAAACAGGAATCCCAACAATTCTATTAAGAAAGATTAGATATGGAACAAGTACAAGCAAAAATGAGCCTTACACTTGCACCAATGATTCCACAAAATCCCAAGACACAGCTGCCATTCAAAAAGACAAGAAAGAATACACAACAGTATGAAACACACAACCTTTACTAAACATTGTGTCCCGCATAATACTGCATACTTTCGGAAAACCCTAAATATCTGAGTCAGAAATCAGAGATACACAAAGATAAGCACAGACACACACACATGAAAGCTTTGACACAAAACCAGCTCTCATTCGTTCATCTACATATTAAAGTCAAATATATTGAGCCAGGTGTACAACATTTCTTTAGTGGAAGAAAAGCCCACAACCAGCTTCAGCATGCCCCAAACTGGGTATAGCATTCTCCATATTTCAAGGAAGAGATATGCCAGACTTTGCTTGCAAAGTATGACTTTTTTGCCAATTTCCACATGTTCAGAAAAGGAAACTGTCACCTTTTAGGTCATTTAAACTATGACAATTAATGTAGCGCTGCCAATTTATTAAAAAACAAATTGCAAAACCGCCACCATACTCTTTAGCAGTACTGCCATTTATTGATCTGCAGATTGACCGCCTAGCCTTCAAGCTAAGAGAGTCATGACAATTTCACTATATAAACTGCTTTCAGCCTCCACAGTCACTTCTGGGCAGTGGAAGTGGACATTTGGGACCTGATTCACAAACGTAACCCACAGTTTTGAGTAATTTACACTTTTGTGTATGTTTACTACTTTTTGCTTATTCTCAAAATCTGAGTGAAAGTTACTACTAAAATAAAAAAAACAAGGAGAAATAAAAATGTAGTAAGAACAGTACGAGACATGGCCAACCACTGGTCCTGCAACACCCGCAGGACCAGAAACGAATGGAGATGAGGAATTCAAATAAAACTCCATGGGATTTGAACATTGTAAAGCAAGGATACTTAGGAGAGGTGAGCAAGATTATCACAACTGATGTGTATTCGCATTCACTAAAAAATGTGATCACGTGGTGAAGAAATAGAACCAGGACCTGACTGGCCGGAGCGGGCAGTGGGCATTTCCCCGGAAAGCTGGAAGGGTGGGGACACGTTTTGCAGTGGTGGGGGCCAGTTTTGTTTCAGGGGGACGTTTATTCAGCAGTGCTGCAATATCGACCCCAAGTAACAAAAGCTGAGGTGCTTCACTTGTGCACCCTTCTTTTCCCAGGGGCCTGGTCCAACAAAATTGCCAGGGCTGCTTTGGGTCTGGCCCTGAGCAGAACGAGAATATTAAAGTGAAAAGATAAAGTGATATGTCTTCTAGTGTCCAATTTAGTAGTGAAGAGGATATGAGTGACTCTGCGGAGGGTACAGCTGGACATGGTGGAAGTAATGCTAGTGCTTTAGAAGAAGTCTGAAGATAAGAATTGGGAACAGAAACACTAATTTAAGATAAGAACCCCCAGGCACAGTAAACAAGATGGGGCAAGAGAGGAGGGTGATCAGTTAAGGGCAAAGAAAGTTGGAACAAATGAGAGAATTGTCTGATATGGAAACACAAATAACAAATGAGATAGGTATGAGGTAGCAGTGATTAACTTGTCAAAAAAAACCTCACTAAGGATAGAATAAGGCTTTCTCTCAACTCCAGGTAGGGATTCATACTGTTGTTGTCCCACAGTATCGGATCAGACACATCCTTGGAAGTCAACCTCTGTAGAGGCTTTGCCACTAGCAAAATCTTGGGGATCCACTGGAGACAGAAGCCCACCATTCCCAAAAACATCCTGAATTCTCTCTGCGCAGTGGGAGGGTTTATTTTCAAAATGTCTGCGACACCTCCTTTACTCCCTTCTTAATGTATTGTCCCAGATACAGAAACTCCTTCTGGCAGTACTGCAGTTTACTAGTGGACACCTAGGTCCATTTTCAGGCAGATAGTTCTGTAAGGCGATCAAGTCTTGCGGCCACTAATTCCATCAATATGGTAGAGAAGGACTTAGTTACACTGCAGCTTCAAGGTCTCCAGATTCTTTCTCAAGATATGGTTAAAGATCTAGTAACTCTCTGTATACCCAGGTGGAACTCCACACCCTGCCAAAATGTGGTTGTGGAACTGAAATGCGAAGAGAAACTGACTTACTTAGTACAGTGGAATGGAAAAGAATGCTTGGCACAATTCAACAACTGTGAACCACTCAGCTTCACAAGGAATCTGAAACAGTATAACAGCAGGATTTGGTACCACAGGACAACATGGAACACGTATTTTAATACTCTTTCTTAGGTCTTATACAATGCAGCATTTGCAGCTCAGTTCCTGCAGGCCCATAATAGGGGAATTAGACAGACTCCCAATAATTTCCTTAAAAATCCCTTTCTGTATCATGGACTCAATCACTGGTGCAATTCTAGCTATCGTCTCTGGTGACAGATTATACTGGGGAATTTGGGAATACTCTGCATTCAGCTTATTAGTAATTCAAGCTGGTTCAACACCTTTTATAAATCTAATATCTTTACCTGAGAAATCCCACACTTTTGGTTCCACAGAATCCTTCAGATGTGAGACCAAATCATCTACATCATGATATGGGAAACAACCCAGTAGTTGTTCCCACTTTAGCTATTTTGAAATCCACATCTTCATTATGGGTTTGAAACTCAGCATCCTGCGGTGTTCAGTATATTATGCAATTAAGCTTGCATAAACAGTCTCGACCCAGCAAGTTAACAGGACTGGAATCACATATTGCAAACTGACCGTCTTCTTCAAAACAGACTATTTTTAAAGGGACTTGCTCTGGCACAGAATTTACAATCTATTTGTTTGCAATGCCTACAACGTGGATATGCTTTCCCAAGAGGGTGAGTTTGGGACAGTGGACTTGGTAGCGCCAGTGGCTACCAAAAAGGTCACTTGCTGGGCAGTCACCTCAACTTCTACGAATGGACCACTTTGATCTACCTGCAAGACTTTGGCAAGTACGCAATCTTCACCCCCCCCCTCACCCCCCTCAGCTGCCATCATTGTGATTGATCAGACCCATCATTTCCAGAAGCGTGGAAGACTGGTAACTGTTGTACACCGCATGGATTCTCGAATGATCTGGCATTAGCTCTTGATACACAGCACATAATGGAAAATAGATTGATTCCATAAAGGAACTTCTCTAATCTAAATATAGCATCGAAAGTGGCAATAGGAAATTTAAGAGGCAGGTGTCAGCATCTTATGAACCAAGTTATAGGAATTAAGCACATATTTGAGCATAAAGCTCAGCATCACGAGTAGGGCAAATCAGCAGAGTTTGGGAAAGATCTTCCTTCATTGAAGTCAGGTCAGAATTCGGCCCAGGCAGAATTATAATTCAGCCCGTGGAATTGGCAGAATTTGGCAACTCTGCGTTACGCTTGTAACAAACAAGTTACTTACCTTCGGTAACACTTTTTCTGGTGGATACAGTATCTGCCTGTGGATTTCTCACCTTGTGAATATCCCCCTGCGTCAGCAACGTTTGGAAAATTCTTTTGTAGCACGCCGGCGTCATAGGAGCGCGGCATCGCGCGCGACTCCGACTGACGTCACTGACTCCTTATTAGGCCTTTGTCGGCGTGATGACATCAGTTCCGCCCTTTTTTCCATGCCTTCGAGGCACCCGGACGGACCAATGACAGTAGATATATACATATACAGTATACACAGTACATAATATCCAAAATAACACACATAGTGTGTAGACAATGTATGAAAAACACAAAATAAATATATATATATATATATATATATATATGTTTATATATATATATATATATATATATATATATATATATATATATATATATATATATATATATATATATATATATATATATATATAAATAAATACATATAAATACATTTAAATAATGTCATGAATCAGGTATAGAGGAGTGGACAACGGGGAGGTGGGTGCGCATGTGAGGAATCCACAGTCAGATACTGTATCCACCAGAGAAAGCGTTACCGAAGGTAAGTAACTTGTTCTTCTGATGGATACATCTGCCAGTGGATTCCTCACCTTTTGAATAGAGTCCCACAGCAGTCCCCACTCCCGGAGGAGGATGTCCACTCTTCTATACCAGAAAATCCTGAAGGACAGAACGCGCAAAGTGACCGTCTCTCCTCACTTCAGAATCTAAGCAGTAATGCTTCGCGAAAGTGTGGAGGGGGCTGCCCAAGTCGCTGCTCTACAAATGTCCTCTACAGGTACACCCCTAGACAAAGCAGATGTAGAAGACTTTTCCCTAGTGGAATGAGCTCTTATACCCTCTGGAGGGTCCTTACCCGCCAGGGAGTAGCAGATCTTGATGCATAGTATAATCCATCTTGAAAGCGTGCGCTTGTGCACAGCTTTTCCTTTTCTGCAGCCAGCAAATCCAACAAAGAGCTGGTCATCCACTCAATAGTCTCTTGTCCTATCAAGATAAAAGCTCACCGCTCTCTTAGGGTCCAGGCGGTGAAGTCTCTCCTCCTCCTTGGAAGGGTGAGCGGGAGGATAGAAGATAGGTAGGGTAATGGACTGTCCTAGATGGAAGGGAGTTACCACCTTAGGCAGAAAATCAGCCCTGGTCCTAATAACAATTCGTTCAGCATGAATGGTCAAGAACAGGGGCTTTGAACTAAGAGCTTGAAGCTCACTTACCCTCCTTGCCGAGGTAATTGCAACCAGGAAGACCGTCTTAAAAGATAAAAGTCTCATGGGACACTTGTGCAAAGGTTCGAAAGGAGAACCCATCAGAAATGTAAGCACAAGATTGAAGTCTCATTGAGGCACAATAAAGTGAGTAGGAGGAAATTTATTCGGAAGACCCTTTAAAAACCTTAGAACCACAGGAGATTTAAATAAAGACGGCTGATCCGGCAGGCAGAGAAATGCCGACAAAGCTGAAAGATAACCTTTAACTATAGCTACAGCAAACCCTTGCTGTGCCAGGAAAAGGGCAAATTGAAGTATATCAGATAAACCAGCCCTCAAAGGGTCAATGGACTTCTCCCCACACCAGGACACCAATTTAGACCATCTGTATGAATAGATTGACTTGGTGGAGTCACGCCTGGCTGATAGAATGACATCCACCACATCATGTGGGAGAGAAAAGGAATTCAAGTTGCCCCGTTCAATCTCCAGGCATGAAGGTGTAAGGTCTGGAGGTGGGGGTGTAGAACCTTCCCCTCCATCGGAGAGAGGAGATCTGCCCTGAGAGGGAGACGGAGCGGTGGGCACGAGGAGAGGTGGAGTAGATCTGTGTACCACACCCTTCTTGGCCAATCCGGGGTGATCAAAATAACTTGGGCCCGGTCTTGGCGAATCTTCCCCAGAACCCGAGGAATCATGGGTATGGGAGCAAACGTGTAAAGGAGCTGTGAGCCCCAACTCAACTGAAACGCGCCCCCCAAGGCTCCCTGCATCGGAAACTGGAGACTGCAGAATGACGGGCAGTGAGCATTCTCGTGAGTGGCGAACAGGTCCACCCGAGGAGTCCCCCATGTCCGAAAGACGTGACGAACTACCTCTGGATGAAGTCTCCACTTATGGCCGGCTGAGAACTGCCAACTGAGACTGTCTGCACGCACGTTCAGAACTCCGGCCAGATGATTTGCCATCAGACAAATCTGATGATCCTGAACCCAGGACCAGAGACACAGAGCCTCTCTGCAGAGACACTGCGACCCTACTCCTCCCTGCTTGTTGACATACCACATTGCGGTGGTGTTGTCCGTCAGGACCTGAACCGACCGACCACGAAGGGAAGGGAGGAAGGCCTTGAGTGCCAGACGTATCGCCCGCAATTCCAGAGGTTGATGTGAAGCAACCTTTCCTCTGGAGACCAAAGACCCTTGATCTCCAGATCCCCCAGATGAGCACCCCACCCTAGAGTGGATGCATCCGTTATTACTGTGGCCACTGATGGAGGTAGTTGGAAAGGCTTTCCTTGAGACAGATTGCCCTCAATACTCCACCAAGACAGATCCGCTGCAGTTTCTCTGGAGATCTTGATCGACTGCCTGAGATCTCCGTTGTGTTGATACCACTGCCTGCGGAGGCACCACTGGAGCGCCCTCATAAGCCAGGGTGCATGGCTGACCAACAGAATGCAGGAAGCCATCAGACCGAGCAGATGAAGGACCTTCAAGACTGGAACGACCGCTCCATTGTTAAATAAAGGAATCATTTCCTGTATGTCTCGAATACGTTGTGGAGGAGGGAATGCCCGACATACAGTTGTATCCAGTACCGCACCAATGAACAGGTTGCGCTGGGAGGGCACCAGGTGAGATTTGGGCACATTTATCGAAAAACCCAAACTGTACAACAACTGAGTTGTGACTTGCAGATGATGGAGCACTTTCTCCGGAGATTCTGCTTTGATTAGCCAATCGTCCAGATAAGGGAATACTGGAACCCCATACCTTCTGAGATGTGCAGCCACCACAGCCATCACCTTGGCAGAAACCGGTCCCCGGAAGCTTGTTTCCTTCCCAGTGTAAGAATTGGCTTTTGTAGTCTGGTCTGCCCTGTTCCCATGATGCACTGGGCCAGGGACAGACTAATTTGCATACAGCCAGGTTCTGAAACTGGGATGGTGCAATGAGCTAAAAAACGGTGTTGGATCTAGCCCTGATCTCTTGACTGGGTGAGAGTACTCTGCTTAATTCAGAGACTCTGTCCATCACCACCCCTTGTTGTAAATAATTTTGTCCACCCTAAGCGTGGAAGGGTATACTCAGATGTGAGTCCCTTGCTCATTGCACCATCAGGATTCAAGCAAGCCGGGCCGAAGATGCCTGAAATGGCAGAAACCGGTCCCCGGAAGCTTGTTTCCTTCCCAGTGTAAGAATTGGCTTTTGTAGTCTGGTCTGCCCTGTTCCCATGATGCACTGGGCCAGGGACAGACTAATTTGCATACAGCCAGGTTCTGAAACTGGGATGGTGCAATGAGCTAAAAAACGGTGTTGGATCTAGCCCTGATCTCTTGACTGGGTGAGATTACTCTGCTTAATTCAGAGACTCTGTCCATCACCACCCCTTGTTGTAAATAATTTTGTCCACCCTAAGCGTGGAAGGGTATACTCAGATGTGAGTCCCTTGCTCATTGCACCATCAGGATTCAAGCAAGCCGGGCCGAAGACGCCTGAAATGGCAGAAACCGGTCCCCGGAAGCTTGTTTCCTTCCCAGTGTAAGAATTGGCTTTTGTAGTCTGGTCTGCCCTGTTCCCATGATGCACTGGGCCAGGGACAGACTAATTTGCATACAGCCAGGTTCTGAAACTGGGATGGTGCAATGAGCTAAAAACGGTGTTGGATCTAGCCCTGATCTCTTGACTGGGTGAGAGTACTCTGCTTAATTCAGAGACTCTGTCCATCACCACCCCTTGTTGTAAATAATTTTGTCCACCCTAAGCGTGGAAGGGTATACTCAGATGTGAGTCCCTTGCTCATTGCACCATCAGGATTCAAGCAAGCCGGGCCGAAGACGCCTGAAATGGCAGAAACCGGTCCCCGGAAGCTTGTTTCCTTCCCAGTGTAAGAATTGGCTTTTGTAGTCTGGTCTGCCCTGTTCCCATGATGCACTGGGCCAGGGACAGACTAATTTGCATACAGCCAGGTTCTGAAACTGGGATGGTGCAATGAGCTAAAAAACGGTGTTGGATCTAGCCCTGATCTCTTGACTGGGTGAGAGTACTCTGCTTAATTCAGAGACTCTGTCCATCACCACCCCTTGTTGTAAATAATTTTGTCCACCCTAAGCGTGGAAGGGTATACTCAGATGTGAGTCCCTTGCTCATTGCACCATCAGGATTCAAGCAAGCCGGGCCGAAGACGCCTGAAATGGCAGAAACCGGTCCCCGGAAGCTTGTTTCCTTCCCAGTGTAAGAATTGGCTTTTGTAGTCTGGTCTGCCCTGTTCCCATGATGCACTGGGCCAGGGACAGACTAATTTGCATACAGCCAGGTTCTGAAACTGGGATGGTGCAATGAGCTAAAAAACGGTGTTGGATCTAGCCCTGATCTCTTGACTGGGTGAGAGTACTCTGCTTAATTCAGAGACTCTGTCCATCACCACCCCTTGTTGTAAATAATTTTGTCCACCCTAAGCGTGGAAGGGTATACTCAGATGTGAGTCCCTTGCTCATTGCACCATCAGGATTCAAGCAAGCCGGGCCGAAGACGCCTGAAATGGCAGAAACCGGTCCCCGGAAGCTTGTTTCCTTCCCAGTGTAAGAATTGGCTTTTGTAGTCTGGTCTGCCCTGTTCCCATGATGCACTGGGCCAGGGACAGACTAATTTGCATACAGCCAGGTTCTGAAACTGGGATGGTGCAATGAGCTAAAAAACGGTGTTGGATCTAGCCCTGATCTCTTGACTGGGTGAGAGTACTCTGCTTAATTCAGAGACTCTGTCCATCACCACCCCTTGTTGTAAATAATTATCACCTTGGTAAAGACTCGAGGAGCAGTAGTAAGACCAAACGGAAGGACCGCAAACTGGTAGTGTTGTGATCCCACCGTAAAACGGAGATACTTCATGTGCGACTTCAGAATGGGGATGTGGAAATACGTATCCTGCAAGTCGATCGACACCATCCAGTCTTCTTCCAGCAGCGCTTGAAGAACCTGCGTAAGGGTGAGCATCTTGAACTTCTCCTGCTTCAGGTAAAGGTTCAAGATCCTGAGATCCAGGATTGGACGAAGCCGCCATCCTTCTTCGGGATCAGGAAATACCGGGAGTAGCACCCCTGGCCCCTCTCCTGCTCCGGAACCACCTCTATCGCACCCTTTCTGAACAGAGCCGGGACTTCTTCCTGCAGGAGCAGCAGGTGGTCCTCCGCACAAAATCCTTGGCAAGGAGGGTAATTTGGGGGAAATTCCCGAAAGGGAAGAGCATACCCATTCTCCACGAGATTGAGAACCCAAAGATCCGACGTGTAATCAATTCCCAATCTCGCAGAAAATGGGTAAGCCGGCCCGCCACTGGACCCACATGATCCGGAATGGCGGATCTAGGGCTGCTTTGCTGTGGTGGTAGGGGGTTGGGAAGCGGAAGAGGAGAAGGAGGAAGCTTGACGACCTCTAGGACGTGCTCTTTGCCTGCCCCTGTACGACTTGTACAGCGTATTTTGCTGCTGCTGCTGCAGTTGTGGCTGTTTGTAGGTCCGAAAGGAAGACCTGCCAAACCCTCTGAACTTCTTTCCCACAGTACCCCTGGACTGTAGGCCCAAAGATCTTGCTGTCGCAATGCTGTCCTTGAACCTTTCCAACGCAGCATCAGCTTTCTTTCCAAATAAACCTGACCCATCAAAGGGCAAATCCATCAAGGCAGCCTGGACATCCGCAGAGAATTTGGAGGACTTCAGCCATGCTGCTCTTCTTGTGGCTACTGACGATCCCATCACTCTTGCCACCGAGTCAGCAGTGTCCAACCCACTCAGCCTGCACAACCAAGCTCTCTGGTAAAGGGTGCGAAGATAAAAAGTCTGGGTCACCAGGAACCACCCTATACCTTCTCGCAACAACCCTTGAAACAGCAGGTGATGTAAGTGGTCTTTTCCACACTTCTGATATTGGCTCCACTAAAGCATCATTGAAAGGGAGCATGGGCTCCACAACAGAAGATGGCGAATGAAGGACCTCCGTCAGAATGTTCGATTTGAAGCAGTAGGAAGAGTCATGTTCAACAAATCCGCCGCCTTCCTTATAACTACGTGATAAGGAGTCACATCCTTAGAAGGGGTGTAAGAAACAGAGGCCAATTCCCAATCAGGAGACAGCTCAAGACCACTAGCCTCCCTTAGATCATCGAAAAGATCCTCCGAATCCTGCCGCTCACCCTCTTCCATTTCTGCATCACGGTACCGCTGCTCTTCCAGAAGTCTCTGGGCTTCACGCCTCGACCTCTCCTTCAGGAATGACGTCGACGGGTCCTGAACCAACTCCAACGGCACCGGAGCCGATGTCAAAATCAAAGCCGGAGTGCCAGACCGTTGGTCACGATGTCGGTTCGAATTCGGCATCGGCGTCGAGGGCATCGGGGTCAGAGGTCTTGGCGTCGAAGGCGCCGAAAAATGCCAAGGCGGCGTCGGAGCCGGCATGAATGGCATGGAAGGCGCAGGAGCATATGCCTGCGGAATACCCAGATTGAATGCCAATGGACCCGTGGGACCAACTGGTGCTCCAGAGGGGTACATAGCTCTAGAATACACTCCATACATTGCATTCAGAAACTGAGTAGGGCCCTTACCTGGAGCCAGAAAAGCAGGATAAGAGCTCACAGACTGCTCGCGAGAAACCGGAGTCTTCTCGACCTCGACCTCTACTTCAGGCTGGTGCACCGGGGTCGATAAACCCTCTGGCAAAGGAGTCTCTTCTACATCATCCTCTTCTTCTCCTTCATCTTCCCAGACTGGAGAATGATATGAAGCCGGAGAAGGATTCGACACCGGCTTAGGTGAATGAACCGGCAAATCCTCAGGTAAAGCCTCACCCTCGGAGTCTTGAACTTCTGGAGTCTGAGACACCACATCCTTGTGAAGCGACTTCACCTGCGACTTCGGTCTCGAGTCCGAGCCCTTTCCAGAATGACGACGAGACTCGCGTCTTCTCTTCTTGTGCTTCTTTTTAGATGACTTAGAAGCATGACCCGAAGACGACCTCGAATGCGACCTCGAACGAGACCTCGACCGTCGAGTCTGAGACCTCGAATTCTTCCTGTCCTTCTTGTTCTTCAACTTGGCAACAAGGTGCTTTGCTTCCCTCTCACGAAGAGCCTTGGGATTCATTTTCTTACAAGAAGAACAGCCCTGGACGTCATGGTCCGAGCTTAAACACCATACGGAGTCCTCGTGAGGGTCCGTTATCGTCATCATCTTACCACATTCACCACACAGCTTAAACACGTTTTTTTTCGAAGACATGCCGATTTAGAAGAACAAGAAACACTTTAACAACGAAAAGTCACAAAGTATCTCTCGAAACCGTTAGCGTCGACGACGTGGAAAAAAGGGAACTGATGTCATCACGCCGACGTAGGCCTAATAAGGAGTCAGTGACGTCAGTCGGAGTTGCGCACGATGCCTTGCTCCTATGACGTCGTCCACGCCGGGGTGCTACAAAAGAATTTTCCGAACGTTGCTGATGCAGGGGGATATTCACAAGGTGAGGAATCCACTGGCAGATGTATCCATCAGAAACCTGTAACGCGGACTTCCTGCCAAATTCCGCCAATTTGCGCATGGCAGACATTCAAGCCTTGTGATCGTCACTAGAACAAAATTAACTCCTTGAACACGCACTTGCGAGCGAAATTTGTCAGCTCCTGGTGTGATTTTCGGTCACCACAGAGCCTTCCGTTGCCATTTTTTAATGTTTTTTGTGAAGACAGTCACTGTGTTTTTGCCATAGGCCTGCATATTTTCTTCGTTGCCCATGCCTTCTTGCTTGTTGTTGTTAGAACAGGTGGCTGGCGGCCCTTTTGTATAGCCAGCAAGTGTATTAAATCCTTTTCTCCCTGGTTTTCAAAGCCATTTTCTAGGGGCATTGATAGAAGAAGGCTATGCCTTTTTGTTTTTTTGTTCATTTTTTTTACTTTTTCCCTGATATCAGTTTAATGTGCTTAAGTATGGTTGTAGTATGTGTGTACAGTATCTATATAATATGATAGGCATTTTTTCCATTTTTGCCTGCACCTCCCTGCTTCCCAAAGGATTTCTCATATTCCCTAGTAAGACACCAGCAATTACTTTTTTACATTACTTGATTTTTTTCCTACACCCCCTGCCTACCATAGGTCTCCAAGGCCATAGGCGCACACCAGCATTAACTTTTAAAGGATTATTCCATTTTTCCCTAAACCCCCTGCCTGCCATAGATCTCTTAGGTCAGAGGAGCAGACCAGCATTCATTTTTAGGGATTATTTATTTTTCACCTGCTCCCCCTGCCTGCCAAAGGCACACCAGCATTATTTTGTTTTAAGGATTATTCCATTTTTCTCTGTGCCCCCTGCCTGCCATAGATCCCTTAGGTCATAGGCACAACAACAGCATAATTTTTTAAGGGGAGAGAATGTAGCCTTACGGCTAGAGCGGTCGACCTCAAAGCTGGGGAACCGGGTTCGAGTCTCAGCAATGATGCTTAGCATCCTGTGATTCTGGGCAAATCACTTAATCTCCCCGTGCCTAACAAAAATGAATGTGTCCTCATGGTGCTCATGTAAAGCACTCTGATACCCAATGTCTCAGGTCTAGTTCACGCTATATAAAACACTAAAAAAGAAAAAAAAAGGTATCTTCTATTTTCCACTGAACCCTCTGCCTGGTATAGGGAAGCACCAGCATCCATTTTTAAGGAGTAATTCATTATCCCTTGCATTCCCGTGTGCCATAGGTGCACATCACTAGCATTCCATTTTTTAAGGATTATTCCATTTTCACCTGGACCCCCTGCTGGCCATAGGTCTCTTAGGCCATAGGCACAAACCAGCATTCATGTTTTAAGGATTATGCCATTATCCCCTGCACCACCTGCCTGCCATAATAGCACACCTGCATTAATTTTTTTAAGGATTATTTCATTCTGCCCTGCACCCCCTTCCTGCCATAGGCACACACCAGCATTAATTTCTTAATGATTATTAAATTTTCCCGTGCACCCCGGCCTGCCATAGGCACACATTAGCATTAATTTTTTAAGGCTTATCCCATTATCCCCTGCACTTCATTTTCTCCCACAAGGGCCTTAGAAGGATCTATAATAAATATGTAAATCTAAATGTTGCTTTTGAAATATTATGATATGGTTTGAAGTGCAATGGATGCAGTATAATTCAAATTGCAAAAATGTAACATTTCACTGAATGTTTTTCATGTTTGTTTGCTTCTAGATGCACAAGAGACATCACTCACAGAACTGCCAAACAGAAGGCCAGCACAAAGTGACACCACATCACCCGAGTCCTCCTCTTTGAAACGCACTGTTGACATCGTGTACACGGACCACACACGGCGAGAATCTGACACTGGTGCTGTGAGATCACTGGATATGGCTGTTGATAATTGTTGTCGAAAGTACGATGTAAACTCTAGAATCCCACTGTATTGCTCCTGAATACTTGGATGCTATGGAATAAAATTTGATTACAAAAATAAATCAACGAGTCCTCCTCTCCTTCCACTTGTTTAGCTAAGTGCCAACTGACAGAGCTTGAGGCTGGCCCCAAAGAAAGGTGCTACTGCCAAGAAATTTGCCAGTGAGGAGGAGAAGAAGCAGATTGCCACCACTGGTGTGCTGCCCTCTACCTTTTTCAGGAAACATGGGTCGCCTGCTGTACTATCCTCCAGGCAGCAAGCTGGGAGCAGCACTCCCACATCAATAATGACACTATCCAAACCTAAGCCATTGTCTCTCAGCGAGACAGCCACTGCAGTCACGGTGATGAGCAGTGAGTCTGAATTGGATTTATCTCAGCTGCAAAGTGCCCAATCGTCACAGGAAACTGAGCAAAGTGGATAACAGGAACCGCAGCCAGCAACAGTTCTTCCTGAAGTAGGAGCAGAACAGGAGGTCAAACTTCCTGCTGAGCAAGATGTAGCTCTTGAACCATTGGCTTCCCGCTCTCCAGCAAGAAAAAGAAAGGTTACTCCACCATCTTCTCCAAGGCCCCCCTTCTGATGATCTGGACATGGATTGGACCCCAACTAAGTCTGAGACCAGCCAGGAGAGGCAAAGCGAAAGGAACGGTACTGAACATCTTAGAATTGTGGAAAGTGACAGCGATGAGGACAAGCCTGTGATTGTCAATATGGAGGGTGGTTCAGGGGACAGTGGGATGAGCTCTCGTGTTTAACCTACTTAGGGGGGATGTGTCGCTGGTTTCACCACCACTTCCAGCTTCCAAATTTGTAAGGCCTCACTGAGACCTGCATCCACCACTAGCTCAGTCGAAGTACGCACTGCAGAGAGACAAACAACACTCACCTACCTCCAGTTTTACAGGCATTGGCAGTAGCACACAAAAAAAGTTATTCTTCGCAGTTTAGGACTTCTTTATGATTAGTAAGCAGAAGGATAACATTGCAATATGCTCCATTTGCCACATGAGTGTTCGTCGAGTTAAGCCAGGTTCACACTATGGTACTGGAGGCCAAATGCCCCTTGTGAAAAAACATCATTCAATCCGGTGGGAGGAGCACCTTTAAAAGGTAGCTGGTGGTGGTGGTGGTGGTGGTGATGAGACAAGGGAAGCACCTCAGATCACATTGAGAGAAGGAGGTGATGAGGAAGAAGAAGATTACAGAATTGCACAAAGCATAATTGTATTTTGCCACAGACAATGACAGTAATATAGTCACGGCCATGGCAGATGGTGTATATTTCAGGATCTTTTGTTTGGCAAATTGCATCAACCTGAGTGTGCAGGACTTTCTCAAAAAAGAATACATAGTCAGCAACATACTGGCCACCTGCAGAAGAATATGCACTTATTTCCGTCATTCTATTAAAGCCCTGAAGCAGTTGAGGATCAGCATGCTAAGAGAGAATCAGTTAAAGCCCTCATACAGGATATACCAACATGTTTGACTTACTACATGTTACAATGTCTGTTTGAACAGTAAAGACTGATGACCGACTGTCCTCCAAAAAGGAGGGGATGCAACTGGGAAAAGCATGACCACGGAGATAGACAAATGGGGGCTAGTCCTATGCCTGACATAAAATCTTCTTCCTTTTGGGGTTTTCACACAGGACATCAGCAAGGAGGACAGTACAATCTCATTATTGCATTTTCTACTGAGCCAATTAAAAAAGGTGTCACAAAGGTTCACCGGTGTGAATGAAAAAGCAAATTAATTGGTTCAGAGCTTAATCCTTTGCTTCGCTGTTAATACAAGGCTGCAAAGAGAGATTGTGTCATCCAAGGGTACATCTGTGCCACAATACTTGATCCATGGTACAAAAAATACTGGCCATCTCCAGTCTTTTTTTTGGAAGGGGTTGTTTCACAATACAAGAGTTCGACTGTTGACCAAGCGAGAGACCTAGACGAAGAACGTATGGAAGTTAGAGCCATGTGCAGAAGTTCTGGGTTGCAGCCTTCAACCTTCAGAGAGGGCGTTGCTGTTGTCTCACAGCAGCCAACATAAGCAACAACACCAGAAACAGAAGAGTCAGACCCAACATCTGCAAAGGCTTGGGTTCAAGTGGCAGGGCTTAAGTCAAGTGCAGACGTGATCAAACCCCATTGGCCTACTGGTATGGGAAGAAGCGTCAATGGCCAGAGTTCAGGAGGCTGGCAATAAAGAATCAGGCTTGTCCAGTAGCCAGTGTGTTTTCAGAGCATGTGTTCAGTGCAGCTGGTGCAGTAGTCACAGTCATAAGGACCAGTCTCTTACCTCAAAATGTGGAGAGATTGAACATGATTAAAATGAACCAACACTTCAAAACTCAAGATTACTCTGTCCCTGAAACAGCATAGGAGGAGGGCAATTGGTCATACTCCAGTGTGTTAGCTAATGAACTTCTGGCTGAGCCCCTTGACTTTGAGGACAAACTATACTTACCTGACTGAGTATGCCACAAATTAACTTTAATTGTCGAAGTGATTGGTATATTAAGAGAGTGATAATGGTTCTTTTGGTGGAAGTGAAGGTGTTGTTCAACTAATTTGTAAACTTGATTTGCAATGTTTGTGGCCCAATGGGTCTTTCTGCCTGAATGATTGTCCTTTTAACACTTCGCTAGAATTACTTACATGGTCCAATCCTTGCTGTACTTGTTCTGTTCAGGATCTTCAGAAACCATATTAGTCACTTTAGTTAACAAAACTACACAAAAATTCTATATATTTTTAGCTCTTCTTGTTCATCGACAGCACTACAGGTCTATCTCTCTCATTCTCATTCGGAACTCGGTGTCCAGTCACAGTACCAAACCAACAGCCAGAAGAAGGAAGTTATTAATAATGATTATCCACTTCAAAGGGAAACAACCTGACTATAAGAGGCCTACTCTCCCCTGTGGACAGGAGATAGGTGCGTTGATTTGGGAAATGTTGAGTGGTTTGCTGGCTCACATTTGAAACTCCTCTAAGTGATTGTGGTCTGGGGTGGGGCTGTAAGTGTAGACATGTCATAGGATGAAGGCACTCAGCTGTTATGACAGTTGACAGTTGTGAGATTGATCAGCCAGGTAAATGCAGCTACTTGGCTGGGATTGGTTTTAAAATTGTTCTCACTTCTTAGTTAATCACAAATGACTGCACCAGCCTGTGCTCTTGCTCTGCCCTCTGTGAGCCTGTGCTCTTGCTCTGCCCTCTGTGTCCTCATCCACCATGAAACTTACCTTCTCGCTGACTCTGCAATATCAACAACATTTACTTTTTTGCAATAAAAAGGCCTTCTCTTCTTCTGCACAAAAGCACCATAACACTCCTGCTAAATTAACGTACCGGTTAAGTCCTGCACCCAAGATGGACATTCCGAGAAGAAGAATGTAGATGCACCGTCCATTTTGGCACTTACATGCAGTATCATTTTTCTTTTCTTAACAATTACAATTTTTAGAACTGTGTGGGTCCTACCTAATTTGTATTTGTCAAACATAGCTGACAATATAATTAATTATCTTGGGACTCTGGGGCTGAAGGACTGTTCACAATGCATTTACTAACCAAATTGTGTCATTCCTTACTTTCCTCCGAGAACAGATTTGATGATGATCTGCAGGTGATAGACTTGATGAATGTTGTGTTTAACAATCAAAGAAAGATGGGTTTGCTACTATTTAAGTATAGTATCTACGGACCGAATAATGTTCCTGTGTCCTGTGAGGACTAGGAACATTATTCGGCCCGTAGATACTCCCACTGAAAGCCAAAACGAGTATAACCTTGGATGTATCAAGATTCAAGTAAAAACATACTTTACAAAATGGATTAGAAAAATCGCTTTGCGTGGCACATTGGAAGAGGACAGGCTTGAATACTGCTGGGGCCACAATTACCGTATTAATGAGCAAAAACATATATTATTTATACATCCTCACTACAAGCGTCATCTTTCTTCAATATTTATTGGGGGACAATAGCATCACCTACAAGAAGAGTGATTTAATAGCCTTGAAAAAGCCCTGTGGGCGAAACGCGCGTCGGCTGCTGTCTTTCCTCATATGAACTTTGGAAATAAAACACCAGATCTCAACCTAAGAAGATTTGTGTGGATATTTCTTTGAGAAGTCTTTTGTTTGGGCTTCAGAAAATCATTGAATGCTGAGAATCTATGGACTGTTTTTGAAGGAAAAAAAACATTTACATCACTTGATGTGTTACAATAATATGGTGTGCTTGGGTGTTTTGCATATATATGAATGTTGTGTTTGTCTTGATCACACCTTTCAGCAAATCCCCGTTCCCATTCATTTATCAAACCCTTAACCCTCTTCCTCCAGGCTGTGTGATGTATTGAGGTGTGACATATGAATTTACACCACAGATGGATCACACACATGGTGGGACGGATGTGGTGAAAGCAATACCAACTCATTGTGGGATCTTCTTACCTGAATAATAGTCCATGCCAACCCCACTTACTCACCTAGGCATAAAAGGGATAACACCATCATAGTGCAGAGTCAGAACAGTGTTTGTCCCAAGATAGGTTGTCCTAGTGTGCACTAACAGGCCTGATTCACAAAGATAAAGTTACACGTTTGGAGTTCACTCTTGCAGTTTAACTGGACTACCAGATACATTATGATTACAAGCAGTAACCGTACAAGTAGTTAATAACTAGTAGTAATAGTAACTCCTTTTAAACTGATAGGGATTACTTACTACTCGCAAAATTCTACTTGTAAAGTTACTGATGGAAAAGTTAATGGTCATAAATTATACTGCAAGAGCCAAGAAACGAAAACCAAAAGTGTAACTTCACCTTTGTGAATCAGGCCCTGTGTTGCTGACAAAACCTATGCAATATGGAGTAACCTAACCTTCTCCTGAATCCTGACTCTGTACATTTAGTTTTTTTGTGTTTTTTGTAAATTAAATAGTTACTAGCTCCACATATTGCTTATATGTTATTACAGCTCGTTTTTGTAATTTGAGTTTTGTTTTGTCTTGGTGGTCTGATCTCAGTCTTTAATAACCCACTAACTCGAGTTTACCTCATTGGAAATAGGTGGGAGTGGGACCAAGCTTTAATGTCTTCTCTGTTAGCACAACAACACTAATATCACCACCATTAAGAAGGCCCTTTTGGGAAACCCTGCAATAAGGTTTGCAAAGATTGCGGCAGGTAGCTACCATCGCAGGATCTATTCAGGTAAGAACTTGAAGAACTAGTTAATAACTTAGTACAGAAATTGTACTTTGGAAAGAGAGCTGATATTACATTTTTGCGTATGTTGTTGGCAGACCCCATTAGTGGTCACTAATAGTTATAGATGGTATAACAAGGGCAGTAACTAATCTAAACTAGTCTACAGTATACATTAAGTGGCTGTGTGCTGCAAAACCTCATCAAGCAATAAAGTGAAAGCGAATTAACCAGTGTTTTGTTCCCTGATTGTGTCACTCTGGTGGCAGGGTATAAATAATTACTGAATTACAGGAAGAGGTAGCTAACCTACTGAAGAATACATACATGGCAAGGAATTTCAGGTAGGGAAATTCTAGGGAGAAAATTCAGAGGGCAGCTTCTTGTTGCACTCATGTGCCAAAATCACAATGCTATACTATGCCAACTAGCAATAGAATGATAGATAATGACAAAGAAAAAAAGTAAAGCCCATTTATTTTTTTACATTTCAAACTCACCCTCTCTACCCACAACAGACACACCCCTACCCCAAGCAAAAAAAGTCCCATCCACACTTTACCCAATATTCTTCACTTTCCACCCTCTCCACCCACAACATGCTCTCCTACCAAACAAAATGTTCAATAAGAAAAGGGATTTGAGGGCACCCTGTTCTGTTGAGGTGTTGGCTATCTCCTGGGCCATGTCCTGCTGCAGCACCAGAGCAGTGCTGCCTAGTGCAGCAGCTGGGCCGTCCCGAGCCTGAGATGTGCCAGCTGTCGTAGGGCACGGTGGAGCAGGTGGTCAGATGTTGAGGACAACGGGGAGTGGACGATGGTGGTGCTGGCAGATCTGGCCCATGGTGGTGGTGTGGCCAAGTTTGAAGGTGGCGGCCCGTGCATTCTCTTCTTCCTCCAAGCCACCAGCCAGCGATATTCGGTAGCTACGACCACCAAATTTGGCTGCCACAGCTGGCAGGTATCCCCTGCCTTGATGGTGGTTGCTGCTTGCCAGCTCCAGCACCACGAGTAGTTATATCAAGAAAGTAAGAAGAACAAAAGCACAAATTGTGATGCTCAGCATAAACAGTTGTTTGTACTAGGGGTGGGCGGACATCTCTGTTCTGCCCACGGAATGTGCGGAGATTTTCCCCTTCCGCCTTGCACAAAGAAGGCAGAGAAACGAGGCAAATCTCCGCACATTCGGGGGCGGAAGGGAAGTTGGCCGCCCGCCTCCCGCCAGCCTCCCACCCACCTTCCGCCCGCCGTATTAAATTATATTTAAAAGGCTAAAATTAAATTTAAAATTAAACTTACCTTATTGCGGGCGCATCCTTGCCCATCGCGGCTTCATCTGGGAACGGCGCATGCGCCGGACCCGGCGCATGCGCATTTTCTGCACAGCGGATTTACCCGTAGATACGGAGCAATATTCTTCTTTGACCATGACTAAAACTTGGATATAAATTCTTGACTGAATATGTGGAAATGTTAGAAAATGTCACTGACAAACTGCAAATTGGATGATTTAAACTGGCCTTGAGAAAGCCCTGGCTCTACTCGCCAAACAGGGCGAAACAAGTGTTGGCTGTCCATTCTCTCTGTTTCAATAAAAAATCCTTAAAAACAATATGGAAAAATTATAAATGAATGAATTGGATGAAATGAAGAGCAAAACATAAAATTAAAATAAATATCTTCAAACCACCGAATTTGTTTTTGTGCTGTCTTCAAAAATACAAAAGAGAACATTGACCCATTTATGGGGGAGAATATATGTATTTGAAAAGGAGGAACACGAGCTGGTGGTGGTGACAGCCAGCCCTGGTGCCCACTTACCTTTGATTAAGAAAGAAGATAAAAAAACAATAGTTCTTAGTACTCTGTACAAAAAAACATTTAGACATGCACAGCATAGTACTTTTTAAATCAGATAGCCTAGTCCTTGTTTCATATTCCTAAACATCAAAAAATAACATTTTGAACTATTCATGCATTCCAAAGAATGTTCTTTGCTGCTCCGCCCTCGTTTGATGAGTCAAGTCGGTCCCCCTTTGCATATTGCACATCTGGGAGATTGGGACTATAAGCTACATAAAGCCACGGAGAAAAACATAAGTTAAGCAACACCCCTGATATACTACTATTGTAAGAGTGAGTGACATGATGAGTTGACAATCATGCCCTAAAAAAGTCTAAGTGAGCACCTGCCTAGCTCACACTGGAACAGAATCATAGAGGTTTCATTTGCTTGACTTCCACTCCTCTCCTACATTCCTGACTTCCAACACCCTCCCTATCAGGCTGGCACCATGCACAACTACTCTATCAAGGATTTGTGTTGCCCTTGCCTTAAAGGATTGTTTTTGTGCAGGGAGATGTCCCTTCCTGCACAAAATAAACCAAGATGCTGTGCTGTGTAACGTGTTACACTTGCACCCTCATGGCGCAAGGGTGACTGGATTGGTGTGCTAGGCAGCACTCGGTGTGGCAGTGCAGGAAGAGTGCAGACATGAGACATCTTAATAAATAAAAGTCACAATCCTGCCCTCTCCATTTGATGCAACGCAGCAAGTTGTTATGCTACCCTGCAGAAAATGTTGATAACTCTGGGTCCTAGCTACTGAGGCGCTCCGCACCGTATTGATAATCCCTGGTGTATTATTATATCATGCCCACACTCCTTTTGGAACAAAGACAATGGACAGTGGCTGTATGTGTCTGTGACCGGGTATGTTAGTGGTTGTATTAGATGTTGTATGGGGTGTAAGTGGGTGTGTGAGTGGTTCTGTGGATGATGTAATCACATGTCATCAGTGATGCCATTTGAGATGTCATCCGTGATGTCATTTGAGAGGTCATGAGTGATGCCACTGACCATGTCATGAGTGATGTAATATGTGAGGTCATAAGCAGTGCACTGTGGGGGTGTACGTTATAGATGGCTCAGCTAACTATAACTACTGAAATTCTCTGGTTTTGTATAACACAAGAGTATTCCCCCAACCAAAATGGCTCCTTTGGAAACAGCAATGATGGGGAATCGTTAGTACGCCAGGTGGCAGTACACCCACTACTGTGGATGGGAAGGGCAAGGGACTCTTTTCTTTATACAACCCTCACAAACTATAATAGTGGCATGCTTCATCATTGGGCTCACCCCAACACTTATAGGTTGGGTGGGCTCAACCGTATTCCAGAGAGCATTTATGAAGATTGGGTGTATGGCGGAGTAACCTTAAAGATAAAATTCCTGACCCACTCCAAACGTATCCTTTATTAGTAGGGTGGGAGAGACGGTTAAAAGGTATGTATATAGGGTTAAAAGGTATGTATATAGGGCTAAAAGGATGTAATTGTCCTATGACCCTGAGTCACCAATATGTTTCAGCCCTGTCCTATTGACCTATGTAAGATCCTGGGATTTCTTCAGGGTGGGTAGCGAAGAAGTCACTCCTCCAAAGATGTGATTGACGTGCGTATGCCATTTGCATATGAAAAATTAAATAAAGGGATACATTTGCCGCACTGTTATTGGGAATTTCCTGCAAGACAAAACATGGTACAAGTGTACTTGCTGTAAATTAACGGTAAAGCCAGGTTAGGCATACCATTGCAGTGAAACTCCACAGTGCAGTCCCCAAGCAGAGCAGTGCCTATTGTGATGATCAACGCATTTACAATTAGTATTGCAGTTTATTCAGTGATCCCAGTGATTTAACATTCGGACATATACACTCACTCTTGTATCCTTGGATTCATTTTAATCCAGTGATAAATCAAGGTAGGTGAGTGGATAAAACGTGTGTTCAGACACATTAAATCATTCGCCCATTTTAAAACCTCAAACGAGGTCTAATCACACTTATCTGAAAAACGGGGCGTGTCTGCGCCCCGAAACCAAACGCACTGCGAAGATGTGCCACATTGGCGAAAAAATAGTTCCTTTTAAACCGCTTTCAACTTCTTTCATTATTCCTTGTACTCTTCTTCTTCATTTTACTCTTAATTAAACGTCCCCACTCGACATCACTCGCCTTTTATATCCAAGTTTCTGCTGTTCTGACTGTGCCCATCCAGACCTCTAAGTAGAACATGACTGATGCGAAGTTCGTCAAAAGGCAGTGTTTATTAAAATAAAACCCAATGCATTTCGGGCATGAAATGCCCTTCGTCAGGGGTCACTGTGAACAACAATACCAACAACAACCAATCAGTATTAATCATACTGCTATAACATATTGAATAACTCTTTTTGCAATATAACATTAAGTTTTACCCAGACTTCTGTTTCTTTGCAAGCACAACTTAGTATTACCTAACAATGCACTCCTGGTTATTTCACTGTCCACTGTCCATGCCTGGGGAACCAACAAAAAAGAAGTTGTCTAAGTAATGTGTGAAATACAACTGTAAGAAAGTGCTGAAACACTCAAACAAAGCACAAGACATTGATCAACCCATCGGTAATGCCTTGTCCACGTACCATTGTCCCTCAAAATGGATTCCCAAAAGACTCCAATCACCCGGATGTACGGGAAGCAAACGAAATGCAGATTTTATGTCGCATTTCGCCATCTCTGCAGTTGTGCCCGCGGTCACAACCAGTGACATAGCAACGTCAACTGAGATATATGACACTGAGGCTGCCTCCTCATCAATAAAATCATTGACTGAAGACCCCTCAGGCCACAATAGGTGTTGTATAAGTCTGTACTGTCCAACTTCTTTTTTTGGGAACCACCCCAATTGGAGAAACAATCAAATCGTCCACAGGCCAGTCATCAAAAGGACCTGCCATCCTTCCTTCACGAACTTCTTTGTCCAACTTGTCCTGCACCACTGACTTATGTTCAAATGCTGACCTCAAATTTTGTGTCCACAGCCTCTGCCGAGGCCCCTTGTAACCCAAACGAAACCCCTCTTCAAAGCCCTCCAACAGTACCTGTTTTGCTTCCAAATCCCCGCAATCCCTCAAACCTGTCGCCAATGCTGCCAGTCTAACTGGCGTAGGAGCTCTTGGGCCCAGGCACTTGAGATCCCTTACCTCCCCTACCACTCTGGAATTGCTGTGATGGTCCAGATATGCTAGCCCCTGTTTGTTGCCACTGCTGACTTCCTTGTGGCTTGACTCCCCAACATCTAACCAAGGGGTGTTTCTTTCCGCACTGAGAGCACTCGTGCCTGAACTTACAATACTCCCTTGTGCACATGCCTTTATTAAACTCCCGCAAAAACAACAATTGATGGACAGAATGCAGAACAATGTCATACATTCACCCCAGTACAGAGACCTGGGCCTAAATCCATCGTTTTTTTTGCTCACCACACCACCCCAATTCAGACATGGCCATATGCAAATCAGCCTTGACCCTGTGCCTCATGGGAACAGCCCAGCCCGAACTGCCAAGCCATGTCTTTCTTGGACCGGAATCAAGCATCCTAGGACCGGTTCCTGGCTATCAGCCGTCTTCAGCCAGGATAGTTTGACTCCAGTGGTGTGGAGAGCACGGGACTCACGTCTGAGCATACCCGTCCCACTCGGGGTGACAAATGCAAAAACAACAATTGATGGACAGAATGCAGAACAATGTCATACATTCACCCCAGTACAGAGATCTGGGCCTAAATCCATCGTTTTTTTGCTCACCACACCACCCCAATTCAGACATGGCCATATGCAAATCAGCCTTGACCCTGTGCCTCATGGGAACAGTCCAGCCCGAACTGCCAAGCCATGTCTTCCTTGGACCGGAATCAAGCATCCTAGGACCGGTTTCTGGCTATTAGCCATCTTCAGCCAGGATAGCTTGACTCCAGTGGTGTGGAGAGCACGGGACTCACGTCCTGACCCAGATTGTGTAGCTGTTGCACTCCCCACCCCTCCCCAGGTGGGTTTCCCCTGAAAGGGCCGGTACAGTAAACGTAAACCACTTGCTGTAAATATAGTTTAAGCCCCCACCGATGTCCCCATTGTGTGTTGCCATAAATCAGAGTCCAATTCCCCCCACCTTGCCTCCGGATTCCAAGCCATACGGGCCCTGAACTCCTCATCATATTGCGCCCATGCATACCCACTACCCGTGATCTGCGCTTTCCGAATTACATCCATACATTTAAAAATAGCCAGGCAGCCCTCAGGAAACTTTTCACAATATACGCTGGCATATATCAAAAACGCCGCTGTCTAATTTTCAATTGTCAACGGCACCTTAGGCCGCTTGGCCAGCTCATACTCTTCCTCCTTGGACCCTTCTTTGGACCGCACCTCCCTGTTAAGTAGCTTTAAAATTTCAACGTATTTCCCCTTCCAGATGCGCTCTTTAGTGGCTAACATCAAATGCGCACCCAGGGGCTTCGTCACACCCATGTAGGGCAGCTTTTTAAACTTTAACTCTTTACTCTGTAAAGGCTCTTTACCTGGCACTTCTGGTTCCGTATTCATTCCACTCTCCACTTTAGTGCCCGGTGCCACCACATCACCAGTCCCCACACCTTGATCTTTAACATATTTACCCTTATGGAGCTTACCACCTAGCTCCTCCCGTACATCCTCACCCCCTGTCCCCACCGACACCATTTTTGGTTTGGCCCTTGGGACAACATTCTCACCTTACTCCAACAAGACTGCCCGACCAGGCGCTGATCTCCATGTCACTTGCTCAACATGGTCCACCATCCAAGGAGCCCTCACCGAGGGGCCATGCTCTCTTATGGGTCCCAACGACACTGCCCTCCTGGAATGCACCGCCTCTGGTGCCGTGTAAACCAATAGGAGACACATGAGAAGGCACCCCCCCACCTCATCGTCCATCCACTCCCCTTCTTCGGGGCTGTCCTCATCATAATCCAGTACAATCACGTCCTCTATCTGTAGAGGATCTGTCACAAAACAGACACTGCGGGCCTTAACCGACCCAACATTGCTTACACCAGCCCTAGCGGCCCCTGAAAAACCTCCTGGCGGGGGAGCCGCTTGTACTCGCCGATACTCCCCGCCACGTTGACATTCTTGAGCGTTCCTGTCCAGTGGTCCTGCTGACCATCGTGTCCTGCTTGACGTTGGGGCCAGCGAGGTCACACCGGACCTTCGTGTGCTGGCCGCGCCGGGATCCCCTGCCGGTACGGAATGTGCCGCACAAGGCTCCACCCTCCCTTCTCCTCGGTGCAATTGGGCCGCACCTTGCCCTACCGAGTCTGCTGTCCCGCGACGCTCCCTACCCTGTGAAGAAAAAAATTGGACTGGAGTGCTGGGAGCTCCCAAAGCGCTAAATGGCCTGCTGTCTTTCCTGACCCCAAAACCCCCCTCCGAACACCTATCACCACCCTGCCCCGCGTACTCAGAACTCACCTTACGTACTTGGGGGGGTGACGGGGGAGGGGTCCCCCTCCCCCTCGTCCCCACTCCACTCTAACATCGCTTGAACCCCTGGCGCAGAAGGGGCCAAAACTTGGCAACACCTTCCCTCCCCACCAACAGACCCAAGGGGCCCAATCCTCGCCTCCTCATCTCCCCCTGTCTTTCCTGTGCCCCTGAAAGCGTGCTCCCTCTGAGGGGGGCTAAGAAGTTTGGTGCGACCTCCAACTCCAATGCCCCGCACTCCCTCCGCCCACGACGGAAAAACATCCAAACCCTCCCATGCTTGACCCCCTACAGCCAGATCCAAGTCTGGCTCTGAAAGCCCAAAAGACCTCACATTGCTCTCCCCCACCCTCAGAGACCTGCCTCTGTGCCACCCCAAGAGGTTGCTATTTTAAGACACAAGGGGGACCCAACAGATAGCTAAGTACCATGGGTATAACAACGTTATAGTGAACAAGGGTCCTTAGCTTATTTCAGAATAAAGAACACAATACTGTATAGAAACACAATGGAAACCTATACGTTATAAACTTTCCAAACCCAGCCGGGAGAGGAGTTTATTTCAACAAGAAGTAATGTCCAATCCAACAATACAAACGTAATCACAAGACACAAGCCTGTGCCGTACATAAAAGAAGGAAAAGAAAAAATAGAATAAGGGTGAAAGCGGTGTCTATCAGGCATAGAGAGAGAGCAAAGACAGGGCACTGTTGATAGGTAAAAAATCAATAACAGTGTCGCCTGGAGTGGAATATAAACAATCTTATTGGTCAATATTGTAAATGTGCGCCCACTCATGGGTGTCGACGTTTCGATCCCTATTGCTCAATTAGATACATGGGATCATCATCAGGACATTTGTAATGAACAAGACATGCCTGATTGTAAGAAAGCCACGTAGTGATTTGTCGTGGAATTCGCTTTGGGGGTCCAGATAAATTTTAAAATTGGAACTTATTAATTCAAAGTTTTTCGTTTCCAGCCGCATACTCTAGTCTTGACTTGCATTCGGCATTGACCGGGAAGCCACGGGAAAGACGAGTCATCATCTGGACTAACGTCGGAAAGCCACATTGCTGGCACCACACGTGTATGGCCACAGCTGCCTACACGGATACTATTTAACTCCTTATCGGTCTCCCGTTTTGAGCTAGCCAAGCGTCATCATATGCGGCTGGAAACGAAAAACTTTGAATTAATAAGTTCCAATTTTAAAATTTATCTGGACCCCCAAAGCGAATTCCACGACAAATCACTACGTGGCTTTCTTACAATCAGGCATGTCTTGTTCATTACAAATGTCCTGATGATGATCCCATGTATCTAATTGAGCAATAGGGATCGAAAAGTCAACACCCATGAGTGGGCGCATATTTACAATATTGACCAATAAGATTGTTTATATTCCACTCCAGGCGACACTGTTATTGATTTTTTACCTATCAACAGTGCCCTGTCTTTGCTCTCTCTCTATGCCTGATAGACACCGCTTTCACCCTTATTCTATTTTTTCTTTTCCTTCTTTTATGTACGGCACAGGCTTGTGTCTTGTGATTACGTTTGTATTGTTGGATTGGACATTACTTCTTGTTGAAATAAACTCCTCTCCCGGCTGGGTTTGGAAAGTTTATAACGTATAGGTTTCCATTGTGTTTCTATACAGTATTGTGTTCTTTATTCTGAAATAAGCTAAGGACCCTTGTTCACTATAACCCCAAGAGGTTGCAACTCCCCCCAGCCCCCCACCTGTGCCCATCCACCCTCCCCATGGGAGCTGCCACCCACCGAAAAAACTTCCCCTCTGGGCAAATAAGGAGGAGAGAAAAGAAGAGGGCTAACTGAATCCCTCACCCCTACCACCTCCAAACCCAACCCAGCCCTCTCATGCCTGCCCCCTCGCTCTGCTAAGGCGGAACCTACTTCTGCCGAGGCCCTCACCTCTGTGGCCCACTCCCCCCTCTCTCATAAAATCAGAAGGCCCCAATTGCCCCCCGACACCATGAAGGGGGGCCAACTGACCCTGTTGCTCACCCTCTCCCGCCCTGCTCGAAGTAGCCACAACCTGCATCTTAAAAGAGGGAGCCAAAGGCCTGTGCTGCTCCCCCTCCCTTGCCTGACACAAAACTGGGGAAGCGCCGTAACCATCATCCCAAACCCCCTCCCGCCCACCCCACGCTGCCGCAGACATCTCCGTAGCAGCAGACAGAGATGCCGAGCGCCTCTTGCTGCCACGGCCCCTCTGCGCTTACCAACACGCGCGGGGGCTGACAATGCCCACTGCTCGCGCACAACATCGGCAAAGGACTCCGTAGCCGACAACACAGCATCACTCCCTCCGGCCAACCCTCCCGCCCTCCCGCTCTCAAGGGCTTACCTCCGCCACCATACCTTGCTCTACGGTCTGCAACCGCCGCACCGGGGCCGACTTTGGCGAATGACGGCTGTCCCGTTCTACCACCGGAGTCATTCTGGGCCTCTTGGGGGAAGTGCAGGCAGCCACCGCTGCTGCCACCCCCGCTGATGCTTGCCGCGCTGGGCGAGACGGCCCGGCCATGTCCCCAATTACAAGGTCCATGCGTCCAGCCTCACTTAGAAGCCTGAGGGCTTCGAGAACTCTAACATCTTCAGCCAACATTCTTGTACCAAACTCTACCTAACCACGCCACAGAAAAGCACAAAACTACACAAAAATCTCTAACTGGAAAAAATTCCCTGACTAATGCTCCCAGCCACCAGGTCACCAAAGACAAAATGGTGTCTGGGAGCAGTAGCCCAACGAATTTATACATTGGGCTACTTTTGGGCTATAAAAAAAGAAGCCCAAAAATAAAATGCCCGCCCCTGCTCTGCGGGCCCCCTCCCCGCCCCTCCTAAACAGCCCGGGGCGGTCGACCACCCCCCTAAGCTCCCCTTGCTACGATACGCTGTCATGCTGAAGTGGCATGGCTGTGCACACAGAGTAAAGAGCGTGTGGTCAAAAAAGCATATGTGCAAAAACAAACGTGAGGTGCTTATGCAAGTAAATTGTGAATCCGAGGTTCTCCAAGAATGGTGGCAGATCTCAATATAAAGTGGATTATAGGCAATGTAGTTTTTGGTTTGAGAACCACCCAGATTGGGGTAATGTGCTCAACAATTTCTTTCATGTATGTTGTGTTTATGAGTCAGGTCTGCGAAATCGCGATATTTTTAAACTCAAAAAGAACTATAAAAACGAGAATGTAAGGTGGGTACAATGGGATATTTTGCATAATTCAAGGGGGAAAACACCCTCAATTACTATTTTTACATGTTTACAGTGGGTTACTGGGAGTGTCATGAACAGAATTGCCAGGTGGTTTTTGGATGTGAAAATTCATCCCTCTTTTGAAAACAACTCACTGAAGCGTAGAGACTTACATACTTACTGTGGGTCTATTTTTGTTGGAGACTATTCGGCTCTGGAAAACATGTACAGTGTAATCCAGAGAAATACGAGCTTTTTCTGTGGATTAATATATTTGGCCTGTCTCAGCGGGTCCAGGCCCATGTGTATGCTTGTCATATATCTATTAACTGTTTTTTTTGGCAATTGGAGGGCTTACCACTTAGTACTGTGTGCTGAAGCCAGTAGGTGAATGCAGTTGTAGTTAAAGATCCCCGTTTTGAATAGGTTGTTCAACTGATTTCAGGGGATGTTGTTGTTGAGTCCTTTTGTATGTGTCTGCAAATAATTCACCCAGCGTTGTTCCTTGATGAGGAGTTTCCTACTGATCCCGATTTGTTGCAGTAGCTTTTAAATAATTGGCCATCAGAGCTCAGTATCCATGTGTTGCATCTCCAGGAAATGGGGGGTGAGCTTAGTCGTAACTCTTTTGCATCTGATGGTGCTCCTGTTCTCACTGATGCTTAATTTGATCTTTCTGGTGGTCATTCCAATGTACTTCAGGTCTCATGGGCAGTTGATCACTTAGATTTGGTGGCTTGTGACATTTCAAAGTGATGGGGCGTAAAAGCTGGAATGAATTTTACATAGTGAGTGAGTCCGTCCAACCTAAGGACGTTCAGCCGATGCATCATTCACCCAATCAACCCCCAATTTATTCCAAACATGTTTACATCTTCCTCTGGATTAATCAGTTTTTCCTTCCTTCTAGACACTCTCCTTCTTATTCACTCAGTTACCTACCCAACCATCTAGGTATCCATTTACTAGAAAATCATCCATTCATTTGTCCATCATATGGAGTAGTCACCCATTCAACCTTGTATACATCCATTCATTCTACTGGACCCACTCTCCTGAAACTCTTCTGCCCTCCCGTCCATCTCTGTATCCTTTCACCATTGGAGAATCACCAGAGCATCCAGCCATCCCCAGGCGATCTCCCATCCATCTGATAAGCGTGGCTCAAATCCACCTGAGTGACTTACCACTCTCACCTATAGTTACCTAATAATAAGTCAGCCGGACAGTGGAGAAGAATAAACAAGCAATTTTATTAGGCCACAAACTCCCATATGAGAGGGCCCTCTCTGACCTCACTCTCTAAGAGTGTGGTGAGAAGACTGACTCATATCATCACAGTAACACATTATAATACAAAAAGGCAGAGTAAAACACGCCCATACTGGAAAAGTACTGGACTCCGGAGAGGATAAACAATGGCCTCATACAAGAGGCATCTGCACCTGGAATTGCAACATTCTCTCTTCTGGCTCCAAGGACACGGAGCCAGGCCTTAGCATCTCCAGCACATGAGAACAGAGTGATAAGGGGTTTCGCTAGTAGTTTCAGTCACAGTGAGCTGAGAGACAAAACTGCTGACATGTGGAATATTCCTATTCCTACGGGAGGGGGATGAGCATGTGCAACTCGCACGCAAAGAGAAATGCATCAAAAATGGTGGCACACAGGCCAAGCTAAGAAAACTGAAATAATGTCACACGCATAACTGAATAACTAATAGAAGAATATAAACGTAAATGCATAAATGAATATATCAGTAGTTAGACACATTCTGCTAACTCATAAGCATAATGTATGCAGTGGGCGGGGCATGGAGAAATGAAACCTATCACATCCATGTATCTCTCTATCCATCTATCTTTCCACACACCAAACCAGGTAGCCTCAAGTAATCTACACATGCTCTCCCATCAAAACATCTACTCAGCCTACTATATAGAAAAGATAGAGTCTTCGAATTGTCTTGCCATGCATACTATTCTTATTTTTATGAGGTCACAAAAAGTTTACAGTGCACCAATTAAAACCAGCCCTCTTTATGAGGTGAAGACAAAAAGTGAGAGCCTACATCATTGGTTTACAAATCTCACTGCATACACGCTATTGGTATCGAATAATTCTAAAAGAGTACTTAAAATACAGCAATTGCTGTTATAAATCCTAAATTGTAAATAAGTGCAGCAAAAGCAGCCGTTATGACCCCATACTAGTTGTCTAGAATAAAAGCAGGACTTTAATATACACAGCACGTTGACTTCCAACCAGCAGAGGGGGATTATAGCACTATAAATGAAATGACACGGCTAAATACATTTAAGTCCCAATTAAATAGCCAATAATGTAATGCCTCGATTTCTCAAAAACACTCTTGATATACACAACTGTAGTTTTAAAATGTTTCTTTTTGTATCTACGACGAGCAGACTGAAGCGTACAGTACTTTTACTTGCAGCATTTAAAACCTGAGAAGCATTGAACGATTCGGTAAAGATGACATCAGAGAAAACGTCAGGTTTCACATTGCTCATAAAGATCGCAGTTTACTTTCCAAATCTACCATATGGTCTGCATTAAAATGTGAGCCTTGAAATCACAGTATCGTGAATAGCCATATATTAAATAAAAAAATTAAAAACATCACATGCGGGCATTAAGCACACAAGGAGAAGGGAAACAAACTTTATGCCCCTCTATGTGTGCATGAAAGTTGTAGTTTCCAAACACAGTACTTATGTACTTGATGCACAAAATACGTCACTGCAAGTTATGCACCACTACAAATTCTGTAAAAAAAAACTGGGCTAAACACTAGTACACCAAACCTGCTTAATTAATTAGTTCCGCTTAGCGTAGTTTATGTACTCAAATAATTTGAAGAAAATATCCATACACCCACGCATTTCACAGACCAGTCACTGAGTGTGGAAAATGTCTGTGGTGCTATTCAAGTTCTAGTTATCTACAAAAAAAAAACAGTACATGTCTGCGGACCGGAGGAGAGAAAGTACATGCAGCTGCGGCGCTATTTCCCACTCCTAGCATCTCGACTGCTCCGAATAGAATCAGGAAACCCTTTCCTCAACTCTCCCTCCATGCCTTAATTTATTGCGCTCACCCCTTTTTTCCTCCTCCCGGAGAGGGTTGAAATGAGTTAACCGTTCAGAGGCTGGCAACGGAATCCTAAAATACACGAAAGGAGGGCAGTGCAGACTTTTAGCACGAATTCCATTTCTAATTTTAGTTTCGTTCCAGGCTCGTCGAGGCGCTTTAACACAATAAGGGTGACTCGAGGTGATTTAATTTCAACAGCCGCCAGTTAGGCAAACCATTCGTTTTATTTGGCCTTTCTTTGCACACATTTATAGTACCGCTACTCACATTACCAATGTGAACACAGAGCAGTCATTGAGTTGGGTCATAATTTCAACTGTTGAGTCCAGTCCTGCTCAAGCAACAGTGTCAGCGGCGGGCCGGCACATGGTCTGGGACTACCGGCCACCCCCCTCCTTAACATATTGACAGCATTACCTAATTCAACCATTCAACACATGGGTCTTTGGAAGTCAGGGGGTCAGGCCCCCCCCTGGCCGTATTTATTAAAATATAAAAACAAAATTAAAATTTTAATAAAATAAACATTTAGACAATTATTAAATGCACATTTCAGAACATTAGATTTACATCCATTTTTGCCATGGTATGATGGGCTAACCTTAACAAATATCTAGTACAGCGTGTTTCCTAACCGAATCTAACATCCTGAAAATAAAATGCATTCTAATAATTTAAGTCGTACGGCAAGGTCCCTAACCGGTGTCAGATCCTTTTACAGCTACGCTCTCACGTTCGAGATGCGCATGCGCAACCCAGGGCACGTTTCACCCACGTGCGCGCGCAACCCAGGGCACGTTTCACCCATGTGCGCTCCCTGAACTCCATTTAACCATAACAGGAGGGCCCGTACACTCGCGCACCTTGATGACGTCAGAGTGTCTGTGAGGGGTGGCTACCAGCCTGAGGAAAGCGTAGACTCCCTCCCCCGCATCCTTCTAAGTAATGGATATCATATCCTGCCCCTGAAGTTCTGGGAGAGACCAATGGCCCCTCCCGCTGGGCGGCCCCTTTCGTGAATGGGACCGCCCCCCCCTAAGGACCTTAAATTGCTGCTCACCGATTATGACCTTACCGCCAGACACACATAATAAATACGACATTGCTATACTAAGAGGGAAAAAAGGCCTAAGGAGAAAATTAGTCAACATAAAGCACCAAAATTATACATATGTACATTTTCCTGTAAACGGAAAAAGGCCTAAGGAGAAAATTAGTTAAAAAAACACAGTAAAGCACAAAACATCTCCATATGTACATTCCACCTGTAAACGGGAAAAAGGGCCTAATGAGGCAAGCATGATATTCCTATGATCCTGCACATCGCTAGACAGTATACCTACCACTGAATGTACCCAAATTCCGCTAATTAAAGGGGATGGAGGGTGGGGAAAATTACACCGCCCCACGGTGGGGCGAGGAGCGAGCCTGGGAGCGCGGGCACAAAGAGGCCGCTTCCCGCGCTCCCCAGGCTCTTAACCCCTTCGAGGCCCCGCCCCCTCACCCCGGAAGTGCACCACTGCTTCCGGGGCGGGGGGGGGGGGGCAGGCCACAACAAAGGAACCGGGATATGGGAGGGGCCGGGCCCCGCCATGCCTGCGTGGGGGCCGATTGGCCCCCCCTTTTCTCATGGTCTGGGACTACCGGCCACCCCCCTCCTTAACATATTGACAGCATTACCTAATTCAACCATTCAACACATGGGTCTTTGGAAGTCAGGGGGTCAGGGCCCCCCCTGGCCGTATTTATTAAAATATAAAAACAAAATTAAAATTTTAATAAAATAAACATTTAGACAATTATTAAATGCACATTTCAGAACATTAGATTTACATCCATTTTTGCCATGGTATGATGGGCTAACCTTAACAAATATCTAGTACAGCGTGTTTCCTAACCGAATCTAACATCCTGAAAATAAAATGCATTCTAATAATTTAAGTCGTACGGCAAGGTCGCTAACCGGTGTCAGATCCTTTTACAGCTACGCTCTCACGTTCGAGATGCGCATGCGCAACCCAGGGCACGTTTCACCCACGTGCGCGCGCAACCCAGGGCACGTTTCACCCATGTGCGCTCCCTGAACTCCATTCAACCATAACAGGAGGGCCCGTACACTCGCGCACCTTGATGACGTCAGAGTGTCTGTGAGGGGTGGCTACCAGCCTGAGGAAAGCGTAGACTCCCTCCCCGCATCCTTCTAAGTAATGGATATCATATCCTGCCCCTGAAGTTCTGGGAGAGACCAATGGCCCCTCCCGCTGGGCGGCCCCTTTCGTGAATGGGACCGCCCCCCCCTAAGGACCTTAAATTGCTGCTCACCGATTATGACCTTACCGCCACAGGCCAGCATAGTTGACCGACTATCTGGCCCCCCCCAACCGCCTACACTGAAAGGTCATATCTTCCTAATCAAAAAACTCTCTAACCCTGCTAGTTTGTTCTCTATCCATAGGGCATTCCCTGACTCTGTCAACTGGACCCCCACCCTGTGAGTAGAGACAACCCCTCCAATAATTGTCAACTCTTCTTTATCAGGCGACTGTTAGTCTACATTGTCCCACTCAGATGCCCCCCTGTGGGATATACTGCAATTGAGGTGTTTGAGATCATTTTTCAATCCAAGTGTTGATCCTCTTTACCGAGTGATTCTTCACCGAGTGACTCCGTGCACTCGCCGAGTCCACCCCCCCTTTTATCTGCAGGTTGGGAAAACTGAGCCCCCCCTATGGTGCAGTCTGGGTTTTATATTTCGCTAACTTGCTTGCTAGTGGGATTTATCCCTTCCACCAGAACCCCTTTGCCCAATTAAATCCCCATCATTGTTACCCCATGTCATATAATGACTGAGGGTGTGGGGGCATGCCTATCGATGGTCCCTGTAGTTGCTGTGACCGGGGGTATCCTGGTACTATCAGTGTACCCCTCCCACTGGCGTATTGTGAAGTCTGCTAACCACCCACATCTGGCCACTACGCTCTGGGGAATGTTAAGTGTATGGTACTACTTTTACTATGGAAGTCCCCGCTTCCTGAACAGGGGTGATCAGGCGGTGCATAGGCCTATTATTCCTGGGGTTGCCAACGCTAGCAGTGCACACCCTTGTGTACTGCCCTATCTCTACCGTTGGCCCTACCAATTGGTGATCCACGAACATACCATGCTGACACTGGTGGCCCTGCGAGCGCAGGCGCCGTTACTGTAGGGATACAATTTTCTGTGAAGTAAAATACTGCCATTTTATGTGAAGCAACATCCTGCTACATTACTGCGGCCAGCCCAATTCAGGGTTTACACACCAAAACAATCAACCCTGTGCTGGCACCTCTTGCGTCCTTGCTCGCTCGCCCATCCCACTTGCGTTGTTGCTTGCCATCCTCTACCTGACATAAGCATCCCTTGGGCTGTCCACCTGTTGCAGCTGTTGTGATGTGGAGCACTCCAGATATCCACCATGGACCCGGCCATACATAAATGGAAAAGATAAACACAAACCATTAGTGTTTCTGGCGATAACTGCTGTACACGTGCTAGTCTCACATTGCCATCACTTGCTAAGTTTAGATAAGACGCCAGACGCATACTCATTAACACTCCCAACTGCAAGTGCTCAGCACAGCCTCAGTTTGTGTCCCATGTAGTGAGTTTGAATTAGTGTTACGGAGAGTGCCTTGTAGAATGACCTTCATTAGAGAATAATATACAGTGTGCAGTACAGTGACCCAGTGCATGGGGCCCACAGTGATTACAATAGCGCCCTCATGACTCCTTAAGGACGATACACAGTGTGAAGTGCGGTGCCACGGCACGTACATGGTTACAAAAAATTCTGCTGCAGACCAGGACATCACCACCTATTCCTGGTTTTCTACCCACGTCTTTTGGCGATAGGATCTAGGTTTGAAAGGGACAGTCTGCTTGCCAGTGCAGCATCTAAATCTTCAAGCATAGGATCCGCACCGCCCTAACTATAGGATCTATGTGTGAAAAAGGACAGTCTGTTTGACAGTGCAGCATCAAAGTCTTTACCCAAAAGGATTAGCACAGCCCTAACTATGCGAGGCTGTAAAATTGGCACAAGAGCCTCTTTAGGTCCCCACCTTGACTTCTGGTAAATACCATCCCAGCCAACCAGACATGATCGCAAGCATCCCCAGAATCTTAGTACTAATATGAGATGACCTGTGAGATAAAGGCTTTTCCTTCGCGTGGGCCCCCATGTGTCACTACTTTGAGTTCTTCCTAATGGCCCCCCCCCCGTTCTAAAGGCTGCAAGCCTTGTCAGGATGCCTGCCGTGGTCCGTATACCACTTCCTTGATATATGGTCCGGTACGCCCCTAGGGCACTACGTATACTGTGCTAAGTTACTGCGTGTTAAATAAGTTTACTGACTGTAATTCTTTGCCTCATAGCCTCCTAAAGGGACCGGAGGGATGTGTTTAGAATAAATACCTATATTTAATATCCACCTAGTGTGGTACAACTTTCATTTCCTTACTCGTGAGATTTTATACTGGTAAAAGAGCTGCTTTACCTCCCTACCAGCCTTAGCCTGACGGCTGGTCTCCACAGCTACCACTAGGATAGCTTTCTAATAAGGTTGTCTTTAACCTGCCATCCATAAGGGTCGTTTGGACTGCTGCAATGTGCCCCCTAGAATAGTGGGCAGCGTATGTCGGGAAAACCTTCCCACACTATGCTCACATAATTTGTCTCCCTGATCTGGCTGGATCAATTTTTAAGGCCTTCTGAACCGTCTACAAATCATCTCACGGAAAAGGAGGAACACTACAACAAAATGTAAGAAATGCAGACAAAACAGCGGTAACGCCTCAGATTCCCACTCAGGTTTCAATAAGAAATCCACTTGAGGACGCACTTTTCTGGTCCCAGTGGCCAAGCCCTGGAAGTCATCGCCACCTAATATTCGTTGCATTCAGTAATGCATAGAGTTCAGAAGAGAAGAGTTGGATGTTCATGAGATAACCATGTGACGCACCCACCATAGGAATGAACAACATTCCACTATCAATACAAGAGCCATCCTGAGCTCTGGGCCCGTCCCATCTAGTAGACGGAGCAAGAAAACAAAACTATGGACTTGCTGCTGGTGTTGTTTCTAACACATAGATCAACCTCATAGTATATATCTGCCCACCTCCTTACACCCGCATGAGGAAGGCGGAGAACTTAATATCTCAATGGTCCTCCTTGACTCACTCTATTATAATCTCGGTGATATCACACACCCCAGCGCTACAGGATCTCAATAGTTAAAGGGTAAGAATCCTGGCAATGTAAGGATACTGATAGAAGAAGAGGACATTAAACATCACACTGTGCATTTCTCATCAGGGCTATAGGCAGTGCTTTTGCATCACAGTCTTTGAGCATTAAGTGTATGTAAGATGTTTATCATTGCCTGCCGGATGGCTCACTCCAAAGGCGACACCTCACCATTGTTTTACTTTATATAACCCACTGTGTTGTGGTAGACGGTGAAGTTGTGTCGCAGCAGAAGACTACATTATGTGTTCTCTGGATACATTATTGTGCAATATGCGCCGCATCCTGAAACTTCTGCGCCGCATGTTCCGTGAAAGGAGTAGCTACGCTCGCGTCTCAAGAGAGCAGAATGACACACTTGTCGGGTTAATTTAAATTTCGTATTTAGTACAGAAACTGTTTAACTTATACGAACGGATAGGAAAACCACTACCTATATAATAGCAAAATGAACTGTTTAGAGGAATTCTGACAACTTTTGATTTGGCGCCACTGAACCCTTCAACTCATGCGCTGTTGTCTGCAAGCTACCAGTACTCGTAACTGCCTGTTCAGTAGCAAAATATAGCAATATTAGGTGTTTAGCGGGGTTCCTATAACTTTGGGCCCCTGTGTCACTGCACCTGTTGCACCATTGAAAGCATGAACCTATTGCTAAAGCAACTGCATGTTAGCTCGCCTCTGCCTGACAGTTCTGCCTGCGCATGAACATGATGTTTGTGCGGCGCACCGGGCCCTTCCCGCGACAATTCGGTTTTAAAGAATTATAAGTGCAGTGTTATGAGCCCCAAATCCGGACTGGCATCATTAACACCAGGGATCGTTTCCAAAGTGACTAATATTTACTTATGCGTTTTTATATGGCGCTGTTCTTCAACCACAGGTGTCAGGGCGCTTCACAACAGAACCAGTTACATTACACAAGGACTTCAGAGCACATGGAGTTATATAAGATGCCAAACAGATACACGAGTCAAAAACACAAAAGTAAATCGTTACAGAGGGGTAGCCACCCCCCTCTGGCCCCCTCCCCCACAAGCCAGTGAGCCCCCAGAGTAATGTGTTCCCACGTGGAGTAATGTTTTCCCTCGAGTGTGCAGCGCCCATTACAACATTTTCTAGGGCTGCTCTGCGTGCCCAGCCCCGCCTGCGGTGGGGGCTGCTGTGAGAACGGCCTGACTCATGGCTGGCGGTGGAAAAACAATGTTTAAAACGTCATACATAGCAATCTGAAACCCTGGCAGCTATGGCTTTATATAGCGCGAACATGCATCCTGGATCAGAGCGCCTTACATTACATAAAGACACCTTCATTTTTGGATATTACGTTATTTTTGCACTGACTCTCAGGGTGTTTAGCGTCGATACCGAGGCTCAAACCCGCATCCCCGGTTCGTATAGCGTGAACCTGAATTCTGAATCAGAGCGCCTTACATAGCACCAGTTACATTACATCTTTCCCTTTCATTTCCCGTCCCCCAGGTGACCTATAAGAGGACTGTACGGGCTTTATTATGATGCCTGGTACTTGTTAAAATTGTGTTAATTACCTTACCGACCTAAATATTTTTCAAGACGTGGCATTCACCAGTTACAATACTTCTTTATTTTTCATTTCAAGTCTCCCATGTGATCTATAAGAGGACTGTTACGGAGCAAATTACTTTCACAAGAGGCTATAAGGAAATATATATAGGCTGAGGTCCGAGTAAAAAACGGAGGGGGTTAACTGCGGCCTTAACCTAGCGCCTTTTAAAGACCCTCATTCTGTCATACACGTTTCTTGTATGGAAAAGAAAGGAAAGCCACGTGACTCCTCTTACCCTATAAAATAATGATACAGTGGGGGGAAGTGTTAAGAGATTACCGGCCCGAAGGCTTCATACCCGGAAAACAAATATGTAAAACGGGAAATTAATGCCAGCAATCCCCGTACGTGACTCTAGGCGCCGGCGGGAAAATTAAGCCAGTTAGGTGGCCCCTTCGCTCAGAATCACATGGTGCGGGGCAATCGGAGCAGTAAACACGAGCATTGCAATCCCAATCAAGCCAGTCACCAGCCAACAGTGCACCCAACACATGTTTGGACGCCACACACGAACACACAAGTTCCACTGGAATCAAAGCATCCCAGCACGACAAGGGCACCGGCACTGCAACAATCCCGCTCTATGCCCAAGAAGACCAACGGGCCCACAGAATAACATTTTCCCGCACACATTAAGAACTTAACTTTGCCATGGCCAAATTGCTCCTTTATCTTCGAGCTGCTGCTCCCCCTCGGACCGGAGACCTGAAAGCGGATTCACCCGCAGCTTCGGGCCACTTCACCCTCGCGCTCCACGATTCACCCGCAGCTTCGGATTGTCCGCTCCTTCCCAGGATCTAGCTCCTCCGCCATTCCGGCTGGCCGTCGCCGCATCCCTAGGAGACCGCACACCTGCAGAGGGGGACAAAAGGAAAAGAAATTACGGGCCGCTGGGGGCCCGGGTGCTGCAGCATGTTCCGTAGGGCAAAACCAACTGCCAGTTGTCCGCCCCGATGAACGTCGCTCCACGTTGTCCGCTCTTTCCCCAGGATGTAGCTCCTCCGCCATTCCGCACTGCCAGCACCAGCTGACTTGTAATAGGCGACTGCAAACCTGCAGAAGGAGAAAAATTAAGAGAAAATTACACCGCCCCACGGTGGGGCGAGGAGCGAGCCTGGGAGCGCGGGCACAAAGAGGCCGCTTCCCGCGCTCCCCAGGCTCTTAACCCCTTCGAGGCCCCGCCCCCTTGCCCCGGAAGTGCACCACTGCTTCCGGGGCGGGGGGGGGGGCAGGCCACAACAAAGGAACCGGGATATGGGAGGGGCCGGGCCTATGGGAGGGGCCGGGCCCCGCCATGCCTGCGTGGGGGCCGATTGGCCCCCCCTTTTCTTGCTCGACGGAGGGAGGGGGGTGGAGGGTCGCAGGTGATGAATAAAGCAAATAGAATAAAACGTACCTGGCCGGTCAACTGGTGCAGCGGCAGCCGGGTCCCAGGAACAGGAATCTGCCAGCAGGGAGCTTCCCTCCCGTACGCCAAACCAATCACAACGCTGCAAATGGCAGCGTTGTGATTGATAGGCGCAGCAGGAGAGTGCCCCAGCCCGGGACATTTTCTCTGGGTAAAGAAAAAGGGCGAGTGGGTGGTCCTGCTCGAGGGCAGGGGGGTAGTGGCTTACCCACTGTTGTGGGTACTGACTGTTTGGTCGGTTCCAGGGCCGACCAAACAGTCAGTATGCACAACGTTGGGCAAGCCACTCCCCCCCTGCCCTCGAGCAGGACCGCCCACCCTCCCGCCCCCAACCAGGCACACACAGAGACACTTCTGCTTTCTCGCAATGCGAGAAGGCAGAAACATAAATGGTGGTTTTTACCGTTTATGTTTCTTCCTTCTCGCACCGTGAGAAAGCAGTAGGGTGAGGCCGCCACGCCCCAATGGGGGAGCCGCCACTGTTTAGATGTATTTATTTATTTGGAAAGTTTTATAAAGCGCAAAAAAGACCCTTACGGGTATCAGAGCGCTGTACAGAAGTGGCGAAAGCATGAGTAACCAGAACACAATGTTACAGTTCAAGATGGGATGTATCACCTTTCAAGCCCAGGCTGGCACAGCTCCCGCCTTTATCTCTGCGGAAATCAAGGCATATGCCCCCGCCAGGGAACTTCGCTCATCTTCCCAACACCTGTTGGCAGTCCCACACTTCAGACGTAAAAAGTGGGGGGGCACGAAATTCTCCACACTTGCCCCCGCCTTTTGGAATTCTCTGCCTGCCCACCTCAGATCTTCCACTCAATCCTCCCACTTCCGAAAGGCCCTAAAAACCTTTCTTTTTTCACAAGCCTTCCCTTCATAATCCACCCCTCCTCATCTTCCCCGACTTCCCTACCCTCTAGGGCTCAGTACCTCATAGCGCCATGAAACCGCCAGGTGTACGTGCGCTCAATAAATGTTTTAAACTCAAACTTAAACTCAAACAGAGAATATAGCTAAGTCATACATTGTCAAGCAAAGGGGGGAAACAAACCTGGTCAGGGATAGGGGAGTTGGCTTCACCAGAACTGTATCAGAAATGCCCTAGAGCACGCTAACAATTTAACTGACAAGCAGACAATAAATCGCAACAACAGTGAACAATAGGAATCAAATGTGTAGACGAAGCATGAGAACAGGTTGATGCTGTTAATGTTCATTCAAGAATAGCCATTTGACAAGTTTCTTGAAGGATGCAGTGGAAGGATTGGATCTGATCTCTGGAGGAAGGGCGTTCCAGATTCTTGAAGCAAGACCAGTGAAAGTACGATTGTAAGATATTTTCTTTTTCAATTTGGGAGGTTTCAAAAGCAGGGTGGGCGTACTTCTTAGGTTACGGCCTGGGCCCGAAAGTTCAAGCTTATTTGCCAAGTAGGTCGGGGTGTTGTATAATGTATGACTTTATGCATCAAGCAGGCTATCTTGAAATGTATCATAGCTTCGATAGATAACCAATTTAGTTGCAAAAGGTCAGGGGAGATGTGGTCATGCTTTATGGAGCCCGTGATGAGCCCGGCCGATGCATTTAGAGGAGCTCTGAACGAGGCCAAGCTTGCTTTGGGAAGTCCAGAAAGGGTCACCAATCCATATTCCAGTCTCGAGATAACCAGGGATTGTACAGCTGGCCTGATGTCTTCGGGGGGGAGGAAAGGCTTGATTTTCTTAAGGGTGTTGAGTTGAAAGTTGGCTCTCCTGATAGTTGCACTGATGTGTGTTTGCATATTTAGGTGTTTGTCTAAGGTGATGCCTAAGGATTTAGCAGAGTCTACCACATGAGGGGTGCAGTTAAGAGCAGTGAGTTGTTTAAGCCAGTCCAGGGTAGGTGCAGACTGGTTGGGGGGAGGCAATCAGAAGGAATTCAGTTTTGAGAGTGTTCAACAGAAGATGGTTCTGGGCTAACAAATGTTGCGTTTGTGCAAGTGTGGCATTTAGACATTTTATGTCCTCTTGAAAGGAGATCTTTAAGTACAGTTGCGTGTCATCCACATACATGTGGTACTGAATGTTAGCATGGGTCAAAATTACAGTAAGTGGTTCCATAAAGCAGTTGAAAAGAGTGGGCGAGAGTGAGGATCCTTGCGGAGCTCTGATCATAACCGGGGTACTGGGTGCAAGGGAGTGGTGAACTTTAATTCTTTGTGTGTGGTTATGTAGGAAAGAGGCAGACCAATTTAGGACCGTGCCAGTGAGACCCATCCTATGTTGAAGAAGAGCAATCAGGTTTTCATGTTTGTTGGTATCAAATGCTGAGGTCAGGTCAAGAAGGATCAGGAGGCAAGGGACATTATGATCAAGGGATCTCAAAGCGTCATCCACAATGTGAGTTAGTGCCATTTCAGTACTCTGCCCTGATCTGAAACCCGACTGGTAAGGGTCAAGAAGTTGATATTTCTCTATGTGGTTGCATAGCTGTGAGTGGACACATTTTTCAAGCAATTTAGCTAGAGTGATGATGCTGGTCGGAAGTTGTTAGGATCAGATAATTCCGAGTTGGACTTCTTAGAAATGGGAGTAACTTGTACCGCATTGAGGCAATCAAGGATCCTTCCCTGTATGAGAGATTCATGAATGATCCTGGACCACAGAGGGAGAATGGCTGAATTGAGAATTTTAAAAAACTTAGCAGGTAGAGGATCGCTGAAATGGTTGGAGGGTTTAAGGGACACCATGTTGTGTTGAAGCTCCAAGACATCTGGAAGGAGAAAGGAATTCCGAGATGCTCATTTGTAAGAGAACCAATGGGCGAGGATATTTCCGAGGGTTCCGCCAACTCAGCTGATGATACAGTGAGGTTCAGAGGACTCAAAATAGGGGTGATAGGTAGAAGCTCCAGCTCAATTTTCCTTGTTTATTCCAGAGAAGTGAACAGTGAAATTCTCCCCACTAGGGAGTAAGGAAATGTGAGTTGTGATCGGATTGGGAGAGTGGTTAGCGTGTTGCTGTCATGACTCTGGTAGGCAGCAAGAGCAAACACCTCCTTTATTAAGTATGAATGCGGATACATGGTTGTGTTGGGTGTGAATAACAGGGACTACGTCACCCAGAATACCCGTGGAGGAGGGCCAGTAATTGTAATCCGGTTGCCAGGGTTTAAATACCGTCAAACTCGAACTGTAAAGTGCTTGACAATTCGAGTCGAAGGACAGAGTGAAGCTGCCCTGGTTATCGTCAGTGCTAAGGCTTCGATTTAGAGTGGAGTGGAATCCTTGTTTCCTGTTTAAATGCTCGGACCAGCGAATTCACCTTTCCTCGTCCCCGCGCTGGAGTGCTTCGATGGGCACAAGAAAGGATACATTTGTTGCTACTTAAAATCCTTGGTTATTTTTGTCTACTGTTCTTTTCCATTCAGGACCGCGTTGTGGTGCCCTGGGTTATTTTGGTTATTGAGGCTTGTGCACAGTTTGTTTTGGCATTGGCTTCTACAGCATTGGAGCGCTTTGTGACATACTTTATATTTAGTATGAAACATTTATCATTGGGAACAATTCTGCATTTTTAAAGCGGCCTAGCGCAGGAGCGCTAGATATCTGGAGTTTTACTTGAATGGCATCACTCAGATAAGTATACTGCTTATACTTGTTTTTACAAGAGTTTAATGATGTCTTGGTTTCCTGGCCAGTTGCAAGACTGTGTTAAGAAATGTATGTGAAAGGACAGTTTCTTTTTCTTTGCTCGACACAGAAGTGTCTTGTTTCCCACAATTCTGGATGACCATTATATGTGAAGTGAATGCGGCAGTCTAGAACATAAGTACATGCACATTCACCCTATTGTAGAATTACATACTGTTCACTTGGCACACTGGTATCACCCTCTCTCTCCCTCTTGTTTTACTGCAGGTCTCACAAGGCTAAACATTCTGGGTAGAGAGGTTAGAGTTGAAGCACATCATACCAGGGAAGTCCTCCTGACTTGTAATCAACACTGATACGTCTTCTTTTGGTTTTGTTTCTTTTGTCTCTTTTTTCCCTTTCCCCTAATTGGTGTTTCTTGCTTGAGTAGTATATTGACGCACTCTTGGGAGATACCAGGAAGCAGGAAAGGGTTATATATCAGCGTGATGGTTCGTACTCGAGAGACGACGACCGGGAACCACAGGAGGAGGGATACCCTAACACGGCGCACCGCCACATATGAAACGCACCCGTTTCTAGCGAGCCTTTCCACAGATGGATCCCCTCCCGGCAACCACCTGATACACACCAGTATTCAGAGTGTCTAAACTCGAAGATTTAATCCCAATCAATAAGCCAAAACACTAAGACAAATGTGTCTTTCATGTGACTTTTTTTGAACGTACCTTTTCTAAATAGTCACAAACGGAGTAACCAGTGTCTCTCTGCTATATACCTATACAGCACACGAATACAAGTCCAGACTTAATTTCAATCAATACGATTGAGCTGAGCCCTAAGCCCTGAAGAGTCGTGTTGACTCAACTGTACACGACGAAACACGTGTCGGCTTTGTATGACATTCCTCAAGTCTGGAGAGAATAAACCATCTTCTTGCTGTGACTAAGAACTCACCAAAGAATCTGCTTCTGTTCTTCAATACTTATCAGTCATTGTACTGTCTATGTGATACCTTATTGTAGTTGCGAGAGCATAGCTGTATTTATATGTCTAGTCCTTTGACTTTTTTAGACGGTTAAGGGTGTTCTTCCGCCTGCTCTTCACGCACTACACACAAACCTCTCACATCACACATTGTAACGTATTAACTGAGGCAGTGCGCCCTAGAAATCTGTAATTCCTAAAAACCCCTTTCCAGTGCATTATCAGCGTACATCGCCCCTGCAGTGCAGTGGATCCCAGGTTAGTGGTATTTTGATCTGTACCCTGACAGTTGCTTGATGATTTCAAAGAGCTTCTTGGGTCTATTTTTAGCGTCATCCAGCTGAGCCCTGAAGTGGTCTGTTTTAGCAATGTAATGTGTTTGTTATAGGTACTTCACCCCTTCCTTAGCTGAGTGAGACTTGTGGTGGAGGGTGTATTTCTCCAAAGCCTCTCCAAGCGCCTAAGATTGTGTTGCTCATCATTTAGGGGACCATTAAACCAAGGTTTGGATTGTTTGACTGGAATCCTTTTGAGTTGCTTCGGTGCAATAGTATCATGAATGTTAGCCACAGTGTTAATGTAGTGATCAGAGCGATCGTTGGGAGGGGGCTGAAGTCTATTATTGGTGATTAATGTTAGAATATTGATGTTGGGGTCTCTCATATTGCGTGTAAGTTGTTTAGCTTTAAGAGGTTGGCCCTGTCTACACGAGACCTTTTCTAAGTTGTGGAAGGACATTTGATGATGATCCGAGTAGTCACTGGGTAGGATGTTGCCCAGCTGTATGCTATTGTCTGTAGAGTAAGAGGAGGAGAAATTCCTCGAGACACTGTACGAGAATAACAGAACAAGAATGTCCTCATCGATAGCTGAGGCTGGCGTCGATGGGGTATAGAACGATGGTTAGGTAGAGGCCTAGAACTCCAGTGGGAGCTAAGAGGTGAGGCAAAAGAGGAATGATCGTTAACAGCGTAGAACATTTTCTGTGGATTGTATTTATGGGTCTTCTAGGAGGGGCGTGTATTCCAGAGCTTCTCCATCTTCATGGAGAACTGTAGTAGGGTCTGAATGATCTCTTTGACAGCAAGGAGATCCTGCTTGAGGTCAGCAATCTTCTCCTCAAGGCAGGGCCGGTTAATGCCCTCTTCCGCTGATCCAGAATGAGCCGATGGGTCTAACCCAAATGTGAGAGGGGTATTAAGGGTAGATTAAGTCCCTTACCAAAATTACAAGGGGAGATAGAGTCCTGCTTGAGAAAGGTCTCACCATTCCCCAAAGCACGAGGGTTAGCATGACGGAGCTTAAGATTAGGTGCAAGGGAGAGCTGAGTAGATCCTGGAGTGGGATCAGAAGCAAGCAATGTAGATTTAACAGAGGCGATAGGGGAAGCACAATAGGAGGAAGAAGGTGTGTGTGGGTTACGGGTCGAGGGACTGGAAACAGCAGCTAGATCCAAAGCCCTCGAGTTGGTAGAACCTGTGTCTAGGGGTAGAATAGTCCTTGAGTTGGTAGAACCTAAGTTTAGGGGTAGAATAGCAATGTTATCATGGCTGTTTGTGCTGGTGTAGTGCCCAGCCCACATGATGTTGGAGGGTGCAGTGGGTGACGTGAAATTTGACGGAAGGAGTGGGAAAGGAGGAACAGAAGTGGGGACAACAGCTTGGTGGAAGGCACTCAAGTTGGACATACCATAGCCCACATGAGGAATAATAGGGTTGTCCTGGTTAAGGGTGTGGGTTATATGCACATCCTCTGTGTTGATGGAGAGAACAGTGCAGTGCAGATGGGGACACAGAATTGGGGGAAGAAGAGGCGTAAGGCACAGAGGGATTAGATATTGTGGGTAGACAACCCTGATGGAGAGTAGTCGGGTTAGAGTTATTAAGTGTGTTCTTAATCTTCAAAAAGATAGATTCAAAGCGCCTGAGGTTCAGGTCTGAGGCTTGAATAAGTATATTCCCATTATTGTATAAGGAGAATGTCAGATCTGCCTTAAGGGTAGGGGAGGGTAGGGTGGTTAAACAGAACCCGTATGGTGTTTTGGTCAACTGTTTGGAGTGAAGCACAGAAGTTAGAGACCTTCTCCACTGGGCTCTTCTGTTAGTATAGAAAATTAGGTCTTTCACCACAGTGCCCTTGGTGGAGATATATGTGTCCAATATATGCGTTTCAGGCATTCGTTTGGGGAGATTGTGTTTGAAGCTCTATTTCGCATTCTTCGACAGGATGGAGGGGTAGATAATCTTAAAAGAGTTCAGACCTGTTGGGGCTAGGAGATCAGGGGAGTGAAAGCTATGTTGGGCCATGATGTGTGTAGTAATCAGAGGGAGAAAATGAAGAAGACCAGTTTAGAGGAGGGCACTTAGAGAAAGTGGGAGGAAAGGAAGTCATGAAAGAGGGGGGCACTTGGAAATAGATGGGGAAAGAAGACAGATAAAAGGAGAGCACTTGAAGTGAAACAGTGCGGATGGAACTAATGATTCAGTGAGTCATCAGCAGAAGGCCCTAACAGTCAGAGAAGATCAACTCATCCGAAAAGGAAGAGCTCAGTGCGGAATCGAAAGGAGGCCCTGGAGGAATCCAAGGGCTTCCTGAACTTCTTTAACCTTCCGCATCGTGAAGGTATTGGCGCATTATCATAGCAAAAGCATTCAGAATTCAGAACTGCTTGCGCAAGGAGGTCAGGGGAGAGAACGATAGGTGGGTTGGGCCCTGATGTGGGTAGCGATCAGAGAAAGGAGGTGAAGTAGTCCTGATTAGAGGAGAAAACTTAGAGATAGGGGAGGAAAGGTAGTCCCCTTAGAGGGGGGCACTAGGAAATAGCGGAGGCAAAGAAGTCAAATAAAAGGCGAGCATTTAAAGTGAGCAGCAGGTATGGAACTAGTGATTCAGAGTGGCATCAACAGTAGTCCCTAACAATCCAAGCTGTCCACCTCAGTAGTAATAGGAAGAGTTGAGCGAGGAGTTGAACGAAGGCCTAAGAGAAATCTGAGGAATACCTGAGCTTATTTAACCACCCATAATATGTAGGTAATGGCGCACTATCATTGCAATAGGTGAGGGCAAATCTCTGAACCATGCAGTGGAAGCATAGGGAGGAGCTGAAAAAGACGAATCACTAATTAGAAGGTGAAATGCCAATCGAGGAAGAGCATGGACCTTCTTCCCTGTTTGTTAGTAATTCAAAGGATCATGGATTTAACCATTGTGGCCATTTTGAGTACGGGTCAATTTGTACATAATTCACAGATCGGTTATTCATCTATGGTGGCCATTTTGGGTAGGGGCCAAGGGGATATGCCTAGAGGAAGAGCGTGGACCTTCTTCCCTGTTTGTATGCAATTCAAAGGATCGTGGATTCAACCATGGTGGCCATTTTGAGTAGGGGCCAATTTGTACATAGTTCACGGATCGGGTATTCATCCATGGTGGCCATTTTGGATTTTTTATTTATTTTATTTATTTATTTATTTATTTAATGCATTTTTATAAAGCGCGGACTTTACCCGAAGGTGTCAGAGCACTGTACAATAGAACCAGTTACGTTACATGAGAGAACTGTTGCAGGAATAGAACAAGCAAAAATAGCATGAACAGAGTGTACAAGCAAAAGTAAGAATAAATATGACAAATTTTACAATGACTAAAGAACTTCCTGGCGAACAATAGCAGGCCATAGAATCAAAACAACGCAGGCAAAAGGAAAACAATTTCAAACACAGCAAGCACAGGATGTACAGCAAAAATATAAACATATGTGACAAATTTACAAAGACTAAAGAACTTCCTGGCAGGGTCTGAGAAGGAGGGAATTAGTTCTGAAAGTGTCTTTGGAATAAAAGAGATTTGAGGTCCGCTTAGAAGATCTGCATGGAGGTGATGGTACGGAGCGAAGGAGGAAGCGAGTTCCAGGTTCTCACCGCATTACCTGAGAACGATTGTGCCAACAGTTTTTCTCTTTTGAAGGAGGGGGGTTCAAGAAGGAACTTTTCCGCATTCCGAGAAGGTCTTGAGCCTCCAGACAGTTTGAGTTTATTCGCCAGATAGCGAGGGAGGAAGAGTGCAAAGCTTTGTGGGTGATGCACGCTGTTTTGTAGATAGCTCTAGCCTCAATGGGAAGCCATCGGAGAGAAGACAGGATAGGAGTGATGTGGTCACTTCGTTTGGACCCTGAAATGAAGCGAGCTGCTGAATGGAGGACGGATTTGAGGGGGGAGAGGTGAGATTTGGGAAGGCCAGTCAGAAGAGAATTACAATAGTCAAGTCTAGAGAGAACTAGCGATTGGACCAAGGTTTTTAGGTCATTCTCCGGGAAGAACCGACGAATCCCCCATAAGAGTCGCAGTTGGGGCCAAGTAGGCCAAGTAGGCAAGTCACAAAATAGTGGGCATATTGGACTTTAAGTCTGCATTCAAAGTCTGTGGAGAGCTAAACACAACAATGCGCCCCACCCTGAGTTCCAACCTCGATAGTGAGGACCGGACCCAGTGAAGTTTTAAAAGAAGCAGGAAGAGGCTCTCTGGTGAACAGGTCCAACACCAAGCTGTCTGGCGTTCACAGCATATCGTAGCCTCAGGTACAGCCCCTTGCTGGGGCTTACGGCAACAGTAGCAGTAGCTATCGAGAGTCAGGGTCCCCGAAGGAGGAAGCGATGCCCCTTGTTAGAAAATGGGGGTTGGGTAGTTGCATTTACCCGGTCTTGAAGTAGATCGGCCGCGAGGAAAAGGTCACTCCTCTGCCCCAGGAAGACAGGTGAATAGCGGGATGATAAGAGTCTCGGCAGTCGGCGTTGGCACCAGGATCGATGCCGCTAACTGGCAGTTCATGCACCCCAAGCCCGGTTAGAGAGCCGCCCTTCAGAGGCAATTGGCAGATCAGTGGCCCAGCAAACATCAGCCAGCTCAGGGTGCAAGAGCCGGTGCTCTGTAAGAGTTTCGGGTTGCGCGGTAGCAGGACACAGCCCACGTCCCAGCGATCCAGGTGTATTCCGCAAAGCTGCGGCGTAAGTAGATGCCTCCCAGAGGCAGCGTGGCGTTTGGCGGCCGGCCAACAGCAGCCCGATCAGGGGGGGAGCCGGGGCTCTAAGAGTGTAGGTAGGAGTCGCCCAGAGGCAACGTGGAGTTCGGTGTCATAGATGACGTTATTGCGGATACAGTTGGTATGTACTGTTTGTTCCCATGAAGTATTCAATCCAGGGTCAATGTTATTCGTGTGAGATGTGAGGGGGCAGACTGAGCAGCTATTTTGTAGCACTGTTTCTGTATACCAATCTTTCTCTGATGCTTCGGTTCCTCTTGAACGAGAATAATATTTTTTCAAAAGTGAGCTGGTTTGATGTTAGAATGCGCCAGTGTTAGTTTATGGTGCGTTTGATCATGTTGGATGCGGAGTTGTATGTGGTCACACATATCATAGCTTTCGGATCAGTTTCCTGAGGGACTCTCGATGGATACTCTCCAACTTACAAAAGAAAAGAAGAGGAGGACATTGAATAAATTTAGTCATTACATAGAGCATATGAAATGTAGTCTTTTCCCAGAACAAGAGACTTAGGGGCTCATTACGATGGCGGGCGGACATCAGTCTGCCTGCCATCATTGCGGTTCCGGCCGCCGGTAAGGCAGCGGTCTCACTGAGTGTATTAGGATGTGCCCGCCACAATGGCGGGCGCATCCAGTGCCCTGATCATTGTGGACAGTGCTGCTGGCTGCAGCACCGTTTGGAATGCCAAAATACCACATAGTGCATTACCATGCACAATGTGGCAGGCACCACGCGGTCCCTGCCACCTTGTGCATGGAAATGCCCCCCCCCCAGTGCACAAACACCCTTCCCCGACACAGAGGGGGACCACAACGGGCCCCTAAACCCAGCCTCCCCCAGCCTTTCCATGGCGGTTTCACAGCCATGGAAATGCTGGCTGACGCCAGCATTGTAATCTGGAGAGCGGCCATTTTACCCATGCTGACCTCTCCACCAGGAAAACGTGATGATTGCCTGTGGCGGAAGCGTGGAGGGCGGTCTTTGTGACTGCTGTGGTCACGAATCGATCCCCCCGCCATCCTAATGTGGCAGGGGGAAACAGGAGTCAGATGGTGGAGGGACCGCCGGCCCGGCGGTTGCGGTCCCTCCGCCATCCTAATCAGCACCTCAGTTCCCCTTCTGCTGTTGCACCCGAGAGGAAAAATAAAACCACTTATTAAACCACCACATAGGGTATCACTTCAACCTGCTTTTTATGTTTTATTTGATGACCCAAATCACCCTGTTGACAATATGGCAACAGTTTCATGCAAAATCAGACAATGATATCTAAGGATCTATATGAGGATGGAGGAAAATCCTCCATTTCATCATTGACTCAACATTCTCCTTCTACCTTAGTACAACAATGAGTTGTGTGGCTCAGGAGAAGGATGAGATTGCAAGTTGTTTGTATGCATGCAGACCCTGACCAGTCAGCACTAGTCCGCTTAGGGGCGTGGAAGGGGCTATAGTGCCGGATATTAGTATATGTGTATGATCTGTCACAAGGCAATATTGTGCAACACGCAATGATGACGTGGAGTGGTGTGGCTCACTGGTTAGAGGCGGCAGACCCGTAAGCAGAGGACGGCCCGGGACCAGGGTTCGATTCCCGACGCGGCAGGGTCGTGGACCAGGGTCAGCGGGCTCGATAATTCTCGCCTCGGTGCCTACTCCAGTCAGGGACCACACTCGGCAACTCTGGCCATTAGCTTGCCTCATCTTCACAACGGCCCCCCCAGACCGCCGGGGATGCTTGGTCGCACCTTAGAGATACCCATTAGGGACCATCTCTCAGGGTGAGCCAGGACGGGTTCCCCAGCGGTCGAAGCGCGGAGATACTCCTCCGGGAGTTGATTCTAGCGCTATATAAACCCACAATTAAATTAAATGATGATCTGGCACACTACTTCATAAGAGTACAGTAGAATGCCAAGGGGCAATCAAGATATCTGAATTGTGACTTGAGGATGCAAAATGTGCGCTCCATGATGCCTTTGGACAGTGTGTGCTCTGTTATATCTCTGTTGAGGGATAATGGTTAGATGTCTGATAGGCTTGAGGAAATGAGGAGAGGAAAAAGCCTGCAACAAAGGCATGAACAAAAGTATTAAAGTTGCTCTTCATTCATATTTCTTCACATTTCTCTTTCTCACATCAGTAGTTATGAAGTGAAGAGTCTTGTGAGTGGGGATGGGTGAAAACAATGCTGAATTGTGAAACAAGCAATATGTACTCTATTTTCAATCTGCTCATGGTGTGAAACTGAGCTATAAAAAATGTGCAAATCCACTCTGCAGTCGAGTCAGCGAAATGGAGGGTTTGGGAGAGTTTCATTCTGTATATGTGCTTATTCCAAGGAAGACATAGTCCAGGGAGAACCAAACAATTCACACAAACTGACCAGGAACTGGGCACTTCAGGGATCGTCCCAGCATCAGCAGCTGCCTTACGCCTTATTTTCTATCCATTTAGTTCGAAAGTGGATCAGTGACATTTCACATATTTGCACCAAATAGGGTTTTTCTCAGCCCTATTCGTGAGATGTGCCATGTATTGTTATCATGCCCCGAGTGAATATGCACTTCCTGCTGGTGTTTTTTGTAATCAGTAAGCAGATATATGTCTCTGTACTCCCCTGCAATCAATTGATATGCAATTGCTGACTAATGTAGAATAACGTTTGCATGTGTAGAACCAGGAAAAGTAGCATAGACTTGTATGAAGCAGCAGGGGCAGCTCTAGGCTCATGGCGGCCCTGGGCAGGGAGTGTAGGTGGGGGGGCCCCGGAAGAGGGGGTCCGGGCGGGGGCCAGGAGCGGAGGCCAGTGAAGAGGGGGGGTCAGGGTCTTTGGAAGTGGAACAGAGCCGGAGGCCGTCAAATCCCTGCCAGGGGCAGCCAAGCAAATATATATCCATCCTCAGAGGATTATTATATTAAGGATATATATTGGCGTGGCGGCCCCTGGGGTTTGGTGGCCCTGTGCAGGTGCACAGCTTGCACATGCCTAAGGCCGCCCCTGGAAGCAGTCACTAACTCGCTGCCAGCTTGCACTAGAGATGTTGATTGCACTAATGGTTCTCTGTCTGCTCAGGGGATCGAAGTCCCACATGTCTATGTAAGTGATTTATAAAGCGCAACTGTTACTCTGAGTGTCCTGGTGCGGTAGCATAGGAGCCGCCAGCAGGCACATGTGTGCCATGGATGGTCACTAGCACAAGTTTGAAATATTCATTTGCACTGAATTCCTGTAACACCCATTGTGTGGCCTGCAATAACTGTGATATGGTGATGTACTGCTACATTTGAATGGTGATACCTGGTGCAGGAATGATCCAGTAAGCAGGAAGCCAAGTGCAGCCAGCACCTTGGCATAGTTAAGGATGGAGAAGTGTGGCTCAGGGGTTAGAGGCAGCAGACCCGGAAGCTGAGATCGGTCCTGGACCAGGGTTCAATTCCCCGCCTCGGCGGGTCTTGGGCTAAAAATTCCACGGACTCGATAATTCTCGCCCCGGTGCCTCCTCGACTCACGGGTTCACACTCTGCGACTCTGGGCAATAGCTTGCTTAATCTCCACAACGGCCCCTCGCGGCGGGATGCCTGACTTTCACCTTGTGGACACCCTGCCGGGGTTTCTCACAGGGGAATACCAGGACGGGTTCCCTAAGCAAGCGCCAGGATGCCCTTTGGGTGACAGGTTTGCGCTATATAAGTACACCTACATTTACATTTTACATTTACATTTACATTAGACCAAATGGTTTAAGAAGTGAGTATCACATCTATAGTGAACTGATATTTCCCCAATTCCTCTTCCTCCGATATGGCAAATTGCATATTCCACCATAAGCATATCTGCTATCTCCTCCTCAAGTATTTTTTTCTCGGGATGAGAAGCAGTGCAACAAAAACTGATGCAAATTATGAGGAAAATGTGTGCTTGTTGCTGGCTTATTTATGGTGCCGAAAAGAGTGTGTGTAGTCAGTAGTTTGAAACCTTACATATGAAGAGTGATGTTGTGCAAGTCTTGGCAATGGCCCCACTTCCCCCAGATTGGCCAAACTCAGGTATTTTGAGATATGCATTTTCTGCTTTTTGTTGAGTGTACATTTGAGGCTTGTCATGTGTGCACAAATGTTGTATTTATTGTTTCTTGATGTGGCCAGCTAAGTGTGCCGAGGTCTACTGATACATGTGATATGTGACAGTGTTATCCTATTGTTTAATTATGTTTTAGAATATTTTTTTCAAATTATTTTTATTATGTTTCATATATTTATAGACAACAAAACAGACACCGCCCAACTGTAAGAGGCATGTGTAGGAGCATGCATTCAACCAGTCTCCCGTATTAGTCCTAGGTTGGACCGCATCCCTCGGCGGAACAATACATGGTGTTTTCCCACCCCTTGCCTCCTCTCATCTGTTTTGGAGCCTCTGGCACTCCTTTGTCTTGCTGCATTCCACCTTTCTCACACTGTCGTCATGTCATGTCTCTTGCTACCACCTATGGGCCCCATATTCTGTCAAATGTACGTGGACAGCCATGAGCTGGATATACAAAACTCTCTGCCCCCATACACCAGTCCATACCTTCCTTCCCGCAGGCAGCAACCTTGCCCCCAGTGTTTAGTTAGATCTCTCTGCGCAACCATCAGGGCCACATTACTAAAAAAGCAAGGTGTAGCGGTCAAGGGATTGTTACCCCCATATGCCTAGGGAGATCAATTGCGGCTTGAGCATCACTCTAAAATCTAAAACTATTGATACCCTACAGCTTCCCCTTTCCTAGTATTCTTTGGTCCTCGGCACTCCAAAATCATGTGAATAAGGGAGCCCTTCATCCGACACCCCACAGGCAGAGGCCATCGTCAGTCCTCCCAATCCAGAATAACCAGGTCTTTGTATAGTACACTCTGTGAAAAAGTTTCAGTTGAATTAACAGAAAACCTTCCCTGATCTCTACCTCCCCATGGTAGCGATATGCCATTCCCCAGTCATCATCTTCGAGTCTGTCCAGATCTCTCTCTCTCTCATTTCTGTCTTAGCATATCAAGTGATAGGAGGCTATTGTGAAGGAGAGTAGAGCGTGGCTCGTCAGGGGAGCACCGAGTACCCTATATTCCAGCGGGATTCCTCTACCACCTCTATTTTGAGGGCCTCATACCTCTCCAGGATATATCTCAGTTGCTGGTCCTGCAGGAATGAACTTCCTATCAATTTGTATTCTGTCTGTAAGTCAGCAAATAGGGTCATCTGCCCAATTTCCCAGACATCCTGTAGCTTGAAATTCCTAGCAAGTCCTAATTCTTACAGTCCACAGGTCGCTCAAGAGGTCCAAGTACCAAAGAGGGGTCTCCAATGTCAGTATACCCTACCATCACAAGACCCGGGTCATCCAGTTCCTTGTCTTCACAACCGCTGCTGTCTGCGGAAGCAAGGGGGCCAGCCCTCTCCCTCAATATGGTCTCCGAACATAACATTCCAGCTCCATTGCTCTCCTATAGGGTTCATGCTGCATCAAAAAGGCGAAGTCATTTATCACTAATGGCTGTGTGGCCCAATAATAAAGATGGAGACTCAAAAGGGAGACTCCCCCATCTGCGGGGCACCTAGCCAAGATTGACAGAGCTATACTGCCTCCCCCCACCCGTCCCACAGCAGTACCAGTGTCATCTCATCTACAGCCCAGAAAAATGTATCCGGAACTTCGAAGGAGGTATTTTACATAACATACAAGAATGTGGGCACATAAATAATTTTGTAAAGAGCCACTCATCCCAGTAAAGAAAGCGGGAGTATCTTCCATTGCTCCACATAAATCCTCTATGCTTCCAGGATCCTTGTCAGATTTTGCTGAAGAAATAAATCTTGATCTGGTGGTTCAAGTGCTACTGCGAAAAGCAGAGGGAACAGCGGACACCCCTGCCTAATGACTCTGGACAGCCCAAATTCCCTCACGAACACCCTGTTGACTCTGACACTGGCCACAGGGTCCTTCTACAGCAGCCTAATCAATGAAAGTATGTTCGGACCAAAGCCCATCTTCCCAAAGACGGCCATCTTGTACGGCCATTCCAGGGAGTCAAAAGCTTTTTCAGCATCTGGGGTCAGCAGAAGGCTGATTCGACCAGTCTGTCACAACATGCCAAACACCATGTGAGCCACATCAGCGTCATCATCTTGTTCTTGTAGCTTCTCTATAGTCACCTACATGGAACAGGTATTTTTGCCATTCTGGAAGACCGTGACTGCAGCTAAGCCACAGCGGATTCCACTTCTCCTACTCTGTCCACATGTTTACTGTGATTTGTGTGAAGAAGTCCCAAATCCAGAACCACTTCATCAATTTTGTTTTCCAGTGCCATTTTGGTGTCTTCAATGGCATCCAGAATCACCACAGAATGAGCTTCCAGGCCCAGTCCTGGGTTTAGTGTCCTAAGTGTTCTCTCTGCCCTTCTGAGCATCCGCAGCTGGACTGAGTCTTGCAGGTTTCATGAGTACCATTGTGACTCTGGGCTCATAAGGTTTCATCCTTATGACCCAAGTCTGTGCCAGCTTTGTCAGGAGCACAGGGGCCGCCCTACATAAGGGTATGCCACTGCCACCCACTTGGGAGCCTAGCCCCCTGCAGTCGCCCACACCCAGCAGGCTGGTTCACCTGCCCACTGGAGGTCGAGCCTGAGCAGCAGTGGTGGGCCAGCCCCAGGAAGGTGAGCACAGCCCTCACCCACAGGCACAATCACCCAGTGGTGTAACGATAATTGAGGCCCCCCCCTGCCAGGTACGTGGAGGGGCCCCCTCCGGACTCTATTAGGAGCTCTCAGGCCGAAGTGCAGTGCTGAGGGGACCCCCTTGAGCTTGAGGGCCCCCCCGCACTGCGGGGAATGTGTGGGCCTGTGTTATGCCCCTGCAATCACCCCTGATTCCCCCTCTCAGTCAGTAGCAGGGCCAAGACTTGTGGCCTCTGTGGTTGATGGTCGAAGTATGCAGCGAGTACACCCCGTTCCCTGTGTGCGGTCTCTTTCCCAAGCCCTGTAGCTCCAGGATCGTGAACCACACCGTCGGTGCCCAGGACCTTGGTCCAGTTAACCATCCACTCTGCCTATCAGGTGGAGACCCCTTTGGCCTCAGGAAGTCTTCTGGTGGACGAACCCCCCCAGGGGTCTAGGTGTAACAAAGCCCCAGTGTCAGAAGCGGACTTCCACTCATCAACAACAGTACACACTGGTCAGGAAATGTAGGTATTGGGGCCTCATTTTGGTCCACAGGGTCCTGGCCTTCCCTTGGAGTTTGAGAGGTAGTCTGTTGTGGGTCCCTGTCTGTGTTCATGGCCAGCGGTCCATCCGTTTATAGGTCAGTAGGGGGTCCAGAAGAGTCCAAAATGAGAATGCTAAAGCATAAAAACTGTGGTGACCGTAGAAATAAATTAGTGTACAATACAATGGATCAACAATGAAACAATCAATTTTCACTGGTTAATTCCATCAAAATCAATTTCTGAATATCTTACGCCTGTGTATTGCAACATGTACACTCTGTATTTTTGTTTTCAATTCCCTGATACTGATACAAAAAAGTAAAAATACAAATAACTACACTTATATACACAAGTTTATGTGCAATCAAATTATACAATTTACACATACATCGTATTCCCTAATGACATATATAGTCCCTTCATTCCTCTTTATTTTAAGGATCCTTCATTTCCTTCTTGATTCCTTATTATTCAGAAAATGGTGGTTACATAAAAAGCCCAAATTTTGTTCCACCCAGAAGTAGCCAGAGAGTCTAACAGAGTTCTAAAGCATCAGCACCTTGCCATAACTCCTTATGACTGTACTAGTAGTCTAATAATATATATTGTGGGGCTCTTCCTAAGTGAAAGGTCAATGTGTTTCGGCCTTTATACATTTAAGCCCTCTTCAGCGCCCAGAATACAAAAGAAACCAAAAACGTTTCTAATACAAGCCACAGAATTATAAACCATAAACTTCCAAGGGCTGAATCCGAATGCCAAAAAGCCAGGTGGAAGGTCTGCCAGAAGGAGAATGCAGCGAGGGGGACAACGCCCCATTCCCCTTGTTGGCGCGGCATTGGTGTGGCTTCATCAGCCCACCAAAGCTTTATTGTTGCAGTGGGCAGGCTAGGCAGTCCCCATGACCTCAACTCAGGGAGCAGTCACCACCCTACGGGCCATCAATTCCATCCAGGGGAATCTGCGCTCTCCTCCTGGGGTCTGCCACGCCTGCCAAGACCTCTGGGTTGCCGTAACATCTCTTGGCCATTGCCATTTTTCCCAATGGCGTAACACAGGCCCCTGCAGCCCCAGGGGATCACCTCAGCACAGTTCTCCGGCCTAGAGCTCCTGGATGAATCCGGAGCGGGCCCCTCCATGTACCTTGCAGGGGGGGGGGGGCTCAAGTTTTGTTACGCCACTGATTTTGCCTAATTGCCTCGTCCGTGGCTTAGCTTCTGCCCACCTGAAGGCACCTTCAGCAGGGTTGCATGAGCTTGTCTATAACTCGTCCCAACTCCTGGGGAAAGTTGTCTGGCCCAGGCCACGCGAGGAGACGCTCCGGGCACTGAGATATCAAGGTCCACAGGAGCAGCTGCACCGGAGCTCTAGCAGCACGCGTCCGCTTTATGTTCGCTGACCACGCCCACCTCTCGAATAGTTTTTTAGCAGCTCTCTTGTGTGCATATGTAGTTATAACACCGAGTCTGTGTCTATGTAGACTGTGGCACCGTTAGCCTTTTGTTTTAACTTTTTTTGTCTTGGAATATTATTCTCACTCTATTGATTTCCATTACTCTGCAGTTCCAGTGAGTTGCCTCTGCATGGTGAGTGATTAAGTTAAAAAATGGGTGGTTGTTACTTTGAGTCTGATCTGCTTGTGGTACTGTTTAACCCCTTCGACGCTCATGACCAGCTGAGCTCGTCATGAGGTACGCCTGTCGTACGCTGATGACGAGCTGAGCTCCTCGTGTAACGCAGGTTTTTAAAAAACTCAGCGCACGGCGGGAAAAACCGCCGCACGCATGAGGTTAAGTAAAGTTGAGTGTAACCCAGGTGAATGACCGGACTTCTACATGGGTATTTGCATGTCTCTCTTTGCGGTCTTCACTAGTTTTCCAGTAAATAAACCCACCTTCGAGGACTGGTTCCTCTTTTTATGGGTCCTTTCCCATGCCCACACTCATATTTACTTCTGCATAATATGTTTTGTGTACAAAATATACTCCAGTCAAGTGGCAGAATACTCTGAATATGGTAACCATGGAAGTTTCAGAATGAAGCTTTGTGGGTTGCCATCAAGTGCACATGGTGCACACATAGCATACTATATGAAAAAAGAAAGGGAGGCCTCCTTTTGGGTCTGATCTGGGACAAGGAGCGAGTAATGAAAGAACTAGGGAGAGTCCCAAAAATTCACTCATATGTTGTCAACCCCATAATGTGTTTACCATATATCTCAAAAAGCTGAATACACTTAGAACGAATCCTTTATCACTCATGGGGCAAAAACAAAGATCCTAAACCATGTATGTATAAAAACAAGCAATTTATTACAAATCAATTAAAACAATGGTTATACAGTACTCGTACCCAAGGTTGTATCCAATAATACAATATAAAAACACATTTTAAAAAAATACGCAATGTACAAATTATTCACAGAATGATAATTGTTACAGATGTCAAAAATACACAATGTACAAATTATTCACAGAATGATAATTGTTGCAGATGTCGACGCAGCGTTTCGGTGTAACAACGATATCACCTTCTTCAGGACAAACAATTCTAAGTAAAAGAACATCACAATTAAATTCATGCCATGGTACATAGAATTATTACCTATTTACATTTATATTCTCTATTTGCACATTTATTACAATACTTGGGGCCTGAACAAATATACACTTATCATGGCTACTTTTCTTGGTAACAAAGGATCTATGGTTGCTATGTTTTTTGTTATTAAAAAGCATTTGAGATATAGTCGGCTGTACACAGGGATCTTTGAAAATGGTAACCTGTAGTTACGGATTGTATGGCTAAACGAAACATCAGGGCACATACCTGTGGAATGATTACTTTAGCACAAACCCTCTCTCATTAAATTTAGAGAAGTCTGTGAATCCAATTTATTCAAGTATGTGGATCATCTGGTATCTTTAATTCCAGAGATAAAGACCTTAAAAAACGAAATGTAATCACATCACTCGTTAATTCTCAATTAAAAACACAAAAGGACTAAATATTCAGTTGGTTTCTTTCATGTTGTTTGGCCTGTTTACCTTATTCAGTCAGGAGCTTTCTTTAATGAAGGTACTGGAGGGGGGCCACCGTGTTTTTTACGTTAAAATCACTGTAAATTGAAACGAGTAGTGGTCTAGTTAATTATTCAGTGATTGTCTCCATTGCAAACTGTTTGTCAGTTAGTATTACTTAACTTAAGATGGGGAGAATAATTGAGAATTAACGAGTGATGTGATTACATTTCGTTTTTTAAGGTCTTTATCTCTGGAATTAAAGATACCAGATGATCCACATACTTGAATAAATTGGATTCACAGACTTCTCTAAATTTAATGAGAGAGGGTTTGTGCTAAAGTAATCATTCCACAGGTATGTGCCCTGATGTTTCGTTTAGCCATACAATCGGTAACTACAGGTTACCATTTTCAAAGATCCCTGTGTACAGCCGACTATATCTCAAATGCTTTTTAATAACAAAAAACATAGCAACCATAGATCCTTTGTTACCAAGAAAAGTATCCATGATAAGTGTATATTTGTTCAGGCCCCAAGTATTGTAATAAATGTGCAAATAGAGAATATAAATGTAAATAGGTAATAATTCTATGTACCATGGTATGAATTTAATTGTGATGTTCTTTTACTTAGAATTGTTTGTCCTGAAGAAGGTGATATCGTTGTTACACCGAAACGCTGCGTCGACATCTGCAACAATTATCATTCTGTGAATAATTTGTACATTGTGTATTTTTGACATCTGTAACAATTATCATTCTGTGAATAATTTGTACATTGCGTATTTTTTTTAAATTTGTTTTTATATTGTATTATTGGATACAACCTTGGGTACGAGTACTGTATAACCATTGTTTTAATTGATTTGTAATAAATTGCTTGTTTTTATACATACATGGTTTAGGATCTTTGTTTTTGCCCCATGAGTGATAAAGGATTCGTTCTAAGTGTATTCAGCTTTTTGAGATTCATGGTAAACACATTATGGGGTTGACAACATATGAGTGAATTTTTGGGACTCTCCCTAGTTCTTTCATCACATAGCATACTATTCATCATTTACAAAAAATATCTCTGTAGTTTGGGCCTATAGTGCCAGCAGTGTGTCTATTACTTTAACACCTCATCACTCCCCTGCAGCCCTTAAAGCCCTTCACTGGCTACCTATCCATAAAACAATTATATTTAAGCTTCTCTTAATTACTTTGAGAGCTTTCAGGAAATCAGGATCAGTACATTTAACTGCCAGGTTTACACCTTATGTCCCTGCCAGGACACTTAGATCCTCCTCAGCTAATCTGCTCAACCCCCCTTGATATTTAGATACAAAACTAGAGCTTACCAGCTCTGGGATCCAGAGCTGGAACCTCTTGCCTACACAGCTCAAACTGTTAGAATTAGAAACCCACTTCAGGAACGTCCTTAAGACCTGGATTTTTTGCAGCTTCTGATGCATTTGCACCTCTCTTGTGTAATTCATGATACAAGCTATGCATGTCTGATCTTTTCTGATTATTCCATACAGCGCCAAGATGCTCCTTCCAGAGTGATAGTTGTGCTTTTTAAACATATGAATCAAATCAATTGAGTTGTCCTGGTAGTTCAATAAAAAAATAAAAATCCTTTGGTGCCATTATACTGCAGCATATATGAGCAATTAACTATAAAGAAAATTAATGAATTCTTCTGAGTTGTTTATCCACTCAGGGAACTATCTTACCTATATCCTCAAGACCTGACTGGCAATGAACCAGTCAATCTAGGGCATTGCTCAGGTCCATGTGTAATGTGCTGCTCCAGTCCAGGTTTTTTTGTTTGAATTCTGGGATGTGTGGTCCTGTTTTCTAATGGAATAAGCAAAACTACAAGTCCCAGAATTCAAAGAAAAAATCTGGACGGAAGCAGCAGATCATGCACGGACCTGGGAATCTTGGCATGGCTGCTAGGGAACGTGCATAATGTATCAAGTCACGGACTGTGTACACACCTACTCTATCTGTCCAAGGTGTAGAAGACCCTCTCTTTCTAGAATCTTGTCAACTGTACCTGATGACTCCGTCACCTCATGGAACCTTACAACGCGATGAGAGGCAGGCAGCCAGTCCATTGTCTCTCCCCTAACATAATTATTCCTGAGAAGTAGCTGCTCTTTGGGCCTCAATGTAGCCAGGGGCGAAATTAGTGCTGCGATCCGTCCACAGACAACACTGCAGGCAACGGTGTTTCGGATCCAAGCCTCTAATCGAAAAAACATACCAACCGTCGCGCACCAGTGAAAAGAGGTAAACATTCCTCAAACCAATGCCCTTAGCTAAAGACTCCAGTACTTAATACCAGTGCTTTAGATGGGCCGGTACCGTACCAGCACTTTTTTGTACTATGAGAGGGAGTGTACCTGCACTTTTCAAGAAACAAGCAGGTACTCTGGCACAGACCGAGTACCTGCACTTCTATTTTTTTATTTCAAGCACTGCTTTAAACCTTAAGAGGCGCAACAGACTCAGTCCCACTGACATTTTTTTTTGTGCAGATTTATAAAGCGCGAACTCGACCCGGAGGTATTGGAGCGCTTCACATAAGCACCTAATACGTTACACAACGAGAAGATTATGTGATTTGACAAGAATCACAGGATGCTGAGCCGATGCCCAGGCACGAACCCGGTTCCTCAGCTCTAGCCGTAAGGCTACATCCTCTCCCCATACTCAAAACAGGGGATTGGCACCCACTGTGCTAAATTGAACAAAAGTGTCCCCATACAGAACTATCCACATCCCTAGGGACAATCTTATACCCAGGGCTTAAGTGGGCCATGTCTCACCGGTGCCGAGCACCGGCAGGGTTTTAAGGAGTCCTCGAAACAGGTCTCGGTCGGGCTCTGTTTTGTGACCTGGCACAAGCTGTCCGTTTTTTCCCCGACTCCAGTGACAGCAGGCACATCAATGTGTGCTGCTCACTTCTCACTAGTGGAGAAGTTACAGCATGACGGCATGCCAGGTGATCGTTGTAGGTGTGGTGTAGAGCTGGCGTGTCCGCTGGACGTGCGTACTTTGACCAGTGGCTTGTAGTCTGTTCGAAGGAGAAATCTGGAACCCCAGATGAACTGGCATAATGTTTCCATCGCCCATATCGCTGCCAACATCTCTTTCTCTTTCACGCTAAACTTTTCCTCATTGGGGGCGAGGGAGCGAGACGCAAAGCTAGCGGTATTTATTTCACCCTCCTTGGATCTCTGTATCAGGACTGCTCCCTCTGTCACTCGCGTCCGTGGTGAGAATGGACAGTGCTGTTTGATCGAAGCCGTGTAGGGGCACTGCTGCACAGACGTCGTCTTTTATTTGCTGAAAGTCCTCTTGGGCAGCCAAAGACCACACAAAGACATTCTTCTCTTTGAGTATTTGGCGTAGGTGGTGCGTCTTGGTGGCGAAATGGGGCACAAACTTGCTATAGAATTCCGCCATTCCCAGTAATGAGCGGACATCATCTTTGTTTTGGGGTGTGGGCGCATTTTTAATAGCGTCCACATCGCCCGTTTGGGCAAACTACCTTTGTCGCTTATTTCGTGGCCCAGGTACGTGACCGAGCGTAGGCCGAATCTGCACTTGTCCCACTCTGCTGTGAGGCCGTTCTGCGCTAATATGCGTAACACTGTGGCGGATGTATGACTTTACAACGCATGCTATTACAACGCATGCCTTTACGACGCAAGTTTTACAACGCAAGTCGTTACAACGACTTGCGTTGGGGGGCGCTGGATAGTGAATAGTTTAATTTACTATTCCAACTCCAGTCCCCGTGGATAGTAGGGAAGGTGTTAGATAGTAAATTAAAACTATTCCCTATCCTAGAGCGCCCCCCCAGCGCAAGTCGTTGTAAAAGTTGCGTTGTAATGGTTGCGTCGTAAAGGTACTTCGTTGTAACAGTTGCGTTGTAAAGGATGTTTCCCACTGTGGCAAGCTTGGCGTCGTGGTCTTGGTCCTTCCCATTATTAGGATGTCGTCCTGAAAGTATTGCACTCCCTTGGAGTCCTTAAATAGCTTTTGCATCAGCTTCTGGAACACAGCTGCGTTGGACACCAACTCGAAGGGCATCCGCCGGAACCTGAAGCACCCAAATGGCGTGATGAAAGACGTAAGTTGTTTGCAGGTGGGGTGTAGCACGATTTGGTGGTATGCCGAGGTGAGGTCTATTGTGGAGAACCGTTTAATGTCTTTGGTCTGGGCCAACATCTCACTTATTTTAGGCAGTGGGAACTTGTCTACTATTATGTTTTTGTTGAGTTCATGCAAGTCTATACGTACCCATTTGGTTTTCGGGCTACTACCAAAGGTGCGAGCCATTCTGCACTCTCGATTGGTTCTATCACCCTATTGTCCTCTTGGCGGTGTAATTCCTGTTGTACCTCGTTCCTGCAGTTGAAGGGAATGTTCATCACTTTGTGACTTACCGGCTTGGCACCCTCCTTGAGGCATATTTGTGTGTAAATTTTGTGAGCCTTCCTACGGTGCCTCCGAAAACATCTGGAAAGTCTGCTTTCCATGAGTTGTTCTCGTACATTTGTGAGTGGTCTGTCATGAGTACCTGTGTTGTGCCGCCGGGGTTTAGTTGGATCCCTAGAGCTCCCAGGTCCACCCACCCCAACACTGAGGGCCCTTTCTCAGCTATATACAGCTTCCCTTCTGCGGTTCGTCCCTTAAACCCGAATTGAAGTGGGCGGAATTCCACCATGGGAATTGGTTCCCCTGTGAAGGTGACTGGGTGGATGTCTGTGGGAAGCAGGTCAGTGCCCATGGTGTGTGTAAAATCTCGGTCCCATATGTTGCGTTGGATGATGGTGTACGGGGAACCTGAGTCTGCTACCATGGATACCTGGACACCCCCAATGGACAACACACATGAAGGTTTTTTTTACCTGGAACAGTCTATGCCTAAGATTTGGTCATCAATGCATAGCACACTGTCTTCGTCATCCTCCCCTATCCCCCTCTTCTGCACCCGAGTCCTGCGTAACATATTTCACGTAGGTTTTTTGAGGCTTGCGTCTGCACACTTTTTCGAAATGTCCCATCACCCCGCAATACAAACATTTGGCTCTGAAGACCAGGCATCGTCTGTCATTTGCTGCGTGTGCCTCGCTGCCACACCTATAGCAGCTATTCCGGTTGTCTCCAGGGGTCTTACGGGACGCGTCCGTCTTGGGCGTGAATTTCTTCGGCCTTGCACCAGGCGTAAGTGGAGGCTTGTGCTCATGGGGGCGTGTGTCAGTTACCCTGCACACCGTGGCTTTACTGGCGCTGTCTTTTTTGGCTGCTTCCGTGCACCGTTTAGAGAGTTCTGCCTTTTTGACCAAAGTTACTATTTCCTTTAGGGGGGCGTCCCCACTGACCCACAATTGTTTCTGTATGGAAGTGTTCACTGTGTGCATGATTATTTGGTCCCAATGTGGAAAAGTAAATTTTGCCATGTTCTGTGTCCCTACGTGTCCTCCATCTTATGTTATGTGTGCATGATTAAATATGCATATGTATCCCCCATGTTTGATTAAAGACGCAATTACAGTTGTGTCCATCACTAGTATGCCAGTTTCCAGTTCTCGTGAAAGCTACGAGTATCAGGCCTATGTAAAGTCACGTTGCCACGTTTCTCAGTGTGCACGTTATTCCATTGTAAAGTCCCCGTTTCTAGGCCTCAAAAGGGCCCGGACACCAGATTCAGCTCCTGTCTCCTGAGCCCTCGCTGAGGAGCGATACAGCCCCCACCTGTATCCTCGACCCTTCACTTACTTCCTGCCTCGCAGTGCCCGGCTCGGCCTGGCTCTGCCTCTGAGTCTGCCAAGAGTATGTTATGATTCTAGTTATCAGTCCAGCCCTCCTTCTCTGCATTCCTAAGCTACTGAATCGCATCAATAGTTTCCGTCATTGTCTAGCCTTTACGTCTCCATGTAAGAGAAATACTGCATTTAATGGTCATTTAATATTCTTCATCACGCACTACATGTAGAATAATGCATGCACCATTCTTAGAGTCTGTTAGCCTTTACCCCGATAACTTTTGGATTCTATCAACATGTTCTCCAAACATTAGATACTAGATACTGTTTAGGTACATGTCGCCCTGACTCTCCAGACTTCAGTCTCTGCTCCTAGCACAGAGTTCATAGCCCCCAGCTTCTCCTAGTAACACGTCATTGTCAGTTTGCGCGCACCATTAGGTTAGAGGTCCCGGCTCCTTAGGTAGCCCCCTCCATGTTTCCGCCCCATTTATGACATATTCTGTTACGTTTGCATCACATGTCTATGTATACGCCCCTGTTACACCCATTTTCACCCTTATCTTTCGCGACTGCTATTGACCACACCCACTGCTCCGCCTACTGTAATTCATTGTAATGTAACTGTTTTAGTATATATATATTTGTGCACTGTTATTAAATGTTACGCCGATTCTGATCCAGCCCCCGGCAGCGCTGCCATCCCGTTCCCGTGCAGGTTGTCCTGTTCCTGTCCTTTATGCTGTATTAAAACCTGCAAACTCCTACTACCTCGAATCTTGACTCTTATTTATTGAGCTATCTGTTATTGCTATGTCCAGTAAAACCTAGATCCGGTATTATTTATTTATATACCACATAATGGCGCCCGAACAGGGACTTGCCCTTTCCCCACGCGCCGGTGAAGCCACGCCGGCCCCCTGACCCTCTGCAGCCGTGACGGAACCATACCGTGCACGTGCAGATATTTCTGCTTCAAGTATCCCTCAGGCCCACGGAGGAGACGGAGGTGGCGGTCCAGCATCCAGACGAGGCGGTGGAGGAACGCGGCGAGTCCCGACCAGAGCCCAAGCCGAGAGTCCAAGGTCCGAGGTATCCGGAGGCCCACCCGTAACAGAAGTCCGAAGTTCGTCCGTCCGGCGTCGAAGCAGTCCAGTCCAGTCCGAGGCCTTCCGTTCTTGCTGCCCGGTGAGTACCATTGCTGGGGTAGTATCTAGACAGGGTCAATCTAATTGACTCTGGTCCGTGGGTTGGTGGTACACAGACCCAAAACGAAGTGTCCACTTCGGTGGATGCGGGTCCAGACGTGTCTCTTTATGAGACCGGTAAGTTTCGTACTGTTTCAGCAGTGCATCTAGTTTCTGTTCTAGTCAGTTCTGTTCTCGAAGAAATTCATGTATTCTGTTTTCAGTATTCCAGGTAGTATTCTGTTCGAACTGTTATTTTAAATGTTCTTCATGTATTTTTAATGTCGTGGTACGAAAGTGGTGTAATTATCGTGTTCATTGTGTATTGTATTGTGTCTAGATTACAGTCCAGTCATGCCGCTATTTTCTAAATTACGTCAGCTAAAAACCAGAAAAGGTCTGCTAGAAGCAGCAGTTCCTGTCCCGCCTAGGGACAGTCCAGGTCATTTTATGTATCAGAAGCATGGCATAAGTGCCATATTATATCTAGACTTATGGGTAGAGTATACCAAACAGTTAGAAGAAAAGTATAGATGACCTGTATCAGGCACATGGGATGCCGAGTGCATCATGAGAGTAGAAGAAGCATTATGGAAGAAGAAAGCCAGACAGTCACAGAAGGATGCCATTGAGTTATGGCGCAAAGAATCTCATAAAAGAACCGAAAAAGAAATCAGAAAGTCAGAACTAAGTAGAGAATCTTTGGAACGAGCCCAAGAAAGGGAACTAATCGAGATAGGTGAACGAGTCAAAACAGAACAGTCAGACAGACAGAGGCATGCCCTTATTAAGGGTATGTATCCTCTTCTTGCCGAGGGCTTGCCAAAAGCGACCCCGGAGGCATCCAGTAATTTTCCGCCACCACTAGTTCCGACTAAGCTACGTCACAAACCGACCGCAGCTGATATTTTCATCTCGTCCTATTTGGACGACACAGTCCCAGAATATGCGAATCCTGTTCCGCCAGCTCCTGTAAATAATGTAAATCCTGCTCCTCCAGTCACCGGAGTACCCGCTACAGTACCCCCGGTCCAGCCTACATTACAATTTCCCGCCGCGCTAGTACGAAGAGTATCAGTCGACGATTCCAGTTTAGGGGCCGCAGGAGGAGGTCCTCCTGGTACCCCGCCACCACACCAACGTAGAACGTTGGCCGAGTTACATGAATGTGCGTTACAGCGTACGCCCAAATATAAGTCCGTTGCAGACATCCGACGAGCTCTCACTGAATGCCGCTATGATCCAGTTGCAGGTGATGATAGTACAGTAATATATTCCATCCGTGTAAGACGGGTGACCGGGTATTTGGACACCCTACCAGATATGAAAGGAGATCTAGACCGAATATATCGTTTCATCCGTACAGGGGATGATCCAGAAAGTATTGGCGAAGCCATGTCTCAAAGGAAAGCTGAGATCCAGCTCATGATATTAAAGTTTCTGATTAATTGTCTAATAAGAGAACAAGATTACCCAACTAAAGATCCGGCCGAAATGAAAATCCTGACAAGGTGGAGTGATAATATAGCCGAAGGTAAACACAAGACTATCAGTAGTATAGAGAGTATGTACAAGAAAATTCGTAAGGAAATACTAAAGTTACACGAACAACGTAAAGCAGCACAAGTAAGCGAGAAAGAAAATGACTCTACTGAAGAGGTAGAGGACGAGAATCCCACTAGAATAGCGTATGTAGGAAAATCTAGATTTCCAGATCGCCATTTGCGCCTAGAACACAAGTCAGTTTTACATCATCCAGCACCAGAACAAGGTTCTCTGGAACAAGTATTTCAAGCTACCGATCACATTCTGAAATCACGAATCGGTTACAGTGAGTTAAGTACTATGCATGAACAAGAACTAGTCCGATCAGCAGTCCGATGGATTACTGATTCTACCACTTTTCCAGACGAAATAGTGGCACAAATGTTTCTGAAACTGCCTCCAGCCGAGCAACGACTGGTGGGTATGTATATGATCCAGCACCTCATTACTCTGTATGAGGGTCAACATTCTGATCCAGGTCCGTTACACGATGTCCTGAACGAGTTACTCCAGTATAGATGGAAAGGTTTAGGTACCGGTTTAATTAGTATCTTTCTAGAACAGCGCCACAAATATAGTATGTTTTTGAACCCGCATTTTGTTCATGTCTCACCTCCAGAAAGTAAACCGTTTTACATAGACAGACAGAATCCGTTACGAGAAGTACACCCAGTCAGGACAACAGATGGTGAAATGCAACGAGTGTTTGTTTACACTCCGATTACAAAGATGGAACTCTTAGAGATGAAGAAATTAATTCCCTGTCATGACAAAGATCCAGCAGGGTTCCACCGAGAATTAAAAGACATGCTCCGTATGGGAGAATACACGTATCCAGATATAATTAAAATGTTAAAAGTCCTGTTGCCCGCAGGGGTATACGAAAAACTCAAGGAAAAAGATTGGGAGGTGGGAGAGAAAAAGATCGATTGGGCAGTCCTAGAAGCTGAAGATAAGATACGAGTACCAGGTACCGGTCTAGGAGAGAAATGTAAAGAATTACCAGAACTGTTAATACAAGTTTTGCCCAGATTATTAGCCACTAAAAAGGAAGACTGGGATGCAATCTCAGCCTGTAAACAGAAACAAGACGAAGACACTAGTGATTTTTATTCTAGATTCGAGAAATGCTTTAGTATTAACAGTGGCCTCAAGACAAGTAGCGAGTCATATCCTCATCTTTTTGTTACTAAATTAGTCGAGAATTCAAGTCCACAAGTTAAGAATCGAGTTTTGAAAGTCGAAAGTACCTGGCAAGCTAATACCCCGTCCCAGATGTTACAGATGCTTCAATACCACCAGAATAGAATCAGAGAAGAACAAGATCATGAAAGGAAACGTATGAAAGACACGAAAATGAAAGTACTGGTTGCACAATCTATTCCACAAGACAGTCAGAAGAGGGGTACGAATCAAGCCAGTCATCCTGCAGTTCCCGTTAAAGGGACCTGCAATTATTGTAAACAGCCAGGTCATTTTATAAACGAGTGTGCAGTTCTGAAACACAATATAGCTACCGGTAAGACTAAAGAAAGACCACGTCCGGCTAGACAAGAACAAGTTTCACAGACTTCTCAGCCACAGAATGCACAACAGACAGTTCCAGCACAGCAGCCTATTGCTGCAACACAGCATGTTACACAGCAGATGTACCAGTATGCACAGTCCGAGTATCCAGAGTATCAGCCATATTCATGAAACAGCCTAGAGAGGGAGGTAGGCTTGCCTCTCATCGAGATACCTGTAGATCAAGAGGGTCCCTATGTTCATAGTCAAGTATTAGGGAAAGACAGAAAGTTTCTGATTGATACAGGGGCAAGTAGGACCACCATCAGTCACGCCGAAGTTCCAGGGGCTCCGCTCTCAGGCTCTAGAAATGTTTCCCTTGGATTTTCAGGAAAGCCTATTGTAAACGAGATATCTAAGCCAGTTACTCTAGAAGTAGGTCCATTGTCCCGCACTACTGATCTGTTACTTACGAAATCATGTCCAGAAAATTTGTTAGGTATTAAAACACTGAAAGAATTAGGTGCAGTTATTTGCTGTTCCCCAGAGGGAATACGACTGTTCCTACGTGACTTCAAGGGTCACTATGTATTACGAGATTTTGATCCAAGATTGTCTAATGTTCCGCAGCATTTATGGGCACAAGGTCCAACTGATGTTGGCTTCATGCAAATCACACCCCATCGTGTGACTCTCAAGCCAGGTGTAGTGTTACCACGAATCAGACAGTACAGATTGCCACCTGAGGCTGTAGCAGCCTTATCCAAAATTATTGACGAGCTCATCGCTCAAGGAGTAGTTGTAGAAACTGACTCCAATGTATGTAATTCTCCGATCATTCCAGTCATGAAACGTACTGATCCAAATGCACCCCCAGTATATCAATTAGTGATTGACCTTCGAGAACTCAACAAATGTATTATTCCCCAGTACCCAGTTGTCCCAGATATCTCTTCCCTATTGACAGCCATTGATTCTGAAGCCTCATTTTTTTCAGTCATAGACCTCAAGAACGCATTTTTTAGTGTCCCCATTCATCCAGACAGCCAGTTCCTTTTCGGATTTTGTTTAAATGGAAGGAGCTATATGTTTACACGAGCTCCTCAAGGTTTCACAGAAAGTCCTAGTATTTACAGTCAAGCACTTAAGAGACAACTGGACAATATTCACATGCCAACTGACACTGCCCTGCTCCAGTATGTCGATGATCTACTGATCACAGCCCGTTCTGAACGTGCTTGCGAGCGAGCATCCCTTACAGTCTTGTATTTCCTTGCCGAGATGGGGCACAAGGTGTCCCCTTCTAAGCTTCAATTCTGTGTCCAGCAAGTGATCTACTTAGGCCACTTACTGTCCAAGAGGGGTAGGCAGTTGACACCTGACCGTATCCAGTTAATAGCGAGTCTTCCTCAGCCCAAGACCCAGAAGGAGGTACGTGCTTTTATCGGCCTCACTTCTTACTGCAGACAATGGATTCCTCAGTATGCATTTCTAGCTAAACCACTGATACAGTTAACGACACAGGAGGCAGCCGTATCGACTGTCCTCCCTTGGACATCTGAACATACACTTAGTTTTAATGAGTTAAAGAAAGCTCTATGCCAAGCTCCAGTTCTAGCAACACCGAACTACAGTAAGCCTTTTACACTTTTCGTCACAGAACGGGAAGGTACAGCATTATCTGTTCTCACACAAGATCAAGCCGGACAGTACAAGCCCTGTGCTTATTTTTCGAGCACATTAGATCCAGTAGCCCAGGCTCTGCCTGCGTGCCTCAAGTCAGTTGCAGCCACAGCACTAGCTATCAGACAAAGTGATTCCATAGTATTAGGACATTCCTTGACAGTACAAGTTCCACACTCCGTGGAAGTTCTTTTAAACCGAACACAGACTCAGCACTTGACAATTGCACGTTTAACAGGTTATGAATTGACACTGTTCCAGCCACACATAGAAATCAGACGCTGCAACGTTCTAAATCCTGCAACACTGTTACCGTCAGTTAATTCAAATCCTGCCACACACGACTGTGTGGAAGTAGTTAACACTATGACTAAGCCAAGACAAGACTTGACAGATATTCCATTACCAGATCCCGACCTGACACTTTATGTGGATGGTTCATGTATGAGAACAAGTACAGGAGAACTAGTAGCCGCGTATGCAGTGACTACTGACACTGAAGTTATTGAAACACACCGTATTGACACCCTGTCTGCTCAAGCAGCAGAGCTAGTTGCTCTGACTCAAGCCTGCATACACGCCAAGAACCTGAAAGTTAATGTTTACACAGATTCACGTTACGCATTTGGAGTCGTACACGACTTTGGAGTGCTCTGGCAGGAGAGAGGTTTCATGACTTCTCATGGAACCAAGATTCAGCATGGTCTCCTTATTCAAGCTCTGTTAGATGCCATACACTTACCGACATCCATTGCTTTCATGAAATGCAAAGCACATACGAAAGTTACCGACACTATTTCTCAAGGTAATGATCTAGCAGATCGCACAGCCAAGCTTACAGCACAGACACCAGACATTCCAGTTAACAAGACACCGACATACACTCCAGATCCAACTACCTGTATGACAGTTAAGGACCCTACTCAAGATGTCATAGATATCCAGTTACATGCTACTCCCGAGGAAATCAAGAAATGGTCCGAACAAGGAGGGGTCCAGACAGATCAGGGATGGGTAACGAAGGGTAAAGCCACATGGTTTCTCCCCGATTCTATGGTTCAAGTCATTATCAATACCGCACATAGTCCAGCACATTTAGGAGAAAAAGCTATGTTAGATAGTATCCAGAACATTTGGTTCAACAAGCATTTACGAGCTGCAGCCAAGCAGAAAGTCCGTACCTGTATGATATGTTGTCAGTTTAATCCAGGTAAAAGTGTCCCGGTGGAACAAGGTGGATTCCAGCCCCCTGACCACCCTTTTGAAGTCCTCCAGATGGATTATATTCAGATGGAGCGATGTTGAGGTTTCAAGTATGTCCTTGTAGTTGTATGCGCTTTGTCCAGGTGGACAGAAGCATATCCAGTCCCAGATTACACAGCCGCGACCACTGCCAAGCAGTTGGTTCGTGAATTCTTCCCCCGTTACGGACTCCCACGAGTCGTATATTCTGACAACGGCCAGCCATTCTCATCTGAGCTCATGAAACACATTTCCCTTTTGTTAGGGTACCAGTGGAAGTTCCATTGTGTACGCCATCCAGAAGCAGCCGGTCTCGTAGAGAGACATAATCAGACCCTGAAAATCCGAATTGCAAAAGTATGTAAAGAGAAAGGTGTAGACTGGCTAGTAGCTCTGCCAGTTGCCTTGTTTTATATGCGCATGGTCGCACATTCCAGATCAGGTCTGTCCCCTTATGAGGTCGTATTCGGCCGCCCCCCTAACATGTGGGGTACACCTAGACCTCGAAGTATTACCGATGTTTCAAGTAATATGCTGACAGATTACCTAGCTTCCTTGATGTCTGCCCTCAACTCTTGTCGTTCACAGGTTGCTGCCGCATTTCCAGACAATACCGAGGTGGCACCGCATGAAATCGTTCCCGGATCCATGGTTCTTGTCCGGAATTTTGATCGTTCAAGTCCGCTGGAGCCTCGCTGGAAGGAACCCCGACAGGTCCTCCTGGCCACCCGTACTGCCGTCAAGTTGGAAGGCAGGAAGGGCTGGGTCCATTTGTCACATGTGAAAAGATTTTTTGGACTGAAACCTGTTTCAAAGAACATTTCCGAGGATCTTAAAGGCTGCCAAAGTACTATTCTTAAGGACTGTCCCGCAAAAGACATTGCTACGAACCCTTCCCTGTTAGAGAAAACTCCGCAACAGGAGTATAAGCTTAAACTAAGGTCTAGTAAAATAAGTCAGCCAGTTTGATTGTCTAAGTCCTCCCCTAGGTGAAACGGTTAGACCGGTTTCTGACATGTATATAATAGACCCCCACAGAGAGAGAGTTAGTGAGAACTCTAGAAGTTGCACTATTATTTTATGTTTTCTGCTATATTTTAGCATTATGATTTCCTGCACCAGTTATGCATTTTATTTGTGTTTTTCAGTTTCTCATGTAAATAAGTCTGCTAATGTTACAGTAGAGCACACGTTTAGTGATCTGCCTCCTCATGAACTCTCATATCGTCTTGCTATGCGTAATAATTATTTTGTCCACATGTTACATTATTCACACCAGACCAGCAATGCCACAAATTGTTGGGTGTGTGGTCGACTCCCCCCTTTCCAGACACCGAAGGAAGTTCTGCCACTCTTTCCTTATCCATTTTCACATAATGGTTCGTGTGGAGCATGGTCCACGTTAACGTCATCCTCAACAGATATGTCTTTTCTGAACAGTACATGTTTCCCAGACAAGCAAGGTCTTCCCCACAGAACAGGGTTAGATCTAGAAAATGAAGTTTATAATTTGGGTAATTATTCTTCGAATTTTATGGTCCTGAATGTTCAGTCTGATTCTACTCCAGACTTACCTGCTATGTCAGTATTACCAGTCAAAGGTGAATTATGTGTCCGAAATAATGGTTCCGTACATGTAGGCCATAGTGATTGTACTACTATTGTCAAGTATAGTGACAGTAGGAAATCTATTTTCAAAGCTTCACGTCATTCTTATTTTGTTTGTGGTCAGACCGCATATGTTCGTCTGCCCCTTGATTGGGATGGTACATGTTACATTGCCTTCCTACTGCCACCAGTTTTCCTAGCCCCACCTGACTATCATAGGAATTCCCACCTAGTACATACTAGACACAAGAGAAATCTCCCGATTGTCGATTATACTGAAACTGCTCTAGAACAATACATAGATATCAATAAAGGTGTCTTCCCCTACTTAGGTACTGTTGTAAATAGTAAACTGATATGTAGATTAACCAGAACACTTGAAGCAGTAGTGATTGAGACTACTTCTGCTCTAAGTAACTTAACCGAAGAACAATCCTTTATGAGAATTGTCGTGCTCCAGAATCGTCTCGTCCTTGACGTCATACTGGCCGATAGGGGCGGGGCATGTAGAGTCATCGGATCTAGTTGCTGCATTTTCATTCCTAATAACGCACCGTCTGTTTATTCAGCTATTACCAGACTCCATAAAATTGCCCATATGTTACACCAAGATCCAGGCACCTGGACGTGGTCCGGTTGGTTCTGGAATATAATTTCCGCCTGGGGATGGAAAGTATTGTCATTTCTAGGTATTGCAGTAGCGATCATATGCACTACATGTAGAATAATGCATGCACCATTCTTAGAGTCTGTTAGCCTTTACCCCGATAACTTTTGGATTCTATCAACATGTTCTCCAAACATTAGATACTAGATACTGTTTAGGTACATGTCGCCCTGACTCTCCAGACTTCAGTCTCTGCTCCTAGCACAGAGTTCATAGCCCCCAGCTTCTCCTAGTAACACATCATTGTCAGTTTGCGCGCACCATTAGGTTAGAGGTCCCGGCTCCTTAGGTAGCCCCCTCCATGTTTCCGCCCCATTTATGACATATTCTGTTACGTTTGCATCACATGTCTATGTATACGCCCCTGTTACACCCATTTTCACCCTTATCTTTCGCGACTGCTATTGACCACACCCACTGCTCCGCCTACTGTAATTCATTGTAATGTAACTGTTTTAGTATATATATATTTGTGCACTGTTATTAAATGTTACGCCGATTCTGATCCAGCCCCCGGCAGCGCTGCCATCCCGTTCCCGTGCAGGTTGTCCTGTTCCTGTCCTTTATGCTGTATTAAAACCTGCAAACTCCTACTACCTCGAATCTTGACTCTTATTTATTGAGCTATCTGTTATTGCTATGTCCAGTAAAACCTAGATCCGGTATTATTTATTTATATACCACACCGTTTTAAGTCATCATGCAAGACGCCAAATTTGCATGTGACTGCCAACCTCATCAGCGCTGCTACGTAGTCATCTACTGACTCCCCTGCGGTCTGCTTCTTTTTAAAAAAGTTAAAACGGTCTATGGCTGTGCACACCACCGGCTGGTAATGACTGTCAAAGTCTTCCAACGCATGTTGGAAGACGTCGTCTTCCTCGGGGGGCCTAGTCTTTTTCACCATGTTGAGGTACACTCTAAGGCCTTCCGGACCTCAGTTGTGCAGCAGAATTTTCTTCCTGTGTTTACTCGGGAATACTTCTTCGACTTCGTCTTCCGGAGCAGACAGATAGTTCAGGAAGTATCCTTTCCAATCATCCCACCTTTAAAGAGAGCCATTTTCTCTGTGGATTTCCCTTCTCTTTTTGAAACTTAGGAGCAGCAACATCGTGGTGTCAGCAGGGCTTTAAGTGGAACCTTTTTTAATATTATATACAAGCCATAGTTGCTGCTTATTTATCTTATGCAACTAACAACCAATGACTAAGCCAATAGTTGTGACTTGTTGTAGGTATGAATTTACTTGTTGTATTATATATCTGGATGCAATGACAGAAACAGCAAATTCAAGTCTGGCGGCACACTATGCTAAACACAGATTTTTAGTTTACGTGTTTTTAAGCTACGCCCTTAATCACATTGGCCACGCCCCTTTGAGAGTCCCCCTCCCCCCCAGTTTTTTCATCCCACTAAAAACCCTGCTTATACCTGTAATGCCCAGCAGAAGTCAGCAGTCTAGTGCTGAAGCCTGTATTCACACTGAACACCCACCCACCACTGATGTCACTGGTCAGGTGACACAGCAGTAATAAAAGAGGCCGAGCCCACGTGCTCTGGGCCAGTTGCACCAGACCTCCAGTGTGTCCTGCGTCAGCGTATGTCTGCCTGCCAGCATGAGGGCCTAGGGCCCATCACAGCCTTTACAATACCGATCATTGACTCATACAACGCCTCTTTCTGCAATAGGATTAAGTCATCTTCGCTCATAAATCGTAAGGTGGTCATGCCTGGTCATAAACGGGAAACGGCCTTTACAACCAGGCCTTTTCCACTAAATCTTTAACCACGCATGCAGTACAACGCATGCGTGGTTACCACTAATGCCTTTACCACGCATGCCTTTACTACGATGTTTGTAGTAAAGGCATATGTGGTAAAGGTAAAAAAAAAGGGGGGGGGGGTTTGGGGGGTCTCCCCCCCAAATAAAACAACTCACCTGAAGTCACGTCGGCATCAGAGTCGATTAAGAGAAATCGGGAAAAAAATGCCGTTTTCTCTTAAGGACGTATGATGTCACCACGCAAATAGTCGAGGAAATGTTTATGCGTGGTAAACGAATTCCGTTGTAACGCATGCGTGGTAAAGGCATGCGTTGCAACGGAATTCGTTGTATCGTCATATATTCGTCATAAACCTGGTACATTGGGCCTTCTCCGCGCTCGGGCACCATCGGTGCCGTGCCTGTGCCAAGACTTGCCTGCTCATCCGCTCACACTTGGCACACCACATCATGGAGCTTGGTGAGAAGCTGTGCCTGTAAGCAAGCCAAAAAGTGGCTGATCCTGGGAGCTGGTGCAAAATACCCCCAACCCGTCCCGAGGCCTGCACCTGCAGCAGGCGCCGCCATAAATGGGGCAGACCGAGGCTTTAAAGAGATTTGCCGCTTCATTCCAGCTGTTTGCCAGTTGCACCAGACCTCCAGTGTGTCCTGCGTCAGCGTATGTCTGCCTGCCAGCATGAGGGCCTAGGGCCCATCACAGCCTTTACAATACCGATCATTGACTCATACAACGCATCTTTCTGCAATAGGATTAAGTCATCTTCGCTCATAAATCGTAAGGTGGTCATGCCTGGTCATAAACGGGAAACGGCCTTTACAACGAGGCCGTTTCCACGAAATCTTTAACCACGCATGCAGTACAACGCATGCGTGGTTACCACTAATGCCTTTACCACGCATGCCTTTACTACGATGTTTGTAGTAAAAGCATATGTGGTAAAGGTAAAAAAAAAGGGGGGGCTTGGGGGTCTCCCCCCCAAATAAAACAACTCACCTGAAGTCACGTCGGCATCAGAGTCGATTAAGAGAAATCGGGGAAAATTACGTTTTCTCTTAAGGACGTATGACGTCACCACGCAAATAGTCGAGGAAATGTTTATGCGTGGTAAACGAATTCCGTTGTAACGCATGCGTTGCAACGGAATTCGTTGTATCGTCATATATTCGTCATAAACCTGATACATTGGGCCTTCTCCGCGCTCGGGCACCATCGGTGCCGTGCCTGTGCCAAGACTTGCCTGCTCATCTGCTCACACTTGGCACACCACATCATGGAGCTTGGTGAGAAGCTGTGCCTGTAAGCAAGCCAAAAAGTGGCTGATCCTGGGAGCTGGTGCAAAATACCCCCAACCCGTCCCGAGGCCTGCACCTGCAGCAGGCGCCGCCATAAATGGGGCAGACCGAGGCTTTAAAGAGATTTGCCGCTTCATTCCAGCTGTTTGTCATTTATCTGGGACACAATTCATAACTTCTCAGGACGCGTTGCGCCCCAGATTACAGAGGAAGCGCGGGGCACGGTATCAGATTGATGGATTTTACAGCACGCGCCGTCCCCAGAGAGTGCAGCGGCAGCAGCTGGCTCGTGCGCAGCTGAGGTGAGGAGTGAGGACGCGGTGCGGCGGGCAGCAGCACTCATCATCCGGCGCATTAATAGAGGCTTCTGCAGGCTTCAGTTTTTATTAACACCTGGCGGCTCGGCTCCAGGCTGGCCCATCCATCCCGAGCCGCTCGCACTGCGATTAACACCGAGACCTGCCTCTTTCATCAGGCCTTGAATTTCCACCAATCCTAGGGCACAACCAAAACACGCCCCACCGAATGCGATGCTCAGCATACATCCCAGTATTTACAAAAAATAAGCAGGAGGAACATTTCCTCCATTTACTTCTATTGAAGCGGAGGCATTTCCAGGCTGCAGACAGTCATTCATAATAAAGCTATTTTGGGCTTCACACATCGCGAATCTCCCGCCCGAATCGGGTCTGTTGAAGTATGAATGCAAATGTAAAAATCCTGTATTTGTAAAGCGCACAGCTACCCGTAGGCATCCCGGCGCTGGGGGCCGTTGGGAAGATTAAGCGAGCTATTGTCCAGGGTCACATGGTGCTGCTGCAACCTCCCTCTCTCACCCGCCCACCCCTATCAACCTGTACACCCACTCACCTCCCTTCTTACCTACACCGTCACCTCCTAAAATTTAATGTTCGTATACCTTTACATCTGTTTCTAAAAAATGTAAAGCTGGTTCATATAAAACCTGCGGTGCATTAAAAAACAAGAAGATTAAATTAAATCGTCGGTATTTCTTGTATTTTCTCGTGTGTTATTATTTATACATTAAAGTATTTTTTTAATGCTTGGCCTGGTCTATGAGGCCTTACTATTGCCCACCTCTCTACCTTAATTATTCGAGCTCCTACTTTCCGCTCCAATCAATCCATTCAGAGTTGTTAATTAACTTTTTGCTCTTTGGGGTCTGTTCAACAACAGTTTAATTTGCCTGTAATCCCACTGACACGTCCGGGCAGAGTAGCACTGTAGAAGAAAGTTAAAGAATGACATAAACCAACACAGATCAAAAAGGAGATAATCGGTAGAGAAACAATCACAACAGATACAGGAGCAGATTTAGCAGTTAGTTCAGACATTTTAACCGTGAATTCTTGAGCATGCAGGCGGAGCAGCACAAACGTTATGCTTCATAATCTTAATTACAGAAAAAAACAAGCATTTGCAATGCAATCGGTCTCGCCTTTGGGCCTTGTATGTATTTGGCTATGCAGCACATTAGCCTGGGTGCTGAAACATCTACTGTTCTTTAACATGGAGGGAAAGTAAGCACCAAACTGCGTGACACGCCAGGTATGGGAACACATGGAGAAAAATATTGCCTTTCAGCGGGAAGTGGTATAGTCCAAAACTCTGTCATAAAATTAGGGTCTTCGGAGGTCATATCACTGAAAATACGACATTTGAAAAAAATATTATTGTGTATGGGTGCTCCTGGAAGACAATTTCGATGGAATGGAGTCTAGATAATGCTAATGTGATTCTGGTATTTTTCTGACCTCTTCTGGACTATTTCTATCAAAGTTAAATAGAGGCAATTGCCAGAATTTAAAAAAAAAAGAAAGTCCCTCAGCAGAAAGCAATTCTGGTATTTTACTGACCTCTACTGGTCGTTTTCTATCAAGACAGTTAAATAGAGGAAGTTGAACTAGCAGAAAGCAATTCTGATATTTTACTGACCTCCTGGTCATTTTCCACCAAGACAGTTAAATAGAGGCAGTAGAAGAAAAACAAGCCTTTGCAATGCAATAGGTCTCACAATTTTTTTAAGTTAGAGCTGTTGGCTTTGAAAATGACTATGTTTTTTACTTTTGCTGAGTATAAAGTTTATTTTAAGAATGTGGAGTAGAATGGGGGAGAATGAGAGATGCACTGGAGATGAATGGGGGATAAAGACTCTGATGGCAGGTGAGGTAAAAACCAAACAAAGGTATAATAGAGACACGAAGTGGAACAAAACTTTAGTGGGAACAATAATCATTATAAAGACACAGGAAAAAAGAAAAGCTAAGAAGAAAGAGAAAAGGAGACTGTGGAACGATATGCTAGAAGGCAGAGAAACTTGACAACTAAGGACAAAGATACATGCCTCTCTAGAAAAGAAATAGGGTTTATGAGCGCAGCAACGAGAGGAATGAGAGAGGGTGCACTGAGCTGAGAAATTGGAAAGAGAGAGAGAAAAAAAAAAACACCCTCTGTGGCGAGCGAGTGAAGGAAAAGAGACTTAAAATACAGTGCAGGGCCGGACTGGCCGTAGCGGGCACCGGGCAATCCCCCGGTGGGTCGCACGGTGGGGGCCGGTTTTGGGCACATGGGGGCCGTTTCTGTTGCAGAGCCGTTTTGTCAGCATAGCTGCAAAATCGTCCCTGTAACAAAATCGTCCGAAATCCAGCCCAGGCAAAGAGCTTGGCGGCACCCCCGCCCGAGCATTTTGCCAGGGCCGGTTTTGTTCCCAGATACAGTGGATGTGTAGTTGAAGACATTTTTAAATTATGAGCATTTTCTGCAATATAGAAACATTTTGATATTGCTAGAATGCTTAGACAATTAAATTGGAATAACATGTGTAACCAAAATTAAACAGTGTCACTCATATATATGGTCACACGATGTGGAAAGGTCACACCTAGCGACACGGAATGTATGGAAATGTCACACATAAGTGAAATGATAAAAATGCCTAGTAATTTTATTCAGGGTGGACACACGCAGCTGAAAAATACACTTTACACACTCGTACAAATATATTCTGTGTTGTCTGTTTATCCTAAATTAACATTTAGTCACGCTGGCAGACCACTTTCCGTTGCTTAAAAATGTACGAAAAGGGGGGGCTTGGCCGACAGCCAGTGGGAATGGTCGCTTGCTAACGCGACTCCCGTCTCTTGCCCGATGATCCACCACATTGCTCCGTTTGCAGACCGAGGATTCCTCTCTTGGTCAGGGGAACCTCGCCAGGAAATGACTCTGCCCACAACGGAGGGGGGGGGGGGGGGTGCTGGCCTCGTCCGGGCTCTCTGGAGGCTGTGAGACCAGGGTTTGAGAGGTCCCCGGAGGCTCCGCAAAATGGCGGCCGCGTCGGAACCCCGACCGGCCCTCTGACCGTTCTCGGCTGGGAGCGGCTGGACCCGGACTACGGCGGGCCCAGTTCGGCCTTCCAGCGGCACGCCGGATCTGCTCTATACCCCGCTGAGACGGAGTGGGCCCCTCTGCATGATCCCCGAGGACGCCCCTGGCCGGTAGGAGGGGGCGCTTTGGAGGTCCCTCCCGCGCCAGGAAGCCGACTACGCGATGCCCCGGCTTCGGGGCCTGCTGACCGCGGGGCCCCGTTCTGCCCGCATCTTGCTCGCTGTACCCGCATTGCCACATCGCTGCCCACCGGACCTCCCTTCACCCTGCAGAGGAGGGGTAGACCTCTGATCCACGCGCTGTGGCCGCTTCGGACCCACGGGAGGGTGGACAGCGGGAGCGGCTCTGGGCCCTGGAGCACTTTCTTCGTGACTGGCGGGAACTTTTGCCCCCCCCCCCCCCCCCCGCTAGTGACTTACCAGCAGCGCCTTCCCTGAGCTGCCGGGGGTGTGCCTTGATGACCCCTGTGAATCTCTGCTTCTGCCGGGCCTGCTCCGGGCCTACCTAGGGGGGACCTGCCTGACCTTGTGATTTCCGCCGGAGGCCGTGACGAGGGACTAACGTTCCAGAGGTGGCCCTTCTGCCAATTCGCACTGCACACCACGCCTATCCCGGCGCCCGACCTTGTCCAGTGGTGGTGCCGGAGCACCTAGCTGCTTTTCCCCCTTCTCCGTCTTACACCTGGAGTCTCAGTCCGACGCTCGGGGGATGGCCCCCCCCATCTCTCCTGGCCCTAGCAGCATTTTGGAGACCAGACGCGCACAACTACGCCATAGCGCCCTTTTCATCCAGATCCCCACGACTGTCCCATGTGCCCCTGTGGGTCTGCTTGTGTAGCGTCGGACGGGGATCTCCGGACACGGAGGTGACCTGCGCCTGTGGACCTGCACGGGGGGTGTCTGGCTGGAGCTGCGGAGGATGGCCCCGAGGGCACAGTGAACAATACTTTTGAATTGCTCCATGGCTGCGGTGACGTGTTGGCCTCCATCCTATCGCTCGCCCCACCTTGCCCAGACTGTTCTGAGATCCTACCTGCAGGAAGAGATGGCGTCAGGCAAGGCGCAACGGCCTCCTACCCAAAGACAGATCAATAAGAACTCCTGGGGCGCCAGAGGGGACAACAAAGATGCCGCCCCCCCCCCCCGGGGGACCAGAAGCTCGCTTCCCCTTTCGCAAGGGGCAAAGACACTCACCCTGGAGGACGTAATGGAGGCCATCGCTGGAGTCCGTTCCTCGCTTGAGACTCATGTTGACTCTGTGAGCATTGAGGTGACCCTCCTGCGAGCTGACTTGCGTAAAATGGACACTAAAGTCAAGGACGTGGAAGTCAAGACGGCGGCCTTAATTGACAATACTTCTACACTCCAGCAGCAGGTTGCCCAGCTTCAGAAACAGCAGAAGCAGATGAGTGAACAGCTGGACGACGATGAAGGGAGGGCAAGACGGAACAACATCCGCATCCTAGGGTCCCGGAGAGAATGGAGCAGCCCTCAGCTGACCTCTTTGTGGAGTCCCTGGTTACGAAACACCTTAAACCGAAACAACTTTCGAACTACTTTTCCATTGAAAGAGCGCACAGAGTTCCGGGGGGTCAACCCAGGCCAGGGCCCCCCACCCCATCATAGCGAGGGTCTTCAACTTCAGAAACCGCGATGCTATACTACCCCGCCTCTCCTTCTGGAAAACACTCGCATCACCATGTTCCCGGACTTCACAGTCAAGGTGCAGGTGAGGTGTCGCAGCTTTTTGGAAGTCAAGAGGGCGTTGCGAGATAAGGGCGTCAAATATTCCATGCTATTTCCGGCGAAACTGCGCGTCGAATTGGATGAAAAACCTGGTTCTTCTTCTCGCCGGAGGATGTGTGGGACTGGTTGGAGGGCCGAAGTGGCGGCGGAGGCTCTCCACGGAATCGTTCTTCAGTGCACGAGCCCTTATTGGTAGATCACCCGCCTGAGAGCCAGGAACTCTTCACCGGACCTCTTGATGGAGTGGAATGACACCTCTGTGCTGAGGAGGGCTCTGTCAAGACACACCGTGGTCTCTACCGTGTGGCTACTTTGAGATTGGAGTGACCGCCCGACGTAACGTACTTCTCCCTTTTCAACTGTCCTCTGTTCCTGGGACCGGTCTTCATCGGCCGGGGTCGGGCCACACAAGCTGACTGTCAAGTAACTTTTATATTATGTGAATACTGCACGAGTCTTAAGCTATGATCATAAAAGTGTGTTACATTTATAATGTTTTTCAGTTGGGCAAGCGGCACTAGCGGCTTCTCTCGTACCCCAAATATGAGTGGGAGGGCGACAGGCACTCTGCCGAGTTGGGGTGTGGATAGTTTTGAATCCGCGGGCAGGGAAGCAGGGTGGGGGGAAGGGGTGGGGGGTGGGAGGGGTTGGCAATGTTTGTTGCTGTTATATGGTTCACTTTTGTCCTTAGCAGAGTTTCCAGTGGTCATCTAGTTTTGTCCACCTATCCTTGTGTCTCCAGCAGAGATGTCTTTAGCTTAGCCTTCTTGCCTGTCCGGGGTCCCGTGGGGCATGGCTGGCTCCCCATGGCTGCTATCTGGCCCCCGGGGACAGCATGTCTCCACCCGCCCTACACCCCGAGTCGTCCCAGGGGGTGGCCGGCGTAAGCGGCCCCCTCCTAGACGGTTCATTTATTTGACTCTCCCACCTCACAACTATGACTCATCAAATCTCTAGATCCCCTACTGTCCTCACATGGAACATCAATGGTTTAGGTCACAAGATAAAAAGAAGTGTGGTCCTTCAGTTCCTTAGACGCCACTCCCCCGACATAGTCTTGTTGCAGGAGACCCACCTGGTTGGCAACACCTGCCAGACGCTGCAGAGAGGGTGGTATAAGCTTTTGGTCCATGCTGGGTTCACCTCTGGTTCCCGGGGCACAGGGATTTTAGTTAGGAAATCCCTTGCACTCACCTATTCACGCTGCTGGGCTGATCCCCTAGGCCGTTTTGCGATAGTAGAGGCCACCTGGGAAGGGCATCCCTTGAACATCATTTCCGCATACCTCCCGCCAACCTTAGTATGGGAATCCCTTAAGGAACTAGGCACCCAGATACTAGGTCTCCCCCCGGGTACACTCATAATAGGAGGGGACTTCAATACCACAATGTGCGACGACCTGGACCGTAGGCCCAAGAGAGGATCACATCATCAGAGCTCGAAACTGGCTGACTTTGCTCATGCTCTGGGGCTAAAAGACATCTGGCGCCTACACTTTCCGGACACACCATACTACACGCACTATTCTAACGCCCACAACAGCATGTCCAGAATCGACTATTTCTTTTGCCCCATCGCAGACCTTGGTTGCTTTGTCCGCCCGAGGGGCCTCCCCCGTGGTATATCCGACCATTCGCCACTCATGGTAGACTTAACGTACAATCGCCAGATAGTGCGCAGACCCATTGTCATTAATCCCTGGCTCTTGCAGATCCCTGATATTAAAGAGGCGCTGCAGGAGCGAACGGAACTCTATTTTGCGGAAAACGTTGGCTCGGTAGACTTGGCGGTTACGCTCTGGGAGGCCTATATAGCAGTTCTGAAGGGTGAAGCTTTAGCACTCAAGACGTGTCACCTGCGTAGGCATGCCGAGCAAGTCACAGAGGCGGAATCTACTCTTACCAGCCTTGAGGCATCCCATAACGCTGCACCTTCTGACTCTACTACTGCTCGCCTCCGTGCCCAACAACTGGTATACAAGGCACTGGTCCAAGAGAAGGCACAGGCGCGGCTGCTGCACACGCATCACCGGGTATATGAATTCGGGGACAATGCAGGCAAGATGCTCGCATGGTTGGAGCGCCGTGACCAGGGATCTCGATGGGTGTCGTCCATAACTAGGCCAGACGGGTCTGTGGCGATAGATCCGCAGGGCATAGCGGAGGCATTTGCCGACCACCTTGAACAGGTTTACACTGCCAGTAATGTCTATTCGTCCGCTGAATCCCGACAACTGTTGGAGGAGATGCGTCTTCCGACCATCTCGGACTCTGACCGGATTGCCCTTGACGCCGACCTCTCCGCGGATGAACTCACTACTGGGCTCTTCGAGGTGAACTCCGGTAAGGCCATGGGCCCCGATGGAGTCCCTGTTGAGTTCCTGAAAGGAATGGTCCCTGATATTATTCCTCATCTTCTGAATATGTTTACAAAGAGCCTAGAGCTCGGAGTGCTCCCCCTTGACCAAAGACTGGCCTCCATCGCGGTCATTCTGAAACCAACCAAGCCTCCCACTGCATGCAGCTCCTATCGCCCAATTTCCTTGATCAGTGCCGGGGCCAAGGTCCTGGCTAAGTTGTTAGCGACTCGTCTCCTCTTGGTGCTCCCTTCCCTGATACACGCAGACCAGTCGGTTTCCTACCGGGCCGGAACACGCCACTAAACCTCCATAGGGTGCAGAATGTGTTGAGTCGTCGACCCACCATGTCTCAGGATGCCGCTATCTTATCTCTCGACGCAGCGATGGCATTCGACTCGATCGAATGGTCCTATCTGTTTGAGGTTCTCCATCGATTTGACTTTGGACCCGTCTTCACCGGATGGGTGCGTCTTTCATACACGGACCTCTTTGGTCAGGTCTGGGTCAATACCTACACGTCCCGGAGATTCCCGCTTCATCGGGGCACCAGGCAGGGCTGCCCCCTCTCCCCCTTGTTATTTGCCCTCACCTTGGAGCCCTTGGCTCACTGGGTCCGCACCGACGCCTCAATCAGAGGCCTGCGGTGGAGCGACGAGACTGTAGACAAGATCTCCCTCTACGCCGACGACATCCTGATATATGTGTCGTCCCCACAGTCCTCCAATAACAGCCTGTTCCACGTCCTTACAAATTTTGGAAAATACTCGGGTTATGCCATAAACTGGACCAAATCGGTGCTGTACGTGTTGCATGGTCCGCCACCTCGCATGCCCTGGGGGTTTACAATTACAGTAGCCATGGAAGGCTTTACATACCTTGGTATTTTCATCACTCCCGACCACAAGTTGTTTTACGATCGTAATCTACTAGGCCCACTCCGTAGGCTCCGTAGCGACGTGGCCCACTGGCGATCACTCCCGCTCTCCCTCCCGGGCCGGGCAGCATTGTTTAAGATGTTAGCGCTCCCACGCTTCTTATACGTCCTACAAAACTGCCCCTTCCCCATTCCAGACTCCTACTTTAGGGCGGTAGACAGCGAGCTCAGAACGCTACTCTGGGACGGCCGCGCTGCGCGAATTGCTCTCTGTAAGCTGTTCTAGGGCTGGTACGATGGGGGAATAGCCCTCCCCAACCTCAGTCTTTACTATTGGGCCTCCCAGCTTGTAGTGATCAACCAATGGATACACGGTTCTCCTCTTAATCCGGCCTTCCTATTAGATAGAGAACAAACAGGACGCGAAGGCTACCTGGGAGCTCTATACTGCAAACCCACTAAATCCAGATATGTGGGTCCCATGCTACACACGGTGGACGTTTGGCACAGAGCCAATAGGCGGCTGGGCTGGGCTGATAAACTCACCAAGGCATCACCATTATGGTCTGCGCAACGCTTGGGCACCCTCTGCTTCTCCCAGGGCTTCGATCGATGGGACATGATCGGGATTTCTGTGGTTGGAGACCATATCCATAAGGGTAAATTGCTGTCCTTCACTGACCTACAAACTAAATATGCCCTTGCACCCACCGAGCTCTTTAGGTACCTGCAAATTACACACACTCTCCAGACCGCTTTTCCAGACATCGCCTCAATACCTGACACCTCCCCGTTGGAGGACCGGCTACTGTCAGAACCCCTCCTTGAAAAGGCCATCTCCCTTACCTACCGTAAGCTTTGCAATAACCTCCCTGACCCCTTCCTGTCGCTACGGGCCAAATGGGAGTCAGACTTGGGTCCCTTAGATGAAGAGGACTGGCGGTCGGCGCTAATGTCTCCGAGGGAATCGGCCATATGTCATAGGTTTAGGTTAATAATGTAAACAACAAGGACCCCCCTGTTAGGAAAATCAATTCGTAATACAGGGAAATAAACAATGTGAGAGGAGTAATCAAATATTAATACGACAGGGGAGAAAATGTATGGAAAGCACACAACAAAATAGTTAAAAAACAAGATTGCATTTATTCATATGTAAACTTATTCATATTAAAAACGTTTGTTAATAAAAAACATAGTAATCCAAAAATTACATGAACAACTCAATAATACAATGTTTAAATACTTATAACACAATTACATAAAAAATCATAAAACAGTGGCAAACAATGTTAATCGACGCGCGTTTCGGCGTTGTTGGGAACGCCTTCTTCAGGAGCCACAATAAAATCGAAAAAACACAGGAGGCGTGTTCAGTACTTCTCTAAAAGTGCATCAGACCGGGACAACTCACGATCCCTTTCTATTTGTGAGAGCTGGGTGGAAATATACCTCTACGTCAAGACTTGATTTCGTTAATTAAGAGTCGAGCACATGTGTAACAACCTACGGAAGCCGAGCTGACGAAGTCTGTTGGCGTCACACAGCCGTTGTAGGAGGAAAATACCTCGATAAGTAAAATGAGCCCCTCTTTAAGTATATGGACAAGATAGGAATATAGCTATACGCCGGGCTGTGTTTCGTAAACATGAAGGCAAGGGCGTATCAAAACAACTTGTGGGAGCCGCGTTAATGATGTCTGTTTGAGTCCCACAGCCGTTGGGGAAGTAAGGTAACTCGATGTGCCCTTCTTAAAATACGTGAACTGGATAAACAAGTAACTGCCCGTCGGACTTTGATACGTAGATGTGAAGTCACGGACGGTTGCATCAACCTGCGGGAACCACGCTAGGGATATCTGCTGGCGTCCCGCAGCCGTTGGAAAAGGGATTTTGTTGATTGGCTCAATGTCGCAGACAGATGTAACTCTTTCAAACACACAAGATGATGGACGGAACGTTGCACAATGGAATAACATTCACCCCCAGTCACAGATCTGGGTTTAATCCATCGTTATTTTGCTCACCAAGCCACCCCAGTTCAGACATGGCCATATGCAAATCAGTCTTGAACCTGTGCCTCATGGGAACAGTCCAGCCCGAACTGCCAAGCCATGTCTTCCCTGGACCAGAATCAAGCATCCTAGGACCAGTATCTGGCTATCAGCCGTCTTCAGCCAGGATAGCTTGACCCCAGTGGCCTAGTGAGCAAGGGATCCACGTCTGGGCATACCCTTCCCACACAGGGTGAACAGCAAAACACACAAGATGATGGACAGAATGTTGCACAATGGCAAAACATTCACCCCCAGTCACTGATCTGGGTTTAATCCATCGTTATTTTGCTCACCAAGCCACCCCAGTTCAGACATGGCCATATGCAAATCAGTCTTGACCCTGTGCCTCATGGGAACAGTCCAGCCCGAACTGCCAAGCCATGTCTTCCCTGGACCACAATCAAGCATCCTAGGACCAGTATCTGGCTATCAGCCGTCTTCAGCCAGGATAGCTTGACCCCAGTGGCCTAGTGAGCAAGGGACCCACGTCTGGGCATACCCGTCCCACACAGGGTGAACAGCAAAACACACAAGATGATGGACGGAATGTTGCACAATGGCAAAACATTCACCCCCAGTCACAGATCTGGGTTTAATCCATCGTTATTTTGCTCACCAAGCCACCCCAGTTCAGACATGGCCATATGCAAATCAGTCTTGACCCTGTGCCTCATGGGAAAAGTCCAGCCTGAACTGCCAAGCCATGTCTTTCCTGGACCAGAATCAAGCATTCTAGGACCAGTTTCTGGCTATCAGCCGTCTTCAGCCAGGATAGCTTGACTCGAGTGGCCTAGTGAGCAAGGGACCCACGTCTGGGCATACCCTTCCCACACAGGGTGAAAAGCAAAACACACAAGATGATGGACGGAATGTTGCGCAGTGGCAAAACATTCACCCCCAGTCACAGATCTGGGTTTAATCCATCGTTATTTTGCTCACCAAGCCACCCCTGGGGGCCGTTTTTGTTACAGGGCCGTTTTTGCAGCATAGCTGCAAAATCGGCCCTGTACCAAAATCGGCCGAAATCTGGCCCCGGCAAAGAACTCGGCGGCACCTCCAACCCCCCCGAGTGGGGAGGGGTGGGGGGCGGCCGAGCACTTTGCCAGGGCCAGTTGTGGTTCCCAGTCCAGCCCCGACTACGACTCATCTTGGACCAGAAAGTGAATCCAAAGAAAAGAAGAACCCCTCTGCAAGCCAAAGGCAACTCAAGTACTCCCTTGGACTAGACGCTGCTAATCTTCTCACCTGCTGGGGAGAACTGCCCGCTGAGGACCATTGCCTGCCCGGTTGCGGTGGTGTTTTTTGCCTGCCACGGTCCCGCTCGCACTGCCATCAGCGTAGCGGGACTACAGTTCCCAGGAGTCCCGGAGGCAACGCCTGATTGCGTCATCAATTAGCACCAGGAGGCGCTCAAATTCGCGGGCAGACACACGCAGCGCGGGACGCTGCTAATCTTCTCACCTGCTGGGGAGAACTGCCCGCTGAGCCGCTCGATGGAGGCGCGGAAAACAAGGAGGACCATTGCCTGCCCGGTTGCGGTGGTGTTTTTTGCCTGCCACGGTCCCGATCGCACTGCCATCAGCGTAGCGGGACTACAGTTCCCAGGAGTCCCGGAGGCGACGCCTGATTGCGTCATCAATTAGCGCTAGGAGGCGCTCAAATTCCCGGGTGGAAACACGCAGCGCGAGACACGCGTGGGCATGCCCGGGCGAAGCATCGGCCAAGGGCATCGGCAGGCCCATCCACGCCTGTCATAGCCGGGAGGAGGCTGGGCTGGGCTACCCCTCTAACCTCCACCCCTGGACGTAAAGTAAGCAGAAACACCCCCTATGACTTTGGACCAAAGAGGCATTGTGTATTTTCTACGCATGAGGGGCTTATTATTGGAGGAACTACCGGAAATAGTATAATTGTTTGGTCGATGCAAATGTCAGTTATAGCCTAGCTTAATTGTTAATTGTTTGAAAAATCCTTTATTAAGCACTTTAGTAAGGTTGTTACCCAAAAATCTATCAAGAGTGCAATATTAAGTGGGGACTATGGCTGCCAAACATAATGAGTGGGTCAAAAGACAGGGGGAAGTGTGGCAGGCACTCTGGATGCCTTTTTGATCAGGGCTGGGTCTCTACTCCAGCATGAGATATTTCTAACCGAGAAAAGGCTCTTGTTAGGAGTATATGCAGATCAAAAAAGATCTTCATTGGGAAACATCCGATTGGCCAAGTCACCTGTGGTAGCGGTACAATCCGCAACCCCCTTAAATATAGACCCTCTAGAACGGTCACAGGGGTATATGGTGGGCATAGCACAGAGCCTGACCCTGGATAGGAGAAGTAGGAATAACCCAGGCCCTGTGGAGAGTATCATCTCCCAGAATGACCCTCTGTATGATGCGACACATGATAGGATTGTGCCCCCCCCAAGTTTGCACAATCTGCACTGTCCTTTCGACCAAATTCCATCTAATGCTAAACCCCATTCTCCCATTGATAAAGGGGAAGCCTGTGATTCCCGATCAACCCGATTAACTAGGCCTAAGAGGAGGCCAGGGATTGTATCGGTGCAGCAGGTGGTTTGGGAGAACCATTGGCAAAGCGTACAAGGGGTGGCCTAGCGACACGGGTTGAAAAACAAGGCTAAAGGGAAAAGTAAACAACAGAAGGGAAAATCACCCGGAACTCCGGACACTGGGGAGGCCCAGGAAGGAAATCCTGATGTGATCGAGCAATCTGACATGGGGGGTACCCAGGCTTTTTGGGAGCCTATGGAATCATTAATATCAACCATCCTCGCTCCATTTTGGTCTAAGCTAGGGGTCATTGAAGATAAAGTTGCCTGTTTGGCAAAAGCCCTTGAAGCAAAGGATAGTACAAATTTATTGAATGCCCCTGGGGAAGGCAGTGAATCTACTACTCATTTGGGAAGCATAGAACCAGGGGGGACTCTGGGCAAACAAATGACCCTCAAGGCTGCCGATTACTCGAACGGCAGAAAATCGACCCCAAATTTATCAACGGTGGGTGGGAGTTTGTACTCAGGTGGGCAGCCATTGGTATCTGGCAATACTCATTAGGGGTCAGTCCAGCACATTTTCTCTCACTGTATAGGTGTCCCACACCAGCAAAGCTTAAATGACCCGTCTGGGTCTTTGAACGCCCCCCTGCCTGGTCAAGATAGTGGCCAGAATAGTTGAACTAATAATACTTTGATGAAACCAGCCCAAGATACTATCGATTTACCACCAGCTGCGGCCCCTCTTGTTGTAGTCCTGGCTGGTGTCCCTCCACTGAGATCAGATCAAATTGAATCCTGGTCTCAGCTAAAAAATAAAATTGTGGATTGGCTGACCAGACATAAAGGCTTTAGGCCTTTTTTAGAGAACAACATTTTGATGGTGCATAGAGTGGCATGGCTAGGTAAATCACAAAAAAAGATGGGGGGGGGGGTTGTGTTATTGTTAATTTTATAAGACCTGTAGTTGTTCAAACAATCCTTGAAGCACAAGATCACTTTTCAGCCGCTACTTCTATAGTGGCCCTCCCACTGGGCTACTTTTATAGGCCCTTTGTGAGGCCACAAGGGGAGTTTACTCCGTTCATTACGGTCTCAAATAGATTTGAGGCCTTGTCCAATTTAGACGAACAAGGTTGACTGCAAGCCATGGATGCACCTATTGTGATGTAACCAATAATTGGGACATTGGCAGAAAGGGAATCCCCAACCTCAATGCCTGACCTTGAACTAGTGGTCTCACACCAGATTGTATTGCCAAATGCCATGAACACAGCTGATTTGGAAGTAAAACAAACGGGGCAGACTGTATCCGAGAATAAAGTAAATATTCTCTCATGGAATATTGCCGGGTTACGGAAGAAAAGAGGGGACACGAACTGGGAGGCTTTTCTGTCAATGCATCACATTATTGCTCTGCAGGAAACCTGGGACTCAAATGATTCCTACTTTCTGGACGGGTATTGTTCATTTAGAAAAGATGCTGAACCATCTGTAATGGGGAGATCCAGGGGGGGTCTTCTGTTATTGTTTAGCCTTAAACTATTGTATAGGCCTGAGCTGATAGTGACAAGCTCCCCAAATATTTTAGCTGGTAAACTCGTAGGTGACAATCTTCCAGCTATGTTGGTGGTTAATTTTTACAATTCTTTTACAAGAATAGACGATTTCGAGCATTTAAGAGCATTGTCTATTTTTTGGGACAATTATGAGGCCAATGATGAGAGGTGCTACCATCTTTTAATTCTTGGCGATTTTAATATTCATGTTTGTCATTTGAACTGCATGCAAGGTATTGAAGATGAGTACGGCCCGCAGGGGGTAACCCATTTTGAACACACGAAGAATGGGGCGTACCTGGAGAGTCTTTTATCTGCCTACTATTTGTTTTGCCTAACACAATTGGCAATGTTGTGCCCTGTCCCAACCTACACAGGGCAAGGTCACTGCAGTACTATTGACTATATTTTAGTTTCATGCCCTTTGATGGATTTAATAGGCTCATTTTGCGTTACATCGAGTGGTCTGAGTGATCATAATCCCCTTATCATGGATATTAAAATTCCGGCCCTTGTAAATGTGAAACCCTTGGTACCTATTTCTAACTCTAATATATCTGCCAAAGATCAGGGTCGAATGCTAAGATGGAAGGTAATTACCCTAGTTGATTTTCTTGATAATTTATACAGTAGCCAATCTGAGGATTTGACTTTATGTTTAAATGCGGACTCTGAGCCAACGGTAATTCTAGGTGCCTTTGAGCGTATAACAAAACAGGTCGCGGCTAACTTGGCTTCTCGTGGTAAACCAAGGCCAAAGAAACATAAAAACTGGTTTGACCAAGCTTGTATTACTGCACATACTGCACTCCTGGGGGTGTTGAAAGACCCTGTAAGGGATATTAACATGATTGCATAGGCCAGAGGGCTTATAAAAATGCAACTAAAACACGAAAGAACCAGTTAAAAGAGATGGCTTGGGATGAACTCAGCCAAGTGAGTGCTCTGACAAGCAGTACCCAATTCTGGAGAGTGATTAACAGCCCATTATTTGACGAGACGGCCAACACTGTCAAAGACTGTCTTATCCCCCCAGAAAGGTGGGTGGAACACTTTAGTGGTCTATACACTGATGTTAGCCAGCCACTGCTTACTCCACATGGGGAAATCATTCAGGCCCCAAAAATCATATTCACTGAGGAGGAAGTTATGGAGGCGATTGTGTCTACATCAAAGGGGAAAGCACCAGACACAGATGGGGTGCCAGGCTGATCTTTATAGGGCAGACCCCATTGCATGGGCGAGGATTTTAACTCTTGTTTTTAATGCTGCGACCAAAGTTGTTTTTCCAATGTATTGGGCTAAAGCAGTCATAATCCCAATATTTAACAAGCATTGGAAATGCAATAGGTCTCGCAGCATTAGAGTTTGTGCTTTTAGAATTGTTTATGGTTTTTTTTTTTTAAATCTTTAGCATTTTTGTTTCCTGTAGGCAATGCTAAAGAATTACAAAGAAAAAAAGCCATAAACAAATCTAAAAGCTCTAACTCAAATGCTCCGAGACCTATTGCACTGTGTGAGGGTGAGGGGTTGAGGGTGAATGCAATAGGTCTCGCATTAGGAAAGTTTGACCTATTGGTATTGTAAATGACACATTTTGTATTTATGTGTTGGTTTTGAAAATAGCAAAATTAATAGCTTTGTCATTTACAATGCCAATAGTTTTAACTTTCGCAAATGTGACACCTATAGCATTTGTAATGCAATATGTGTTGTATTTACGTGACTTAGATGTATTGATATTACAAATAACAATGGCTTTTAATTTTTTAAATAATTAATACTTAAATAAAAGGTATTGTAATTTATAATGGCAATAGCTTAAACTTTTGTAAATAACTTTTGTGAAGATTATGTTCAGTGTATTTTATTGTGACAAAAATCCAAGAACAGAAGTGAAAAAATGTAACATCTTTTTATGACATTTTGTAATAAAGCTTGAAACATTGACAGAACATATTTGAACCAGTTGTTGTTGAATGGTTGCACAGATTGATGCTGTGGTGGCGCTGAGTGATGTTGTGGTGGCAACGAGTGAGGGCGGTAGAGTGAGGGTGGTAGAGTGAGGGCGGTAGAGTGAGGGTGTGAGGGCGGTAGAGTGAGGGCTGTAGCATGAGGGTGGTAGAGTGGTAGAGTGAGGGCGGTAAAGTGGTAGAGTGAGGGTGGTAGAGTGAGGGCGGTAGAGTGGTAGAAGTACAGGCTTACCTGACTCTTCGCATGCACCCATTCAGTTGTTGGCCTCTCAGCTGAGTCTGCCAACTAGACAACAAAGTGGAGGTGGGGCGGTTAACTAATGAGGCAGTAAAAAAAAAAGTGCGTTCTGAATTAGTGAGACCGTGGCAGAAGTGCAGGCTACCTGACTCTTCGCATGCACCCATTCAGTTGTTGGCCTCTCAGCTGAGTCTGCCAACTAGACAAAAAAGTGGAGGTGGAGCGGTTAACTAATGAGGCAGTAAAAAAAAATGCGTTCTGAATTAGTGAGACCGTGGCAGAAGTGCAGGCTACCTGACTCTGAACTATCCCACAAAGTGGGTCATCACACTGCCCTCCAAAAACTAACAAAGGGAGCTAAGCATGAATGCCGAGAGGCGAGTGAGATACTAGCGCTGCCTGCTCTGTAAGCATTAGAAACAAAAGTGCGTGGCAGAAGTACAGGCTACCGGACTCTTCGCACGCACCCATTCAGTTGTTGGCCTCTCAGCTGAGTCTGCCAACTAGACAAAAAATCTCAATTTACTAAACTACCCATAAAACGGTAATGGGATCCATGCCTCGTGCGGCGGGGATTATTCAAGCAGAGTCCCGCTCGCGGGCAGATGTCAGAGGGGGCGGGGGTGGGATGCGCGCGCTCTGGATGAAGTCGGCCGAGCTCTTCCTGAGCCCTCGGGTCCCGCTCGTGCAATCAGGACATGCCGTGGATCACATAACATGAGCAAGACCAGCAAGTAGCACAAATTGATGCGGAGACCACAAGACGCAGCCGAGGGCCTGAGTGCATTTCTTCTTAGAGGGTGGATTTTAAGTGAAGCACGTAGGAGGTTACCATGGGTAACATGAGGGAATGAGGTAGCATGAAATGGAGGAAATCAAGCAGAGTCCCGCTCGCGGGCAGATGTCAGAGGGGGCGGGGGTGGGATGCGCGCGCTCTGGATGAAGTCGGCCGAGCTCTTCCTGAGCCCTCGGGTCCCGCTCGTGCAATCAGGACATGCCGTGGATCACATAACATGAGCAAGACCAGCAAGTAGCACAAATTGATGCGGAGACCACAAGACGCAGCCGAGGGCCTGAGTGCATTTCTTCTTAGAGGGTGGATTTTAAGTGAAGCACGTAGGAGGTTACCATGGGTAACATGAGGGAATGAGGTAGCATGAAATGGAGGAAATCTAGAAGGTTATTAACGGAAGCCGAGCTGCAGGTTACTTTGGCAGTGAGGCAAATGCTGTTTAAATAAGAGTGTCCGGAAATATAAACTCACTCTAAAGAAATAGGTAGAGGCTGCAATTCTCAGAGTAATGAGCTCAGAATGCAAAACAAGACGGAGGGAAGAGAGGGGAGGGGGGAGGAGAAATGCGACACGGCGGGAAGGGGAGGGGGCGTAGCGGGTAAAACAAGACGCACGTGCAGGCAGGATGACTCAGGGGAGGGGGCGGAGGGGGACAGAGCGGCATGTGGGTGTGAAGAAGCCGGGCCTTTGAAGTGAAGCTAAGCTTCACTTCAAAGGTGTCGGAGGAATGCGGGCGGCTGTGCACGCGCTTTTAAGCTCAATGCACATGCGCATTGAGCTTAAAAGTCACGGGCACTGCAAGGAATCGCCACGATTCCTTGCAAGTTAGATAAAGAGTCGATGAGCCCCTATAGTCTCGCTTGCTCGATGCGCATGCGCATCGACAGGCGAGACCTAAAAAGGGCTCAAGAGAGGACCCGGCCTGTTATAGGCCAATTTCTCTCCTGGACTCTGCAGCCAAGATTATGGGGAAAGCCGTGCTAGCCCGCCTTACAGACTGGCTGGATAAGAATTGTATAGTCTCGGATTTACAGTATGGGTTCAGACAGGGAAAGGGCACGACGGGCCAATGTCTTAATTTACATCTTATTATAGGGAAGTACATGGTTGCTAAGCAGGGGGACATCCATTTAGCTTTTATGGATTTGTCCACTGCTTTCGACCTTGTAAACAGGCAAAAGCTTTGGGCTTCCCTTTATAGTATTATTATTATTAGTAAATTTATAGAGCGCCTGGTTACACTAACTAGTGTGTCCCCGCGCTATAACTGGCCCCAATTAACTCGTTCCTACAAGATCTTTGTCAGCTAGTCCGGTGTCACCTTAGTCCTAGTCTTTTGGGAACAGGAGGGTCTTTAGCTGTTTGCGAAATGCCTGCTCTGATGTTTCCAAACGAAGCGTCTGTGGGAGTTTATTCCATTGTTGGGCAGCCATGACTCTAAAGGAGTGACCGCCCATTTTAACTCTGCTGAACTTAGGAACAGATACTCGTCCCGTCCCGTATGATCTCAACTGACGGGTTGGACGGTAAGGGCTTAGCAGATTATGGAGATAGGTAGGTCCTTTCCCTTGTAAAATGCGGTGTCCTACACAGAGAGCTTTGAATGTCACTCGCTCCCTAATGGGTAACCAGTGCAGGGATTGGAGGTGCCCTCTTAGAAGAGGCCCTCCTGGGCAGCAAGAGAATCAGGCGGGCCGCCGCATTCTGCACCCGCTGCAGCCTTTGAATACATTTTGCACTGGCCCCCAGATACAGTACATTACCGTAATCTAATCTGGACACAATTAAGGCGTGGACCATGGTTTTTTAGGCAGGTAGAGGGAGTATATCCAAAGTCTTCCTCAGGACCCTCAGGATGCCAAAGCAGGTCCCTGCCAACTGTTTGGTCTGTTGCTTGAATGAGATCTTGTTATCAAGCCATACCCCCAGATTTCTCACTGAGTTACTGGGGGTCGGTAGGGGACCCAGCTCAGAGGGCCACCATACCGAGGTCCATACTGATGGAGCCTTCCCTACAATCAGAACCTCCGTCTTATTGCCATTAAATTTAAGGCAGTTACTTGCCATCTATGCAGCAAGCTGCTGCAGACATAAGATAGAGTTAGCGGCCGCCAGTTCATTCGATTGTGTCAGGGTTACGACCAATTGTGTATCGTCAGCATAGGTCACAGCCTTTACTCCAAAGGAGTCAGTTATTTTTGCCACGGGAGCCACGTACAGATTAAAAAGGGTTGGGCTCAGGCTAGATCCCTGTGGCACTCCCTGCTTTAAGCTGATGCTCTTAGAGCGAAATGACCCCTGTGCAACTTGGAAGCTCCGGTCAGACAAAAAGGACTTCATCCAGTCCCATGCCTTACCCACCACCCCTCCACTCTTCAGACACTGTAGCAGTGTGTGGTGAGCTACAGCGTCAAAGGCGGTGCTGAGATCAAGCAAAATCAGTGCCGCCGTTTGACCCTCGGCGGCATATTTCCGAAGCATCTCGGTAGATGCCAAAAGTGCTGACTCTGTTGAGTGGAGGGCGCGGAAGCCCAATTGTGTGGGGTGTAGCAGTCCGTTAGCCTCAATATACGCCGACAGCTGGTTATTCACAACCTTTTCCGCAATCTTAGCAAAATACGGCAGGAGTGAGATCGGTCGTAGATTATCGAGGTTTTCCATGCTCAGGTTGGGCTTCTTCCTCAAGGGGAGGACCACTGCCTCCTTCCATGTTTTCGGCACCTGCCCTGTGTTAAAAGAGAGCTTCAATAGCTCTCTAATAGAGGGCTCGAGGATGTCCAAACTGCCTTTCAGTGCTTTAGGCATGGCCGGGTCCTTCGGGGAACCTGATTTGATGTTATTTGCAATATCACACAGGACTTCCTTAGAAGGAACCTTAAAACTTTTGAGACCCTCTCCCACAAAGGTGGTAGAGGTTGCTTCGTTGGGACATTCCTCCCTAGCTGTCTCCGGGAAGGAGGAGTAGATTTTTTCCACCTTTTGAGCAAAGAACTCTGCCACCTGATTGCAGACCCCCTCTGACCCACTTCTTGGGGCTGCCGTACTAGAGAGATCAGATATCTCTTTATAAACTTAGAACAGTTCCTTGACGGAGTTGTGTCTGCTCCCTCGATCCTGCTACAGTAATATATTTTCCAGGCTTTCCTGATTAGGGCATGGTAGTCCTTAAGTCCAGCCTTATAATCTTTTTTTCTTTCCTCAGAATACCTTTTCCTCCAGTACCTTTCTAGCCGCTTACATTCAGTTTTTTCCCACGTAGTTCAGCATTGAACCAAGGGGCGGATTTAGTCTGTCTCATGGGAGCATTGTGCGACCAAGGCGCCGTACTATCGAGTGCCTCCTTGATTCGTCTATCTAATGCCTCATAGGCTGAATCTATTTCTGTTTCCGTACCTCCCCGGATTCCACTCTGGACGAGGGCAATATTAAAAGCTTCCGTAGAGAAGTTGGCCCATTTCCTGCGTCTAGTTTTAGCTTCTGTCTTACCCAGTATGATCGTCTCAGGTACCACCGCCTTAAATGAGACCATATCGTGATCTGACCAGATCACCGGTGTCGGGGCTTCAACTGACAGCATGTCCCAATTTGCAAAAATAGGATCTAGCAGGTGCCCATGGCAATGGGTGGGGGCTTTGGATTTCAGAGTCAATTGTATAGCTCCTAATTCCTGGCATAATTCCTGCGCTACCCCACTTGTAGGGTCCTCAAAATGGAGGTTCAAGTCTCCTAGGAGTAGGAGTCTCTCATACCTTAGGGCAGGTTGCATTAGGCTGTCTAACAGACTTGCAGCAAAGCGTGCCCCAGGCCCAGGTGGCCTATATACCAAAAATCCTTTTAAGATATGGTTGTGGGCTGCAGAGATGGAAAAGAAACTTGATTCACTATCCATAATATCCACGTTGTCCAGACTGCACTGAAATTCGTGTTGATGGATTATGGCGATCCCACCTCCCCTTCCAGCTGGCCTATCAATCCTACTTATTCCATATCCTGAAGGGAGAGCTTCAAGCACTTCTGGCGCCGAGGTATTATTTAGCCACGTCTCAGTAAGAAAAAGCACGTCTACTTGTCCATCAGCCAGATGATCATGAATCTCCACCTTGTGTTTATCTAGAGAGCAACAGTTAATCAGGGCGAGAATAAGTGTCTGGCCCCTAACTCTATTCTTCAACTGGTGATTCAAGGCAAAAGGACACTATGAAGGTTTGCGTACAACTTTCCCTGAGGGTAGGGCGAAGAGCATACATCTCCTGTAGGCAAAACACCCTCTAGAGTCAGAGCTAGCATAGGTCGTGGCCCCTGGTCCCGGCCGGGAGCGGATGGGCGTAGACGGGCTTGCCTTTGGCGCGCAATTGGCGCCCCCGCTGCGTTGCCGGTTGGAGGCAGTCATTTATCCCTGACGCGCAACATCCAGCCCGCTACCTGTTTCCTACCCCCAAAATGGCGGTAGTCTTAGCTTGCTTGCCTCCAGGCTCCCCCGTTCAGCTCCTATCTCGGCTGAGCGGTGGGTGAGGCTGCGTGCAGAAGGTGAGTGCAATTTTAAAAAAGAATTTCCGTGCAATTTTTTAAAAAAAGAGTCTTTGGTCCACAACTCAATAGATAGCGTATTTCACACACACAAACAAGATAACCTCCCGCCTTCCGCCTCAGGTGTCAATCAGGCATCCACGAGCGTGCAGCACAGGGTGGTATTTATCCCTGACGCGCAACAACTAGCCCGCTACCTGTTTCCTACCCCCAAAATGGCGGAAGTCTTAGCTTGCTTGCTTGCCTCCAGGCTCCCCCGTTCAGCTCCTATTTCGGCTGAGCGGTGGGTGAGGCTGCGTGCAGAAGGTGATTGCAATTTTAAAAAAGAATTTCCGTGCAATTTTTCAAAAAGAGTCTTTGGTCCACAACTCAATAGATAGCGTATTTCACACACACAAACAAGACAACCTCCCGGCTTCCGCCTCAGGAGTCAATCGGGCATTCTGGACTGGAACCTGCTCTGATATCCTTCCTGGCAGCTATCCATGAAAATACTTCGGCAGCGGTCCGATATAATGAGAATGGTAGCCTAACAGAAGCATGGCCAGTTAAACAAGGGGTGCGACAGGGGTCTATTCTTGCCCCCCAGTTGTTTACGCTCTACATTAACAACCTGGGAGATGCTTTAATTTCATCTTGTAAGGATGTCCCAAGAGCTGGCTCAAAAATGATCCCTGCACTATTGTATGCAGACAATGCAGTTTTGGTGACAAGGACGGCACGAGGGTTAGAATCTCTTTTAGATTGTTTTATTGATTTTATGGACTCTCTAGACTTAATAACAAATCTTAAAAAGTCACACTATGTCAATTGGTAGGAGACGGGCCAAAAAGGTTAAATTTTATTGTAAAGGTCTAGAGCTTACGAAAGTCCCGGCCTTCCCATATCTAGGGGTTCTTTTTGACGAAAGAAGATCATGGGTTACACAGCGTGTGCACAAAAGGAATACCCTTGCTAGGGCGACTGGGGCTCTGCTAGGGTTCGCAAAACGGTTAGGTTCTAAGCCACTCTCGGCCCTCATGAAAATTTATAATGCCAAATGTATCCCAATGGTGTTGTATGGGAGTGAGGTATGGGGCTACACAGAGTCTAATGATATTCAAACAGCAGAAAGCGTTTTCTTTCGTAATCTGTTGTCGCTCCCAGCCTCCGCTGCAACTTTTAATATTCATGAGGACCTTGGTGCTGGTTTTATCTCAGATCAGATTGCTGTAGCCCCATTATTATGTTGGTTAAGAATTTGGGCACAGCAGCCACCTAATCTAAACCAATTGATTATTCAGGATTGTATGTCATTAGACAAAGGTCTTGACATCCCGTGGATCCGTTATATTAAGATCCAAATGGACTCACTGGGCAGTCCCGATTTGTTTCTGAACCCTAGAGCTCTCGGTAAGATGGCAATTAAAGCCATGAAGTCTCAGTTCCTGAGTAGGGCGATGGTGATAAGAGAGGAAGGGGAACTGGCAAAACCCTCAGTCAGGAGTTTTGTTATGTTGAGTTCAGGTAGAGAAATTCAGTCATACATGACTTACATAAACAAACCATATCATCTGTTTGTGTTAATAAAGTTTAAGTATAACATGCTCCCATGGCTTTTGTCCTTCCCAAAAGGCTATTCTAAGGAGGGGTCTCTGGGTCCCTGTGACAATTTCTCTGAGCAGAACACCCTTCATATGGTATTTTTCTGTGACTTTTATGTTTTACTACGTAAGAAATGTTTTTGCCATTGTTAAGGGGCTGTAACTTTGAGCAAGTTAGGCCAGCGTTAGCCTACTTGCAAACGCTAGGGTCCACAGTTGTGTGATTTGGGGTAGCCAGTTATATCTCAGGGGCAATCAGGCAAAGGAACAAATTAAAGTTATAGCACTGACTGTCTTCTTCTTTTTTTGTAATCATGTAATGAAATATTGACTTTTTTTTAAAATGGAACATTTTGTTGTGTGACCATCTTGTTTACAAAATATTGATCTTTTAAATGGAAAACTTGCTGTGTGACAAACCTTTTAACTTATTTATTTGAACGCCAAGTGCCCTTTTTGAGGGTGGAATGTGATATATTTGGCTTATGTATTATACCATATGTTTGTTTATTTGTAATGTGTTATTGATACTATAAAATTTAGACCTGTGCTTTGATGGTTTTAAATTTTAACAGAATAAAGCTAACTTTTGACTTTTGAATCCAAAGAAAAGAGGAACACCTCTGCAAGCCAGAGGCAACTCAAGTACTCACTTGGACTAGAGGTGCTAGTCCCCGGCAACGGTGAGCAGCACCTGGATACAAAGAATCACTGGTGAGAGGGCCTGCCAAGCGACTCGCCCAAAAGTAAATGATCTAGAGCACTGTGGGCAATGTAGTCCTGATCTCCAGCTAATTTCAGGAGCTACCTTTTTTCCCCCCTACAGCAGGTCATTGAAGTGACCGAAGACTGAACTTGGTGTTACCAAGTATTGTTAGTCGGACTACCACCACCTTTATTCAACGCTGTGCCTCAAGGGAACCCTTCAGGATCTTCAATCCAAAGCCCTTATGTACTCGTTGTTGAGAGTTTGCACCCCCTTCCTCACCAGCACCGTCTTAGCAGTAAAGTCAGCATGCTCAGCTCGCGTATTTAGCACCAGGGACAGCCAGGACTGCTCTGCACCCAGGCCCTACGAGCCAGGTAAAATTCAACTGATTGTCCAAGCCTGGGACGGGCCTCACCTTCACACCCAGTAGTTTCCACTGAACTTGACAAGCAAGTGACCAACTAGTCTATTTCCCCATTGACTGCAACATTAATATTTTGCTAGAGTAAAATGCACTGATTTGTTTCCCCTTTAAAAATCTATAATTGTGAACCCAGAGAGACCTATTCATAGAGTGATATACCAGTGCTATCTGCATCACTGAATGTTCAGCACCCCATCCATGAGTGAAAGTATAACGTATACTTGTTTATACCTCCCACAGGTGAAAGGAGAATGAAGTAAAAAGTACCGATAACCTGTTTGACTTTTTACTTTGAGTAAGGATTGCCTTGTCATTTTCCTGTTTTCTAAGTTTATGATACCGTTTTGTGTTCCCTACATAGGTTTTGTTACATGAACAAATCAGTACATAAATCATGTTTGTTGTTTAAAAATGTTTGTGTTCCAAATCACTTATCTCTCAATGGTGTGGACTTTTTAGCCTGTAAATGAGATAAAATTCCCCAAATGTTGCCATTACCTTAACAAACAAGATTCAGGTATTTAATATACTATGAATCCTTACACCACTACCGCTAACTTTATTGCCCTCACCATTTTCCAAATGGGGGCACTCTCAGTATCACACTATATTAAAAACCGGCAGAGAGAAATCTCCTCTTACTTGTGCGAGTCACTATCATTGGAGGCTCAAGGATTTCTTCCCCTTTAGGCAATTTCTGAGATTACGCAGGAATGTCCCAGAAAAGGAAATTGTATTTAAATAATCGGAAAACTCGTTGGTTGTCCGATTGATCAACACTACCCGAATCCATTACCAAAGAGGGCATTGAAACAGACTAGTTTTGCTCTTGTGAGACTGAGAACCCTTTATTCCCTACTCACAAGAAAGATGCAAATCCTTTGTGTCACCACATTAAATCCTCTGCACAAAAGTTGATGGGAGGAATGCTTGCAAATAGTCTTGCAAAACCACTGGAAATCGCTCAGAGCAGTGTTCCAAACCAATGTGTTGTTGCCCACTGTGCCACCTCAGATTATACTGAGTCACATGTAAATTAGCCTTGCCACTGCTCTAAGCCAAAGCATGGCTGTACCTGAACACAAGCAACCCAAACGTGGAACAGTGCTCATTGTGCCACTGTAGTCAAGCTACACCTGAATAAAGAGGCCCAACTAAGGGAAACGGGGGCTTTCCCCTCCCCAATAGATGTGCAAACTGGGAAGGACAAAAATTCAACATATAACAAATCAACATCAAAATGCAACTAGTGTCTTTCAGCGTGCAATAAATTAACTCCCTAGATAAAACACATCAAATTCAACATGCTACACCTCGACTTCAGCATGCAATGAACCAGGTTCAGCAAACAACAAGTAGACTTCACCATGCAACCGGTGTCCTGCAGCATGTAACAGCTCAACATCCATCAAGTGAGTTTCAGCTTGCAACAACTCACCTTCCAAGATACAACAACTCATCTTCGTCTTGCACAATTCAGATACAGCAAATAACAAGTAGACTTCAGAAGGCATTTGCTTAGCTTTAGCAGGCCTTAACTGAATCGAACATCATGGGGGAAACGGCAAGACTTTGGCCAGCAACACTCAACTGCAACAAAATGTTGACCATTGCCAGGATGGGGAAAGATTTCAGCACATAATAACCTAGCTTCTGACTCCAATTTCACAGGACAGTGAGAATTATTGTGAAGGGAATTGTTGGTAATATGCCCTTTCTTCAGGTTTACTCTGAAGTTCTTGGCCTTTTTGATGAACCCTGTTTTTGCTGCCTATGGAACTCTGTGCTTTTAAATCTGCTAACCAGTGGTAAAGTACTTGTGTTCCTCGTTTCAGCATGGTAAAATTGGTTTAACTGATATTTGTGAGGTGCAACCTATGCCTAGACAGTATTAACAAATGTAAAAATGATATAATAATGAAGTAATACCACCACTAAATTTGCAGCACAATTTGCCTGTTCTTGCTGCATAATTTAGTCGACCCAACCACATAATTCTGCCCACCCCTGCCACATAATTCCAGTGGTCTAGACTGTGACAGAGTAAAGCATGACTCCAGGCTTTCCCCTGGAGCCTTGCTGTGCCGTTTTTAAACTGCCAATGCCACCTGTCAAAATAAACCCTTTTAACAGGCCCAAAAAGTATTTTTAAATATTTATGTCACCCCTAAGGAGGCCTCATTTCCCATAAAAGCAGGGTGCATGGTATTTAAAAATAGCACATGTAAACGTTTATTGTTAAACATGTCCTTACAGTGAAAAGGACCATAATACTAGTTTCACTGTCGCAGGGTTAGCTGTTCCATAGGAAAGCAATGGGTACAATATTAAGTTTAATAAATGGTATCTTTGCCTAGGAAACAGCTAGAGAAATATTTCAAGGACTAATTTTAATAGTTAGACAAAATTCAATTTAATGTTAAGTCGAATGTAGTTTAACTATTACAGAAAGAACATTTTCTTTGCCTTTTGACTGCCTATTGCTTCTAAGGCCTTACAGTGCATTTCAACTATCACCTAGCAGCTGATGGGTCCTCTGTGGTCATGTGTGAACTGCTCCCAGGAGCAAACAATTAGCAAACCTGAATGGGCAGAGATGACCCACCTGAACCTGAATGAATATGCAAGGGAATCTAGGAGGGTGCTCTTTGACATAAAAGGGGCCAGTCCTGCTTTTAATGCCACATCCCGCTTGACAGGTCTACTGGGGGTTTTCATATGATACTTGTGACACCCCTCAAACTGGCCACAGCTGTCACATGTAAATGTTAGCTGACACTTGGGCATGGGCCTTCTTTTGTCCTGCCAGTCAGTCAGGCCACAATCACAGTGGGACTCTCTGACATTTCAGTGGTTCAGCCTGATTGACAGGTCTGCTGGGTGAACATATAACATTTGGGATTCACTTCAAAGGATGATAACAGAATGCCAAAACATGTTCTGTGTATCCCCTGTCTTGTTGCTGAAAGCTCAGCTTTGATTGTGCAAGACTACTACCTCTCTGAGTTTGTTGGGAGACCAGGGACTGCCTAAAACTGGATTTTAGTGTTATGTGTGAGAAAACAACAGGATCACCATAGTACACTCCCCACACATACACCCAACCTTTAGAGCCAATGTTTAGTGTGGCTAAATACTTTGGCCATCCCAAAGTGGATAGGGTTAGCTCCAGGAACCTATACCCCATTGGTTAGGGCATACCAAAGAGTCATTCTCACCCACTAGGTAGTGCCAGGCATAAATGTAGCACTTCCAGGCACCCACTTGAGAACACTCCTGGGCCTGAGGTAAATCATAAGAGGGCTGAACCTGCTGTCTGCAACCTTATAAGAGCCCTGGAGGTCTTTACTGCTCTCTCTCTTGTACCCAAGACAAAGAAGTGGATTCAAAGGGTCATAAAGTTGACTTTCTGTTAATGCTACAGGGAGACAACAAGCTTCAAGAGACATTTTCCTGCAACTGCCCAGCTGACCAGTGGCAACTGGATCTGGACTGGACTCTCCCATTAGACTCTTCCTGCACCCTGTGTGTTTCTAAGTGTCTCCCCTGAGGTTTTGGGGAGAGGGAGCTCGGGGGGCTTTAGAAGTGTACTCCTGTGGTGGATTGGGAGTTAAAGGACTAAACTCATAAAGTAAAATCTTTGACCAGGACAAGCCTGGTTAGTGTATCTGACAGCGATCCACCACGGTCAGCGTTAAGTTGCACCTAGGTCCTATTTTACTGGAGCCATTGGGTGTCATTGTCTTTTCGTGCTTCTTGTCCTCTTTCTACTTAAAACATTCCTATCTTCGGTCCCCCTTATTGGATTTTTGTAATGTTGTTGGAATTTTGTTTAGTTCATTTTACTCTATTTTCATCCATAAGTCTGAAGCCATTCTATCTGCAGAAATGTCAGATTTAAAGAAAAAAGTAAATACCTCAGGCTTTTGAAATCCCAGAATGCCATTGGAATATGTGAAACATTGAAGATATAGATTATTTTAACTGGTTACTAAGGTTGACTTTACACCTCTTTCGTACAGCGAGTAGGTAGTTTGAAAACAGTAAGAGCTAAATATCACTACAGCTCTATATATTAATTAGCTTCAGAATGTAACATATTGCCAAGAGTTAGAAACTTCAGTGTATGTATATTTCGTGAGAGAAATCAGAAGCCCGAAGAACGAGTTCTGGTCAGGCGGTCCACTAAATACAGCAGAACAGACGTTTCAACGTCGTGTTAGCACCGTCGGTATGCCAAGCCGAGAGCTCCCCCTAGTGGCTACTGCTGAAACTTACAAGAGAAGCCACTTCAACACGCCGGAGGAATACAATAGTCGTATGCGTATTACATTTGTGATTATTCATTTGCTTAGTTGGCTTATGAAGAGCTTCCCAAAACGCTGTACATACATTTCGGAGCGGATAATGTAGAAAGATGCGATAGCAAAATAACAAAAATCAGAAATCGTAAAAGAGAATTCGTGAATAAAAGGGTACACATTATAAGAAATTAATCAAGCGTTTGTATTTTGATTGATACCATTATCAAATAAAAAGGAAACACACGAGTGCTTTTATAGCTGTCCCTCGATCCTGTTGTCGTTAAGCACAAACTAGCAGAGGTTGGCTGGTGACCACTTTAGAGTCTCAAAGGGGAGACACACTACCCCACATAAACAAGTGATGGGGTCACCCTCAAACAGCAGTTGTGAGGAGATTGTGAGTAAATATGAATTTATAAATGTAATACATTATGCATTTATATCTGAGCAACCCCCTCACCCCAGAGATGCCAATGACAGATAACGACTGTAAGCCTTCCGCTTGGACTACGTGCTTTGAGCGAAATTTCAAACAAGCATTGGAAATGCAATAGGTCTCGCAATAGAATAGTTAGACATTTTTCTTTTTGCAAATGGAAGAGTGGCGTTGGGTGGATGAGTAGCGTTGCGTGGATGAGTGGCGTTGCGTGGATGAGTGGCGTGTGTGAGTGGCGTTGCGTGTGTGAGTGGCGTTGCGTGTGTGAGTGGCGTTGCGTGTGTGAGTGGCGTTGCGTATGTGAGTGGCGTAGCGCGTGTGAGTGGCGTTGCGTGTGTGAGTGGCGTTGCGTGTGTGAGTGGCGTTGCGTGTGTGAGTGGCGTTGCGTGGATGAGTGGTGTTGGAATGCAATAAGTATCGCATTAGAAAAGTTGTAGTTATTGGTCTTGTAAATGACATAAAAAATTTTTTTTTGCGATGTTAAAATTGCTATATTGATGGCTTTGTCATTTACAATGCCAATAGTTATAACTTTTGCAAATGTGACACCTATAGCATTTGGAATGCAACATGTTTAGTATTTACGTGACTTATATGGCAGCTCTGGTCGTTATGCTACATCTCTAGATAGTTTTATCTTCCGCAAATGTGACACCTATTGTAACACAATATGTGTTGTGAGGGTGAGTGAGGGTGAGGGGATGAGGGTGAGGTGATGAGGGTGAGGTGTTGAGGGTGAGGGGTTGAGGGTGAGTGAGGGTGAGGGTGAGTGAGGGTGAGGTGTTGAGGGTGAGGCGTTGAGGGTGAGTGAGGGTGAGGCTGAGGTGTTGAGGGTGAGTGAGGGTGAGGAGTTGAGGGTGAGTGAGGGTGAGTGAGTGTGAGGGGTTGTGGGTGAGTGAGGGTGAGGATGAGTGAGGGTGAGGGGTTGAGGGTGAGTGAGGGTGAGGGTGAGGGTGAGTGAGGGTGAGGGTGAGGGTGAGGGTGAGTGAGGGTGAGGCTGAGGGGTTGAGGGTAAGTGAGGGTGAGTGAAGGTGAGGCTGAGGGGTTGAGGGTAAGTGAGGGTGAGTGAGAGTGAGGGTGAGTGAGGGGTTGAGGGTGAACGGTTGAGGGTGAGTGAGGGTGAGGGTGAGGTGTTGAGGGTGAGTGAGGGTGAGGGGTTGAGAGTGAGTGAGGGTGAGGGGTTGAGGGTGAGTGTGGGTGAGGGTGAGTGTGGGTGAGGGTGAGTGTGGGTGAGGGTGAGTGAGGGTGAGTGAGGGTGAGTGAGGGTGAGTGAGGGTGAGGCTGAGTGAGGGTGAGTGAGGGTGAGGGGTTGAGGGTGAGTGAGGGTGAGGGGTTGAGGGTGAGTGAGGATGAGGGGTTGAGGGTGAGTGAGGGTGAGGGGTTGAGGCTGAGTGAGGGTGAGGGTGATTGAGGGTAAGGGGTTGAGGCTGATTGAGGGTGAGGGTGAGGGGTTGAGGGTGAGTGAGGGTGAGGTGTTGAGGGTGAGTGAGGGTGAGTGTGGGTGAGGGTGGGTGAGGGTGAGTGAGGGTGAGTGAGGGTGGGGGTGAGTGAGGGTGAGTGAGTGTGAGTGAGGGTGAGTGAGGGTGAGTGAGGGTGAGGGTGAGTGAGGGTGAGGTGTTGAGGGTGAGTGAGGGTGAGGAGTTGTGAGTGAGGGTGAGGGTGAGTGAGTGTGAGGGGTTGAGGGTGAGTGAGGGTGAGGGTGAGTGAGGGTGAGGGGTTGAGGGTGAGTGAGGGTGAGGGTGAGTGAGGGTGAGGCTGAGGGGTTGAGGGTAAGTGAGGGTGAGTGAGGGTGAGGCAGAGGGGTTGAGGGTAAGTGAGGGTGAGTGAGGGTGAGTGAGGGGTTGAGGGTGAACGGTTGAGGGTGAGTGAGGGTGAGGGTGAGGTGTTGAGGGTGAGTGAGGGTGAGGGGTTGAGAGTGAGTGAGGGTGAGGCGTTGAGGGTGAGTGAGGGTGAGGGTGAGTGTGGGTGAGGGTGAGTGAGGGTGAGTGAGGGTGAGTGAGGGTGAGTGAGGGTGAGTGATTGCGAGTAGCAAAAAAATCGTATGGAGCCTGGGGCGTAGCGCAGGCTCCTGCAGGGGGAGGCTGGGACAGGCTGGGGTACCCCTTGAACTCAATTTCTACGACTATCCCTGAGTTGTGAGAAACTGGTGAGGGGGGGGGATTCGGAAGGACGGGGTGACATCATGTAGATTTACACCATGGCATCGTGCTCCACAGCAAGCGAACGTCTCCCACAAACGCCAACATAGCGCGGCACAAAAACTCGGACTCTTTCCCCTGAGGGAAACGCGCACAGGCCTGCAGAACGGCTTATTTCCACCCTGTCAGAAATGGCACCTCAGCATGTGCCTTCCCTCGTCACTGAACAGGGCATATTGAACAGGGTCGAGGGCTGGAGGGCTGGCAGCTCGTCCTGTTCTCTTCCGTGAATGTCTAGCTGATTTGTCTTGCCAATAAAATATTATTTAACCGGGAGATGGAAACGTGCAGAGAAATGGATAGAGAGTGAGCGGAGACGAATGGAGGTGGGGGCTGGGGAGAGCGAGGGTAGGGAAACAGACAATAGGAAAAAGTAGAAACAGGAAACATGCAGCAATGGAGAGAACACATCAGAAGAGCAGCTGTAAAATGGGATTGCGAGAGGGAAAATGAAAGGACATGTGGGACAGAGGAGAAGAGCACGAGGTGACCCAACAGGAGTAGATGGGTACTGGGGAGACATGACAGAAGTTAGAGATTAAATAGGTGCGACGGGGGTAAGAGGGCTGAGATATAGGGGGGCTTAGAGCGACGGAGATGCAGGGAAGGAGAGTGACGGTCACAGAAGGGGAGAGGTGTATAGAGATGGTGGGAGGCGGAACTATCCCTGAGTTGTGAGAAACTGGTGAGGGGGGGGGGATTCGGAAGGACGGGGTGACATCATGTAGATTTACACCATGGCATCGTGCTCCACAGCAAGCGAACGTCTCCCACAAACGGCAACATAGCGCGGCACAAAAACTCGGACTCTTTCCCCTGAGGGAAACGCGCACAGGCCTGCAGAACGGCTTATTTCCACCCTGTCAGAAATGGCACCTCAGCATGTGCCTTCCCTCGTCACTGAACAGGGCATATTGAACAGGGTCGAGGGCTGGAGGGCTGGCAGCTCGTCCTGTTCTCTTCCGTGAATGTCTAGCTGATTTGTCTTGCCAATAAAATATTATTTAACCGGGAGATGGAAACGTGCACAGATATGGATAGAGAGTGAGCGGAGACAAATGGAGGCGGGGGCTGGGGAGAGCGAGGGTAGGGAAACAGACAATAGGAAAAAGTAGAAAGAGGAAACATGCAGCAATGGAGAGAACACATCAGAAGAGCAGCTGTAAAATGGGATTGCGAGAGGGAAAATGAAAGGACATGTGGGACAGAGGAGAAGAGCACGAGGTGACCCAACAGGAGTAGATGGGTACTGGGGAGACATGACAGAAGTTAGAGATTAAATAGGTGCGACGGGGGTAAGAGGGCTGAGATATAGGGGTGCTTAGAGCGACGGAGATGCAGGGAAGGAGAGTGACGGTCACAGAAGGGGAGAGGTGTATAGAGATGGCGGGAGGCGGACGAGGAAAATGGTTAGAGAAGGAAAGATGAAGGAAGCACGAGGGAGAAAAGGAAGACGTAAGAGGGTGAAAATGCGTAGAAAACAGAAAAGATTAATAGGTGGGGGAGAGGGCTAGCGAGGGGAGAGCAACAGAATAGACGATCGTGATTAGAGGGTGAAAGGAAGAGAGATGAGAGATCGTGGGACGGAGGTGAAGAGAGAGATATTCGTATAACGTGTAAGAGGAGATAGCTGGAGTGATAGATGAGTTGAGATGAGGATGAGGGACATCGAGAGGTAGGCGATTAAATGGAAACGTATTGAAAGGAGATGGGCAGTTGGAGGAAATTAACAAACAAGACGGAGGGCATTGCTGTGGGGAGGGGGTGGAGGAGAAATGCACACGGCGGGCAGGGGAGGGGGCGGAGCGGGGAGAGCGGCATGTGGGTGTGAAGAAGCCGGGGCCTTTGAAGTGAAGCTAAGCTTCACTTCAAAAGGTGTCGGGAGGAATGCGGCTGAGGGAACAGACGGCGATTGCGGCTGAGGGAACTGATGTGCACGCGCTTTTAAGCTCAATGCACATGCGCATTGAGCTTAAAAGTCACGGGCACTGCAAGGAATCGCCACGATTCCTTGCTTCTTAGTTAAAGGTTGTTTAAGCCGCAATAGGCTCGCAAGCTCGATGCGCATGCGCATCGACAGGCGAGACCTAAAAAATGATTGGAGGTCTGGGGTCTCATTAGAGCAAACTTTAGCATTGCCCATTGTTCAGGTTTACAAGTAGTACAAACATCTCAACAATAGGGCAGGTACAGGGCACAAGAGCAAGATTCACTGGCACATAAACATCATGCGTAACACAAGTGCTAGGGTGCATAATTCATATGTGTGTGTGACAGAGAGAGACAGAGGGATGGGTGCATTAACATATGGTTTGTAGGACAAGATTAAATAAACGTATAGACTTTAAACCACATACCATCTGCAAATCAATAGGCTAGTTGAGAGGTTCAATGAGATGGGAGTTCTGTATTAATCACTGAGGAGGAAGTAGGACATCCTCCTGCTATGGTTACTTTTCTTACAACAGGAAGTGCCACAGAAAAGTATGGGATTTAGCACATTTGAACATTTATGTGGTCCCAATGCCCACTCACCTTGGTGACAGAAGATTAAGAGGAATCTGAAATCAGCCACACATGATGTGGCAGACTACGCTTGGTATGAGACTCAACATACTGCAGCTGGACACAGTGAAAAACCTGCAGTGGGGCCAAGAGTTGCAAAATGAGTAATATACTCAGGAGGCATATTTGACTGTCTACCATAAAAGACAAAATATCATTATAAAAAATACTTTATGGTCTACAGTTATAGCAAACGAATGGAGTAGATCCGACAAATTTGTGAGATCTGTTAAATCAAATACTTTGTTGATTTGAGTGCTAGCCCTGAACCAAACAGGGTTTTTTGTAGGTGAATAAGCTTAAGTGATACCACCAGCACGTGGAAATGGCAGCAATTCTTGTCATAGGAGGAAAAGATGAGGTGGATAGAGAGCCCTACCCAACTTGCTATACGGAGAACTCCAAGGTGGCTCAGTGAAGGCAACTAACCTCTTCCCAGATGTGACACCTGTGCAACAGAATAAATGCAGTGAGCACAGACAAATCAAGAGTGTTCTCACTGACACCAGGTCTGACGCTGATGTGGATGAACCACATTTAACTGGAGACAGTACACCTGTGAGGAGGGGAATTCACAGGGTGTCAGGTGAGGTCCAAGACTACATTAAGGAAGAAGGGAACAAAACACTGGAGCTCAAATCACAGAGAAAGCAGGAAGTTCATAGGCAAGTCTAGCAGTGTTTGTTCAGTGGGTAACAATAGCTCGAGGCTTTGTGTTTGAACACTGTTGTCTCAAAGAGAGGTGAACATAACTGATGCCATCCGATTATGGCACCAGCTTAATTCTGCAGACTTTGAGCACTTCCAATCTAATCACTAGCTAATGCAGATTACGACTACCCAGGACAATGAAGATATGACATTTTGGACCCCAATTGGATTTTAACAGACTCAGCTCAAGCTATTTGGAGCGACCCACACCAATCACCTTTCAAAGGTGTGGTAAATCGTATAGTTACTGGCCTGGAAGATTGTTGTGTTGCATACTTAGATGAGACAATGGTCTTCTACATAAGAGGGCAGGTCCATCTAAAAAGGGTTCTGCATGCCCTGTAGAGATCAAGTACACAATCAAAGACTAATCACAACAAATGTAACAGTGGGCCCTGTGTAAGGCCATCAAAAACAAACCTAAAGGAAACCTCAGCAGACATTTGAGCTCGTGTTAACCTCACATTACTACTTAAGCGGCCACTAAGACATTCTAATAGGGGGAACATTCTATGTCTCCTGCTCAAGCATGTCCCACCCCTAACCCATTTTTGCACAGAAGAGCTTGCTTGGGTTAAGTTCCAAAGGCTTACCGAAAACACTCATAGTGAGTCAACCATCATAGGAATGCCCCAACAACTTCATCAGGACAATGCTTGAGGAAGTAGATTTATCCGCTGAATGGGGGATAGATGTGAAGAAAAATCGACCTGAGAAATAGCCTCAAAGGCTTCTGACACAGCACACAAAGGATGGAGCCAACACCAATGGACCAAATAGCACCAAATTGTCCCATGACCGCTATCTAGGCCATAGCAAAGGTAAACCCCTTACAAGATCATGCTCAATGAGCAGAGAATGGTGCACTGTTAGGGAGCAACAAATGACTGGGGATGGTTAGCACGGTTTCTAACAAGCCAAAAGTACCGGCATTCCTAGCAAGCAAAAAGAACATAAGCTAGATGTAAGAATCCAGGTCCAGACCAGTAAGCATTGGAAAGGGTCAGTTTTCCGTACAACAGAAAAGACAATTTTTTCTAAAATCAAACAGGGTTTCACACGACCGTAGAACACGAGAAGTTGTGGGATCTGATGCTTTCTCCTGGAACGGAGGTTTCAAGTTAACAAAACGCGCTCTACATTTCTTGTGAACTTTCTGCCCAACACAAATGTGAAACTTAGATATTTTTCTCTCCTTGCATGTTTTTTGAATTCCAGTCACTACTCTTTCAGTGAGTACAGCTACATCGTCATCTTCTTGAAACAGCTCATCACAAATGAAACACTTTTCTACGTCCATTTTCACTGTATCTCACAAGAACCTGTAACACATAAATGAAACAGTTTTGATTAACAAAAAAACAAATAACAAAGTTACAAAACATAACACAAACAATAGCAAACCTTTTATTTCAAAAGTTAATTGTAATATTTACGTTCCTTCACACTTTGTCATATAAGTCAATGAAAAAATTATACAAAATTTGTCTATTTGACATATTCCGTGATTATGTGATATTATGGTCATCAGAAACATTTTTTGATGTTATTTTTGACTTTCCCGTCCCTAAAAACATATAAAATGATAACACACATGGGCATATAAACAGTTATACCCTATATCTCAAATAATGGGCAGCCATTTTGAAAAATCCGCCTTATTGGATTAACGCATCATGATAGAGTGGTAGACTTTTCACCATCGTTTTCTAAGGAAAAATTTCAATAATCCACTCACAGAAATTGTATTACAATTAGTTCTAGGTTCCGCAACAAATTGACTAGTCTACAGTTGCTTGGTAAACAACAGACACAGAAGTAGATCATTCGCATAGTGTACAGTTGAAGGAGAATGGACAAATTCGTAGGCATCCATATAAGCATTAACACGCATTGTAAAAGTTCAGCAAACAAAGAAGGAACATCCTCCCCAGGTGTAGTAAATCTCCAAAAACATGATACTCCCAACCCCCAGTTCGATTACCCTCCAATTGTACAGATGCCACCCATCCCAGACTCTGCCCCATTAATTGGGACAACCCCTACTTTGATACACGAGCTGCTCAGCCAGGTGACACCAGTCCAAGCCCATCTTCCAATCTGTAACAGTAGAAGTTGCGGCTGCAACCCAGGTCTGTGCCGCCTTTATGCTTAGCCACCATAACGGCCACCACCAACCAGATTTACTTATAATGGGACCAGGCCTCCTCCCCAGTGATGTTTAGAAGATGCCAGCTAGCTGAGAGGGGGACAGCCAAGTCAGTGACCCGCGCAATTATCCGGGTTACTTTAGACCGATAACCCTGTATCTCGGGGTAATCTCATATTATGTGAAAAAAAGTGCCAGCTTGGCCGCAGCCCCCGAGACCCTGGGCCATCATGCTCCATCCCATTTTATGTAGGAGTAATCCTGAGTAGTAGGACCTATGGAGTATACTCAGCTGAACTAGGTGAAACTGGGCTTGTATCGCCACCTCACTAGGGCTCTGTATCACTTCAGACCAGTCGTCGTCCTCCAGTGATCCTAGGAATCTTTACCAGGACGCTCGCAACGTAGCGGTCAGGCCAGAGGAGTTATTCATTGATTTTTTGCAGACAAGACAAAAAGCTTTATCAGTCATAGGGTCTAAAAGCAGACAGTCTTCCAATGGAGCCGCCTCAGGCAATTGCTCCCCCTATGAAACATGGTGTCGGAGGGCATTCTTTAACGGCAAGTACCCGAAGCGTTGAGTCTGTCAACTCAAACTCTTGCTGTAGTTACTCAAATATTAATATGGCTGCACCCCTCCAGATGTTGACCAAGTGCCCCATGCCGAGCAGCACCCACATTAGAAAACCTCTGAGATCACCCACCTCTTTGAGTAGGTCGCTGTTCCACAATGGGTCCTGCCTGTCAACTTGTTTTCAGATCCCAAATATCTTGTAGCATCATGCCATACTTCCACAACTGTTTGGGTGTGAATCAGCAAGGTGTAGATCAGCCCACTTGTGATACAGAAGCCTTGGGTAGCCCCTTTCTCCCATCGCCTCTCGGTCCATGCAAAGGGCTGGCTCAGAGTAATCAGCCAACATCCGTCCATTAATTACCAATAGCGGCGTCGGATATCTGGGACTGCAAAAACCCCATCACACACTCTTCTCTGGAGTTTACGGAGTGCAATCTACAAACTACCCCATCCCATAGCAGCTGTTGTAGCTCGTGATTAATATTCTTTAAATATTCCGACGTATAGCAACCGGGGGAGGGTCATTATCTTAAGAAGGGCCGCTCTGCTCATTAGTGATTAAGGTAGAGTTCTCCAGTGAGCAACAATGCCGCAAAGGCATTGCAGCTGTGGGAACAAGTTGGATTCCAAAAATGCAGCGGGTCACACGTAACCCTGATACCAAGGCCATCATGAACAACTGGGGTCGTACATCTGTGCAGAAGTCTAGGGGACCCCCCCGCCAATAGAAATATGAGGGACATGTGCCAATTAATCTGTTATATGGAATCATTTCCAAAAATATGGAAGATATGTAAGATTCTACTAACTGTGTGTTGGGGGTTGTGAAGCGTAAAGTAGAATGCCTTTGCTTATAGAGGGATACGCTCTTCCCAGCTGCCATATATGTCCACTCCTCAAATGAGGGGATCTTCTCGAAGCCAGGCTTCAAGGGGCTCAAGTGCCAGCGCAGAAAACATGGGGGAGAGCAGACACCCCTGACACGTGCTCCAATAAAGGGCAAAAGTCAGAGAAAGAGCGTCACTGACTGGCACCCTAGCCAGAGGTACACTGTATAGGAGCTGTACACACCTGCAGAATCTGGGGCGAAAACCTAGCCTTCCCAGGACCACAAAAAGGTATCCCCATTCAATGCTGTTGAATGCCATTCTAGTGTATAAAGAGAGTAGGATAGCTGGACAGATCCCGGTGCTGCCGTAGCATGGAATACCCCTTATAGCCAATGCAGATTCAGCCGGGTCACCCTATGCGCCATAATGCCTGATTGATCGAGGAGGACCACTGCTGAGATCACCATCCGCAACATGGTTGCAAGAGCCTTCTAAGCACCTTAGCTTCTACGTTCAGGAGTGAAATGGGTCTATAGGAGCTACATTCCTCAGGCATCTTTCCTTTCTTTGGAATCACCGCGATTGTGGCGACCCCTTGATCCACCAGCAGTGATACCTTGTCTAGGGTCACTCTAAACATGTCTAGCACACGTGTTGCCACTTTGTCAGTCATATATTTAAATAGTTCTACTGACAGACCATTAGGTCCTACTGCCTTCCCTGATTACAAATCTCGGAGGGCCGCAGCTACTTCCTCAAATGTTAAGTCGTGTTCCCGGGTGGCCCTATCATCTCAAGAGTGTGTTGGTAATGATGACACATCTTTGAGAAGGTCATTACAGTCCTCCTCAGTCCTAACAGTCTTGGCGATGTATACACCCAGGTAATATGCTGCAAATGCTTCCACTATCTCAGTGCTGCTTATTTGGGGTGTTCCAAGAGCATCACACACCTCTAGAACCCAGTCTTGCTCTCGGTCTCTATTGTCCAGCCATGCCAGTGATTTGTTGGCCCTATCCCCAATATCCTATAGGCACAGTTGACTATCCAAAGCGTGGGCATGCGCCCTGTCCTCTACTAAGTCACAAAACCTTTGCAGTTTAAGCCTAAGTTGATGATGGCACATTTGGGGGGCATTCCTCCCCTCTCCCTGTGGGCCCTGCTCTCTAAGTAGGCAACCTCCTGCTCAAGGGTTTCAGCACCTAGGCTCATGTCCTTTTTCCCGACTTGAATCAGGGCCTGTTTATGCCCTCGAATGCCTGCCTTAAAGGCCTCCCATAGTACACTTGCTGAGCCTACTATCTGTACCCTTTTTTTCCTGAAAGTACTGGTCAGCTCGAACTCGTAGTTTGTTTCTAATGATTCTGTCTTTAAGGTGCCAGGGATCTATTTGAGGAGGTAAGAGAACGTCCCTAGTGGGACCCTGAAGGACCACCTATATCGGGGAATTATCTGATATGCCCGGTGGCTTGTGTATCTTTACTCTAAACCTGCTGAGGTGGAGATATTGCGTGAATAAATAGTTGAGTCTGGAGTAGCTCCGCTGTGCAGCCAAGTATGTTTATTGCCACGTTTGAGGGTGTGTGCACTTCATATGTCAGCCAGACCCAGTGCATTTATTAAGGAGCTGAACGGGCTAGGCTCGCTCGCAGAGGATGAGGGGGTCACCATGTCCAACCTGGGATCCATCACAGCATTCATGTCCCACCCACCCCCCAAGAGAAGTATCCCTGGCTGGATCTCCAGCAGGATGGCGCCTAGTGCGAGAAGAGTGTCTACATGCAATCTTGAACATAAGTGGAACAAATATTAAGGATCTAGATTGCGCCAGGTTCTACATGGGATAAAGTGGAGGCATTTTTTTAACCAGGATAGCAACCCCCCTGGAATCCGTCGTGAAGCCCGCATGGGCCAGGAGAGCATACCCAAATCTTGATAGTGATTGCTTCACACAGGTTTCCCTTGTGTGAGGACCATGTCTCCAAAAAGCATTGAAGCATTATCGTATACTTGACTACTACTTAGGTCATTTATGTTCCAAGTGAAGATCTTCAAGCCCTGTGCTACAGGTGTACCAATGTTGTAAGACAGCTCAGGAGGGGTCGCCAACGCAGCTGACTGGACCCCAGGCCTATCTCCGCCCTGTCCCCAGCAGCACAAGACCCCGCATGTGTCTGTCAAGTGTGACTAAGCTATAACAAGTGAAACAACAACCAAGCATATAGGCAACATAAATGCATTACCCAACATAGAAACTCACCCCTCCCTGCTACCCTGCATCGCAGGCTCAACACTGCCCACCTTCCCAACATGCAGAGCGCCTGTCACCCAAACTGTGACACAAAGTCAGAATGTCACTTCAAGTGCCGACAAATCTCTGGTGCCTATCAATACATCCCACTGCAAAACTAGTGCTGTGGCAGCTGCGCATGGCTCAGAGCTGTTTAAGTCAGCGTTCATAGAGAAAAGAAAAAGACAGTGCAATAGTTCAATAGGCACCCTTCACCAAGACCAAGTGTCTCAGATAGTACTCACAACCCGTCGCCTCAGTGTCATTCCCCACATGCTTGATCTTCTACCAAAGAGCATCGGCCATCCATCCACCTATTCTCCTTCGTGGGGTGTTTGTTCCGCTTCCCTGCAACCCGCCAGAGTTCCAGCCAGTCCCATGTCTCCCCAGGGAAATTGAAGTGCCAGGCCTTACCTTCAGCAATGATCCAAAGCCTGGTTGGGAATAACATTGTATACTTCAGGTCTGCTTCGTGAAGGACTCTCTTGACATCCATGAAGTGATGCAGTTGTCGCTGCACCTGTAATGTGAAGTCAGGGAAAAAGCGAATCATGGGATTTTTAAACTGAATGTCTCCACTCGCCCGAGCCACCTGGAGGATAGCATCTCGATCCCTGTGGTTGAACACCCTTGCGATGATGGTTTGCGGTGGTGCACCCTGTTTCGTGGGGGGTGGAATTGGTGCCCTGTGGGCCCGCTCTATTGTGAAGCAGTGGTACAGCCTCGTTGGCTTTTGTTGGGGTTCAGCTGAAGGTTTCGGTTTGACAGTGTGAGGCGCTCACACAGTGCAACAAGTATCAGTGATGATGGGAGATTTGGGGAAAAAAGGTAACACGGTGCAAACAGTATAGAGGGAAAACCTAAAGCCTCTCTAAGGTGAACAGGCACAGAGATGCCTGGACACTTGAAACAGAAAACACAGGTACTGTGCACACGTCAGATCGAAATAATAATGGTAATCTGGTAGTTTTTGAGACAATGAGACATGTAAATATCATTGATTACATGAAGACAGTTCGTATTGTTGAATATTGGTCTTTATTTCTTTTTTCTTTATTCAAAAAACGCCAGCCGACACGTGTTTCATCACAGGTGAGAAGGTCCTTCATCCCCTGCCATACCACGGCCAGGAGCACCACCACTATTCCGAGCCTATAGCATTCGCACCCGAATGCACGGCGGACCTTTACTCAGCACACCTTGGCTGACCTCCGTTCCATATACTTGATATCGATCACGCTATTACAGCCCTGATGAGTCACAGTCTCTCACCTGTGATGAAACACGAGTCGGCTGGCGTTTTTTGAATAAAGAAAAAAGAAATAAAGACCAATATTCAACAATACGAACTGTCTTCATGTAATCAATGATATTTACATGTCTCATTGTCTCAAAAACTACCAGATTACCATTATTGTTTCGATCTGACGTGTGCACAGTACCTGTGTTTTCGTTGGATTTTGTTGTTTAGTGATAAGCTCCTCTGAGAAGAGCTCTACACTCATGCCCTCTGCTCTCTCTGGCACTCCCACCTCACAGATATTGGTACGCCTGGTCCTCCAGCTGAGCTGCCAACTGACCGTTGTCTTTCATCAAGTGCTGGACCCTCTCCTCCAGCAACTTCATAGCCACTTGCAGGGATGCGATATTGGACTTAGTCACGGTCACTTTCTCAGAAATCTGTTGGTAGTCAACATGGAGGAGTGCGACATTAATAGTGACAGCATCAAGTTTAGGTTCAGGTGTACTTTTCAAGTCTTGAATGGCTGCTATTATTTCTCGCAGGGTGGGCTCAATGCTGGGCGTCTCACCCTTTTCTTGCGCATCCACTGCGGGGCCATCCACTGCAGGGCTATCCACCACCCGCCTCAGCACTAGGGGCTGGGAGAGCCACCACTTATTTGTCCATTTTGTTTAACAGTATGGTACGCCATCCCCGCCCCCCTCCATGTTAGTAAAGGATGAAAAACATTCAGTTCTCCCCTTTTCTACAATATGTGTTGCAGGACTAGGGCTTGCCTCCCACAAGCGTGTTTGCTGTAACGAGCCTCGGGTGGAGACACCACAAGTAGTTAATAGCAGGGGCACAACATGTAAATCTCAGGCCTTCACACCATCCACCTGTGTGAAGATGGCCCCGTGTTCCTCTCTAGATCTGGCCTCCTCCACTCGTAAATCAAGCAAAAAGAGTGCAGGAAGAGTAAAGGCGTTCTTTATGACTCCCTCAGGCAGCCAAATCCTCCAGTGGCATCAACATTTTATAGTCCCCAGGGGCCAGCCGCCACTTAACTGTATTATTAGCAGCTGATGTATTGGGATCATCGCCTCTACGCTGATGCTTCTGGCACAATCCCCACAAATGCGGCGCTGGTAACGTATGAGGTGGCGGGTACAGTCCTGGTCCCCCAGTACCCCCAAATGGATATTAGTCGCTGGTAGGGCTGGATCTTCACCTCTAGATACTTGGTGCCGGCACCATCACTTACTATGTGGTGCTGAAGATGCGTGAGGCACGTGGGCTCACTCCTCACCTGCCCAGTACCTCCAAATTGACTGAGATAGCCCCAGCGCCTCACCATCCCCGGGGTCAAGAGCTGCCAGGCCTCAGATCCAGCACTCCCTGCTGGTGCAATATGCCGCAGGGGAGCGCCAATGCTCAATCAGTGAGGGGGCCCAGCCAGAAACAATTAGTGGCAGCCAGACACCCAGGGCAGTACGCCCTGATTGGCATTCTTGGCCGGCTGCTTAGCAGCGGCCTCACAGGGCCGATCCAGGGCCACCCAACCGTCTCCATTGTCACCACTGCACGCCATGTGCTCTTCAGGCCCTGCGGGCGGCTTTCGGTCATGTCCGCCGCTCAGGGCCACATGAACACCACAATCATTTCATGACCTCCTGGGGGGGGGGGGGGCACGCCTGCTGATCACAGATTGCGGATGGATGGAGGGTGTATTTGTAATCGGCTTCAGAGCAAATCTAGGCCTCAGCCATTTTTGTCGGTGTCAAGCCACACCCCTCCTAGACCCAAGTTTGAACATGAATGCACACAAAGAATACAGTGAAGGGCACTTTCTACAACCTTTCTATAGCCCTTCCTCCCACCGAATAACCTAAAAACTGTCACACAAACTCTGGCTCTGTCCAGAAGGGAATGTCACCCTCTTCTCATTCACCCCCCCCTCCTCAACACTCCCCCAAAGACAAACAAAATTCCCTTTCACGCCAGGTTAGATTTTTCTTTCGGCCACGAGGTTGGTTTTGGCCTCTCGATAAAAAAGGCTGCTGTTGTTGGTGTTGGTTACCCACATTAGGTATATATTGATTACCTATATGCGGAGGCTGTTGCATTTCTGGGTTAAAGGGATTGAACCAGTTACCAAATTGTGGCATGAACGGTTGAAAGAACGGTATTTGATTTCCTTGAAAGAAATGTGATCTTTGTCCTCTATTGCCTCTGCGTGGACGTCGGTATCGGAAATTTCCTCGGCCCCTTCTGTTGCTATACTCATCTGTGCTTCCTTCTGAGCCATCTGACGAGTTCCAGCCTTATGATTCACAGTCTGACCCTTGGTCCGTAGCTTTGTAATCCTCTTTGGAGTATGGATGCATCTTTTCCTGGCTAAACTTTTTTAGGTCTTTCGCTAGTTTTTGTAGTTTACTTTGCATCAGGAATTCTTGTGTTTCTTCCATTTCCTTCGTTATTTCTTCAAGTCTTTTTTTGAAGATTTGGGGATTAATGCCTTTCCTGAGCTCGTTCTCACATGTTTGTATTTGTGTCAATAAGGCTTCTGAAAGTCTCTTAGCGGTCTTGACTATTAGGACCAAGTAATCCAAAGTACATTTCCATGAAATGGACGACCAGTCACGTCTAAATGCGAGGTCGTGTAGAAATATTCTGGGTGCATTATTGAACCACAAACCTCTTGGGGCAGACTTAGATCTTAAATATTCAGTCATTATGATGCCATGTATGGCTGTACGGATCTGCTCTCTTTTTTTCTCTGTTAAAGCGTCCCATTCATCTCTTTGGGACAGAACTTGGGTTAGTTCCGAGTTTTCCAGAAATGGTTGTGCTGCTAGGATTTCATCAATGTCACTCCCAGTAAAGCTTAGACCACAGTTGCCCTCCATAGTTCTGTGTTCTTCCTTTTCAATGGTCCCTTAAATAACTAATTCAAGTTTTCAAAGGATTTCGTTATCCGGAATCTCCCGCAGCTGCGCGCTGCTTCAATGACATAATCAAATAGTAGGGAGGAGAATTTGAAGTCCATTCAATTCCCCATTGCAAAGACTAGTAATCAGAAAGGAGAATGGACACTTGTAGCTGTGAGACCAATGGTTGTGATTGAACACCCTCATAAACACTGGTGGTTGATTGCGGTGTATCTCTGTTTCCCGCCCCACACTCAGCGTTATGGCATAGTCATCGAGTGTTCAATAACGTGCTGTATGCCTGCCTTATCCAAGGCAACCTCTGGTCTAAATAGCAGTGTCTAGAAATTCGAGAGACACCTCCAGAGGGAAGGTAAAGGAAAGTGGTAAATAAGAAAAACTTAGTGCTCTTATTAAAAAACAATATTTCTCCAAACAGAAAATTTTTAATGAAAACAGGAGATGTATTGTTAGATAAAATTGTTGGATACCTTGGTCAATCAGGTTACTAGATTGCCCAGTATCGTTTAGTTAATGGTCGACATGTTTCAGCTCTCTATGGCCCAGCCGGGTCTGTAGAGCTTTCGTCAGGACAAAACAAGATAAAATACTCACACCATTTGTGTAGTTATCGATATAGTGTGTACCACTAGTCAACACTTTGTTAAGAACGTTATTAGGGTTCCTAAAGGCAAAAGAACATACAGAGAAAAGATATCATCTCTATTGTTAATATTCACATACAACAAAATACAGTCTACTCAGTTTTTAATTGCAAAACTAACTTCATAATACGCTTCTGTTCAGGCATATTAAGCATTGAAAAAAAGAAGAACATCTTGTGGGGACATACTGGGATTCAGCTTTTATTGGGGCGGTGTGTGTTACCGTTAAGCTACTGTGTCGGGCGTCAAGCAAACATACGGTGTAAGATGTAGCTGACAGTCCATACACTTTAACTCTGGGACATGGGAGCAGCATTGTGTACGTTTGGTCAAAGGGTTACTATACATTGCCTAGCAAGTTAACAGCAACTGCAAAATTACTCGACATTTTTACGAAAAAAGTCGTGATCATTAGAATACGGTGCACCCGCTAGGTACATGTAATTTTGCAGTTGCTAAACCCAACACCAGATAACCAGGGATAGCATAACGCTTAATAAACTAACTAACAAGAAATACGAATATAATAAGATAGTAAGCGAAAGAGCGGGGGTTTGGTTGGATAAGAGAAGAAGGTTTAAAATTTGCGAATCAAACAAGGCGGGTAAGAGCCTAGCCGCATATTTGAAATTCAAGGTACAAAAGAACACAATTAACACCATAAAAGATGCCTCTGGGACGGCGCACTCGGAGCCTGATAAGATAGCTGAGGTGTTCAGAGAATTCTATGAAACTCTATACGCCAAAAATAAAACGGTGGACGAAAACAGAATTCAGGATTATTTAAATGAATGTGATCTCCCAACGCTATCCCCGGTAGAACAATTATCTCTTAATGCACTGTTCGAGGCCAGTGAAATCGAGAAAGCGATTAGGGCACTGAAATGCGGGAAGGCTTCTGGCCCTGACGGATGCTCAGCTAGATTCTACAAAAAGTTCCCGTCTCTTCTAGTTGAACCTCTCCTACACCTCTTTCAGGAAATAAATCGAACCGGGGAACTTAAAGGTACGCTTTCTGAGGCCACAATTGCGGTCATTCCCAAAGATGGTAAAGATCCCTCTCTTCTGAAAAATTATAGGCCCATTTCCCTCATCAATCTCAATTGTAAAATCCTAGCCATGATCCTCTCAGCCCGCCTTGAACGGGTCCTTCCAAAACTCATCCACCCCTCACAAGCGGGGTTCTTAAAAAACAGAGTGACAACACCAGGGTATTGGCGCATGGTATGGAAAAGGCAAAACTTCTAGACACCCCCACAGTTGCAATAACCCTAGATGCCGAAAAGGCTTTTGACAAAGTTGACTGGACTTTCCTTGAAGCAGTCCTAAACAAATTCAACTTGGGAGAAATGTTTACGAAACTAACAATGTCTCTATATTTCTGTCCCACAGCGAAAGTAAGGGCAGGGGGCTCTTTCTCTTCCTCGTTCAGCTTACAACAGGGAACACGACAGGGGTGCCCACTGTCCCCTTCTTTATTTCTGTTAGCCATTGAGCCATTCCTCTATCATATAAGAAACAATGACAACATAGCTGGTATTCCCTTTACGGGATGCAATATAAAGCTCACCGCTTATGCGGACGACGTGCTGGTTGTGTCGGAGAGAGCAGGAGAGGCCATACCCGCACTTATGTCGACCATTGACGAATTCTCGTGGGTCTTGGGTTACAAGTTGAACAAGGATAAGACGGAGGTGAAATTACTTAACAATATAGGCGGCAGAGATATCATTGGGGACTCTGGTCTCACTTGGCAGCCGCACTGTATCAAATATTTGGGACTGGACTTCGACAAGGATCTAGTCTCCACATTAAAAATCAATGAAAAGCTAATACTAAAGAAGATCTCCACCTTACTAGATGGGTGGACACCTAAATACCTTTCATGGTGGGGGAGGGCAGAAACTCTCAAAATGATGGTCACGCCATAAGTGAATTACTTGGCCAGCATGCTACCGATGACGTTCACTGAAGACTTCCTTTGCAGTGTAGACAGACTGTTTGGTGCTTTCCTGTGGCAGGGCAAGAAAGCCAGGATATCACTGAAAAAGCTGCAGTTGGCAAAGGAAAAAGGCGGCCTGGGCTTGCCCTCCTTCAGAAACTACCAGACAGCATTTCTATGCAAACAGGGGGCGCAGTGGCTGTTGGACACCCCGTCTTATGTCCCACTTTGGTTAAATATTGAAAAAGCTATCATTGATAAGATGCCATTGCCGACCCTACTTACCATGGACCTCTCTCATTTACCTCACTCTAAATACATTATGCTGAATACTAGGCGCGCTCTTTTAAGGCTGGACCAGGCTCACAGCTCCACCTTGAGAATCAGGAAATCAACGACGATGTCACTTTGGAGGAAGGAACCCTTATTTTAAATTGGAAGGCAAAACCCTCTATTGGGAATCTTGGTCCAAAAAGGGCATTAATTTGGTGAAAGATCTCTATGATGGAGCACAGCCCCTACCATTCTCCACACTTCATACTACACATAACCTAACACCTATGGATTTTTATGATTTTCTTAAACTAAAGGCCATTATCTCAACGCGTTGCCTTACTCCCCACACTCCCTGGCTCGAGACTCACGCACCGCGCCTCCTAGCGGCAAGTCATTTTGTCTCTAAGATATATATAAGCAGCTCCTTCCTCTGCCTAGGAAATCACACAGACAGGTGGAAATTAAATGGGAAGCAAAACCCAACTCCACAGGCATTGAGTTCGACTGGGATATAATCCACAGAAATGCCATTTCTAATAAGGTATCCCCAATCCTCTCTCAAACCAAATACATGCTGCTTAATAGGACATTCTGGACCCCAGACAGACTCTTTAAATGCCACCTACGAGATAGCCCAACCTGCTGGAACTGTCAGTCTGATACTGGTGACCTAGCACACATGCTCTTTCACTGCCCTTCCCTTCAAACCTACTGGGGGGAAATCTTTGAGTGCATACAACACGTTTTCAAATTACAACCAGTGAGGGAGTTCGTATATGTCATACTGGACGCATTAGAACCTCAACTACCAAATACACAAGATCGCCAGCTTCTAGACTTGATGCTCACGTTGGCATGTAAGGTGGTTTTGTGCAAATGGAAAAATGCATCGGAAGTTTGCTTTAAAATGTGGCAGGATTGGTTATCCTTTTTGAGAGGAGCTGATAATCCATCATTGCACTCCTTCCCTTGGCGATCATCCAACAAAAGACTCTGGAAATCGCTTGATGCTTCCTCATTCCACTTTGAGCCACCGTGACAACGACTTGATGCTATAACCTTGCAAGTCTTTATTGTGTGTCATACTCTGCTCCATTGTAAAAATTTAACCTAGTGTATGATCTAATTACTATCTCATCTCACCTGCATGATATGACCTCCTGGGCCTGACCTAGCTGATGGCATCATATATTCATATGTGATTGTATGTTTATTCGTTTATTTATCTATTAGTTTGCCTACTAATTTTGCTTATATATTAATTTTGCTTATATGTCAATGTATTATTATATTATGTCTATTGCTTATATGTTGTCCAATTCCAGATGCCAATGGGCAATTGCATCTTAGAGTTATTTCAATTAAGCATGATGGTCTAATAGGGTATTGCCCCTATCCTTGTATATGTTGCCTAAATGTACTCCATTGTTCCTTTTTCTTTTTTTTTCTCTCTCTTTGATTTACCAATAAAAATGATTTGAAATAAAAAAAAAAAAGAAATTACTGTCTTTGGAAATTCAACCCTGGAAAATATTCCTAGGAGAGCTTTCGCTACCACATATACAGTCATGTTCGTCAGAATTATAGCTTATGTGTACCTGTGGTGTGATCGCAACCAAGAGATACTTGTCTGACTGTGGGAATGAGTCAAATGGAACAACATTGTGCAAGTCATAATGGCTTCTGATCCTGGCACCAAACCAGGTGCAATCTATTCATTGCACAACAGACATCTAACTAATTTTTTTCCTTATCCCAACATCAATCTAGGCTGCCTTGACATTGAGCTCAATGTCAAACATGACTAGCTGATACTCCATGCCTTATCCACTGGCTACCAATTCTGTATATTTGGTTCTGGAAAGTGTCTTTTCAGACTAAAGGTGCTTCCTCTCAACCATAGTGCGGAAGGCTCTAGTATCCCTCAAAGCAGACACTTTCCTCCCATTGATACTAAGTTCTTGCACAAATCCCTTTGTATTAGGAGGAATGTGCTTCAGAGAACGTTGGTCCCTCTCTCAAAATGTCCATAGCTACTAGGTTGAGTTCACCCACATGTAACATGCTTACTGTCGGGTGTCGCTGGGTCAAGTTCCTTCTCTTGACAATCTCTCATGTAATGCCCCACCTTGTGGCACTTAAAACAAACCAGCCCCTTGGATCTAGAAAGGCTTCCTTGCCTTCCCTTCACATGATGCTTTTTCCCCAGACCCACCATTACCATTCTCGTGTTTCCTGGGCCCTTCTCAAAGCTCATGAGCATTGCCTTGGCCCATACCCTCCAGTTTGGAAACAGTGTGTGGAGAGTTGTTCTCCCCACGGCTTAGAACTATGTTGCCCTAGTCCTTTGTGAAGCCTGTTGGCCACCCACTTACCAGCTATCATTGTAATTTTTGTTGGCCCCCTCTCTGTCAGGTCAGACCGGTAAGTGGTGTAGAGTACTCCTCCTCAAGTTGCTCTGTCATCATCGACTGTTTAGGGCCTTGAAAATCCTTGCCCTCCCTCCCTTTGTTCCCTCATTCCCCTTATCCACTCATTCCCCTCATGCAATACACCATGAATCCAAGTCTGAAACGGAACACCATCCGCTCTTGCAGTCACTGACTCCCTGCAGGTATTGAGCTGCCTTCAGCCTAAAGCTCCTAATGAGAGCTTCCTTAATTCACTCAGAGACAATTTGGTCTGCCACAGGCATCATCCCAATAACTGCTGTCCCTTACAATGGCAAGCCCTCCATTGAGGCAGCTGCCTTATTTTAATAAAATGTTGTAAAATTTTATTCAAAGAGTTTCATATAGCGTTGGCAAGAACCAAGGGTATCGGAGAGCTTTACAACAGTTATAGACTGTATCAGTCAATAGCATTATAATACATTGTAGTATTGCCGTTATCGGACCATTGCATTGTCCTTCAGATGAACACACATTGATCGGGGCTGTGTTTCCAGAGAAGAACTAGGTGTTTGAGCTCGGTGGGGTTAAGGTGCCGATTGAGGAGGAATTCTTTTAATTGGCTATTAAAGCTCATAAAGGAGGGGTTAGCTATGAGATATATTGGGAGAGAGTCCCATATTTTGGGGGCATTGCCTGAGCCCTTGAAGAGTTAAGAAACAATGATGATATCATCATCAAGCCGGCGGATAAAGGGGGAGGAGTCGTTATTCTTACAAAAGAAGGATACAACCAACAATGCTTAGCATTATTATCAGATACCAAGTTCTACAAAAAGCTAGACACAAACCCGACAGAAAGGTTGACGAACACTGTTGCGATCATGGTACATGAGGCAGAATTAAACATGTGGATATCGAAAAAGGAGGCAGATTTTCTAACACCAAAAGAACCGAGGACACCTTATTTTTATTCACTACCAAAGACTCATCAAAACAAATTCCCCCCTGCAGGTCGACCAATAGTCTCGGGGATTGGCTCGATACTAGAGCCGTTATCCAAGTTTGCAGATGAGTACCTAAAACCACTGGTTCAGAAAACACCTACGTACCTCAAAGACACGCGTGATCTCCTTGTCCAAATTGTGGGAAAAGAATTCAACTCTGAGACCATGCTACTTGTAGGGTTAGATGTTGAATCTTTATACACGAGCCTCCCCCAAGAGGACACTTTACAAATGTTAGAAAATCTTCTTTACATGGAAAATTGGACCTACAACACACCAAGACATTTTATTTTGGAATGCTGCCGGTTAGCCCTAAAAGAAAACTTTTTTGAATATGACGGTGATCTTTACCTGCAATGCCATGGGACATCCATGGGCAGTGCCTTTGCCCCTTCAGTAGCAGGACTCTACGTAAGTCATTTTGAAAATCAACATGTGCTCACTGACAGCAACCCGTACGTTTCCAGTATCTTGTACTGGAAACGCTATATTGATGATGTCATAATGATATGGCAGACAGATAAGGACCTGACTGAATTCATACACTGGCTGAATGGAAGGGACAGATGGCTGAAATTTACCTTCACCTCGAATAACCAACAAATAGATTTCTTAGACCTGACCATCTTCTCTGAACAAGGGAAATTGGAAACGAAAACTTTCACGAAACCCACAGCCAAAAACAGTTTACTGTCCTACAAGAGTTACCACCCCAAGCCGTTGCGGGATAACCTCCCCTACAGCCAATTCCTTAGGTTAAAGCGTAATTGCAGCAAAAACAGCGATTACAAATTACAAGCGCAAGAACTCAGTCAAAAACTACGAGCGAGAGACTACACGGCCGCTACTGTTTCCAAATGCCAAAAACGAGCAAGATTCCAGCATAGAGAATGCCTCCTCCAGAGCCACCACAAAGAACCTATAAAGGACCTTACTACATGTGTGACAACCTATTGCCCAGCAACCTATGAGGTCCAAAAACTTGTCAAGAAAAACTGGGGAATGATTACATCTGGCAAGTTCAATTGGCCAAAACCGAGGTTCGCCAACAAACGTACAAAGAACTTTAAAGACACTTTAGTACACACACGGCCACAAAAGAGAACAGTGACCATAATAGACAGAAATGTCCACATGCTGCCAATCACTGGACACTACCCCTGTGGAACCTGTGTAGTGTGCAAACTTACGGATACTACCAAGACAATACAATTGACAAACTCTTCTGTGGACCCAAAGACAGCACACCAACTGTAATTCGACCCATGTGGTATACCTAGTGAGCTGTCCATGCCAGAAAAAGTTTGTGGGCATGACTTGCAGAAAAGTCAAGTTAAGAATAGGAGAGCACAAAAGCAACATCAGGCTTAAGAAGAATACTACCAAACTGTGCAGTAGAAGTAGGTCACACCTGTGAAGAATTGAGATGGACAGTGCTAGAGATGTTAAATAATAAAGCGCTGAACGCTGAGAAAATACTTTTCGAAAAAGAACAGAGGTGGGTGAACCGCCTCCAAACCCATATCACAGGTTTAAACGATGATATACCGTGGCATCAGTTCTCACAATAATATATACTAAGACACCATGATGTAGTCGAGACAATAAGACGACTTGATGCACTTTACTGCTGTTTCAGTATATCGTTATCTTTTGTTCCAATTAGATTACGATATGAATACCACATACATGAATACCCAAGGTAAAATACTTAAAGTACATTCTAGACACACCACGCACAGTGGAGACAGTAATGAAGTATTTAATAACAGTATTTATAAACACTACGGTGACGCTGTTTTACTTAGTCCTTTCTCTGTGCATGTCTAACACAACCCTAGTCCTCTTTCTACTTCCTCACATATTCATGTGACTTCAAAAGAGGAAAAGGAAACGGCCTCCGCCTACCCAGGGGCAGAGCCAGCACCAGACGTCGGGAATGCTGTAACATGCGGGTAAGAATGGCGGTCACGATTGCCTTCCCTCCACAACATTACAAAGTAAGTGATCCGCAAGTGAGAAATTATGTTGTTACTCATTTACAGCTCGGAAATATTGCCTTTCCACGCGCCCTGAGGAAGATAGCAAGTATCTGGGTCAAGGTAATCTCTTTTTAAAAAAACGCCGACTCTTGTGACTTGCTTTGGTAAAAACACCATGTAATTTAGCAATGACCCCTCAATCATAGGTTGATACTTTCGATATTGCATGGAATACATGTACCTAGCGGGTGCACCGTATTCTAATGATCACGACTTTTTTCGTAAAAATGTCGAGTAATTTTGCAGTTGCTGTTAACTCGCTAGGCAATGTATAGTAACCCTTTGACCAAACGTACACAATGCTGCTCCCATGTCCCAGAGTTAAAGTGTATGGACTGTCAGCTACATCTTACACCGTATGTTTGCTTGACGCCCGACACAGTAGCTTAACGGTAACACACACCGCCCCAATAAAAGCTGAATCCCAGTATGTCCCCACAAGATGTTCTTCCTTTTTTCAACGCTTAATATGCCTGAACAGAAGCGTATTATGAAGTTAGTTTTGCAATTAAAAACTGAGTAGGCTGTATTTTGTTGTATGTGAATATTAACAATATTATCTTTATATATCTTTTCTCTGCATGTTCTTTTGCCTTTAGGAACCCTAATAACGTTCTTAACAAAGTGTTGACTAGTGGTACACACTATATCGATAACTACACAAATGGTGTGAGTATTTTATCTTGTTTTGTCCTGACGAAAGCTCTACAGACCCGGCTGGGCCATAGAGAGCTGAAACATGTCGACCATTAACTAAACGATACTGGGCAATCTAGTAACCTGATTGACCAAGGTATCCAACAATTTTATCTAACAATACATCTCCTGTTTTCATTAAAAATGTTCTGTTTGGAGAAATATTGTTTTTTAATAAGAGCACTAAGTTTTTCTTATTTACCACTTTCCTTTACCTTCCCTCTGGAGGTGTCTCTCGAATTTCTAGACACTGCTATTTAGACCAGAGGTTGCCTTGGATAAGGCAGGCATACAGCACGTTATTGAACACTCGATGACTATGCCATAACGCTGAGTGTGGGGCGGAAAACAGAGATACACCGCAATCAACCACCAGTGTTTATGAGGGTGTTCAATCACAACCATTGGTCTCACAGCTACAAGTGTCCATTCTCCTTTCTGATTACTAGTCTTTGCAATGGGGAACTGAATGGACTTCAAATCCTCCTCCCTACTATTTGATTATGTCTATTGATGTATCGTCTATCCTTGGGATACCATTCTGAGTGATGAGGAGATAGTCTATGCGGGAGTAAGAGTCATGCGGTGAGGAGTAGAATGTGTAGTCCCTGTCTGTGGGGTTCTGTAGTCTCCATGAGTCAACCAGGTGGAATCGAGTACATAGGTTAATGAAGGCCTTGTGGGATTTGTTTGGCCAGAAGACGCATTTGGAATCTCTATCAAGGGTAGGGTCCATGGGGAGATTGAAGTCTCCAGCTAAGATGTGCACAGCTGAGTCGGGAATCGTTTCAATTTGTTTGGCTAGATCTGACCAAAATTGTAGGTCGCTGGTATTTGGAGCATATATATTTGTTACATAAAATTCCGTGTTGTCTTTAGTTAGCCTCGCTGTAACCCACCTCCCCTTTTCATCTGCTGTGTGTGAGAGCAACTCAACATTTGCCTTTTTCGCAATTAGTGTTAGGACCCCATTTTTCTTGCCCACCGCTCCAGATCCTACAACCTCAGAGTAGTATTTATTCTTTAGTGTGTAAAACTGTTTGTCATCAATTTTAGTCTCTTGTAGGAGGACTACATCCCCCTTCTGCCTACGCAGATAATCCAGTCTCTTCTGTCTCTTGATTGGCTGGTTCAGCCCTTTGACATTCAGCAAGAGTATTTTTATTTTGTCCATATTGGACACACCTAGCGGTGTAGTAATTGCGGAATTAGCCATATCAACGGGTTAACGACAAGGAGCCACCGCCCCCCAGACTAGTATTGACTTCCAAAGTACCGTGTAAGATTTCCTCTTGGTGCTGGATTGATGCTATTGATATCACTGCAGAACATATTGTAGGACCAACCTGGACAGCAAAGAGTGTCATCATTGTGAAAAATAAATAAAGCATACAAAAGGAACAAGACAAAGAAAAAAAGGAAAACCCCTCCCCAATCCACCCCCCCCCACCCACCCACCCTACCCAACTTTAGATCAACAGGCATGGTGACGAGGGGAAAAACGGCATCCCTCCCTTGGCATATATCCAGGAATGTCAGAACTTACCTAACTTACAAAACCTATCACTAGCATAACTCTAGGTTATAAAAGCTTACAAAACAATGTGACTGTGATAGTTAGTATACAAAGACCTTTTAGGTGCATAAGGACTTGGGTTCGTCAAACGTGTGGACTTGTGTTTGAACAGTACTCAAGTGTAGTAGGTGTATGCAACATTTCCAATAACCATATACTCTTAAATTCTATATATCTATATATATATATTCTATATATCCAAAACTACCGCAAGGTAGAAGGCAAACCTCAACCTAAACATCGTGAATTAAACAATGTGCATTAAACATCATGAATTAGAGGCGGAACCAGCATGACTCTGTCAAGTAGAGTGAAAGAAGCACGAGCCAAACACAACATACATGGTTATGCATACATATTTCTATATAGATATCACCGTAAGTGTCACTATAGGTATCTCTCTTATGTGAGCTCACATACAAGTCATTTCACACTGGATACGTATGCTGAAAATAGAAAACATGCAGTTGCGTGCATCAGGCAGAGAACGTGAAAGGATATTATCAAGGACCCCGTGCCGAGGCTGCTGACGTGTCCATATTAATCTCGTCCCTGTCATCCAGGAGTCGTTTCAACCTTGTGGGATCCGAGAAGATCTGTGGGGAACCTTTAATGACCACTCTATATCTTGCGGGCCCCACAAAGCCAAATTGGTATCCCAAAGAGCGTAGTCTTGGGTGGAGTTCAAGGAAGGCCTTCCTAATGTCTACTGTTTCTCTGCTATAGTCTTGCGAAATGTATATCTTTGTCGTCTTCCATAGTATGTGATTATTCTTTCTTACAAATGTCAGAATCTGCTCAACGTGTTGATATCTTAATGGCTTACAGATGATGGCTCTCGGCCCTTTTTGGCTCTGACTGATTCTGCCCGGAACTCTGTGGGCCCTATCAAACTCCAGTGGTTGGCTGAAGTTCAAGTTGGTGGCCTTTGCAAACCAGTCCTCCAGGAAGGCGACGCAGGATCCATGGGTCTCCCCTGATCCTTCCAGTATTCCGAAAATGCGTAGATTCCCTCTACGATTACGGTCTTCCAACTCCGATATCCTTCTTGTCATTTGGTCCGAGGACATTGTGAGATGCTTAATGGACTTACAAACTTCCTTTTCAGAGTCTTCTAGTTGGCTTATTCTCGATTCAGATTCAGTCAGTCTGGTATTAGTATCTCGGATGTCCTTCCTTATGGCTGCGATTTCCTCCTTTGTGGATTTGGTCACTTCATGCACTTCTGCCAGCTTGTTTAAGATCATAACCATCGTGTCATTGATATCTTTTTTCCCTTTTAGAGGCGATACCGGTGCCGGTGGTTCTGCCTTGAGCCTCTTAAGGTTTTTTCCGTCTTCTCACCCATATTGTCTAAGGTAATGGGCTGGGGTCGTGGTTATTAAGTATGCTGCTGCTGTTGTGCACACTGAAGTTAGCCTTACATTTGTGGAAGCAGGATTTGCGACAATACACTGGCGTATTTCGTGTTGGTATGGCGTGTGTGGGTAGTCTCCGGAAATCCACGTTATCTAGCGAGGAGTATTGATCGAGAGCAGAGCTAGCTCCGTGGCACACGATTGTGCTTCAATTGGACATGCAGTGCACACTGATTGCTTTTAGTAAATTACATTTGGTTAACATCGCCACATCTGAACGCCGCTCTTATACTTCCATTGCCAGGAATATCTTAGATCCTTGCTGTGAATCCTTACTGTGGAACGGGGTGCTTCAGCCGGTCCCACATGAGTAGGGTACCATCGCTTATATGGGTGATAAGCATTTGACTTCACGAGCATATGATCGTTCTCATTCTCTCTCATTATCTCAATAATGTGCCCGCCATTTTGACTATACAATCCGCCTGGTGTATGGTGGGATCCACCGTGTACATGTCCTGCCACTGTTCATTAGACACTGCTTTGCCACATAGGTCAAGAGCACACATCAATAAGCTTGTACCAGACTGGCGTCATTGAGTAATTGAGCGAAGCGGACTCCAAAGCTGCGTTTCTCTGCTAGTAAAGGCAGTTAGATTATACTTCCTCCACCACCATCGCCATCACATGAGGTCTCTTTGCCTTGTTTGCACTTATGCGCTCGTGCCGGTATCGGTGATCAGATGGCAGGATGAAATTATGGAAGCCTTTAGCTCTGACCGTGCCCCTGTCTTGCCTCACTAGATCACTCCCGCACACATCGACTCTGGGGACAAGCTATGAGCAAGGCGCCCTTCCTCCAACATTCCCGGCCGCCATTTCGTGTGCCGTGAGTGCGTTCTGCGTGCCGCGTTTGAAGAGTTAGACTACTCGCTCTTACCGGGCTCTTGTGTCGGCAACATGTAGGAGGCGAGGTCGCTTAGTTGTATGGGCTCACTCACTGTTGGCACGCGTGTCACTGTTGCGCTCTTCGTTGCGCCTTTTCTTCTTCAGCCCACCCGCTGTATGCGCGCTGCCATTACCAGATCATGGAGGCGGTCCGATGCAGCCAGTCGCCGATCTCCGAGTTCTCGGTCTCCGAGTTGCCGATTTCCGCTCAAGAGACAGCGGAGGAAAGCTCTCACCTTCCGACATACAATTCCGTCCTTTCCGCCTTTGTAGCACCGCTATTCACGCTCTGAGCATATCGTGAAGCAAACGCCAAGGGAGGAGGTAAACCCTAAGCCGCCATCTTCTGTGGCGTCCAAACCACGCCCCCCAAAGACAGTAATTTCTAACAGGGGATAAAAACTTAATCTCTTCTTATACGAGAGAGATATGGGAGCAAACTGGTGTGACATACAACTTCTCCATGGCATATCACCCATAAACCAATGGTTTCGTGGAGCAGTTTAACAAAACACTGCAGAGCATGATGGGAACCTCAAAAGGGGCCGTCGGTCCCACTATGACCAAATGGTACCGATCATTGGACGAACCGGCGGCGCTGATTGTCGGAGAGAGCCTGCGCTTTCTGAGTACTACCATGTGAACTGGGGTCCATCAGCACTGAATGGAAGAAAAAGGATTGATGTAATATTGGAGGAGTTGCAAAGTGAGTTGTACGCAGAAATAAAGAATGTGGCAGAAACCAGACGGAAAAATCCGAAATAGACAACGGCTGTCCTGTGAATTTCCAAACAACCTGTTTATGATGATTCAAGGGAATCAGAGGGAAGTGTTATGAAAGCTGTTTTTCCTGAGTTGATGCTTTATAATGAAAACTCATACTTTGCCATGGAAGCCATCTTTTCTGTGGCATTTCATTCATTCATTAAGCTTTATTGCGGCTATTTCAGCCAAAAAAGCACAAAGTAATTTTTACAATACATTAAAACATAATCAATGTCAGCATTGTCAATTGCAGTTTCACTTCATTATAAATTCATACATTGTGCAAGGAATCGCAGTAGGAGTGCAATGAATCAACCATGTAGTTAAGACTATATAAAAACATAATTTAGGATAAAAAGTTAAAAAGCGATCTAAAAATCAGCGAACAATAATTTTAAAAAGGAAAAAAAAACATCCCACATTGATACATAAAATATATCTCGAGAATGGGAGTCGCTGGTAACTATATAGCTTCCTTTACCAAAAACATACGTTTAAGCCACATTGCAAAGAGAAATTTTGAACACACCCCAGCATGCACTAATGCAGTATCAGATTTCAGAATCCTTAGAAGAGCTCGATAATTTCTAATGCCCATGTTCTTACACAGTTGGATGATCCATTTAGCCCTAGACGATTTATACGCAGGGCAAAAGAACATTACATGGGTCAGTGTTTCCTCCTCCACCATGCAGCCTGGGCATAGAGACTTTGCATATCAAGCCCAGTTACTGTATAAAGCGGGAGGGTTCCGTATTTGAATTGCAAAAACAGCTTCCTTGCTAACGGTGGCTGGATCTGGTCTAAAATCAATTCAAATTGATAAACTGACTTAAAATCCAGGAACACTTGTATTAAGCTAGTCGTAGCTACTCCCTGTATTACTCTTGTGAGTTTGTAGGCTCTCACAGTCTTAGCTAATTGACTTTTGGAGATAGCTGGACATGCTTCCTCAGGCGTGGTCCATAGGTCCTCCCTACCCATGGCACGGAAGGAATCCTTAATGAACAACAACCATGGTATGCGACCTACAGCCCCCAACAATGACAGTACCTTTCAATTCATCCCTGTAATGCCTCAATTCCGGTGTACTCCACAACCGCTGCCAATATAGCAGCGGCCTAGCCGAGGTAAGTTCTTCTATTGGGAGAATACCCAAATCCATTCGTAGTGGGACCAGGGGGGTGCTTGTTGGTAAAGCTAAGATATTTCCTATGAGATTATTTTCCGTGAGCTGGAGGCATTTAGGCATACAGTGACCCCAGAGTTCTGCCCCATATGTGGCAGCCGCCCTAGGTTGGACTTTATAAATCTCAAGTAACGGGCTTTTAATCTTTGTCGTACAGGACTTGTGGACTTTCATTAAACCTCCTACAGCTTGTATTAATTTCAAATTTGCCTTAGCAATTTGGGTGCCCCATCCCATCTTGTCATTTAGTGACAGACCCAAATAGTCGAATGTTTTAACTTGCTCTAATGGTCTGTCGTCCATCAGAGGATGTGGGCAGTTAGTGGTAGTGGCATTAAAGACCATATATTTTGTTTTATTAATATTAACTACCAATTTTTGCTTCTTGCAGAACTGGGCAAACTCATTCAACACCCTCTGCATCCCCATTGATGACTTGGAGAGGAGCAGGGTGTCGTCTGCAAACATTAGAGCGGGGAACTTAGATGTCGAAATTCTCGGAGCGTCTAAATCTTTTGCGAGAAGCAGGTCATCTATCAGACCATTTAAAAATAAAGAAAAGAGGGTCGGGGCCAATACACAGCCTTGTCTGACACCCTTTCCAACTGGGAAGGGCGCTGTTAAAGAACCGTTCTTCCCTTATCTTACCCTGGCACAGGTGTTTTCATGAAGGCATTTAAGTTGTAAGCAAAGATCTGGCGGAACCCCCATTTCCAGTAAGATATTCCACAACTGGTCACGGTCCACCATATCAAATGCCGACTTCAGATCTACAAATGTAAGATACAAACTCACCCCTTCTAAAACTACATGCTTCCAGTAAATTAACTGGAGCCTGAATAATTGGTCTGTAGTCGAAATTTTGGATCTGAATCCTGCTTGTATTGGAGTTAGTATGTCTCTGTCTTCAATCCATTCCTGTAATCTGCCCAGTAATATCCTTCCATAGATTTTCTGTGTGACATTAATGAGACTGATTGGTCTGTAATTCGCAGGCTGAATCGGTGACCCTTTTTTAAAAATGGGGACAATCTCTGCCCCGCCCATGTCGAGGGTAATGGAAGGCCATGAAGTATTTCATTGAACAACAGTAGAAGATATGGTACCCATACTGTCTGTTCATTTTTAAACAAGTCCCCTGGGATCCTATCCAGCCCGGGCGCCTTGTTAGGCTGTCATTTTGCTAGGGCTGATAGAACCTTGCCACTTGTAAATGGGAGTGTTTCCTGTATTAATTCCGAGTTAAAATAACAGTGGGATGAATTACTATCACAAGGAGGAGGGGACGAACCAGAATAAAAAAAATTAAAATATAGAAACCATGATTGTTCGTCAATGTTAGGATCAATATCGGTCCTTCCCTCGGTTTTCCCGGTGTGCACCTGGTTCCAAAATGATCTGGTGTCCTTAAGTTCTAGGGCGGTCTTAATGGCCTGCCATCTATCATCCTCCCAGTCCAATTTGGCTTTTTTAGTTATTCTTCCAAAATCAACCCTGACATCCCTAATGCGATCCCTGTCATTCCCCTTAAGTGCACAGAGCAATGCCTTTTTAGCTACCCTGCAATCCCTACTATACCAGGATTTTTTATTTATCCTGGGTTTCTGTTTTTGTGAGCTGACATTGGAAAAGAAAAACTCAGCTAAGATCTGAACCATTTCCGTGTGTATTTCCCCGAAATTGGTTGAGGGGGCCACGTTTAATCTATTCTCAGCTAAGACACTAGCCTTTTCCAACAGTGACGCTTGTATAAAGCTTAGACAAAGTGTCCGGAGAAAGATTGATTTTGCCCACCATATACGCCTACCTCCGTGTGCCACTTCTAGACTATTACATTGTACAGACTCTTGACTGGTACCCACTCCCACCAACTGGAAATCCAGGTTCATAATTAGTGGGTTGTGGTCACTTTCAGGGCATGCATTGACTCTGAAGTCAGTCACATGGTGCCAAAGTTCCACACTAAGCATTAAAAAGTCAATTATTGATGTTACATCTCCTGTCCTAAATGTGGGATTACCCGGGCTGTCTCCATTAAACCTCCCATTACATGCTCTTAGTGAGTAAGTCAGTGTTAGGATTGTTAACTGCAAGACCAGTGGTGTCCACCCCCTAGTGAGATAACTATTAGGAGGGGGAATTGACCATACTAAATCCTTTTCGCAGCTTATGGGTTGTGCCATCCCTTGAAGTGGCTCGTAGTGACAATTAAAGTCCCCCGCAATAATGAGATGGATGCCCCCCTCTAGTGCACCGAGGAAGTCTGCCAAAGAATCTATAGTTGGGGAGGTGGCCCCATATTGTGCCGGCCTCGAGTAGACGTTAACAACAGCTAGTCTGGGGAGATTACTGTGTGTCAGAAGTATGCACATAATATCGGGGGAGCGCGTATCTACACGCCTTATTTTGAAACCCAAGTGGGTCCCTACCCATATACAGAATCCTCCTGATGGTCTACCCATGGGCCCCTTAGACGCTACTTCGCAATATGCCACATATCCTGCTCTATACTGAGGATCAATTGCCCAAGTTTCCTGAAATAAGCAGACCACATGTCAATCAATGAAAGCCTCCCAATCCGGTTGGTCCATTTTGGACACCAGACCTGCAATATTCCAAGATGGAATTCTAAGGCCTCCTACGTCTAGGCTTTTTTCCCGTTGGGGGCTTATCTCATGCATCTCAGCCAGACCTTGAATAGCAGTTTCACTATCTCCCCCAGATCCCTGGTCGAAGGCAGGATCTTCACCACTGGGCACATTAGTTCTTGTAGAATTCTCCCCCACATCAGCTGGGTTGGGCCGCAATATTAAGTCATCCAAAGCCAGCCCCTCGTCTATGTTTGGCACGATTCGGGGCAGTGACCCCCCCTCCCAGGGCTCCACTAAATATTGGTTTTTGAATTGGCATAACATGCCTATTAGTGGGGGTTAGTCAGTCTACCAAATCTAGGCCACTGAATCTATTACTAAGTGGGACCATGAATTGCAAACCGTTGTATCCAACCCTATTCCCTTCTTGCTAGTCATAATTAGACAGCTGTTTTAGGGGGCAATAAAAGTGGCTAATGTTGTAGGCCCTGATGGTTGTGCCTGTGGTTCTCAACGGCCACGCACATACGTGGCTCACGGCTCTCGGCTCCTTAAAGTTTACAACGATGCAATCCCCCGCTTCATTTTTGGGTCGGTTCCCCACCCAGCTCACTCTCCTCACACACAATATCCGGCTATGAACTTCACCCGGAAGGGGTCTGTTGGTGTTTAAACAGTGAATCGTTTTACATTTAAGTTGATCGTGTGTTTCAGACTTCCCCTATTCCAGTTCTGGCACCCCGTCAATATTACCACATATGGCGCACAGTCATGAGGAAGATTCAGATGGGGCTGGTTAATCTTTGCAACCATCCCACTATTAATTCGCTGGCCAGACATGGGTTTTCTTTGTATACTTAGAGCCCCCAGGGTCCTTCCCTCGCGATCCCGCTCCCGAGTCCCAACATTTGTGGGCTCCGGTGCGGGTATATTGTTCATACTAACCCCTACAACCCTTACAACACTTGTGGCCATTACTTGCACTTTCTCATTAGGAGTAGGTCTAACAGGCCCCCCCACTATCCCCAGGTCCCTCCTTCGATATAACATTTAGTCTATCAAGATTTGCTATAGTACTCTTGATAGTGTCCACACTAGACAGCATCATTCCTTCAATTTTGGCCAGCTTATTTTCAATATGCATTAATCGTTCTATTAATGGTTTCAGGGACGAAGTAATGAGACCGCCAATTCTTTGCCAGTTGGGATCCTCTACGTGAAAAAGTCTTGTATCAGAATCAGTCACCTTTGATGTGCCGGCCGCAACATTGCTATCCTGGAATATTTGAATGGCGGAAGAGTCCAGTATAGCTTCATTATTGCTTTTAATTGACTTAAACGTTTTTGCTTTCCTCCCCTTCTGGTGTGTGCCTCCACGTTTCCTCTTCGGGATTGCTCCCGACAACTTTTCTGTGGGTGGCAGTTTAGGCCTTAGGGTATCCATTGCACGAGTCGCAGGGCCTCTAGGCAGTTCCGGTATGATATCGTTAGTGGGAGAAACTAAGTGAGCCCTCACCAGATTAATTTCGGCATTCACAACATGCAAATCACAGCGACCTGTTGTTTGGGGCGGAGTAGTATAGGCCAGTCGTGTGCCTGTCGCGGGAGATGGAAGACTGAGAAGAGCCCCCAGAGAAGAGCGCTTATTAAATGCAGGGTCCAACGAGAGGCGCCTTTCAGTTATAGCTATCTCATGTTCAAGGACAGAGGAAGCTCTCGTAATAAATTGGTCCAATGTGCCAGCCACATATCCAACGCCAGTAACCTTCCTCCCCCTTTTCTCCTGGGCAGGCATCTTTATCAACAGTCTGTGACAGAGTTTATATGGCTCACTCCTACCTTGACTTGTAGCAGAGTCAGGAATACAGTAGTTGTCAGAGGGGGGATCCCAGCCCAGCCTCCCCGGTCTCCAACGGGCTCAAAAGGGCCCGCCCTTGGCCCGGGCTTCGCCCGGCGCCCGTCCGCGCTGCGGAGACCCGGGCTTCCTAAAGTACTTCTGATGTAAGGAAGAGAGGCGGGGCGGTCTCCTGACGGCCCCGCGGCTCTCTGGGGCTTCGAGTCCCGGCAAGGGTCCAGCAAACAGCAACAGCCAAGTACGCAGCATCTTTTCATTGAATCATGTGAATAGGCTTGTATTTTCATGTCCCACTAGAGTCCAAATCTAATGTACCTTTTTGAGACAGACAACAACTTTAACAGACTGTTCTGAAGGAAGTGTACTTACTCAAGGTAAAACCTATCTGTCCCAGGGAAATCACGTACTATGTATTCATTTCTAATCCATGTGTAGGCACTTGCTTGTGAGAAACTCCATATAATAGAATTATGAGAAATCTATTGAATATATTTAGTTATAAGTCTCTTATTCTAATTGGTTGAGGACCTGGGAATCATGTACCAGGGTATTAGATGTATGAAATCCTTTGTTTAGAACCCAAAATTATGTGATTTCTTGCTGTTAGAGAGAGCTACTTTCCCTTAACACAGAAGGTGATTCTATGCTGTATTTTGCACTTATGCTCTGCATTTTAATGGTCTGAACTTTACTGAGTTCTTGATTTATCCTGTACTTTAATTGAGCTTGTATTCTGATTTATTTTCTAAATAATTTTGGCAAGATTGAATACATTTTTGAGATAGATTAAGGTGATTATGAAGAATATCCTGCTACTGAGTTTGGTGACTATGAAAACTTCACAGTAGGCCTTGGAAGGTCAAAAAGGGATCCTTTGGGTCAGCAATTGTTTGATCCAAAGGATGTAAAACACTCGAGAAGCTCCAATTGGTGGCCTCTGTGTCACGTGGCAGACTATAGAAGCCAAAAGGATAAGAAAACCGCTAGAAAAAAAAGAAACAAATTGTCATGAGTGTGGAGTGTTCTTGCCCTATAGTGGATGAGAAAGACGCAATGACGCCCAATTTGGATCCCAAATTGATAACTGATTTTTGTTTAAGCTTGGTAGGGACCTTAGGAAGAGTTTAGCACTATCTTAAAACAGTGCAAAGACAAACTACTGCACTTCTTGGAACCATTAGCGAAGATTTTCAATTTGGTTGTGGATACATACAATAATGGTGGGGATTTCGACATAATATTCTTAAGAAGATGTAGCCAGAGGGCAAAATGTTTTTTATGAAATGCGAATGCTAGCCCAAAAGCAGAAAGGAAGAAGGCAGTGTTATATTTCGAATAAGCCCTAAATTAGGGGATTTGACACAGTACGAACTGCAGAGGTGATCAAAAGTCTTCTTGTTGGTGAAGGCATGATAAAGTCATTAAGAAAATAAGTTTTAACATTTACACCCTTAGATAATGCTCAGACCTCTATGCGTAAGGTGTTTGGAGGAAATAATATATAGTAGGGCCAGAAGGAGAGGGCAACCTTCCAGCTGAGGATAACTCACAAATGGGTCACGGAAGGGGTGTCTATGGAGGACAAGTTTCAGCAGGATTCTATCCCTAAAGGAGAAGAGGAGGTGGAGGCATACCATCTAGAAGAAGATGCCAGCAATCCTCCTCAACAGGTGAGTATGGAGACTCTTTCTGGTTCTTTCCAAGAAAAAGGCGGGACGAAAGCTAAAAAAAATTTCAGTAAGAGTGGAAGAATATAACCCAGGATCCTTGGGTTATAGCAACTCTTATAGTTACTTTAACCCGAGGATCCTGGGTTATACAAAACAGATTTCGATCAAGTTCCTCTACAAAAGAAGGAGCCAGGGGATGTTAGTTTTCAAGGAAGATCAAAGACAGATTGTCTATGGTGAAATAAAACCGATGATAAAAAAGGGTGCTATAGTAAAGGTGAACGAGAAAGGAAAAGGATTTGCACATACTTTGTTTCTAATAAAAAGGCCCTGTTCCCATGATGCACTGGGCCAGGGTCAGACTAATTTGCATGTAGCCAGGTTCTGAGCTGGGATGGTGCAGTGAGCTAAAAAAACGGTGATGGATCAAGCCCTGATCTTTTGACTGGGTAGGAGTATTCTGCTTTATTCAGATACTCTGTCCATCACCACCCCCTTTATGAATCGTTTTGGCCACCACAAGTGTGGAAGGGTATGCTCAGATGTGAGTCCCTTGCTCACTGCACCATCAGGATTCAAGCAAGCCGGGCCGAAGACGGCTGTAATGCCAGAAACCGGTCCCCGGAAGCTTGTTTCCTTTCCAGTAAAGAATTGGCTTGGTAGTTTGGTCTGCCCTGTTCCCATGATGCACTGGGCCAGGGTCAGACTAATTTGCATGTAGCCAGGTTCTGAGCTGGGATGGTGCAGTGAGCTAAAAAAACGGTGATGGATCAAGCCCTGATCTTTTGACTGGGTAGGAGTATTCTGCTTCATTCAGATACTCCGTCCATCACCACCCCCTTTATGAATCAGGATGGACTGTGGCACTGACTGCAGCAGAGGCCGTGAGGAACCCACCATTGGAACTGGAGGTGAGTATGAGTGGCCAGGGACCTGTGGTGGTCCCTTGCAGTTCTGGGGCCGCTGACGGGGTGGGCGCCTGCCCCCCATATGAGACAAGACCAAATGTGTGGCTGGCGCCCCGTGGGAAGACATGAGGGACCAACCCTAACAGTGGACGTGCACAGTGGCTGTTGCGCCTCACAGGGCACGGTGATCCAGCTGTGACCCAGCAGTTCCAAGTCACTGCCCGCACAGTGGAGAAACCTGAAAATGGCCAAAGACGTGAGGAGTCAAGGAGCGTGAGGAAGGAGGACACACTGCTGCGTGCCAGACTGTACCCCAACTCCACCCACCAACAGGATACGTGATTGGATGGTGAGCGCTACTGCATCTGAAGCAGAGAAACTGTCATAGCGGACGGACCTTGGGAGAGAAAACTGGGCTAATAAACCAACCAGGGACAGGCCTCTGAACACAGGCTCCACAACAGAGAGGAGCAAAGTGCCAGCGGAACTTAAGCCACCTGTACATAAACTACAGACTATGTGAACCAAATCACTTGTAACTCATCGGGAAGGAGAGAGAGTGAGGGGGGCGTAAATAACGACGTTGCAGCAGAGACATACAACCCAGAAGTGAAATAGACTAATACCAGAGAGTATAGTGGTACAAGACTGATTATACCTACCTGGTCCAAATGGGGAAAGCTGAGCACAACCCAAGCTCATAATTGAACCAATAAAAACTATGAGAGCAACGGGAGGAAGCTTCAACGGACACAGGAGGGACTCAGTCAATCCACAGGTGCCCTAGAAGCCACACTTGCGGCTATGCAACAGAGTCTACAATCCATAGATGGCAAAATTGATCGCCTAATCTGCGAATGGACAATCTGACAGCCAAAATGGGCCAGCAAATGGTCAGATTGAATAAAGTAGAACAAAGAGTATCTGCCAACGAAGATAGTAAACAAACACTGAATACAAAAAGCCTGAATAATGAAAAAGTGAGAACCCTTATCCAGGCCAAAAATGAAGACTTGGAGGCAAGATCATGATGAAATAATATGCGCATAATAGGGACCCAGAATCGACAAACACAAGGAAAATGGAGACATGAGTGGAGACTATGCTCAAAGAGATCTTTGGAGCAAAACCTTATCGCACGTTTTGATAGTAGAACATGAACACTGCTCCCTTGTTCCGAGACCCCCACCTGGAATGCCACCGTGTGCAATTATTGCGAGACTCAAACTATAGGGACAGGGATACAGTGCTGCGACTGGCCTGGGGTAAAAAACAGGACATGAATCATCGGGGAAATAATATTAACCAGTCAAAAAGCGATTGCAGAAGGCAGAAATGTCTTATGCCATGCTATATCCTAAATCCTAAAAATAATGCACAAGGGCAAAGAAACGGTCTTACATACACCCAGGGCTATGGACTACATCGACACTGATGGCTAGTGATCGAAGCAGACGGCAGCAAACTGAAGAAGATTAAATATGATTGTTCGATTCTATGAGGACCCAAGACTTGGCTCTTGCTAAGCCCCATCGACAATGATAGTAAGGTAGATAATACCAAGAGTCCACTGAAATGCTGGGAATCCAATAATATACCGGCGTAAAGCAGATCAGATTGGAACGAGTTGTATAACAAATGTAAGACAGACAATATGATATTGTTATATATGCTTATGCTTGCAACAGTAGGTCAAGTGTCCAAACTGTCCATACTCTAATGAGGATATATAGAAATAATAAAGGAACCTTGGTGTGAAAATAACAATGAGGCTCACAACCCCCCTTTACCTAAGGGGTGTGAGATGGGACTCTCGATGGCCCCCCTCCCCCCATTGGGTATACCTCACACTGTTTAAAACCAAAATGGCATAGACCAGCTACACCATGGTTCTGTTCAAACCACAGATAAATGTTATGTTAATTGGGTGATTCTCTGGCATGATTGGGATGCTAGAGGGGGAAGATTGTTTGTTTTACTGGTCACTACCACAAAAATATACAGATTGCACGAAAACAGACATGGCAAGCGTATGGAAACATACATGTCACGGATATGCACGTGAATAGCCACAAGCGATGCACACTCCTAAGAATTATGACCTGGAATGTAAGGGGATTGAATGACCCAAGACAAATTAGACACAAATTGTCCTACCTAGACACACATCAGGTAGCAATCGCTATGTTACAAGAGTCCCACTTGACCAAACAGACCGAAAACGGGGTAGGGAGGAGATGGTCGGTTGCAAGAGTATCCTTCTCTTATTCTTCATATTCCAAGAGTTATGACCATGATAAAAAAAGGAATGCCATTTAAAGTGGAAAGAACACTGATTGATGACCATGGCAGATACATTATCCTTCTTGGAATATTATATGGCTTCAGAGTGGTGATAGTGAATATGTATGGCCCTAATCCAGATGATCCTGGATTTTATACAACTGTATGAAATAAATTAAGGCCTCTCCCTCAAAAGGAGATAGTATGGGGTGGACTTGTAATAAAACAAAACACTAACTTCTCCAATTACATCAAAGCAAAAGCAGTTAATTTACAATATTTAAGAACCATAGATCATGCCAGTTTGGTTTATAATTTATTTTATATCAATATAAATGTATTTATACTTTACAACTTAAAGTTTTTTTGAGAATATATACACACATTTTGTGAGCTCATAGTTTTTCCCTGGACTCTTCTCCGCATCTTTACCTCAGGGACCCTCTTCTGCTTTTGATTGGATACTATGGGGTGGAGTCTTGGATTTACCAGTGGATGCAATCCATGACAGATTGACTGCAATAACAGGACATAATAAACAGGCATGAAGGTGACACTAGACGGTATGGACAAATTCAATATGGTAGATATGGGGTGACGGTGCAAGCCATACGAGCGAGAAGGTACCTATACCTCAACAATACACACCAGCTGGTCCAGAGTAGCCTACCAGCTGGTGACGAGGGAGCCGGTAATTGGGAAAGTGAGATTCAACACCTGTCCAAGAAGCTTTCGGATCACAAACCAGTGATAATAACGTTAGTTATTCCAACATGCATGGAGGCTCAAAATCGTATCCTTACTAGTTCCAATATATAAAGATACCATTAGGAGGACCATAAAAGAATATTTTTAAATGAATAAGGGCTCAGTGGATAATGCAGGTACATTATGGGAAGCCTTTAAGGCTATGGTGAGGGGTGTTTATATTAGTACTAGAGCAGGTATACTACGGTACATACATACCCATCTGCAGAAATTAGAAATTACAAATATCAGGAAGAATACAACAGTACACATCAAGCAGATACCCTCAGCAACATTAGGAAACATCTCACCCAATACAATGAGTTTGCAAAGAGCAACATCAAATATTTGATGCGTCAACAGGTAGCAAGGGCATACGGGCAGGGAGGCAGACCTGGCCGTACTCTAGCTAATAAAATACAGGCAGGAAAAAAATGCATGATAGAGGAGAAAACTACTATGATATAAAAGGGATACTTGGAACATATGTGGCGGTATATGGAAGCCTCTATGCATCCCGCAAATCTGTGGAAATGCAGGAGATTGCTGAATATCTAGAGGACACAGCTTTAGCATGGCACTCGAATGGACAGGCAGAATATCTGGCACAGCCAATCACACTGCAGCAGGTGAAAGATGCTATAAGTGCCTTGCCCAATGGTAAGGCGCCAGGACAAGATTGGTTCACAAGTGAATTCTATAAAGAATATGTAGAACTAGGACACTCGCACCAAATGGAGATGTATATAATAAAAAGATACTACCACCAACACTAAGAGAGGCATGATCATGGCGCTCTTAAAACCAGATAAGAAACCGGATAAATGTGATCTTACTACCACTTATGACTCATCAACACAGATGTTAAAATATTAGCTAAAATCATAGCCATGAGACTGCATTCACTGCTACAACCCCTTATATTGCCAGACCAATCAGGCTTTATATCAGCACACTCCACATCACATAACTTACGCACCATCTTTGCACTTCAGCATCAGCTGAAACCAGAATTGGAGGCAGCAGCACTACTCCAAGATGCTGCCAACGCATTTGACTCAATAGAATGGAATTGTCTTTTCACGGTTATAAAACGAATGGGAGTCGAAGAGATGCTGATATAATGGATCAAACTCCTTTACACTAAACTGATGGCGCGGATCAGTGTAAACGGACACGTATCAGAAAAAATACACATACACCGAGGAACACGACAGGAACTCCCCATCCTATTTGCAATTGCACTTGAACCCCTAGCATGTAAGATTAGGCAAAAATATGCGGAAGCAGCTCAGAAGGCCCGACTACGCTCAATAGGTATTTGCTTATACACAGATGATATGGTGATATGTACGAAACCCCATTTACCCATTTTAAGGGAATACATTAAATTCGGGAGCTACTCGAGCCTTAGCATAAACTGGAACAAATCCACAATACTTCCTCTGACTGAGGCGACCATCCCTCATAAACTAGACTTCCCCATGCAGTGGAGTGATAACCCAGTTAAATACCTAGGGATATGGATCCATAGTGATCTTAACGAAGTAATCAGAGCAAAATACGGTGCAGCGATGGAGATATTGGAAACGCAAATAGATAGATGGAGCAGGGATGCCATTATCTATGGCAGATAGGATAGCCATCATGAAGATGGTCATACTGCCTACGTTTCTGCATCTTTTTAACATTCCAATTGTACTGCCTAATCACTTTTTAAAAATATTACATGTATGATCAAATTAGCATGGGCTGGGAAACAACCCAGAATTGATTGGACTACACTGATGTTGTCATACAAGCAAGGAGGCTTTGAAGCACCAGATCTATACTTATATTATTTAGGTGTTCAAAAGCAGTATGCACACTATTGGTTTACCCGCCACGCTACATGCCACACCGAGCAGTAGAGATAGAGGATGCATACCCTATCCCTCTAAGACACACCAACGTAAAGACATACCACCACCACGACAATGGTGTGGCACAAAATGGGGGTCAAAGCACACAAACATCCACTATACGCACCAGCAATGCCGATAACAAACCACGCTGCACTTTCGGTGACACAAGAAAGGGGAAGCCTTGCATTACTAAGACAGGTGGGATTGGTAACACTGGGAGATCTTTACCCTGAGGGCACATTTCTAGACTCCAATGACCTGACATATTGGCAATGAAATGACGCGATTCAGATTCACATATTGTAGACTAATTTGGGCAACAACTAAACAGTTGTACCCATCCTTTCCAAAGGAACCACCGACACTAACACCACTCCAAGTGATACTCACTAACACAGCCACCAAACACATAGTTACAACTTTGTACAAAGCAGTACAGGCAGAAACAGCACAAGGTGAGAGCAGGGCACAAGAGCACTGGAACTTAACACTGGGAGATCTCATGAAGAATGACAAGTGGGATTTTGCTGCAAATTAATAGAAATGCTGACTCATAATGGGAACCTACATATTATACACTACAAATACCTACATCAAGTATGCTATAAACCTGCACAACTATATCGATATTGGTTGTGAGAAGATACAAAATGTTGTAGATGTGGAGAACCAGATGCAGATTTCCTACATCTGGTGTGGAAATGTGAAAAGATGTATAAATATTGGGGGGGGGAATGGGAATATTAGGCTAAACGATAAAATGCTCTATAGAATATTCAGCACAAGTATGCCTTCTGGGTATGATAAATATGATCCAGCTGAAACAACACACATTTCTAGCAGTAGCCCTACTACTAGCAAAGAGGAAGGTGGCCATACACTGGGATAGTAGAATAAGACCTATTTATAGAAATTGGATAATGGACATGATATATTGAAGAGACACACTAAAAATATATGAGGGGAACTACCACGTGCATCAAGGCCTAAAGACTTTTGGGATCTGCTAACAACATATTTAATGGAGTATCCAGAAGTTATGGACAATACTTGTGGGGACTGAAATTAGAATATCATGAAGATGGCTATAGAGCTTGTTGGGGAAAGAATTGATGAGTAGGACATAAACCACGTGCTATGTTTCCGAATATGGAAACTGTGGCATGACCTTGTTATGATTGTTGATAATGTTCAGTAAAAATCCATACAAAAAAGAAATCTTGAGACCAGCACAACAGATGGGTTTCTAGGTTTCATCATCGATACAGAGAAGGTTCAACTTCAATTACCTGAAAGGAAAAAGTTGATCAAAAGAGAAGTGAGTCATTTGAAGGGAAGACAGGAAGTGACTTTGAGAGATAGCTCTAGTGGCAGGTCTATTATCATCTTCAATTTAGGCTGTTTTCCCAGGACCTTTACATTACTGGGCTCTTCAACGTCTGAAGACCTTGGGCTTTCGGAAGGTCTTTGGTATGGGGACAAAGTAACGGTAACACAGGACATGAAGCAAGAGTTAACATAGTGTTTAGAGAATTTGGAAGTCTGGAATAGTCAGGCTGTTTTTGGAACAGCTCCAAATTTTGTATTACAATCGATGCAAGCACTCAAGGACAGGGAGCAATGTGTTTGGGTCAGGAAACAGGAGAAGGTGGGAGTGTGAGGGAGAAAGAGAAACACAAATTACTTGGAGATAATAGGCTTATTTGCCTTTCACAGTTGCAAAGAGTGTTTACAGGGCTGTTCAGTCCTTCTAATGATGGACAACATATCAGCAGTAACTTATATAAACAAACTAGGGAGAAGGATATCTAAGATGATGTCGGAAGTTGCAAACAAATTGTGGGAGTTTTGTCAGGAACACAAGATTGAATTGACGGCGCAGTACTTGCCAAGAGAAGAAAATGTGGTAGCAGATTGTAATTCTTGACACATCAGGAATTACAGTAAGTGGATGTTGAAAAAGTAAACATTTTTAGGAGACAGAATTCAATTTGGTTCCATATAAGTGGATTTATTTTCTTCACGGTCAACTTTCCAAAAGGAGAATTATTTCAGTTGGCGTCCGGATTGAGGAGCGATGGCAGTGAATGCATTCACACAGTATTGGAAGGGTCTGAAGGGATATGTGTTCCCTCACTTTGCCAGGATTCAGTGTTGATGCATGTGAGGAGACAGAGTTGCCAATTGGTTTTAGTGACTCAGTTTTGGAACACACAGATGTGGTTCCCATCGGTCATGGAAATTACAATGGAAATTCAACTGCTAGTAAGGTTGTGCAGGGGAATGTTGAAAGGTGTAGACAAAGAGGAGCATCCATTAGTGGAAGCAGGTATGTTTAACTTTCTAGTATGGATAATATCAGGGGTTCATAGAGATTGAGGTCTTTCGGGGAAGGCTTCAGAGCTTCTCAATGAGCCCTGGGCACCAGGTACAAGGAATAGATATCAGGGGGCAAGAAATGTCTGGTTTTGTTGGTGCATAGAAAGGGATTTGGATCCAGTGGAAGCTGACGAGATTGAATTAGCCAAATTTTGGGCAGAATTGTTTAGCAAAGGTTTTTCAAATAGGAAAGTGGCTTGTTACAGATCTACGAGTGCAGCAGGACATACTCTTTTAAGAAGGATTATCTATAGGTAATAAGGCAGTTGATTTGTAGAGAAATTAAGGGTATACAATTAAAAAGACCCCTAAATCTAGATAATGCAGACTTTGAATAATTTCAAAATGAAATTCACATCCCAGTGACTGGCCAGGAAATGGATTTGTAGCACAGAGGGAACTATCTTTGAAATTAGCATCTCTCTGTGTTTGTTTTTATTTAGTCGAGTATCTGATGTTTACGCTCTGGAATTGGGGAGTAGGTTTTGCCAACCAGATGGAGTATTTTTTTAAATTTGGTGTAGAACTAAGACTATGTCAGTCAGTGTTTCCCTCAAAGTTTGAGATGCCAAAATTGTGTGTGGTATATTGCATCAGGAAATATGAGGCGAGGGTAAAATATTTAGCGCAGATTGTGGGACATAACGGTTAATATCATATGTAAAGCCATCCAGAGCTGTATCAGTGGCAACTATTGCAAGATGGTTGAAGAGCGTTAAGGAGAAAGGAGTTGATGTTGAGAGGTTTATATCTCATTCCTGGAGGGGAGCTATAGCTTCAAGAGTTTTTTGTGTAGGAGCTAGGTTGGACGAACAAATGTATGGTAGACTTGTTGAATACCAGAGGTGTTCTGTTGAATACCAGAGGTGTTCAGAAAATTTTATTTTAAACCAGTTGAGTATGTATCCAGGTTTTAAGAAGCTGAAAACATGCATAATTTTAGCCTCATATCTTGCCATAAAATGCCAACTCTCAAAGCAATTATGAATAGAGAGTCAAAATGTTATTTTTTAATTTCAGGAGAATTTTGAGAAATGTTTTAAATAAATGAACAAACAAACAGAGAGAAAAAGACAATCATAGAATACAAGGGTCCAATTTAAGATGTACAATTCAAATGAAGAGTCCTGGAGGGTTGATTGAGACCTTTGGGTCTAGATTACAGAGCAAAATCCAGGGACCAGATGATGAATAAGAGGAAAACAACATATGGAGATTCGATAAACCCAAGATGTGTAATATGGTGACAAAATAAGTGATAGGAGTAAAGTGAAACGAGTAAGAAGGAGAGGTACTAGTAGGTACAGAGACAAAACACATGTATCATTGTGTAAAGTCCAAGGAGATCTTACCGTGTATAAGTGCCGTTGCATTCCAGTTCGTATGTTCCATTCAGTCCAAGGATACAGCCAAGGGTTTTGAAAGGTGAAGGCAATAGTTTTTGATAACTCTCATATTTGTACCCAAGCGATAGAGGACAGGTGTATAAGAGTATCAGGGGTGAACAATAGAGAATTACAGTGATTTTGGGGTTGTGAAAGAGTTATCAAGGAAGTTCCAGATAGATGTATTGTGTTTAATCCAATGAGTTTTCTAATGAGATGTTATCTGCCCCTCTCAGAAAGGAGATCCAGTTTAGCCAAGGACGGAAGGAGGTGGTGGCTGTGTTCTTGCAGTTTGTTAGAACAGATTTGCAGGCAGCAGTTAGAAAGATATCAATTAGTAGACTGTCGTTGAGGGATCTGATGTCTGGGTCTAAAAATCCCTTGAGTAGTGTTAAAAATGTTTGCTCCAGAAGGACCCCGTAGATAGTGAATAAAGCTAAACACTGAATTCCAAAATGGGCCGACCGCTCTACAGTAAAAGAGAATGTGGAGATTTCCCATAGGGTCATTACAGTTCCAGCAACTTGAATTCTCTCTTAGGGAGAGTTTGTGGAGGTGTGCCGGGGTCCAGAAGGTCCTGTGTAATAACCAGAATTTCATCTGTGCAAGAGATGGGGATACTTTTTATGAGACCACTACCTCCAAATCTGATGCCGAGATTGTGACGTAATCGTTTCGCTTGGATCCCATTTAGTTTGGAGTCTAGAGGATGTGGTGGAGGAATTTGGTTGTATAAGATGGTAGAGCTAGTAGGCCTGGTGGCTGGATTTATTAAAGGATAGTGTTAGACCTGGCATCTTTGGCGTGGTTTCCCCTGTCATTTTGCCTCTGCCTCCTGTATTTTTGACGCTGTGCTGGATTTCGTTTTTGCTGGTTTAGATGCTTTGGGCACTTTGCCACTGCTGATCAGTGTCAAAGTGCAAGTGCTCCCTGTCTAAATTGTGATTGTAATTGGTTATCCATGATTGGCATATTTGTCTCACCAAGAAGTCCCTAGTAAAGTGCACGGAGTGTGCTAGGGCTGGTGATCCAAATGCTACTAGTGGGCCTGCAGTACTGATTGTGCCACCCACATGAGTATTCCTAAAATGGTGTCTCAGGCCTGCCACCGCAGTGCCTGTGTGCAGTCTGAACTGCCATGTCCTCCTGGTCAGTGGGGACACTGACCAGGCCTAACCCTTCCCTTTCTGTACACATTGGTCACCCCTATGGAAGGCCCAAGGTAACCCCTCGGGCAGGGTGCAGTGTATGTGAAAGGTAGAGAATGTACCAGAGCAGGTGACATGCTCTGCTAGTGAATTACAGCCATTTTCGTTTTTCACTATTGTAAGGCTATCTTGCCCATAGGCTATCTATCATGGGGAATGCTGGCTACAGTAGTTCTATGCATATCTTCCCATAGGAACAAGATAGGACATAAAAGTCTGGTATCCCTGAACTCAGGAGTGACGCATCGCTTGCTTTTCAACGCTGCAGCTTTCACTTGGAACTTTTGTCGCATCTAAAGGTACTGTTGGCTAAAGTGTGACACAACTGTGGATTATTTTAAAGCAACATTAAGAACTCTTTTGAAACCATATTCTTTACCTGTGTATGTTGGATTTTTGTCGTTTTGGTCTTGTGTAGTTTAGATTAAATACCTTTATTTTTCTAAACTGTTGTGGAGTCAGTTTGTGGTGTTTCCACTGTGTTACTATGAGTGTTGGTACAAATACTTAGCACATTGGCTTCGATAAGCCTGACTGCTCGTGCCAAGCTACCAAGGGGGTGAGCAGGGATTATCTGAAGAGTGTCTCCTCCTTACCCTGACTAGAAGCAAGGGTCCCTATTTGGACAGTGCTACCTACCTCTGCCAACTAGAGACCCCCAGTTCTAACAGATAGGATGATCCTGATGAGGGAAGGGTCATTGTTATACGGCTTTAGTTTAGAGAGAGCAACCTTAAGTTTCAAGAAATCGTAAAAATCTAGGTTTTGCAGGTTGAAGCGCTTTTTCACTTCTCTAAAGGACAGCGGAATTTGGGAGAAAACGGATGCCTTTAGAAGCCCAGTGAGACCAGCAGGCTGGGAAGCCTTGGATTCTGATTTTATAGTTGTTCTATAGGGAAGTCATATTCAAGTTAGAGCTCTGGATTTCTAGGGTTTTATCTATTTTGAAGAGGGACCTTTTTGTGTTGTAGAAAATGTATTTCCCCGATGACGGGTTTTTGGGGGTTGCCGGATAGAAGTGAGATCGGGTGGAACTCACCTAGGATCTCCTTTTCTACTGCTAGCTACGTGGGAGTATAGTCATGAGACGGAGTGAACCAAAGTGAGCCCTGTCTGGGCAAGAAGGCGGTTTGATCATTCTTTTTTTTTTTTTATAATGTTTTTGGAAATTTTTTTTTTGAAAACCTTTAGGTTTGATCATTCTTGAAGTCCGCTAGATTAACACTGCTGAGGTGAACAGGGCGGCGCAGTTTTTTGTTTTGGCATTGAAATGTATTTAATAGTTTGCCAGTCTTTTGTAGAAATTCCTCTGATAGAGTTAAGGGGAGTATATTTGCAAGGTAGTTGACTAGGGGGGTGATCATCATCCTGATGGGCTCAACTCGACCCCACCACGTCAGGAATTTTGGGTTCCAGCCCTCGAGAAGAGATTCTACATAAGTGCCTCATTATGTTTCAGGGATTCCAATCAATCAGAGTTGAATTCCACACTCAAATATTTTGCAAATTTCAGTAGCCAGGTAAGACCTGTGTTGGCGAACAGGGCCCTAGAGCAGAAATTATTCGGAGCAAGGATTTCAGATTTGTCTTTGTTAAGTATGTAGTTAGAGACTTGGGCATAGTCTTCAATAGTCTGGAGGCGAGCAGGGATAGATAGGGTAGCCAATTCATACATTATTAAAATATCGTCAGCGTATGCCGCAACTTTCACATTGAGATTATTGAAGGCGATACCATGAATGTGCGGATTAGATCTGATCTTGTGTTATAAGGGTTCGAGGCTTAGGATAAATAATGAGGGGGAGAGAGGACAGTCTTGCCTCGTTCCTCTTTGTAGATTAAATGCAGAGGAAAGTAAGCCACCAGACCTGACCTTAGCTGACGAACCACTATACAGGGTCATAATCCTTTTGGTGAAGGTATCTCCTAAATTAAATTTCTTAAGAGCTTCACAGAGAAAAGTTCAAGAGAACCGATCGAAGGCTTTTTCAGCATCGAGGATTCCTGCTACCATTTCAGAGGGGGCCAATTTAGCTTTTTCAATAATATGGCAGAGGAGCCGGGTGTTAGCATTGGAAAGTCTATGTTTCATGAAGCCCAATTGTGAATTCCCAATTAATCCAGGAAGAAGAGGTTCTAGTCTCTTGCAGAGAATTTTAGCGTAAATCTTTGCATCCAGAATAATTAGGGAGAATGATCTGTAATTTTTGACTTGAGTCAAGTCTTGACCTTCTTTAGGAATTACAACGATAGTGGCTCCACTGGTTGTTCTGAATATGGTACCAGTGTCAGCAAAATGTTGCAAAAGGGACAAGAAAGTTGGTTTAAGTACATAGGCAAAGGTGTTTAAAAAAATTGGCCGTATAGCCATCTGGGCAGGGGGCTTTGTTAGTTTTTAAGGAGCTAATTGCTAGGTCTATCTCCTCCAGAGAAAAAGGAGAGCTTATGTTAGCTTTTTCTTGGTCCGAGATAGACGGAAGTCTGATGTCTCGAAGATAATCTGCACAGGCTGAAGCGTTTATCTCAGTCGTCTGTGTAGAGACTGGTAAAAATCTTTATATTTTTCTAATATTATCTGGGGTTTGGTGTGTGTGATGTTTGATTTATCTGGGAGAGAATCAATTCCCTTGCGGTTTTGTTTATGCCTAAGGTAAGAGGCCAGAATTTTCCCAGCTCTGTTTGCATCACACAGACTTAAGCTTTTGTATTTGTTGACACATATGCCCGCTTTCTCAATTAGGATTCTATGGAACTCATATTTCTTGTTGGCGAGTGGAGAGGGTTTGCGGATCCATGTCAGATGTGTGTGCCGCCTTCAGAGATCTAATGTCTTGTTCTAGGGTTAGGAGATCTCTGTTATGATCTGTGTATATTAATAAGGGTACCCCTCATCGTGGCTTTCAAGGCGTCCCAGTGTGTGGAAGGGGAGGTATCGGAGCAGATATTGTCTTCCAGGTAGTTTAAGATGGTTTTCTCAATCCGCTCTTTTGAGGCAGTCTCTCTGATCGATTCATCATTGAATCTCCAGATCTTACTCTGGGTATTATCATTGGTACCAGTAAGGGAAAAAGTTATAGCTGAGCGATCCGAGACTAACCTCGCTAGAATATCTGTTTGGTCAATTAGATGTACATGAGGTTTGGATATCATTAGGTAGTCAATTCTGGAGTAGGATTTATGGGGGCTGGAAAAGATACGGTAAGGTACATGCTGTTTTGTGGTGTATGCTATGCATTATATATAAATATTCTGATTGGATATATGTTAAGGTGTATGTTTAAGGCAAGATAAAGTGGGGTCATATCAGGTAATAGCTGAGGTATCAGTGATGATATCAGAGTAAAGAGCGGTGTCTGAGGTTCTCTTTGAAGCTCTGAGATTCTATAAGGCTCTGTAAAGCGAGAATTATAAACAAAAACAACCTTGCAGTAGTGCACGTTGTCCGCAGCCTAAAATTAGAGCCCATTAGATGTCAGATATGGAGTTATAAAAGGATATAGAGCGAATAGTTCTGAAGTGACAGAGTCATAGTTTCCCTGAAGAAACACTAGCAGGTGCAGGAGCAGGTCATGTGTCCATTGATATAGAACTTTTGTTATCTAGAAATATCCGCTGGTCATTTGGATTGGCGAAGATGAGGTTTTTCCTGTTGTCAGTAACTTTATATTTCGCCGGACAGATGAACGAAGATTGCAGGTTTAGAGACTTGAGGTTGGATCTGAGCAGCAGGAAGCCCTTTCTTTTCTCTAAAGTAGGTCTGGAATAGTCCAGGGAAATGTATATTTCCTGACCTTGCCATAGAATGTAATTTTTATGGCGTACATAGTAGAGAATCATTTCTACATGTTGGACTCTCAGAGGGCAGCATACGATTTGTCTGGTGATATTCCTGTTCGTGGGTCTGAATGATGGTACTCGGTGTGCCCTTTCCAGTTCAAAGTCTTTTTTGAAGGAGATACCTTTAACTTGGGAGAAGACATTTTTCTAGGAAATCCAGGCACGAGGTCGATGTGTCTTCTGAACCTTCTGGCAGACCGAAGATGCGTAGATTCGCTTTCTGATTGCGATCTTCCATAGCGGCGACATCTTTTTTCAGAGACTGTGTAGTGATTTGTAATTTTTGGGTGTCCTTTTTAGAAGCATGAAATTTGTCCTCTAATGTGCTGATGCGGTCTTCAGCCTTTGATAGTCTTTTGTTGATGGCGCAGAGTTTGGTTTTGATAGAGCATAGGTCCAGTTGCAGGACATCCGTGCTGAGCTTGGTAGATTTTGCTAGGTCGTCGACCATTTTTAGTTTTTGAGCATCATGTCCATTGTGCTGGTACCTTCACCTTTGTTTTTAATTGGGGAGTCAGGTCGTGGGGGTTCCGCTTTGGTGTGTTTATTACCTGCTTTTGGACTCTTTTTTGGCCATGATTTTACGAGGCGGGCCGAGGTTGGATGTACACCAGTGTGCATCTCTTTTAGGTGCAAGACAGGAGAACATGGATGCAGCACAGAGAGGTCTTCTCTTGGAGGAACACAGATGTCCGGATCTGGGAGATTGTCTGCTTGTGTGTGGGTGGGCCAACAGCGCAATGAGCAGATTGTCCAGATTTATCAGAAATACCAGAGCTGTCTAAAGTTGCCTTTGATTTTGGAGGCAGTCGAACCGGTGTCTTTCTCCTGGTCCTGTCTGGTATGTGTGAGGAGAATTATTAACGCTTTCCGGTGTTAAGGTCCTCTCCCCCTGAATGGGGAGATTAATGAACTCAGAAAAGGCTTCGGTTGCAGAGGTGAGCCTCGTGGTTGGTGGCCATCTTAGGGTCAGACAGCCTGATGGACTTGTAGTAGATCATCCATCAGTGCATTGCCTTCTGGATAAAGGTGAGAGAACCAACTCCTGAGATATGGGCCTGCAGACCGGTGATCCCATCTTCAATCAGTCTGAATCAGGGAGAAACAGGGGTTTCCAACAGCCAAGAGGCGGCAGCCATGTTGGGGCAGGCAGCACAGTGGCCCACATAATAGATCTGCCCTCTGGGACCAAACAGGTTGAACTTGGGTAGAAACCCCGGTGCTGGTGGGCCAGGGTCCTGCACCAGAGACCAGTGTATTGGTGACCTCACCTGTCAGTGCACAGAAATAGGTGTCCGAAGCAGCACGGAGAAGTCTGCCATCATGGAAGCTCTGTATACCGCTTGTGAAGGGGTACCTGCAGACTTCCACTGAAAAAAAGGCGTGATGAAGAATCCTTTTGGGGTGATTACTACTTTAAAATGTGCCCGTAGACTTCAGATCTCTGAATCCGGTATTTAGAAGCCCGGCCCGCACTACTGACAGAGACCTTACACAATCACAGGACGGAGACAGTTTGTGATCTGCTAGGCAGCCGTGGTTGTGTTTGTCTGCTCTAACCTTCAGAGAGCTCACCAGGTGTTGAACCACCAGGGAAATGCCCGACGTTTCAGCCATGTCTAGAGACAAAGCCCCTTGACAAAGGGTCCACAACCCCGACCCTGCTCGGTTTGTTGCAATACCACATGGCGGTGGTATTGTCCATGACCACCTGTGCCAGTCTTCCCTTAATAAAGGAAAGGTTTTCAGGGGCAATCGAATCGCTGGGACCTGTAACAGATTGATGTGGAGCTCGGACTCTGCCAGATACTAGAGGCTTCTGATCTCCACTTCTGCCATTTGAACTAGGTCAGAGAGATTTCCCTGATGCTGTGCCCACTGGGACTTCAATTCCATTCAGTCTCCCTGCTCGAGGGCACACAGGACTTGGGTGAGCGTGAGCATTTTGAATGTCTTTTTCCTCAAGAAGAGGTTGAGAAGGTGTAAATCTAGGATAGGACAGAGTCCTCCATCCTTCTTTGGTACCAGAAAGTAACAAGAGTAACAACCACAACCTACTTATGATGCAGGCATCATCTCTATGGTTTCCCTGGCCAAGACAGCCTGCACTTCTGGACGGAGCAAAGAGAGTTGGTCCTAAATCAGGCAATCGTATGTAGGTGGCATGGGTGGTGGGGTAGTCACAAAGGGTGAGGGAGTAGCCCCTTTAGACAATCTGGAGAACGCAGCAGTCTGATGTCACAGACTGCCTGTGGGTCATGTCCTGCCTCCCACTGGATACCAATTATGGTCGGAGGGCAAACTAAACAGGCTTCGAGGCAGCAGCTTCCGAGAGAGTGACTGACTTGACTGCTGGCTGACTGTCCCACGCAGTCTGTGGGACCTGCACACTCAGTCACAAAAAGGCTGGGAAGCCCCTTGGCCGTGGTGGCTGGGAGGGTAAGGGCATGTTTGGAGACCCCTTACGTGGCCACGAAAGGAACGGATGAGTCTGGCAAGGGGCCCATAGAAAACCCCAAGGACCTGGTCGTAGCTCTGCTGCTCTTAAAGCACTTCAGCAATGAATTTGCCTTCTGTCCAAAGAGACATTTAAGGGAAGTTCCATGAGACAGGACTGGACATCCCCCAGAAAACCAGTTGTTGTCATTCAGGCATGGTGCTGCTAAGCCACTGACAAAGAAATCGTTCTGCCCAGCAAGTATGTCATGTTGAGCCCACACCTTATTGTGAACTTTGCTGCATCTAACCCATAAGCAACAGCCCCCCGCCACTGTGGACAACTGAAGGCCCAAAACCTCTGCTGCCTTATGCACCACCATCGCAAAAGAGGATCCCACCTCTGTAGCCATGGTAGGAGAAGAGACCAGGCCAGTGGCAGCTGAAGTGTCTAACCCACTGGCCTCTGCCAGTTCCACACACCAGTTGCCCTGTTCTTCAGGGAACTGGAATCTGTAGACCCGACCCATTCATCTTCCTCTCCAGGCCTATCGGGTAAATAAGGCACTGGCCCCACTCTGGGAAGCATGGACCAGAACGGCGCTGGAGTTGGCGTTTTAGGGGCAAAAGTGGCATTGGAGTGGGCATCAAGGAAGGTCTTGGTTTTGCAAACTGCTCCATTTCAGATCCAGCAAGGGTTCCATGCAGTCCGACTGATGCGGAGGGCAAACCCGCCAGCGTAGAACCTTGGGGCCCAAAGCTGCTCCAATGGTGCCGGGCTGCCCAAATATGAGGTGTGTGACCTCAAACTCTTTCAGCTGGGCATGGGTCACTTCGGCTCAATCGGGGGAGCGTATATCATCAGAAGACTTTGGCAGACACAGCGAAGTCATAGAACTCTTCGACTTCTTGGCAGTCTTGTGTTTGTGGGGCTTATTCAACTTCAACGACTTTGAGTGCAACGAAAACCGTCTTGATAGGCTTTTGCAAATGGACCCGGGATCTTCCCAGCAAACAGGACCTAGAGTGTTGAGGCAGCGAGAAGCTTGAGGGAGAGCTCCCTCAGCGCCTTGAGGTGCATGGCGCATAACTTCTCACAGGCCTTGAAGCCATGATCCTGCTCCATGCACCACAAACTACCAAGTGGAAGTATGTCACTGACATCTGCCTGTGTCAGGCCCCACATGGTTTGAAAACAGCTGGTTTCTTAGATGACATACCTATACACCAGGAGAAATCTCAGTAAAGTTCATTAAAAAGTGGCAAAGAGACTGTCAGAAAGTGACTGAGAGGTAGCTCAGGTCAGATCCTTACCGTAGAATATTCCCAGGCATCAGACTGATCTGGAGGTTTGTTTTTTTAGCAATTCCCCTTGAGCACCGATAGGTGGCGTCATCCTCACTGGAAGTGACATGGGTGATGTCTATATAGGCACCTCCCCAGCACGCTGATCTCAGTTCTTGATTATTTTTTCCAGACCAGAAGCACTGAGCCAAGCTAAAGAAGTGTAACTGGTGTGCCAAAAGTGAAGTGCAAAGGTATCTCTTAAGTGAGAGAAGACAGTCCGCAGAGAGGGGAGGATGGGATGGTCAGTAAGGAATCTGTGGCTGGATAGAATCTCTACCAGATAAAGTGTTACCGAAGGTAAGTAACTTGTTAATCTGATAGAGATTTCTAGTCGCAGACTCCTTACCTTAGAAAATACATCAAAGCAATCTCTCTCCCTGGAGGTGGCACTGTGGATTGATTTAGACTAAAGTCCTGGGGGACCGAACAGGCAAATGGCCCATCTCATCAGACCAGACTGTCAAGGCAGAAGTGTTTGCTACTCATGTGCAGCAATGCCCATTTAACAGCCTGATAGATGTCCAAGACTGAGACTCCTCTAGCTAACGCAGTGGTCGCATCTGAAGATCTGGTGGAGTGAGCTCTTAAGTCCTCAGGTGGCGGTTTCTAGGCCACTGTGTAGCAGATATTAATTCAGAGAATTTTCTATCATGAGATGGTTCTCTTTTGAATTGCCTTCCCTTTCTTTGCCCCTTCAAATCCAAGAGGAGTTGAATAACTATAGAATGAAAATGCCCTTTTTGGATCCAGGCGGTGGTGTTTAACTTCTTCTTTAGGAGCGGGGGGTGGGGGGGGGGGGGAGGTAGACAAGGCCATGTTCTGGCCAAAATGTAAACAAGTCACCACCTTTCGTAAGAAGGATGCCAGAGTTCTTAACACTAGTTTGTCTGGGAAAAAATTAAGGGTAGGGAGCGTTAACCGAAAGCACTTATAACTCGCTAACCCTTCTAGCAGATGCTATAGTCACAAGAAAGATACTGCGAGAAGGCTTGGGGCAGATGTGAATTGGCTAAAAAGGCGAGCACATGAGAAAAGTTAAAACTAAATTCAAGTCCCATTGGGGCACAATGAAGGGAGTGGTTGTAAACATGTTGCAAGCCTTTAATGAATCTAGTCACAACAAGTGACAAAACACAGAAGGCTGATCTGGCAGCCGTAGGAAAGAAAATATGTCGGACAGCCTTGCAGGACCAGGGATAAACAAAGTTGAGTACTTCAGACGAGTGCAGACAGAGGATCAACATATTTATTTCACATACTTTGGGAGAGAGATAAAACCGAACGGTCACCGCTCAGTCACCTTTCAATCTCCACTCATGAAGGGCGAGAATAGACAGGTTCAGGTGCAGGTGCAGTTCTGCGTCCTGTTTTTGCTCAACAGAAGGTCCTACCAAAAGGGCAGCCGGACTGGATGACAGATGAGAATGCTCAGGAGTTTGGGATACCATACTGTACATGCCCAGTCCTGAGTCACCAAGATGACCTGGTCTCCAGTCGTTCTGGAGCTTCTTCAAAACTCTGGGCAGGGGGGCGTGGCCAAGCATGGACTGAAGATGGCAGTGTAGCATGTGAGCTCCGCAGTACAATTCAGCCCTCGTCTATCCTGAACAATAATCCGACGTACCTGAATGCAGCCCCAAATGTCATATTGCTAGAGGAGTGCAGCCGACCTGCTCCGGTGCGCAGATCATGTAGAACGGAGGAGACTTTGCCCTCGTAAAGTGGAGGCCTGCAAACAATCCGGAAGCCGGGGCCCACAGTTGCCAAACCCCCCCGGGAAATAGCTCCAGCTGGCTCAACCTCGCCCAGCGGTGGAGCCGCAGTTTCTAGCGCCGTCGGGATTGCCAGTTAACGTGGGTGCCTGAGGGGTGCCTTGAAGACCTGCGGAGGCGGAGCGGACTGTGGGAGCAGGATAGTGAGCCGGTGAGGGCAAGTGGCGAAACTGCTGCAATGAGGCCACGCGCACCGGCCGCGAGATGAAAAATGGCGGCGGCACGGCCCTCACGGCAGAGACTCTCCCTCTGCACACTCCAGCGCTGCCAGCTCTACGCACCCTCCGGGACTGGGACCGGCGGAGACTCCTGAGACCGGTGCCTGCAATAGCTTAGCCCACCATCACCCTGCGGTGGGGTAGCAGATTTGAACGCCGCTGCGATCCTCTGATCGGCTGGAGTGCTTTGTGAAGGGCAATAAACCCATTTAGCAGGGGCAGCTGAGATATAGTACAGCGGAATTAGTGAGGACGTGGGGCACACAGCGGCTGGAAACCTGGGCGCGCCTGCCGTAAGGAAGTCAATGGCGGCGGCGCATCATTGATGGCAAATAACCTCCCTCGGCCTACCTCAACACTGTAAACAACATTGGCCCTTTGGGAGCGGAGGCCCACAATTGAGCCTGCGGCTGGGACTCACAACAGTTACAACTCCCCGGATGGCATCTTTACACACCCTGCACATTCACAGCAGTGGCTCTCTAAGAGTTGCGTGATCCTCACACAGCGGGAGTGCTGAGGGACAGGGTAGTCAGGACCGACGTTGGTAGCGGAAAGTGCAAATTCCCCAAGGACTGTTGACGAGGTCAGAAGGCACTTTAACTTGAGGCAAGGCGCGGCACGCTGGCCATTGGATTGTTTATAGTCTCGGGGCACCTCCACAGGTGAGAACACCCCCTTTTTTTGACTGCCTCATTGTGACTGCCCTGGGCCCCCTCCCTTCCTTAACGTCTAGTGGCCTCCCTGCACTTCGTCCTCGGTCTAGTGGGATCGGACACTGCTTGATCTGCAGCCGGAGCTTCCAGTGTCCGGAAGGACAGGCCCGGTGTGACTGGTGGACTCCTCTTGGATTAAGATCCTCTGTTCTCACTAACCACAGCCGCCCTGGAGTGGTAGCGCCACTGCGGCCCGCTTTCGAGGGACCTCTCGCCCTGTAGTGATAGGGAAAGAGTGCAAGACCCTCTGTGGCACACATCCTAGATTCAAGTCGAAGCTGCGAACAGTACTTTATCAGACCACCCCAGTACCCTAATCTCGCCTAAGCCTCACCCAGACTGCTCCAATGGAGCGCATCAAGGGGTCCGGGACCAGGGGACCAAAGTCAGCCTGAAACCAACAAATTAGACAGCTACACAGTTACCAAAGATCCGCAGCTGGCCATCTGAGGAAACTGCGCGAGGGAGCCCTGGGGAGGAGGAGCAGGGGCTTTCCCTTAGGGACGTCATGGAGGCTATCACAGGCGTCAAAACCTCCCTGGAGCATAAAATTGATTCCATGGCATTGATATTAATCTCATCAGGGCCGACTTGGGAAAGCTTAATGAAAAGGTCAAGCAAGTAGAACTTACGACCTCTAGCCTTGTGGGGGACGTCACACAGCTGCAAAGGAAGGTCTGAGAACTACAGGACTCCCGTCCTTCACAGACTTGAAGCTGGACGATTATGAAGGCCAACTCCGTCGCAACAATCTCCGCATCCTAGGAGTTCCGGAGAGATCGGAAGGGCAAACTCCAGAACTCTTTGTTGACGACCTCGTTCTTAAACTCCTGCAACCCAAGGGCCTCAGTAAATTTTTGGTGATAGAGAGAGCTCACAAGGTCCCGGGCGGCAGACCCAAGCCAGGCACTCCCCCGCAGCCCATGTTGGCTCGGGTCCTAAATTACTGAGACAGAGATGTGATCCTTCAAAACTCCAGAGCCAGTGCCCCTCTCCGATATGAAAATGCGGACATCTCCTTTTTCCCTGACTTCACACAAAGGGTGCAGAAGCTAAGGAGGTAATTCCTATCAGTTAAACGAGACCTGAGAGCGAAGGGTTTGAAATACTCTATGTTGTTCCCGGCACACATCTGTGTTGAAGCAGAGGGAAGAGCATGGTTTTTTGACCATCCAGAAGCAGTTGCGGACTGGATTGAATATCGAGGGACTCCAAGCCCGGCAAATCGTGGAACTGGGGACAGTGCAAACAGTCAGCCATCCTGAAGTGGAGCCCTGGACGATGGCAGCCTTTTGGTAGTAAATGGAGCATTGGTGCGGGGTGGGCTGGGGAGAGGAGATGTCTGCGGCAGTTCTAAGGGGACTGTTCGTTTATCTATGACAATACATTATTAGTGCTAGAAGGATGGGATAAGGATACTGATTAGGACGCGGATCCCACTGCTTTCTCCCCCCCTGTTTTTTCTTCCTTGGAATTTTTCTAGGGCGACAGCCACTCTGCAAGTTTTTTGATGGGCAGTTTTGAGTCCAGAGGGCAGGGCAGCAGGGTGGGGGGGTTGTTGGGTTGGGGTACTATGTTCGATTGTTTAGTGGTTTGTTAGTCACATTGGCGCAAAAAGTGAGTCCGTAAGAGTAAATGCGGATTGTCAACATTACCATATGCATACGAAGGATGATGGGGGATAAAAATGTGAAGGTTTGGAGATGGAATGTTAATGGGTTAGGGGATAAAATCAAATGGAGTGTGGATCTCCAGTATATCAAGAGACACGTCCCGGATGTGGTCTTGCTTCAGGAGACGCATATGGTCGGGAACCTATGCAAAGCAATGCACAGAGGGGGATACAAGATGATTGCACATTCTGGATTTACATCGGGGTAGGTATTCTGACCAGATATACTGGCGTCACTGGTATGTGGGAGGGTCGCCACATGTTCCCCCAGGCCTTCAGGGTACAACATTCGCTGACTTAGGTGCGGTCCTGCTTACCGTTCCAGAGGGGCTTCTGATTCTGGGAGGCGGCTTTAACACAGTCATCTCAGGCACATTGGACAGACACTCGCCCCGGGAGATGGGACAGGCGACCCGTTGGTTACCCGATTTCTTAGAAGCAATGGGGCTGGTTGACGGCTGGAGGCTCTACCATCCAGATCAAATACAACACACATTTCACTCCGGGGCTCACCACAGTCTATCCCGATTAGACTATTGCTTCGTACCAGCAGCACAAGCCACCTACATATCAGACATCAGTATCTTAGCTAGAGGTATTTCAGATCACTCGCCACTGTCTATTACCCTGCTTGTGGGCCGGGGCACTGCAGGGAGGTAGGCCCCAATCAATCCTTGGCATCTCCGTAATCCTAAGATCCGCAAGGATCCTATTAAGACCCTGGACGAATATTTTACCAACAATGTGGGATCGGTGTCCTCCTCTCGGTCCTTATGGGAGGCGTTTAAGACATTGATTAGGGGTCAGGCCCTATCGTTGATAACTGGCTCTAAGAAAGATAAGCAGAAGGAAGTTGTTGAGCTCGAGGCTGAAATTTACAGAATGGAAGGTGATTTTGAATTGGGAGTAACGCTGGATAAACTTCATTTGTTACGCCTAAAGCAACACTAATATAAGACTCTGGTTTCAGTAGTAGGGAACAACAGGGCAGGCTTTATGACCTGGGAGATAAGGCCGGGAAGCTTATTGCTTGGCTGGATAGGAGGGAATGGGCAAGGCGCCTTCGTCTGGAGCTCAGAATAGAGGGGGGGAGCTTCAATTACAGAATTGCAGGAGATAGTGAACAGATTTGCTGATCACTTTCAGGCAGTCTATACGTCGGTCTCCCCTCATCTACAGGCTGACTCCCATGAACTACTCTGTGACATCAAGCTCCCATGTCTCTCCCCTGAGAACAGTGACTATATGGATAGCCCCCTTGCAATGGAAGAGATTGCCCAAGAAATCCTTTCGATAAACTCAGGAAAGGCACTAGGCCCAAACAGGTTTCCCATGAAGCTCTATAAACTCAGGCTAGACAAACTCGCACCCTGCTTAAAAGCAATGTTTGAAGAACCTAGAGAAGTTGGAAGGCTGCCGTTGGAGCAAAGGATAGCTACTATTGTCACTATCCACAAAGAGGGAAAGACTAAAACGGATTGCGCCTCATACAGGCCCATCTCTCTTCTAAGCGCTGAGCTAAGCTCCTGGCAAATCGTTGGGTGAACGTGATCAGCGACCTAGTTCATCCCGATCAATCTGAATTTATGCCGCATAGAAACACAGCCTTAAACTTGCATAGAGTACACGGGAGCCAGCAGTAATTGTATCATTAGATGCAACTATGGCCTTTGATACCATCGAATGGTCTTATTTATGGGCAGTTCTTGCAAAGTTTGGATTTGGCACCAAATTTATCCAGCCTTTTGTATTCGGTGCCGCTTGCGCAAGTGATTGTAAACAATAGGGTGTCGCCTTATTTTCGCTCAGTCGGGGGACTCGTCAGGGTTGCCCGCTATCTCCCCTTTTTTTCCTGGCATTGGAACCTCTTGCGGCATGGATAAGATGGGATCCAATGAGAAGAGGGTAGCAGTGGTCACCCGGATGGGAGGACCGCATATCTTTATACGCAGACGATATATTGCTCTATATGGCTTCCCCTCATAAATCCCTTGTAGTGGTACTAGATATAATAACGGCCTTTGGGAAATTTTCGGGACTCTATTAATTGGGGGAAATCCTTACTGTTTGTCCTGTGGGGAGACCCCCCTTTGCCTCCCAGGAATTGTCAAATACAAATTAAAACTGATGGATTTACATATTTGGGAATTTTTATCTCACTAGACCCCTCGGTCAGATATACCCAGATTCTTCTCCCCCCTCTTCAGAAACTCAAGAGTGATATTGCCAACTGGAAGAAGCTTCCCATCTCGCTTCTGGGTAGAGCCGCCTTCTTTAAAATGATGGCCTTGTCACGATTTCTCTATGCCCTACAAAACACCTTAGATGTCGTCCCAGCAGGTTACTTCCGGGAAATTGAGGGCCTCCAAAGAGACCTATTATGGGACGGTAAACCTCGAATCGCGCTAAATAAACGGACGCTAAACTGGTATGACGGAGGCATCAGCCTTCCAGACATCAGGAAATGCTATTGGGCTTCCCACTTGGTGGCCATCAACCATGGTACGTTTAGTCGTTTAGACGACCCAGGCTACGCCATGAACAAGTGGCTCCTTCCGGGAGGGAACTATGGCAGAGCGCTGTACTCCCAACCGAAGCGGTTTGTATTAACAGGCCCTACCAAGCATTCAGTTCAAATTTGGCTTGATGCCACTGGCTCTTTGGGATGGAGGCAGAAGCTAACATTAGCCACCCCTCTCTGGGACTCAGAGAGACTGGGCAACCTCTGGAAAATGAAGGGATTCGACAGGTGGGATATTATTGGAATTTCCGCCATCAGGAATGTGTGGGGGAAAGGGGGGATTAAGACGTTCAAGGAACTTCAGAGTGAGTATGAACTGGTAGACGCAGAATATTTTCGCTATGTGCAGGTTCGGCACTCACTCCAATCCTCCCTACCTGGAGGGACTGATCCCCCGGAGGTTTCGCCACTGGAGGACAGAGTTTTGGATGGCCACCTTCCAGAAAAAACAATTTCACTAATATACAAAAAACTAATTAGCCACATGGCAGACCCTCTCCTGGCATTGCAGGATAAATGGGTGCAAGACGGCATAGAGCTAGACGACAAAGACTGGCAGACGGAAGTGTCTTCTCCCAGAGTAGTAGCAATTCCAGCACACTTGAGACTAGGTCAGCTTAAGATCCTGCACATAATCTATGTGACAGGGCCCCGAAAGTTGAGCATGGGACGGGCTGACAGTTGAATGCAAAATACAATGTGGTCTCACTGGCACATTCATGCACATCATCTGGGAGTGTGTCCATTTTAACACTTGGATGCCAAGGCACTTTTAGGCTTTTACTCTAATTTCCATTGAAATGAATGGGCACTCCATGACGAGTTACCCTTGTCATTAGCATCCAAGTGGTTAATACATACTGGCTCCAAGTCCATGACATAATCAGCAAAGTACTACGTATCCCCCTCCGTCCGGAGGCAAGGAGGTGCCTCCTAAATATATGGGAGCCCACGGACTTGAACACCGCACAGACACAGTGGGCTACTCTGGGGTTTATGCTGGCCAAAAGGAATATTGCTCAATTATGGAGGGCTGTGCAACCACCTACCTTAGAGGCATGGGAAAAAACCTAGATTGGTACATGTTTAGGGAAAAAATGGTGAATCTTGCAAGGGGATGCCCTGGGAAGTGGTCACATATTGGGCCCGTGGAATAGCTACAGAGGAGAGATCTGCATACCACCTCTAAATATTGTTCATGATGACCCCTCCTCCCCATAGTCTTCCTCTCTTCGGTACTATGTGGATATCCTGCTACCCATCTGTGCTGTGGTGTACAACTTGTTCGATCCTCTGTATTGTATTTCTTGCTGACGTGTTTTTTCAATAAAAAGAGTTATAATTAAAAAAAAACTCTGGACAGGAGTGGTATCGGCAGAAAAGTGTATAAAATCTCTAGCCCCACTAAAGATGAAATGTTTCTATGAGCGATAGCAGCCTTGTAAACTCAATCATGCAGAAGTGCTAACACTGCGCATTCTCAGTAGTGGCAAACAGGTCTAACCAAGGTTCACCCCAATCTTTGAGGAGGCTGTGCATCACCTATGGAAGAAGTCACTATTCGCTAGGCATATAACAACCAGGAATATGTCCCATCATTTCAGTCATGTCCAGAGGCGTAGTCCCGTCACTTAACAAAGGGTCCATGACCCCAACCTGCCTGTTTGTTGAAATACCACATGGCGGATGTGTTTTCCGTGAACACCTGAACTAGCTTTCCCTGGGTGGAAGAAAGAAAGGCTTTATTTGCCTGACAGGTCGCTCTCAGTTCCAACAGACTGATGTGAAGTGAGACTCAACCGAAGGTCAGAGGCCTCTCATTTCCAACTCTCCAGGGCGGCCGCCCCAATCCAGAAGTGACGCATTGGTCACTACTATGAGCTCTAGGAGAGTGAGACGTCTGCCACGGACCCAAACGTGGTCCTTGATCCACCCCTACAGGTCTTTAGCCGTTTACTCTGAAATCTGGACCAGGCTGGAGATATTCCCCTGATGCTGTGTCCACTGGGTATTCATATCCCAACACAGATAATGCCTGTGCCAATGGGCAGGTTTCACCCAAACGATGCAGGAAGCAATGAGACCCAGCAGCCTCAAAGTCAGTCTCACCGGAATCCAAGCTAGAGGCTGAAATATAATCCTAGCCTGATTATCCTGGACTAGCTGTTCTGGAGGTTAAGTCCGAACTGCACTGTATCCAGAACAGCTCAGATGGAAGGGCGCATCTAAGGGAGTTAGGTGTGACCTCGACATGTTGATAGTAAACCCCAGCAAATGCAGTAGATTCGCCCTATTCTGGAGGTGGAAAACGACTGCCTGGGGCAAGCCTGCCTTCAACAGCCAATCGTTGAGGTAAAAGACGACTGGCACCCCTAACTGCAGCAAATGTGCCGCAATCACCACCATCACCTTGGTAAACACCCAAGGGGCACTGGTAAGGCCAAAGGCGATCACCACCAACTGATAATGCTCCTGGCCAACCATTAACCGCAAATAACGTCTGTGGGCAGGCAGGAAAGGGACGTGATAAATGAAAAGACCATTTGTAAAGCGCGGTAGCTAGCCTGAGACACCTAGCGCTGCAGACCTACGCAGGCAAGAAGGCAGCTTAAGTTCTATAAGGCTTTATTTAAAAGCAGAGTTTTTAGGAGTTCGTGGAAAGGTAGCAGGTTGGGCTCTGCCCGCATGTGGAGGGGAAGAGAGTTCCACATTTTGGCTGAATTGTAGGCAAATGAGCGGCCACCACACCTTGTTCTCTTGATTTTGGGGACTAGGGCGAGGAAGGAAGACGCCGAACGAACCGGTCTGTTCGGTTGGTAGGGAGTGATGAGTGATTGGCTGATGGCCGGGCCAGTCTTACAGAAAGGCCTGTGAGCAATGCACAGGGCGTTAAATTGAATTCTTTCCCTAACCGGCAGCCAGTGAAGGCTCTTGAGTCCTGGATAGGTGACTGCCAATGGGGGATCCGAAGGAGTGTGCGGGCTGCACAATTTTGAATAGTCTGAGGTTTACAGGTAGTAGATTGAGGGGCCTCTATGTAGAGGGCATTCCCATAATCCAGGCAAGACAGGATGAGGCCCTGGACCATGATTTGTCTTGCCTGAAATGGGAGCAGGGGAAGGATTTTTCGTAATAGCCTGAGCAGGCCATAGCAGGAGGCTGAAAGTTGTGCTACTTGATAGTTAAAATTAAGAGAGTGGTCCAGCCAGATGCCTAGGCTTTTAATTGTGTTTTTTGGGGCTGGAGCGGGCCGAGGCAAGTGGGCCACAGTAGATTCGCATTAAAAGAGGGAGTATTTCCTAATAGCATCTCAGTTTTAGTTCATAGAGAGCACAGATCTAGGATAGGACACAGGCCTTTATTAACCGTTGGCCTCAAAAAGTAGACTGGAGAGCAACCCTGTCCTAAATCTGAAGCTGGTATCCTTGCAATGCCTCCATTAGCCAGAAGGGCCAGTACTTCCGGTCGCATGAGTGCAAGGCGATCCTCCGTCAGCTGATCTGGGAATGTAGAGTGAGGAGTCTGGGTTTGTTGCAATGGGAGGGCGTTACCCCATTATGTCCCTCCACTGCTGCAGATGGTGCCGGATCCTGCCGTCAACCAGATGGCCATTCTGGATTGAGGCTGGAAAGAGGCTTGGACTGTGCAGCTGCCGGAAGGGGGGGTGGGCGGTCGGATTACAGTGTGGACCCTAGGCTTTGGGCCCCACAGGCTAGTGGGTGCCATGTCCACAAAATTACAGCCTGAATGCTGTGGTGGCTAGGTGGGAAAAGACACAGCTTAGAGCCCCTACCATAGCCACAGAAGGGGCAGAAGGTGGAATGCGGCTATGGTGGAGGGCACTCCAAACGACCTAGCAGTGATCCTACTAGCTTTAAAACGCTCCAAGGCTGAATAAGCTCTCTCAGAAGAGACTGTTTCCGACGAGGGGCATGTTCATAAACAAGTCTTGGGCATCCCCCGAAAAACCAGTATTCCTCAGCCAGGCGTGACGTCTCAGCACAACTGAAGAAGCAATGGCCATGCACTGTGAATCTGTTGTATACAATCTGCATTGTTAACTTTGCTGTGTCTCGCCCATCAGCAATAGCTTGAGAAAGAATAGCGCGGTCCTTATCTGGCACCATAGGCAGCACTTGCACAACTGTATCCCACACAGTGGAAATAATGTCCCAATATGTATGCAGTGTTCACGGACCACAGTGCCAGGCTGTCGGAAGAAGAAATTCTGTTTCCGAAAGTATCCAGGCTCTTGGAGTCCAGTGCAGTGGTAGTGAACATGCCCGGATTAATCGAGGAAGTTGAGGAATGGACCACCAGACACTAAAGGGTTGGGTGCTTTGAGAGGAAGGCTGAGTCTCCTGGAGTGGGGCAATGGTAGTGAGCAATCATCCTGTACACAACAGTGCTTCTACAGGGTGTGGCCCAGGTCCCCCAGCACATCAGTGAGGGCTTCATTGAAGGGTAGGAGGGGCTCTGGTGGAGATACCCCCGGTAAACTACCTTGTTAAAGTTTGTTTAGACTTGAATCGTGAGTGGCTGTAGTTTCAGGACCTCTGCCACACTCCGGACCCACCATCGCAAAGGATGCCCCTTCCTCTGTAGTCACTGTGGAAGGAGAGTAGGCCAGTGTCTGGTGAGGTATCCAAACCACACGCCTCACCCAGGTCCTCATACCAGTTGTGATCTGCCATAGACTCTGCTAGGTGGTCAGAATCAGGATCCTCAAATCCCCTATATTCTTGTTCCTCATTGAGCCTTTCAGTATAATAGGGCTGTCTCCAATTCAGGCAATGTGGGCCTGGTTGGTGTCAACGCTGTGCAACGCCGGTCCGGCTTCGTATCGGAGTCAGTAATAACAATGGGTTACGATAACACCACTGTAACAGTCCCCAGAGGAGGTCATGGCCAACCAGATCAACCAACTGATCCTAAGGGGTTGACTGGTGGCGAGAGCTGAGCTCGAGTCGAAGACCCTCCCAAAGCTGTGGGACCCGGAAGAGCTCAAGAGATTCAACAGCCCAAAAAGGAGGCCAATGGCCTCATAAAAATTCACAGAGTTGGGCAGAATTTGCTCTGGCTTATTTGGAGAAGCACGGAGAGGACACATTATCCGATACCAGCTGCAAAGGAATCACCTGTAAGCAGGGCCAGGACTTGTGGCGTTCTTTCCTTGTATTGTGCGAAGAGTGGGAGCGATGCGGAGAAGTCAGAGTGCCTCAACTTCTTGGAATTCTTCTAGTGGGACTTACCAGAAGTAGTTCTGGAGAGGGATGAGGACTGACATGAGCAACTCCAAGATCAGTCTCGAGACCTCGCACGCGAACAGGACCTGGCGAGGCAGTCACGGGACGAGCAGCCAAAAGCTTCATGCCTGCTCTGGGATTGCCTTAGGTTTCATGATTCAGCACTCCACACACGACGTGGAGTCATGATCCTTTTCAAGGCACCACAAACAGACCGGGGGTCTTCCGGTGGATCATTTTGGTTTTGGTGTCTGAAGATCCATTTTTATAAATTGGTTTTGGATTTCTTTAATTTCTTGTTGATTTCTTCAACTATTTTGGTGCTGTTTAAATGCTGTACACTTGTTCCTTCCGGTAAGCGCTGCTGCTCAGAGCAACAGCTACGCAGTGTTGAGGTGAATGCCTGACAAATGAAGCCTAAGCGTCATAAAGGGTTTGGAAGTATTACACAGTGAGGTTGCACAACCACACCATGTAATACAGCACATTTCCTCACAGGGGGTCTGTAACCGACATCTGTCAATGACAGGCTCCACGAGAACTGTGGAGTTTTATTAAGACATTTCTGTAAATAAATAAAAACATATAGCACAAACATTTGTCAACAAAAGGATTGAAGCCAGTTAAAAAAGCATTTGCAATTAAATGGGTCTCGCATTTGTTGGACTTGGAGCTACTGGCATTGTAAATGGCAATTTTTTTTTATGTAGTGGCGGTATTTCAAGAAAAAAGCGTGCACAATGTGATATAATAAGCTTTTATAGCAACTGTACAGTAAAGCTATGGCTATGTTAACATAAATGGGTGTGAATGGATGAATTGAAATATAAACAAAGGATCTTAAAATGTAGGATGAAATGTATAGGTGGTGACAGGGACTTAAACTATTTTAAAAAACATGTGGCTGAAGACTTTTATAAGATTTTGGGGCATAATAAACAAATAAAAATAATATTTATAGTGACTTTTTATTTGCCTTAACTAATCTACAACCATTTTAGAAATTAATGGAACACTACACAAAGTGATTTTGCAGCTTTAACACACCAGAGTGACAAGATTGTGAGCTGGCAATGGATTGTATTGGATTATATATAGCCCCACCGTAAACTGAAGATGTTTTGAGCAATTTCGAACATCACACACTTTGAACCTGATCCCAAAAGAGGTCTGCTCAAGCGTATTGGTATAATTATTCAAAAATATATAAAGGCTTCAAGGATGCTTGAAGAGTCAGATATTGCTACACCTCCCTGTGATCTGACAGATCACTGAGACCCAAGAGTCAAAACCCAGCAAACAATTATATTTATATCTGGGGACAGTTCATGCATTTTAGACAAGAGCACAACAGCAACATAATGAATAATGAAAAAGATAAAAAAAAGCTCTATGACGCAGCAGGCATTAACTGCATAATAGCGTTTTTTATTTTACAGAATGTTCTGCTGCGCGACGTCAAGTGCAAAAACAGCAGGGGTGATTTGGGTCTGGCAAACATGAATGAGGAGGGTGGGTAACAAGAATGTGCAGCAGAAATACACATTGTATTCCCTGCCATCTGCCATGGTGGTCAGACTTTGATATTCTCCCACATCTTCGTCCATTGAGTTTGTGCCACACTGGATGTAAGACGGAAAATTGCCAGCACACCATGGCTACTTTATTGGGTTGGGGTTGCCGTCCTCTTACACAGACAACAGTATGAGAAAATAGGAAAGCGCACAGTGGACTCTGATCTAGAGCTGTTGCTTCACACTCTGATCGACCAATAGGCATAATGTAGGTGTGGCCTGCATTAGCTCCACAAGTCTAAAAATTGTCACTCACAAACCCACATAGGGGTAGGAAGCGCTATATAAATATCTTAATACAATACAATACCTTAGATACTAAGCCTAATGGGTGAGCACCTTCCCTGTTTGTCTTTGTTTGATCCTCCTCCGATTCACACCATGGGTGCATACATGGCCATGCCTTTATGACAGGAGCCTGAAATTTATCGTGCAAGCCCACTCTGTTGCCAAAAAAGCCCAGTATTTTTCTGTACTATCTCCTGTTGTATCTTCTTACATTGACTCTGCACACTGATAATCTCCCTATAGCATTAAATAAAGCCCATCGAAAGAGGGCCAACTTTCCCACTGCTTGCAAATAAATGTATCATTTGCAGTGCAGTATGATCCCAACACTGGTAATTTTAGTGCTTATGGGCATTATATGCAAAAAAAAAAAAAAACAGGAGTCTGGGGGTTAATGACGCTAAAATGATGTTCACCTGCTGTACAGTTTGACAAGTCTCGACCTATGGTAATCATGTCCAAGATGCTTATTGCATCTGGGGCCGGACCATTTGTTATAAAAACAAGCAATACACGACACGGGAGCGGCAACCGGAGTCACAGAGGGTAACAAGAGCAGCCTTGACTCCATCCACCCAGGCGTCATGAATAACAATCTCAGCACGCCTACCAAAAATGAATGTGTCGTTCTGTAACGTATGTGGTGTGCATGTAAAGCACTCCAATACCAGCGCATCAAGTTAGCACCTTATTTAAAAAACAAACAAAAAAATACAAACAACTGACCGGTCTTTTCCAGGTCTGGCAGTGGGGTCCTAGAGCAATATTTGCCCGAACCTTGTGAAGACAGAGCAGGCGCCCGTCGGAACCAGCAGGACAGGCACAGCAAGTAATACAAAACGCGGGAGTGGCAACTGGAGTCACAGTAGTAGCAAGATCGGCCCTGACCCCACCCACTCGGGTGTCATGAATAACTTAATCTCCACGCGCCTACTGAAAATGAATGTGTCCTTTTGAACGTATTTGGTGCGTATGTAAAGCACTCCAAAACCTATGGATTGAGGTCGCGCTACATACAAAAAACAAATAAATACAAAACAACTGACAGGTCTTTTCCTGGTCACCCGGCCCTTGTGAAGACACAGCAGCCGGCCCTTGTGAAGACACAGCAGCCGCCCCTGAAAACCAGCAAGGCGGGGAAGGAAATCAATACACGAGGCGGAGCGACAACCGGAGTCAGAGGTAGCGAGAGTAGGCTTGAATCCGCCCACTCAGGCGTCATGAATTTCTTGAATCTCCCCACACCTACCAAAATGAATGGATCCTTTTGTAACATATTTCAATGCCCATACAGGAGAAGGGAGGAGAGGCCATCACATGCTGTACAGTGTGATAGCCAACTAAAATGTTCTGTGAATGAAATCGCAAGAAAGACAGCAAAGCACACAAAGTAGGGGCATTTACAGAAATTCACCAATAATAAGCCAGCATTTCTGGATGCCACATAAAACAACCAACGGCAATTGATGGGTGTGCCAAACCCCACAGAACAGATATTACAGGTCGATCGAAGCTCGACCTAAAAATTACTGAGGAGAGCTCGATCAGGATCTTGTTGATGGCACGGAAAAGTAAGAATTGGGGCCAGCGTGCTGGATTGGAGCCAATATAGGCACAGCGCAAGTCACTACAAGGGCAGGCGGAGCAGAAGGCCAGAACACAAAAAACGGGGTAGTAGGGTCCCAGGGAAGAGAATATTTAGAGACCAGCGAGAAGAAAATCCCCTAGCGGAGCAGAAGGCCGCCACCGACCGGACTCCTGGGAATATTATGAAGTGAGGAATCTGCAGCTATAAGTCTTGATCAGATATATATCATATACAGCTAAGGTATTTTAGAAATCTCCTCCTCAGAAGTCAATGACAATGCCGTAAGATTTATTCACACTGTGAATGTTACAGACTACCATATAGGTTGTTTCCTCACTTGAAATGCATGGGCTTCAAGAATAAAATGGCACTCCAAAAATAAAGAGGATGCAAATTTACTTCATATTTCTGGTCTTTTGAAAAAGAACATACAAAGTACAGTTTCTACAATTCAATATCATATGGCTATCGGACAAGAGCCTAGACAGGTTACAAACGCATACAAATAGAATAAAAAATTGGAAAAGTGAGGTAAAGACACAACATAAGCTACTTCACTGATATTGAATCAGCATATGAAAGTTGAACTGCTAGAAACTATTGTTAATGGCAAGTAAATTTATACTGGAATGGAGCTTGGACAGAACGCAAGAAATGCCTGTGTTTACAGAATACTCCCTAAAGTCTTGGAAAATACAATATACAAATTGCTATTTTCATTTTGCATGGCGAGTCAGTTGAGAATATGAAATAGCTAGTGTTTCTCTGTTTCAAATACAAATATATCAAATAATTCAATTTTATTAATAAACATATTTTGAAAAGCCTTTTGTCCAGTGCATTTTCTAGCTGCTGTTGACACAAAGTAATTTAGGAGCCAGTGCTCAAAGTAGCCTAAATAAGGGAGGCAGCCTGAGAAACACATTAGACATTACAAAACTTACAGTTGCAGAAAGATAGTGCTTACTCATTTTCCCGATAGTTTGGTTGATTAAGCATTTCATTATTCCTGGCTCAAAGGAAAGTGTAACCTACATTAAATTGACCCTTAAACAAAGACGTAAGCCTTAATTGCCCAGATTCAATTTTAAATTACTGCAAGTCTACTTTTTTATTACTCCTTGAAGTGGGAACCACTTAATAAACCTTTGCGGCAAGGGTGATACAGAAGACTAATTGCACAGAGAGTAGGTCACATTTTTGACCTGCAAATATCAATGATATGAATGTGCTGTACAATGTTCTACACATCTAATTGAGCATGACCTTATGCGGTATTAAAATAGACAGTGCAGCCTCAAGCTTTAATTGTTTACCTACTGATACGGTTAGCCACAAAGAAAACGCCTTCACAAATTGATGCACCGGAGGGGGAAATTTATAAGAAATGAAGGTGGATGAATTTATGACCGCCACTAAAAATCACACAACGAGGCATTTCCTAATACAAAGTAATGTCTGTCTTCTCAGTAAAGGTTATTACTGGAGCGTGGAATGGAGTGATGAGGTTCTAAGGAGATCAAAACCACAAACTTCAGCCTTCTCCAAATTAGATGAAGGCCAATTGCTTGCCTTCTTGACCACAAGTGACCATGAGGCTACAGAGACAGGGTAGCAGTATGTACTACAGTGATGACAGCTTCCTCCTAAAACATGTGACATTCAGCACAGAAGAATTTACATTAGGGAAGGAAGCCAAAACTAAAATGGACATGAATCGCTACTCATTACCCAATAATACAAAAAGGAATACGTATAGAACACTCGTAAGTTAGGTTGACAGAGGAAATACATTTAGCCTATAATTTCTGATGCACTGTTTTGCAAGTTCACATCTCTGCTTCTGCATTATATTTAATTGCTCATTTGTTTTATTTAGTGCTTCACTTCCCTTTTCCTCTTCTGTACCAGGATCCAATGAATACTCTCACAGGAGCCACTTTTAAGACTCCGGTACTAAAGCTGCTCCTTTCCCTGACACTTACAGTCTCATTTCCTACCCATAGTTAGAGCGTCAAAGATTCATGGCAAGAAGTCAAGGAGGAGGCAGTAGAAGTGAGGATAAGGATACTAATGTCAGCATGAACCACATGGCTCCGATACAAGCGATGCAACATATTTGGCTGGCAGCTTCACACCCATCTATTCTCCATTGTGCACTCGATTTTGCGGCTCCAATCTAGAGTCAGGAGAAAAGCAGGATACGCAGTGCCTTAGATTCTTTTACATGGATTTCTCATAACTGAAGCGTAAAGTCATTCTGTAAGAACCAGACAACGTTGCTCCTGTGGAGATCGGTTATGTGCCAACAGTTGTGATTGCTGCATTCATGCAGATTGAGATCAAGGTTAGAGGTCAAAGTCTAAAGATCTCATTGCTTTGTAATCTGATTTTATTCATCAGCCACTCATACACCAGTTTATTTGTGTCATTATGTTAACCGACTCTCCGGGTGGAGGTTATTCAGCAAAGCTCTAAGGTGCAGTTCAGTTGCTGGTTAAAAGATTCCCATATCGAGAGTTGACAGTCCTGCCATTTCTTCTTGAAGAGAACGCACATTTTTTCCGCATAGGGCACTGGAATTAATAATTGCTCTTGGACGAATTTCAGATACACCGTCAATCGAAAAAAAAGAGCATATTTCCTACACTCACTTTGTGGGGTGCTTCATCTTCTGTGGCAGCTCAAGATGTGCTCGATACCAATACATCTTCCCAAACTACAGGGAAAGTAGAACAGGGAGAAAGTGGCCTTGCAGACATTCTGCAGCATTGTTCTAAAGAAGCCTAGAGGAGGCCTCACATTCCAAACGACTCAAGAGACACCTGCAGGATGCCACCGTCAGCAAGACTGCTCTCGGATTTGGGGGCACCAGCTGAAAGAGACTCATGAAGCTTGGCCCATGACTGGGGCAGGCTGCTCTGCATCGCCTCCATGAAGAGCTGCATCTGCTCCTTCAAGAGGTCCAATTCTGCCTGGGTAGCCCGGTTTTGACGGGCAAGCTCCTTGGTTTTCATGGTAATCTCCAGCAAACCAGACCTGTGCAGGACATCCAAAGTGTTTTGAAAACGTTTGCTTTTGCTCTGCTGCTCTTGGACAGTCAGCTCAGAAGAGCTGCAGACTTCTTTTGCTGGAGGTGAGATGTTCACTGACACTTTTGCTAAAGATTGCAGTTCTTTCTTAGAAGACTTCAATGGTTGGGATTGCCCAGCTTTGAATATTGGCGCAGAATCCATGGGCATGTCGATGCTGGCATTGGTCATTAGTGGCAAAGCCGGAGCATTGGCAACTGGTGCCAAAGAACTCTGCAACACTTCACCTTTACCAGATTTCTGATCAGATGTATTACCAGCATCAGGGCTAGGTGATAGATGGTTGCTCTTGCTGGACAAGAGGTCATTCTTGCATGGCAACGAGTCACTGTTACTAGACAGAGTGCTACTCTTGCTGGACAGTGTGCCTGGGACATCTGTCCCATGCTTCTCTACACAGAGGCGTTTTTGCCTGCTGGGGCCATCTGCATCGTTGGTCTCATTCCCATGCAAAACAAGACCTTCCTTGTTAGGTTGAGGGGCGATCTTCGCATAGGAGTTCAAGATGGGCAGATATCCTCGGCGCTCGGTTGAGGTGTGAGGGTTGAGAAGAGTTGGGGCAGCCGATGGAAGGAAGAGGATTTGCGGCTGGGGTTGAGACATCATTTCAAATGGTTGATGGACTGCCCAAGTCTGCGGCACGGAGGCATTTGCCTGGAAGATAAAAGGACAAGCAGCAAATGAATTACCATTGTTGTACAGTAAAGATGCAGCACAGAAACAGTTCAGGAGAATTGTGAAGACTTTGACAGCATTATCAATATGTAGAAGTTACATACATAGAGAACGGGCCGCCAAGGGTTTCAAAGAAAGAGAATGGAATTCAGCAAAACAGACAGGAGGGGGGAAAGAAATTAGGAGGTACAGAAAACACCAGTAGAGAAATAATAGCACAGAAAGGAGAGGCAGACAAAAGGCAGAAATATGGTCAGAGAAAAGGAAGAAAACAAGTGAGAGAGAGGGAGAAAGAAAGAAAAGAGTGACAATGTGAGAGACAAAGTACAAACTGCATGCCCTAGTAAGAAATCGCCTGTCTTTTTAAGCCCAGTTTTAGACATTTTGTGCGTTTGGCATCCCTAAGTACATTCAAGCCCTCAAATGTTAAGTTCAGTGCCCTCGAGATAATGAAACATTCCCTTCCCTCTTCAAATCCTGGGCAGACCCAGAAAAGGAAAATGCTACTTACCAGTATGCATCTGTTCTTGGCATGTAGAGCTGCAGAGTTGCACACTATGCATAGATGGCCACCTAGTGTTGGGCCCGGATGTTTGCAGTTTGTTTTTGTTGTAGAAAGTCTTTGGAAGTCACGGGATAGGTGACTCCTCCTTTGGGTGATACTGCGCATGGGCATCGGCTCCATCCCCAGATTGTTTTTCGCCATTAGGGAAGTGATGGAGCGAAGATATAGTGATGACCATGTGTGTTTGTATCTAATGAGAGTAATACTGGAACAGATAAAAGGTAGCCGGGTGGGCGTGTGCAACTCTGCAGCTCTACATGCCAAGAACAGATGCATACTGGTAATAGCATTTTCTGTTCGAGGCATATGAGCTGCAGATTGCACACTATGCATAGATTATATAGCAGTACCCACACTAGCGGCGACCACCCGTATCTGTTGCAATTGTTTGAAATAGTGTTTTAAGTATAGCCTGGCCTACAGTGGCTTGTTGCTTTGTTTGTCCATCTACACAATAGTGTTTTGTCATTGTGTGGGGTGTAGATCATGTAGCTGCTTTGCAGATGTCTTCCAAGGGAATTTTCCCTAAGAATGCCATGGAAGCCCCTATTTTCCTTGTAGAATGGGCTTTTGGAGGAATTGTTAGTGTACGCTTAGCTTTATGGTAACATATCTGGATACACTTAACAATCGACCTGGCAATACCAGATTTTGATATTGGGTTGCCTTTATGCGGTGGTGAAAAGGATACAAAAAGCTGTTTTGTTTTCCTAAAGGTTTGCCTTCTCTCTATGTAATATAGTAATGCTCTTTTGACATCTAGGGTGTGCAGAGCTCTTTCTGCTACTGTTTGTGGCTGCGAGAAGAAAACTGGCAGTTCCACAGACTGGTTTAGATGGAAAAGAGAGACTACCTTTGGCAGGAATTTAGGGTTTGTACGAAGAACAACTTTATTGTGGTGCATTTGCAGAAAAGGTTCTTGAATGGTAAATGCTTGCATTTCACTAACTATTCTTAATGAAGTAATGGCTATTAGGAAAGCCACTTTCCATGTGAGAAATTGCAATTTGCATTTATGTAAAGGTTCGAATGGAGGTCTCATGAGGTGGAGGTGGTAGCCTTTGAGGTATTATTCTTTTGAGACCCTCCATAAAAGCTTTAATGGCTGGCACTCTAAAAAGAGACAGATGCTGTCTGTTTTGTAAGTAAGCTGCAATGGCAGCTAGGTGCAGCCTGATAGATGTGTAGGCTAAATTACACTTTTGAAGGTGCAGTAAGTAGCCTATAATGTGTTGGATGGATACATCTAAGGGATTTATATTGTTGTTTTGACAGTATATTACAAAACGTTTCCACTTAGCAGCGTAGCATGCTCTAGTGGTGGGACGCCTTGCTTCCTTGATAACATTCATGCATTCTTGAGGGAGTTTAAGATAACCAAACTCTATGACTTCAGGAGCCAGATTGCAAGGTTGAGCTGAGCTGGGTCCGGGTGTCTGATCTCTCCATGGTTCACAGTCAAAAGATGTGGAGATAGGTTTAGTTTTTGATGTGGTACCACAGATAGCTGTAGCAGTGTAGTGTACCACGCTTGTCTGGCCCACGATGGAGCTACTAGTATAAGCGTCAGCGAGTGTTGTTGCATTTTGCGTACTAGTAAAGGAATCATTGGTAGAGGAGGAAAAGCGTATGCAAATAGTCCCGACCAGTTCATCCATATCGCATTGCCTTTGGCCAATGGGTGTGGGTATCTGGCGGTGAAGTGTAGGCATTTTGCGTTTTCGTGGGTGGCGAAGAGGTCTATCTGAGGTTGCCCCCACATTTGAAAGAACGGGTGAAGAACTTGTGGATGAAGTTCCCACTCGTGCATCTGCTGAGTCTGCCGACTTAGCAGATCTGCCATGGTGTTTTGAACTCCTGGGATGTGCTGGGCTATTAGGAAGGTGTTCTGGGGTATAGCCCACCTCCATATCTGCTGAGCTAGTTGAGAGAGCTGCAGAGAGTGTGTCCCTCCCTGTTTGTTTACGTAATACATGGCTGTCATATTGTCTGTGCGGACTAAGACAGTTTTGTTTGCCACTTGTGTTTGGAATGGTTTCAGAGCTAGGAACACAGCTAACACCTCCAGTTGGTTGATGTGGAGTGGTTTTTGCATTGGTGTCCACCTTCCTTGCGTGGTGTAGTGCAGTAGGTGGGCTCCCCAGCCGGAGAGCGATGCGTCTGCTGTTAGTATGATTTGTGGAACTGGCTCTAGGAATAGTCGGCCTTTTGACATGTTTTTTGTGGTCCACCATTGCAGAGAGCGATGAGTCCGACTGTACCAACACTAGGTCTGTTAATTGACCTTGAGCCTGGTTCCATTGGCGTGCTAGACATTCCTGAAGTGGACGCATTTGCAGTCTTGCGTGAGGCACTATGAATATACAAGATGCCATCATCCCTATGAGTTGCATAAACACCCAAGCTGGAAGCGAGTGTTGTGATTTGAATTTTGTTAGGAGCGTTTGCACACTTGTTATCCTTGCTGGAGAGGGATAAGCTTGTGCTAGTTGAGTATGGATTGTGGCTCCTAGATACTGTTGTGTGTGCAATGGTAGCAGATGTGACTTGGTGTAATTTACTGTGAAGCCTAAGTCGTGGAGTAACAGCATTGTGTTGGGAGTGTGTTGTACACACTGGTTGTTCGATTGTGCTTTTATGAACCAGTCGTCTAGATATGGGAAACCGTGGATGTGTTGTCTTCTTAAGTGTGCTGCTACCACTGCTAGGCATTAGGTTAACACTCTTGGCGCTGTTGTTACTCCGAATGGGAGTACTTTGAATTGGTAGTGCTGTCCTTCTAGCACAAATCTTAGATACTTCCTGTGCGCCTGGTGAATTGGAATGTGGAAGTATGGGTCTTTGAGGTCTAGTGTGACAAGAAAGTCGTTCTGTAACAGGAGTGGAAGGACCTGCTGAAGTCTGAGGTCTAGAATAGGTCTCAGAGATCTGTCCTTTTTTGGGATTAAGAAGTACAGGGAATATACTCCTTTGTTCCTTTGGTGTTTTGGGACTATCTCTATTACATTTTTCTGCAGGAGAGAAAGTACTTCTTGTTTGAGCAGCGTTAAATGAGCTTGTGACATTGGGCGCTGTTTGGGTGGTATGTTTGGGGGGTAGAGGTTAGTTCTAGACAGTAACCTGACTGAATTATTTGAAGCACCCACCTGTCTGATGTGATGTTTTTCCAATCTGACATGTATTGCTGTATCCTTCTCCCGACAGGAGTGGAATGGGGCGGGGAAAGGGGGGGCGGGGGGAGTCATTGGGTAGGGGTGGAGGCAGATCGTGTGTTGTTATTCTTGCCTCTGCCTTTGTTATTGTTACCGCGGTAACCTCCCCTTTGGTAGCCCTTACTGTAGGTAGACTAAGTGGGGCTTTTGTATGTTGTGGAGGGTGTATCGGATGAATATCCTCTGTTTGCACCTCTATATGTGGAGCGACAAAATGAACGTCTGGGAGCCTGCGACTGCAGGGCTCCCATAGATTTTGCCGTGTCTGTGTCTTACTTCATTTTTTCTAGGGAGACATCAACCTCGGGTCCAAATAAGTGTTGCTCATTGAATGGTTGATTGAGTATAGCACTTTGGACCTCTGGCTTGAATCCAGATATATGTAGCCAAGCATGCCTGCGTAGCAGGACGCTAGAGTTGACGGCTCTGGAGGCTGTGTCTGCTGCGTCTAGCGCGCAGCGGATAGATGTGTTAGTAATAACTTTCCCCTCTTGAATTAGCTCACTAGCTCCATCTTTAAATTTGTCAGGAAGATGTTGCATTATTTCCTCGAGCTCATCATAATGTGCCCTATCATAGCGTGCTAGTAAGGCTTGCGTGTTAGCAATGCGCCACATGTTTGCTGCTTGTAAGCTGTTCCTTTCCCCGATGCATCAAGGAGTTTAGATTCCTTGGTTGGTGGGGGAGTATCTGCTGATGTTTGAGAGTTAGCTCTCTTACGTGCGTTAGATACGACTAGAGAGTCCAGGGGAACTGGTCCCTTTATATATGCTGGGTCAGATGGCGCAGCTTTATACTTTTTCTCCACCTTTGGGTTTATAACCCGTGTCCTGACTGAGTCTTTAAAGACCTGAGAGGCATGTTTAATCACGCCTTTGAGCATGGGCAAAATTGCTGAAGACCTTTGTGCGGTGTCAAATGTGTCTAGCAGGAAGTCCTCCTCTATTGCATCAGAGTGCATGTCTACCCCATGGTATTGTGCTGCTCTAGTCAGTAATTGGTTGAACCCCATTGTGTCTTCTAATGTTGAGAGCCTATAGGGGTATATGTCATCCTGTGGTACATTTGGGACACCTGGTGTGGTATAGTCTTCCCATGGGTCTGGTGAGGCTGGAGGATAATATGGGTCCTGTGGATCAGCCCCTGTATCTGATATGTCATCCCCATTATCATCATGTGTGCTAGATGGTGTAGGGGAGAGAGGTGATGAAATAGGTGGGGGGGGGGGATTGGGTGCATGAGGCGGGGAAGGTACATGCATAGGTGAGGTAGCAATGTCCTTTTTCTTCTTCGGGGCTGGTGCTGGTGCCTCTGCTGGTCGCTTCTTTGATAATGTCAATCGACCAGTTTTGGGATCCTTTATGAGAGTCTTTTGCTTTGGGTCTGGAGCAAACAAGTCTCTTTCAGGAGTATGACCTTTCGGCGTGGAAGGTTGTTTTGACGCCGCAGCGGCTTCTTTTGACTTTTTATCTTTAACGGGGGAAGCCGGGGTCTTTTTCGGTTCCGAAGTTTTATTCGGTTCCGGGTGTTTTTTCGGGTCCGAAACTTTTCTCGGCTCCGGTGCGTGCTTCGGCTCCGGTGCTTTTTTGGTGCCGGAAGGTTGTGTCGGCTCCGAAGTTGGTTTGGGTGCCAAGGGGACAGAGTTCTTCGGCGCCGATGGCTTCGGAGCGGTACAAGGTGTTTTTTCGGTGCCGGAGAGTGTGTGTCGGCACCGAGTGGGGGTCGACTCGAGCCCGAGTCGCCCAAAGGCCTTTTGACTTCTTGGCCGAGCCCGAAGGTGGGGCCGTGGAAGTAGAGTCTCGGTGTGCACCCGAGCCCCGAGGGCAAGGGTGTGACCGTAGCCTTTTTTGTGTGTGTCGAGGGAGGGCTGGGGTCAACGGTCTTACTTACGACCCGCTGCGCTGGAGTTACATCCTCGACATCCGAATCCTCTTCCTCCGAATTGCTGTTGACGTCGTGTTCTTCTGGGACGTCGACGCCTTCCTGGAAAATGTCATCCGGAATCGAAGCTGAAGATCTTTGAGCCATTGTTCGTCTGGCTCTCCGGTCCCGGATAGTCTTTTTGGAGCGGAAGGAGGCACAGGCTGAACAGTCCTTTGCCTCGTGCTCCGGAGAGAGGCAGAGGTTACAGACCTCCTGGAGGTCGGTGTGGGGAAACTTCGACCCACATTGAGGACACTTTTTAAATTGCGTCCTTTCCATTAGCTGGAGTCGAGGCCTAGTTGAGCCCGAAGGCCATAGTCGACTACCTGAATGGACGTTCTTGGTCTCAAAGAGTAGTGTCGACACGAAAACGCTTTCTAGAGTAGTTTCTTGAAGCCGATGAGGATTGCGTGCCGACGGTAATCGGTTCCAACACAGAGCGCTGGAACCACATCCGAGCCCGGTGGCGGAAAAAAACAATCTGGGGATGGAGCCGATGCCCATGAGCAGTATCACCCAAAGGAGGAGCCACCTATCCCGTGACTTCCAAAGACTTTCTACAACAAAAACAAACTGCAAACATCCGGGCCCAACACTAGGTGGCCATCTATGCATAGTGTGCAATCTGCAGCTCATATGCCTCGAACAGAGAGATAAGGCGAAAGGAGAGTTAGAGAAAAGCACAATATTGTAAAATCAGTACAATATTTCATGTAGTCTGTAAGTTGAATCATCACGTCCACAGTTTGATGTTACTCATAACAAGTCACTGAATGCTTTACAACCAGCAAGTAACTAACATTTAAAATTAGAAACATTTTCGTTTCACTAACAAAATCAAACAGCATTGTGTAAAATGAAGTATAATAGGTACATTTTCTAGAAAGAATTACAAGGGTAAAACAGAAATATAAGCCGGGGGATACTCCACAACCCAATTTGAAAAGATAGGGTTCTTGTAATCAGTAGTAGGCTCCGATCATCTGGCTTAGAAACACAACAGGGCTTTTTTTGGTCCACCATAGAGAATATTTGAATGGATCATACAGAAACGTTCAACAGGCGTTTAACCTGGCCTTGCATGACCCATGGTGTAGTCTAAATAAAAATAAACTACATTCTGCAATCTCATTTAAACACAAATTAAATTGTATTATTTACTTTCTAGAAGTATGCAACAACAATTGGTTCTGTCTGGGAAGTAATATTTATTTTACAAAACATTATTTAGTCCCATATGCGCTATGTGTGACAGAGGAAGCTGGATTGCCGCAAGAAGCCCTCCAATCCCCCTTTCACAACAATTGGTTCTGTCTGGGAAGTAATATTTATTTTACAAAACATTATTTAGTCCCATATGCGCTATGTGTGACAGAGGAAGCTGGATTGCCGTAAGAAGCCCTCCAATCCCCCTTTCACGGTAGAGTAACTACTTTCTTTATTACGATGTTTATTAAACTTTCTAACAATTAATGGTCCCCTTACGCTACACTTGGTGCGCGCGTGGCTATTCTTAGACGGCAATCGTAACTCCGGCTTCCTCCTGTTTTTATTGCACTGTGTGTGACATGCGTACCACCATGCACCCACCCTGCACCCCTTCTTCCCTTTCGCTTCTCATCGCCCAACCCCGCCCCCTCGTGAGCGCAAGGGGAGTGTGTTATTCTTGTTACACCGCAGTATAGAGCAAGCTTTTTCATTTTATATTTAAAAAGAACCTCATATCGAGTCACTCTTCCAGAGCCCCTCCCTTCCACCCCTCACAACATTCACACGCCACACATTAAACGAGGTAAATTTGAGCTCCTATCTGCTCAGCCCGTGTTTTAGGAATGATTGCTTTTGCTCTGTTTTAACGCTATTTTTTGTTCTGGTTTAATTTTCGGCGCGACGTAAGTGCATTCAGTTTTGTTTTCCTTTAATAATGGCAGCAGATGCTGCCACTCCAATAGGAGGAGGCCTGGGTTTTTTAAGTTTGAAGAGCGAGTAGGAGAAATGCGTTGAATGTTATAGTGGGAGCTATGGCTTGTGGGAACTGGTGTAACTGGCAGGGCTGCTTTGGTTCCACTAGCAGGTCTCATCACAAACCTGCACAATTGCTATAGTGTGTTAGAAAAGTCTACAATGCATTGCAGGTCTTTGATCACACTGGCAATTTCAGTGGACACATCGGGTGAGCGGTGCACAGAAGCGCGCACAGAATCTGCTCACACCTGCACTGTTGTATATGAAGGGCAGAGGGCTTTATTATCGCCTCATATCGTGATGAAAAAGCCTGCCAAGCACCTTCTCTGCTGTGATCTCTCGCTCGCTCTTCCCCCATCTCTCTCTCTCTCTCCTTTACATTCCTTATCCCCCGTCCTTCGTCTGTAATTACCAATGATTTCACCGCATCTCTCTTCCTGCTCGGATGGCTGAGGCGGAGCTCAGAAGCTCTCCATTCTTAGTTTTGGTTCATCCATAATTAATCTCAGCCACTGATAACTCCTTTGGGCCGCAATGCAGTCTATTTGTTTTTTGGTTACCGTGCCTTTACAAACTGGAAAATGCAAACAAATCAACCCCGGTCCCTCTGGAATAGGAAAAGTCCAGTCCTAACTGCCAGGCTCGTCCCTTCTGACGCGTTTTGCTTAGTTGTTGGGCCTTACCAATGAGGTCCAGCGTGAGCCTTAGGCACTCTGAGCTAAGTGACTCATATCTGGCTTTACCCGTCGCACTTAGGATGTTTCACTTAAAAAACAGATGGGTAGAAATGCTTGAATCAAGCCAAGCCACATTTCAGTGCATCGTATTCTCTCTCCGAACTTTAGCACAATAAACTCCATATTGTAAAAATATTTTCTTAACTGAAGAAAAAAAAAAACAGTCCTTCCAGGCTGTTTCTGGGTTTAGCAGTTTGTTACTGATATGAGCAGTTGTTTATGGTGAGAGGTATACAGTGTTTGCCTTTCCATGCTCTTACCAGGACTTTATCAACAGAAAGCTCAGTGATTTAAGTTCGGAGGAAAGTTAAAGTTCAAGTATGGAAAAGACACATTACGCCATTAATCTGAGGTTGGTCAAATATGAACTGTTGAGTTGGGTGATACTGACACCTGTTATTTCACAGTTCTAACAAACTGGTGAAGAAAGCAGGCCATGAGCATCAATCCAGTACTCGATGCTGATAGTATTCTTAATATATCAAACGTAAAACAACCTCCTTCTCTGCTTTCCAGCAAGTTCATTGGGTATAGAATTCTCTGAGGCACATATAGGCTATCTGTGTAAACATGAAACTACATTAAAAAAAACTGTAAGCTTTGGGATTCTAAGGAACCCGTTCCTAAGCAGGAGATCTAACTTTTGTTTAGGAGTAAAAGTGTGCAATTAATTTTAGTCAATCGGCCGAATATATTGTTGCAAACAAAGCAAGACTCATGCAAGAATTAGATATATCCTTTCCAATCCAAAAACAGACTAACTTGTCCACTGCTCAAATTAGTTTCATATTTCCCCAGACATCCACAACTAATCCTTTTTTGGTTCTGAAGTAGCGTGCTGCTTGCCTTAAAGAGCTAAGACACCACATCAGGAGTAGCAAGCACTTTATAAATGCTTTGCACTTATAGTCCTTGCTTACGAGAAGCAAGACTGGCAGTAAAAGTGGGGCAGTTACTGCCAGCCTGGCTTCTGGTAAGCAATGACTAGAAGTACAAAGAGTGTGTTTAAGCACCAATTGCAGCCTTTCAAAACACAAATAAGATGAATTGCCATTTACAATGCCAATAGCTCAAACTCGGGCAAATGCGAGACCTATTGCATTTTGTATTTATTTACTCGTGTTTTATATAGCGCTGGCTAGACCCGGAAGTATCAGAGCGCTTTACATGAGGAAAGTTACATTGGTTACAAAAAACATTGTACCAAAAAAAAAAAAAAATACAAGATTACAAGTTACATCTGTTGATTAGTGGTGTGTAGAAGCGTGAGAGGGGTAAAGTAAAAGGGTAACAGGAAGGGGATACTGTGGAAAGACGTAGGAAAGTCTGCCCAATGTCCGGCTGGGCAGGTGACGGCCGAGGGGAAGTCCGCAGCCCATCTCCTCTATAGCCAACACGGTAGCTCTACTAGGCAAAGGTCAAAAAGCTAGGTCTCCACAGCCGGTGGAACGTTTTGTTCCTGCAAATTGGCATTAAAACCGAGATACTTGTCCGGGGCCAAAGGATCAATAGGAAGAAGACAACAGAGGAGGAAGCAACGAGAACATATGTCCGAAATCCGGCTAGGTAGGTGACGGCCATAGCGGTGTGCCAGAGCCAATCTCCCCAATAGCTGTTGGTGCAGCTCCACCGAGATTCAGCCATGTGGTTCGGGCTTCGCCGGATGAGTGAAGATCAGGAAGTGACCAAAGGTTTTAAGTCCAGAGACGGGCGGGAGGAGATGGCGAGGATAATAGGATAGAAATGGGTTTGAAGCTTGGAAGCCATCTTAAAGTCAGGCAAGTTGAATCTGATTGGTCACCGTGATTCAGCAGCTGAGCATGGCCCTATGGGTATTAGGCAGTGAGCAGGGATCTCTATGATCAGTTTAGTGATCCGGGCCCTTTGTAGCCAACATCTGCCAGTTATTATGCTGCCGCTGAGTAGGACTCCAGGATATGGCCTGTTGAGGTGGATCGGTGTCAGCCCGCACCCTGATGGCTTGCGCCCGAAACCAGACACTGGACAGTTTACTCTACCGCTCTTGGCACTGGGTCCCCACCGCTCCTCACCTGCTTCGCCTGGTCTCCGGATCGTGTCCCAGTCGTGGACGAAAGGAGGATAGGAATTGACACTGTGTGCCGCACGATGTCCGCGGGAGCCAGCAGCACCCTCGTCCACCCGTCGCGGCCAGGCAGTACCTCCGCCCTCTGCCGCGGTCCCGGCTTAGTACAGGAAAAACCAAGGAGGCCGTGGCCATGGCTCGCACAGTCACGGGGCGCCCCCCCTCGCCCAACAGGGTTGCGGGTGTAAAATGCTTGTTTAACTTTGAAGTGTAAATGGATTGACAGTGGTAAGGAGCACCACTAATTATCGTTTCGACCATTTCAGGTTATGTATTTAATTCAAAAACATCACAGTGGGTCATCATCAGGACTAAGAACAGAAAACAGCCTGTAACCGTGGTGAAAGGTAACCTCAACCGTAGGTATCAAGATCGGCAATGAATGTAGTATCAAAACAAGTAAAGCCCTTTTCATTTTGGCCGCAGGATCCTGAGAAACATTTTTTAACCTGGGGCGTTTAGTAGCAGAGCTAATGATTTTGCTCAAAACAGGAAATGTTGCCTTAGTCAATATCGCCGAGATCTGAATCAGATTCTTATATCGGGAGCGAATGGATTGCCTCTTGGAAGCCAACAGAGCAAATGAAAGCTAAGATCAGAATGAAAAGGGCTTTACTTATTTTGATACTACATTACATGCCAGATCTAGATACCTATGGTTGAGGTTACCTTTCACCACAATTACAGGCTGTAATTAAATTAAACACATAATCTGAAAGGGTCGAAACGTCGACGACAATTAGTGGTGCTCCTTACCCCTGTCAAGCTGTTTACACTTTCAAGTTAAACAAGCATTGGCATAGCCAATAGGTCTCGCCTTTGGGACCTTAAACGTGTTTAGCAATGCAACACCCTGATCCAAATCCCTCCGACATCTCCTCCATGAAACCTCTTCTACCTATTGCCGAGATCCAGGCCGCCCCCATTGTCTGTAAGGGCAATCGAATATTTCTTAACTACAACTCTGAACAGCTCAGAGCACTAAGACCCCCTCCCTCACGTGATTGTTGCATTCTGCACTTAGAAGATGAAATTATGCACTGCTCCAACTGTAATTTCACAGCCACTTATGGCGGAATACCCATAACGAACTTGGAAAAAGAGAAGAGTGGATGTAGTTACGTTCAACATAAAACATTCTCCTTTCTTAGCCTGAATTGCAGGTCATTACCCAAGCACAAATTTGAAATCTTCAACCTGCTAACGGACGAACACCCCGATGCACTATTTCTCACAGAAACGTGGCTTCAGGAGAGCTCAGGTCCAGATATAGCGGCGGCACTGCCCGATGACTACGCTATAGTAAGAATTGATCCTATAAACAAAACCGGAGGAGGGTTCGCTATCCTCTTTGAAAAATAATTCAGCTGTGACCTCACCCGCTTGCCTATACCCAACTGTGAAGCTGCTACTTTCAAGCTTGCCCTTACACCTAATTATACTTTCTCTGGCGTTCTGATATATCACCCACCTGGCTCTGCCACGACTTGGGCAACAACTCTTTCGGAGATTTTAAGGCCCTTGGTGATGAATGTGGCAAATTTCTCCCTTATATAGGGGGGCGGAGCTTGCCGGCAGCGACGATGGATGCCTAATTCCTTAGCTCCGCCGGCACTAACAATAATCCTCCATTATCCTGGTTCTGAGCTGCAGATTTGGCCCCCCCGCCCCCTGCATTGGACGTCGGAGGGGATCGTGACTCCGGCGGTCCCGGAGCGGAGTAAGCCCGTCACCGGGGGAAGTGTGCGCCGCACTGAGAAGAGTCGTGCGTAGATAGGCCGCAAGCCGCGGTCCCCAGCAGCCCTTAGATCCGCGCGACGTGCACGTGCGGCCGCAGAGTGTGGGTCTGCCCCGGGGAACGGGGTCCCTAAGCTGTCCGGCCCGGAACGCCCCCAACGAGGACGTGCACTGAGAGGCCTGTGGCGCGGTCCCGACCGGGCCGGTCCCGCATCAGAAAGCGCCCTGTAGGCCCAGAGTGGCGGTGAAATTGCAGCGCCGTGAGGGAGCGCCATATTGAAGACAGGCCCGGCGATGCAAGAGGCTTCATATTGACGAGGCTGAGGGCAGCGCGGCCGAGCCGGGGACACGCCTGTAGGCAACTGGGCATCGCATAATACCCTCATATACATATATAGGCACCTGTGGGTCGTCTGCAGTGGGGGGAGTTATCTGCTTAGCCCGAAAATCCCATTGGCGATCCTCTAAGCCGGGGCCCGGTAGGTGCTGCAGATAGAGGGCCTGTGGTGAATGCCCCTTGGGACAGACGCGCTCTCGGAGTGCACATACGAATGGAGGGAATGGTAATTAGCACACACGAGCAGCAGCATCGAGTACGTGGGAGAGAGGCTGAAGAGCAGTGGTCTGCATTCATAGTGTCCGACCTGGTGTGAAGGTGCGACACTGCCTAACACAACTTGAAAAACGGAGACGAACGGGCGCTGGCCTCTGCACGTTGCTGGGCCTGCCTAGCCAAGTTGATAGAGTTGGTCACCGCACTGAACCCGGGGACTCCTGCACCTGGAGGTGAAGCCTGGACGCTCTTTGGGTGCCACTGGCAAGGCCTGCTCCTAAACTCTGGTGTTCTGGAATAGTCTGGCCCATCACGATGGGGAAGGGTGACAAGACGCAAAGCAGACTCCCCTTTGCGCAGAGACGCGTGCAAGTACAGAGCCCTCCAACACTGCACAGGGAGAACGAGCATCCGGAAGAGCAGCAAGTGGTGGACTCCGACATTAAGTCCATGCTCCGTTCTATGGAACTGAGCCTGCAATCCAGCATCTGTGCGCTGGGCACCAAAATGGACGCCATGACATACAGGATGGACCGTATGGCCGAGCGAATGGACAAGCACGCAGAGAAACACGACATGGCGGAACGGAGAATAACAGAAGTTGAAGAGGCGCAGACAGAGCTGGACACGGCCCACAAGCGGGTGGAGAACCTGATGAGATCTCTCCAAGACAAGACTGAAGACCTGGAGGCGCGTCCGCGACGCTGTAACCTTCGCATAACGGGCCTGCCGGAGTCCACTCAGACCAGCAAGATGGAACTATTCATCGAGAGGCTGCCAACTACTCTGCTAGGTGAGGGGGTGTTCTCGACGATGTTCATGGTGGAACTTGCGCACCGATCCCTGGGCCCGCAGCCGCGTCCGGGGATGCCCCCCCGCCCAATTATAGCGAAACTGCTCAACTACAGAGACAGGGACACGGCACTCAGGCTGGCTAGAGCCAAAACGGATCTACAATATGAAGGTTCGGCGATATCAATATTCCCAGATTTCACGGCTAGAGTGCAGGAAGCACGTAAACACTTCGCGCCACACAAGAAACACCTCAGGGAACTTGGACTGGACTATGCGATGCTGTATCCTGCCAAACTGCGAGTCAACAAAAGGGCCATTCGCACATCTTCACGGACCCTAACGAATTGCAGAAGGCATTGAAGAGCTGGTCAAGAGAGAAGAGGAACGGTGACTCGGATCGTCAGACTGATGGTGATAATAGCAGATTGGATGAGCAGGAGTGACCACAGCCCTGGCCTTCTACTGCAGGTTGGACTAGCGGCGGGCACTTGCTGGTTGAAGTGAATTCCAGCCGTGCTGATGTGGTGGAGACCACTGATCGGCTCGCTCCGTGAACTGACAGACACCTTACAGATAAGTAAAGATGAGTCTCAAGGGACTTGTACAGACACAACTGTTGTAGACTGCAAACGCAAGCCGTAGGCGGACATATATACATAATGCCGCATTGAGATGTATAAGTGTGGGGTATACTGCCGTACGGGGGGCGGGGGAGGGAATGTGTTTCCCTGAATGACAATTGGTGGTATATGCAGAGCTCTGACCACAACTCAGGGAGTGCATGGCGGAGGGAGGAGGGGGGGGCCTGACACAACACTCCGAGAATATAAAGGTTCATGAGCAATCAGGCGACCTTGGGCCACGAGCGCAATGCTTTGTTGAAGTTCGAGTCACCATGTTAGGTGGTATGATGCGGGTTTGGGATGGGTGGGTTGGGGACCGGCAAGGCCAAGTTGGGGAGGGTCTGCTGTGGGAGGGGGGAGGGGGGCAGAGGACTGTTTTTGGTACAATGTTGTGCTTACTACCTGCTCACACTGCCTATGCTAGCCTTGCGCTTCCTGTTGTCCTACATAGATCAGTCTCATTGAAACGATGTCTACAACTAGCAGGATAACTATGAAGGGGGAGATGGTGACGCTCAAAGCAATGACGTGGAATGTGAGGGGTCTGAATGATCATCGCAAACTTAGGAAGGTAGTTAACTACTTACAGCGCCACGATGTGGACCTGGCACTCATCCAAGAAACACACCTACCACTCAGCAGTAAAATGCTCCACAGTAGGGGGCTTGAGGGTAACATCACGGTGGCTGGATTCACGACACATTCTAGAGGGGTGCTGACATGGGTAAACCCTAAAGCCAAATTGGCATTGTCGTTGTTGAGAGCGTACCCAGATGGCAGATATCTAATGTCTAGATGCATGGGGAAGGGATACGATCTAATTGTGGTAAATGTTTATGGTCCTAATTATGACTCCCCGGACTTTTACGACACTCTGTCTCAACACTGCCGTGCATACACTAACACACAGATGCTTTGGGGAGGAGATCTCAACTTAGTGCTGAACCCGGACTGGACAGGTCATCAGGCCCGCCTCGTAGGATCTCGGCCGCAGCACTGAAGGTTCAGTCGGAACTCATCACACTAGATCTGGTAGACGTGTGGAGAAGAACAAGTTACTTACCTTCGGTAACGCTTTTTCTGGTAGATACTATATCTGCCTGTGGATTCCTCACCTTGTGAATATCCCCTTGCGTCAGCAACATTCGGAAATTCTTTTTTGTAGCTTCGCGCCGACGTGGATCCGGACGTCACAGAGGCACGGCACCGCTCGCGACTCCGCTGACGTCACCGACGCCTATAATAGGCCCACGCCGGCGTGATGACATCAGTTCCGCCCTTTTTTCCGTGCCTTCGAGGCACACGGACGGACCGATGACAGTAGACATATACACAGTATACGCAGTATAGAAATCAAGGTAACACACACACTGTAAAGCAAATGCAATAAAACATTTGAAATAAACAACCCCTTGACAATAAAATAATACATTACATAAACTCCGGTATAGAAGAGTGGACAACGGGGAGGCGGGTGGGTCAGTGAGGAATCCACAGGCAGATATAGTATCTACCAGAAAAAGCGTTACCGAAGGAAAGTAACTTGTTCTTCTGATAGATACATCTGCCGTGTGGATTCCTCACATTGTGAATAGAGTCCCACAGCAGTCCCCACTCCCGGAGGAGGGTGTCCACTCTTCTAGACCAGGAAATCCTGAAGGACAGAGCGTGCAAAATGACCGTCCCTCCTCACTTCGGAATCCAAGCAGTAATGCTTTGCAAAAGTGTGGAGGGAAGACCAAGTTGCCGCTCTACAAATAGCCTCAACAGGCACACCTCTAGCCAACGCTGAGGTTGATGACTTAGCTCTCGTAGAATGAGCCCTTATACCCTCTGGAGGTTCCTTACCGGCCAAAGAGTAGCAGATCTTAATGCAGAGAACGATCCATCTCGACAAAGTCCTCTTATGGACCGCTCTTCCTTTCTTGCAGCCAGCAAAGCCAATAAAGAGCTGGTCATCCAAACGACAGTCTTTAGTCCTGTCCAAGTAAAAAGACACCGCCCTCTTGGGGTCAAGACGGTGTAATCTCTCCTCCTCCTTGCAAGGGTGTGGGGGAGGATAAAAGGTAGGAAGGGTAATGGATTGGCCAAGGTGGAAAGAAGTCACCACCTTAGGCAGAAAAGCAGCCCTGGTCCTAAGAACCATTCGATCAGCATGAATGGACAAGAAAGGGGGCTTGTGACTAAGAGCTTGAAGCTCACTTACCCTCCTTGCCGAGGTTATTGCAACGAGGAAAACCGTTTTGAAAGTCAGAAGCCTCATAGGACATTTGTGAAGAGGCTCAAAAGGAGCACCCATTAAAAATGTCAAAACAAGATTTAAATCCCACTGAGGCACAATAAAAGGGGTAGGAGGGAACTTATTCGTGAGGCCCTTCAAAAACCTTAAAACTATAGGAGATTTAAAAAGAGAAGGCTGGTCAGGCAAACAGATAAAAGCCGACAGCGCAGAAAGATAACCCTTCACCGTGGCCACAGCAAGCCCTTGCTGTGCCAGAGAAAGGGCAAACTGGAGAACATCAGATAAATGGGCCCTCAAAGGGTCTATAGACTTCTCCCTGCACCAAGTAACAAATTTAGACCACCTATAAGAATAGATGGACTTAGTGGAGTCACGCCTGGCTGACAAAATGACATCCACCACATCGTGAGGGAGAGAAAAAGAAATCAGGTTGCCCGTTCAATCTCCAGGCATGAAGGTGTAAGGTCTGGAGGTGGGGGTGTAGAACCTGCCCCTCCATCTGAGAGAGGAGATCTGGCCTGTGAGGGAGACGGAGCGGCGGGTGAGAGGAGAGGTGGAGAAGGTCTGAATACCACACCCTTCTTGGCCAATCCGGGGCAATCAATATGACTTGGGCCCGGTCTTGGCGAATTTTCCTCAGAACCCGAGGAATCAATGGTATGGGAGGAAACGCGTAAAGGAGTTGCGAGCTCCAACTCAACTGAAACGCGTCCCCCAAGGCTCCCTGCATCGGATACTGGAGACTGCAGAATGACAGGCAGTGAGCATTCTCGCGAGTGGCGAACAGGTCCACCCGAGGAGTCCCCCACATCTGAAAGATGTCGTGAACTACCTCTGGATGGAGCCTCCACTGCCGACTGAGACTGTCTGCACGAACGTTCTGAACTCCGGCCAGATGATTTGCCATCAGACAAATCCGATGGTCCTGAACCCAGGACCAGAGACGCAGAGCCTCTCTGCAGAGACACTGCGACCCTACTCCTCCCTGCTTGTTGATGTACCACATCGCGGTCGTGTTGTCCGTCAGGACCTGAACAGACTGACCGCGAAGGGAAGGGAGGAAGGCCTTGAGCGCCAGACGTATCGCCCGCAATTCTAAAAGGTTGATGTGAAGCAACCTTTCCTCTGGAGACCAAAGACCCTTGACCTCCAGGTCCCCCAGATGAGCACCCCACCCGAGAGTGGACGCATCCGAAATCACTGTGGCCGATGGAGGAATCTGAAAAGGCTTCCCTTGAGACAGATTGCCTTCCACGCTCCACCAAGACAGATCCGCTGCAGTTTCTCTGGAGATCTTCACTGACTCCCTGAGATCTCCGTTGTGCTGATACCACTGCCTGCGGAGGCACCACTGGAGCGCCCTCATATGCCAGCGTGCATGGTTGACCAACAGAATGCATGAAGCCATCAGACCGAGCAGGCGAAGGACCTTCAGGACTGGAACGACCGCTCCATTGTAAAACAAAGGAATCATCTCCTGTATGTCGCGAATCCTTTGAGGAGGAGGGAATGCACGACACACAGTAGTGTCCAGTACCGCACCTATGAACAGGTTGCGCTGTGAGGGCACCAGGTGAGACTTGGGTACATTTATCGAAAAACCCAACCTGTGCAACAACTGAGTTGTCTCTTGCAGATGATGGAGCACCTTCTCCGGCGACTCCGCTTTGATCAGCCAGTCGTCTAGATACGGAAACACATGTATCCCCGTTCTCCTGAGATGAGCTGCCACCACTGCCATCACCTTGGTGAAGACTCGAGGCGCAGTAGTAAGACCAAACGGAAGGACCACAAACTGGTAGTGTTGTGACCCAACCGTAAAACGGAGATACTTTCTGTGCGACTTCAAGATGGGAATATAAAAATACGCATCCTGAAAGTCGATCAACACCATCCAGTCTTCTTCTAGCAGCGCTTGAAGAACCTGCGCAAGAGTGAGCATCTTGAACTTTTCCTGTTTCAGGTAAAGGTTCAAAATCCTGAGGTCCAGGATTGGCCGAAGCCTGCCATCTTTCTTGGGGATCAGGAAATACCGGGAGTAGCACACCTGACCCCTTTCCTGCTCTGGAACCACCACTATCGCACCTTTTCGGAACAAAGCCACGACTTCTTCCTGCAGGAGAAGCAGGTGGTCCTCCGAACAATAACCCTGGCAAGGAGGGTAATTGGGAGGGAATTCCTGGAAAGGAAGTGCATACCCATTCTCTACAAGATTGAGAACCCAAAGATCCGATGTTATTAATTCCCAATCTTGTAGAAAATGTCTAAGCCGACCCCCCACTGGGCCCACATGATCCGGAATGGCGGATCTAGGGCTGCTTTGCTGCGTTGGCCGGGGGTTGGGAAGGGGAGGAGGAAGAGGAGGAGGAATCTTGACGCCCTCTAGGACGGGATCTTTGCCTGCCCCTGTACGACTTGTACAGCGTATTCTGCTGCTGTTGTGGCTGCTGCTGAGATGGTCTGTAAGAACGAAAGGAAGATCTTCCAAACCCCCTGAAGCGTCTTCCAGTAGTACCTCTGGACTGGAGACCCAAAGATTTTGCAGTGGCCCTACTGTCCTTAAAACGTTCCAAGGCAGCATCAGCCTTCTTGCCAAACAATCCTGAGCCATCAAAAGGCAAGTCCATCAAAACAGACTGAACGTCTGCAGAGAACTCCGATGATTTAAGCCAGGCAGCCCTCCTAGTGGCCACGGAAGAGCCCATGACTCTCGCCACCGAATCAGCAGTGCCCAGACCACTCTGAATCACCTGTCTCGCAGCTGCTTGAGTGTCCGATATCACCTCCTGAAAATCCTTTCCGTCATCCTCAGGGATTTTCGGAATCAACTGTTTGACAGAATCCATCAAGGCATGGATATACCTTCCCATCAGACACGTTGCGTTGGTTGACTTTAACGCCATACTGGCTGAGGAGAAAACCTTCTTGGCAGTTTGATCCTGCTTTCTGGATTCTTTATCCCCAGGAACCTGTGGAAAAGCACCAGCAGATCTCTTTGAGCAGGCAGCCTGCACAACCAAACTCTCAGGTAGGGGATGTGTTGATAAAAATTCAGGGTCCCCAGGTGCAACTCTGTATCTCGTCGCCACTGTTCTAGAAACGGCCGGAGCAGATAAAGGTTTCTTCCAAACCTCATAGATGGGCTCAGATAAGGCATCATTGAAGGGTAACATAGGTTCAATAACAGACGAGGGTGAATGAAGAACCTCAGTTAAAATATTCGGTTTATAATCAGCAGTGGGCAGAGTAATATTCAATAACTCGCTGCTTTTTTTATAACGGTGTGATAAGGCACCACATCCTTCAATGGTACATTTGACACCGAAGCCATGTCCCACTCAGGAGACAGCTCAAGTCCACTGGCCTCACCCAAGTCCTCAAAAGGATCCTCAGAATCCTGTAACTCCCCTTCTTCAGTATCTGAATATTGACTTCTTTCCTCTTCCAGAAGTCTCTGGGCCTCTCTCCGAGATCTTTCCTTCACAACAGAAGCCAATGGATTCGGAATCTACTCCGACGGGGTCGGTGCCGGCGTCGAACCCGAAGTCGGATGAGGTCTTTTTATACGAGGTCGAGCAGAATCCTGCCTCGGAGTCGTAGGTATCGGCGTCGATGGGACCGGCGTCGACGTCGTGCGCTTCGGCGTCGACGACACCGGTGGTGTCGGAAAATGCCAATGCGGTGGTATAGCCGGCATAAAAGGCATGAAGGGCGCAGGGGCATAAGCCTGGGGAACACCCAAGTTAAAAGCCATAGGACCCGTGGACAGGTGCACTAGACGGGAACATTGCCCTGGAATAGACACCAAACATGGCGTTCAGGAACTGAGAAGGATCCTGACCTGGAGTTGGAAATTCAGGATATGGACCTCTGGGTTGTTCCTGAAGAGGTGGAGTCGATACGACGTCGACCTCTTCATCGAGTTCAGGAACCGGGGTCGACGAACCCGCAGGCACCGGAACTTCGACATCACCAGCCCCCTGCTCCTCACCTTCATCCTCCTGAACAGAAGGATTGGATGGAACCGGAGAATGGACCTGCTTCTGAGATTCGGGTGAATTCGGATGTGAAGCCTCACCAACAGAGTTATGATCTTCCGACTCTGAAACTTCCACTTCCTTACTTAGAAGCTTGACTTGGGACTTCGGTCTTGAACTAGAGTCCTTTCCAGAGTGATGACGTGACTCATGGCTCCTCTTCTTGTGCTTCTTCCTCGAAGACTTCGAAGCGTGAGCTGAAGACGACTCAGAGCGTGACCTCGAACGAGACCTCGACCTCGAGACTTCGAAGACTTTTTAACTTTCTTATTTTTAAGTTTTGCCACGAGGAGTTTCGTCTCTCTCTCTCTCTTAAAGCCTTCGGAGTCATCTTCTTGCAGCAAGGACAATCCTCGACGTCATGGTCGATACTTAAGCACCAGACACAGCATTCATGAGGATCGGTGATAGACATAGTCTTGCCACATTCGCCGCAAGCTTTAAACCCAGTTTTCTTCGACGACATTTCGAAGAATATCAAGATAGACACTAATAATAGGATAATAGAAACAAAGTTACTGTAAAGCTACAGTACGATCCCAGAAAACCGTTAGCGTCGACGACGCGGAAAAAAGGGAACTGATGTCATCACGCCGGCGTGGGCCTATTATAGGCGTCGGTGACGTCAGCGGAGTCGCGAGCGGTGCCGTGCCTCTGACATCCGGATCCACGTCGGCGTGAAGCTACAAAAAAGAATTTCCGAATTTTGCTGACGCAAGGGGATATTCACAAGGTGAGGAATCCACACGGCAGATGTATCTATCAGAAGTAGACATACTGGAAATGGAGGGTTCACACACTATTCCGCCTATCATAACATACATACCAGAATTGATTACTGGCTTATAACTTCCTCAGTGGCTAGATGCGTTAGCTCCTGCTCGGTGCTGGTGCATACTCTCTCAGACCACTCGCCACTTCTCCTGACCCTAGAGACTCCTGCGAAAAGAATCCCACCATTCACATGGCGCTTCCCACCGTACTCTCTATTAGACGATCAGTTTAGGGGGGAGATGGCTAAAGAAAGAGGTACTTTGACACTAACATTGGGTCGGTTGATAGTTCCATACAGTCTGGTAGGCATTCAAGGTATACATTCGGGGCATAGCGATGTCGAAGCACTCGAGTGTCCTCAAGTCCATTCGTCAGAGATTAAAACACTTAGAAGAGCAACTAACAGAGCTGGTAAGGCGACAGCTGAGCGATGCCTCCGCCAACGTGGCGGAAGACATCAAGTCTCTCATAGCGGAATACAACGAAGAAGCAGACAGGGAGGTGCGGCACATGGGGAAATATGCCACGGCCCATTCGTACGATGAGGGGGACCGCCCTGGTTCCCTCCTGGCCCGGATCTTGAAAAACTCCAGACGACCACAAGTGATATCCGAGCTGGAAATGGCAGATGGAACACTCCTTACGGAGGATGCCGAGATAGTTAATGAGTTCAAAACATACTACTCTGGGCTATACACTTCCAAAACCGGGAATATGGAAGACGATATTGATGAATATGTGAGCCATGTACAGCTACCCTTTGAGGGATTCCGATCGGGAATTCCTGATGCAACCAATACACAAGGATGAAATTGTGGAGGCGCTGGCAGGCATGCGATCGGGCAGTGCACCAGGGGCTGGCGCGCTCACTGTAGGTTTTTATAAAGCATTCAAGGATATTCTCCTCCCACACCTGTCTGCGTTGTTTGCCGCAGTGTGTGTCGAGGGCAATATGCCGCGATCAATGAGGGAAGCACTGATTGTAACTATCCTCAAACCTGGCAAACCCTCGACCGCATGTAGCTCATACAGGCCATTGTCCTTATTAAATGTGGATGCCAAGATTTACGCCAAAGTGCTGGCGATAAGACTGGCACTACTAACTCCGGAATTGGTGGTGCCAGAGCAGGCAGGGTTTGTACCTGGCAGGAACCTCATCTATAACATTAGGACGGTGCTAGGCACTATGCAGCATGTCCGACAGGACACGAAAGCTATAGCCATCTTCCTCGACATGGAAAAAGCCTTCGACTCAGTGGAATGGCCCTTCATGGTACGAGTCTTGCGGAGACTGGGGCTGGGCGAGCCATTCTTGCAAATGATAGGGGCACTGTACCACCACCCCACGGCTCGACTCCGCATAGGAGATCGAGTATCTGACTCCTTTTCGATCAGCAGAGGCACCAGACAAGGCTGCCTGCTATCGCCGCTAATATATGCGCTGAACCACTGGCTTGCGCCCTCAGGGAGTATCACAGTCACGAGGGGGTTAGTTTCCCAACGTACAAAATAATCATATCAACGTACGCGGATGATACATTACTATATGTTCGAAACCCGGACAAGAATCTCCCATCGGTGCTGAGGGAAGTGGTGCGCTTCGGGGCCCTCTCAGGTCTCAAGATAAATTGGGCAAAGTCAGTGGCGTTTCCACTGACTCCGAACACGACACAATTCGACATGGAATACCCGTTACAATGGACGACCGAACCAGTCAGATATCTGGGTGTTATGCTACACACTGACTCAGAAACTCTTATACGCGAAAACTACGGTGCCTTGTACAGCAAACTGGAAGACGAAGTGGAGGTATGGTGTAAACTGCCGTTATCCTTGATGGGTAGAGTAGCCATCATGAAAATGGTGATACTCCCTAGATTGCTATTCCTATTTAACAACCTGCCAATAGTGCTCTCGAAGGCTTTCCTTAAAAATCTGACGCAACTGCTGATCAGACTGGCCTGGGGTGGCAAACAACCCAGGGTGAAATGGACGACTCATGCTCCCTTACGAATTGGGGGGACTTGGCGCCCCAGACATGGAACGATACTACAGAGTGGCTCAGGCCGCGCACCTACACACGTGGATCCATGGGTAGGAGGCAATACCTCATGTCAGAATGGAACGATTGTTCTCAGACCCCCTACCGCTTCCTGCTGTGATCTTCCAACCGATGGACCGCAGAGTTGGAATACTGGACTCGATCACGACCACCAATCATGCTTGGCATGCACTACTGCCGGCTCGTGACGGAGCATTGCTGTATTCGCCCCTAATGCCTATTGAATGGACAATATGGCTGTCTCCCATAGCGGAGGGGGGAGTGGTACGGGCACTCCACACGAGGGGCATACACACTGCCGACGCCTTGTTTCTTGAGGGCACAGTGAAAACTAGTGCACATGCCGTGTCGACCCTGGAAGGGGCCTCACTCCTACTCCGTTTCCAATATCACAGAGGCCGCAGTGCTTTGCTGGACTTCTTAGGCCCGGACTTAGCGGAGCCACAGGAGATCCCGGAGCTTACATATGTTATTAAAACATCTTCCCCCAGGAGACTGGTGGCGAATCTATATAGAATGGACAGAGTGCAGGGGGAGCAGTCGCTCTCGAAGGCAAGAATGGACTGGCAGAGTGATCTGCAGATCACAATAGATGATGGTATGTGGGCATATTGCTGTTCAAGCACCAGGAAAATATCACTAAACGGTAGATACAGGCTGATTCATTTTAAATATCTACAACGAGTGTATTATACACCGGAGAGGCTCCATAGGTACGGCCTTAGACAGTCGGCGGCTTGCGATAGGTGCCGCGCACCGCTCGCAGACTTTATGCATCTCGCTTGGTGGTGCCCCGGAATGTGTTTGCCGAAATGAGTTTGGTCTTGGCTACTGATTTGTCGCCTGATCCAGCCTTGGCACTACTGGGCCACTCCAGGGGCCTACCGAAGGCCCTGCGACGACTGACATATGGGCATGCTGATGGCCAAACGTGTAATTGCAATGTGTTGGATGAGAGGGCCACTCCCCACCATGAAAACATGGGCGCACGACATGTTATATTGCTGCACACAAACGGAGTGCTATAGTGCACTTCTTCCCCCTGTGGGCCGCCCAAAAAACTTTTGGTGTCTATAACAGGAATATCTGAGATTGCGTGATGTAGAAGGAGAGGCTGGTGTGGAAGAGGGGGAGGCTCAAGCGCATTTTCAGAATTAGGTCACTTCTACAGGGTAGTGGATCCCCCGGAGGCCATAGGGGCGCACGGGTGGGTGTAGTGCAGAGCAGGGGTACACAAAGTAAAGGGTGGGATGGGAAGGGGGGGCGTAGGACTGTTAGGGGTTTAGTTCTTTGAGAAGTTAACAAAGGACACACAGAGAAGCCTTTTCCAGAGGTGTCAACTTGCAACCCAGCACGGCGAACACGTGCAACGCTACGGACATCCAATCTTTACATATGAGATGGGGGAGGAACGAATGACAATCTGTTGATTATGTATATTTCCTTGCTTATGTGCCGCCGGTCCCCCGGGATGTCGGCTGAATGGCTGTGTCAACTAGCTCTCTGAGGTTCGCCAACAGAAGTGTTCGCTACCGGCCCCTGGGTTGTGGCAACAAGCTGTGTAAAATTTTATTCGGATGAATAAAGCTCTGTTTAAACTTAAAAAAAAAAGAAAAAAATCTCCCTTATAGGCGATGTTAATGTACATTTAGATAATTTAGCCTCCACCCTTACGTCTGAGCTAATCTCCGACTTAGCCTCTTTAAATTTAAGCTTACTCAATTCAGGACCCACTCATACGGCTGGTCATTTTCTTGACCCTATCTTTTCTAATTTAGAAGAAATCAGTGTTCTGCCAGCATGGCCTATCTGCTGGTCTGACCATTTCCTGATTAAGTTCTCACTTCAAGTAATAATGCATGACTCCAAAGCCCTATCCAAGGCACCCACACTGATAAGGAATTGGAAAAAATTAGATATTGATACACTTAACGCCTTCCCCTTAGTTCCCACCTTCCCAGTACACTACAATCTATACTTTCCCTGTCCACGGCAGTACAGAATTGGCTTTTGACAGCAATTGACACATGCCTACCCTTAACCAAGCTAAAACGTGAAGGCCTCCACCCTCCGGCCCCGTGGTTTACCGAGCTATTGAAAAAAGAAAAATCGGAATGCAAAACTTATGAACGCAAATGGAGAAAGAACTACTCCTTAGAAGCCAAAAAAATGTATAAAAGTAAACTTGCCATATACCACTCCCTTTGTAACAAGGCCCGAGCTGAACATGTGTGCTCGACCATCTCAGAAGCTCTAAACCAATCCAAGACCCTATTTAAAATGGTAAAAGAGCTGGCAGGGTCAAAAACTTCGGCCATGCCACCGGAACTAAACAATCAACAATGTGAATCTTTGGCTAACTTTTTCATACACAAAGTGGACAAAATCCACCTAGATATTACCACTGCTCAAAACAATAATTTACCAAAAGGAGAAAACTTGCCTTGCCCTAGCCCAAGTTACGACACCTATTACTTGGCTAGGCCCACCCTTCTACACCCAAGTAGTAATCTGGTTAGCTGGCCCATGATTACCATGGAAAGTCTAACCAAAATTCTAAACACTATAAAATCAGGATCTCCTCTTGATCCCCTTCCCTGTGCAGTACTGAAAAAACGAGACCCCCCGTCTTTGAGCACTGTCATGGATCTTCTTAATACCTCCCTTCGTGAGGACACTGTCCCCAATACTTGGAAGCACGCAATGATCCACCCTTTGCTAAAAAAAGGCTGGAGCCGACCCGGATCAACCTTCGAACTTTCGGCCCATATCTTTTCTTCCTACGTTTTCCAAGATTTTGGAAAAACATGTATACCATACTCTTAGTGAATTTGTTGTCTCACAAGATCTGTTGCCTCCTGGCCAATCTGGCTTCAGAGCTGGGTTCTCAACTGAAACCACTCTGCTGGGGGTTACAGAGAACATTCGCAGCCAATTGGACAAGGGCGGGACTGTGGCCCTAATATTATTGGACCTAAGTGCCGCCTTTGATACGGTGTCACATATCGTATCAATAAAAACACTTGGCTCGCTGGGTATTTGTGGCTCGGCACTTAGTTGGCTCATCTCCTTTTTAACAGATCGCACCTTCCAAGTTTTCTCCCACTCGGCCTGCTCAGACACCCTGGTTTCTAAACATGGGGTCCTCAGGGATCCATACTTAGTCCTCTTCTTTTTAATCTCTATATGAGCCCCCTAGCTAAAGTGGTTGAGGATGCCGGATTACTGATGTATTCATACGCCGATGATTCGCAGCTGATTTTCCCTCTTTCTTCTGAGAATTGTGACACCCTCTCCACACTTAAGGAAGGTCTTGTTAAAATAGCTGGATGGATGCAAGATAACTTCCTCAAATTAAACAGGGAAAAAACCGAGGTTATCATCTTCATAAAAAACAAACTCCTGTGGGGCCCCAATCACTGGCCACAAGAAATGGGCGCACTCCCTGTTCCAGTTACACAAGCACGTAATCTCGGTATCATTATTGACGACTCACTTAACATGCACCAACAGGTGATAAAAACCTCAGCTACGTGTTCTGCCATCCTCAAATGGCTAAAATAAATTTGCTGGATGCTGCCTGAGCCTACCAAAAAAACAGTAGTCAATGCTCCAATTACTTCCAGGCTTGACTATGGAAATGTGTTCTATTTAGGGGCAAATAAAGCTTCAATTCGCAAGCTACAAGTCATCCAAAATTCAGCTGCCAGGCTACTAAGCAAAATCTTTAGATCCACCCCAACCACCCGATATCTTCGTGACCTTCATTGGCTAAGAGTCGATTGCCGAATCAAATTTAAAACACTTTGTTTCATGCACAAAATCCATGCAGGTACGGCTCCCAAATATCTTCAGTCACTTGTCCATTTATATCACCCTGGCCGCATCCTCCGATCCTCCTCATCAAAACAAATTGTCATTCCCAAAATTAAGCTCACGCGTATGGGTGGCCGGTCCTTCTCTTATCTCGGGCCAGCGCTATGGAAAGCTCTTCCATTAGCTGCACGAAATGAAACGAACTACATGTGCTTTCGTAAAACCCTAAAAACCAGACTATTCAATATGTAGTAGCTTTGTCCCCTGAACCTTACTTACAGTTGCTCCACTTCTCGCACCGGGAAACCCTTTGTGGGTAGCTGATGCGCGCTATAAATGCAATAAATAAAATAAAATAAATAAAACACTTGATGTTGTTGCATCAAGGATATTGTGCTGGATAACTTCAGCACAATATCGTTGGTGCAACAACATCAACTGTTGCATGGCTAAATACTTATAAGGTACAAGTTTAGCCATGCAACAGCTGATGTTGTTGCACCAAGGATATTGTGCTGTAAAACTAAATACTTATAAAAGGTCCCAAAAGCGAGACCTATTGGCTATGCCAATGCTTGTCTTAAACAGCTAACGACCATTGACAGAACCAACAGCTCTGGCTTCTTTTAGATGTAGCTCAGTTATTGTATTATAAACCCAGATGTAATAACTGAAAATTCAGAAAGGAACCAACATAGCTGTTTGAGAGGCACACTATGGGAATCACAGAAAGTTTGTTAACATGTTTAAGCCATGCACTTAATTGCATCGGCCACTCCCCTTTTAGAGACCCTCCCCCATTATTTTCATCTTTCTTCAAGCCCTGGGTTAAAGGAAGTGCTTGTCTGTGTCATTGACAGCGATTATTGTGCCTCGAGGAAGCATAACTAAACATGGTTGATTAAACTCAAACTATAAATTCTTTATAGAGATTCTGCATTTTAGAGACTCAAGTACAAGGCGTTAGTCATACTTCGAAGTTACTGAACCAACTTCAGTCACACCCTGGTAGGAATTTAGAAAGGTAAACTTGCGATAAAGACACCTCTCCATTTCAAGAAGTAATAGTTTTTGTTTGTCTACTCAAATACATAACTCTAATAAAGCGAAGGCATCAACAACACAGCCAAAACGTAGGACAGCCCCTGCTCAGAGTGGTACAAGTTGCAAAAAACACAGTTGATGGACAGAATGTAGAACAATGTCATACATTCACCCCAGTACAAGGATCTGGGCCTAAATCCATCGTTTTTTTGCACTCCACACCACCCTGGGTTAGACACTGGCTATATGCAAATCAGCTCTGACCCTGTGCCTCATGGGAACAGTCCAGTCCGAACTACCAAGCCATGTCTTTCCCAGACCGGAATCAAGCATCCAAGGACCGGTTTCTGGCTATCAGCCTTCATTCAGCCTGGATAGCTTAACTCCAGTGGTGTGGAGAGCCTGGGACTCACGTCTGAGCATCCCCAGCCCACTCGGGGTGAAAATTGCAAAAAACACAGTTGATGGACAGAATGTAGAACAAGGTCATACATTCACCCCCAGTACAAGGATCTGGGCCTAAATCCATTGTTTGTTTGCACTCCACACCACCCTGGGTTAGACACTGGCTATATGCAAATCAGCTCTGACCCTGTGCCTCATGGGAACAGTCCAGATTGGTACAAGGACAATGAGGCAAAGGATGGCATACAGTCGACTGGGAGGAGGTGTGCTCGATTTGCTAAACTGATGACTGCAGTCTGGAGTCCTTATTTAGGCTTCACGGTTCACAGCAAACAGTGTGCTCGTGGGCACATCACCTTCCTAGTTGTCCTCTGATCTTACGGGAGCCCTTAAAAGCAGGTTAACTTCTTCCTTGCCCAGAATCCAGGTGTTTACAGGGCGGGGAAGGAGAACGTGGGCATGATGTCAGAAAGACTTGTATGTTGTTCTTTTCCTAGTGCCAGAAACTATTTCCTTGTGGTGTGCCGATGCACGAACAACAGAGCTCTGTCTTAAGTTTCCAGTACACTTTTCACATTAGCTGCCACTGAAGTTAATAACTGCATGAGTTATGAGAGTACATAACACAAGCACACTTTTTTCCAACAAAACCCCAAAGGATTAATTGGCCGGCCTTTCAGGTTAATCAGGCACGTATGAAATTGACCTCTAGGAGCGAATATGTGTAAGAAATCGAGGACTGCAGGCGACTTTCCCATTAGCAATGTGCATCTTCGCAGAGAGCCAATCTTATTACAGGCTTGTGTTTTATTGGGGGGAAAACAGTGCACCCTGCAGAGACACAAGTTCTCACGTGCAATGAAAAACTGAATACATAAAAGAAGAACTTGAAATCTAATCGGCAACAATCTGGTGTCATAACATGGACACACCATAAACACTCAGTTTAATAATCAGTGTACTCACTAAAAGGTTGTGCACATTCTCTGTGCCTACTACTAAGTACTATCAGCAGAAGTATAGTTCCTTTAAATTAGAAGCAAGCCTGCTGCATACCAAAGCGGAAACTTGAGACAAGGCTGTTTTATGCCAGCGTAACCTTTTTCCAAACATACATCATATTGTTTCATTACCATCCTTCATCTACAGGCCTTCAAAAAACTATATCTAAACATATTTCGAGTACAAGCGGCCTGCAACTCGCAATTTTCATAAAGGTGTACATAATACACCCACCTAGCTTTGGCGCAGGAAGTCTAATAATTATAAAGTACATCGATTTGCACATGAGAGAAATTATTTTTTAAATGATTTGCATAAAATGTACACATTAAAATAGACGTGAACGCCTAAGAATTAACAAGCATTGGCATAGCCAATAGGTCTCGCCTTTGGGACCTTATAAGTGTTTATCCATGCAGCATACAATCCTGCTTGCTACAACATCTACTGTTACTTCACATGTCACTGGTGAACAGCCACACACACCCAAGGATGAGCTTTCATGCTACTTAATTCCTCTGTGTGTGTTAGTGCATGTTAAGATTTGCACCTTCACCCATTATTCCTCACTATATGCAAGGAAGTTCCGCTGTCTGCAGCACTGTAACGAGCAGGGATACTGGAGAGCTTAGAGGCTGTACAGTGGCACTCACTCTGTGCAGGAAGCTGGGCAGTGAGACAGGAGTTGAAGCTACACTACTGCAGCTCCATGGATCTATTACTCTGTTTATATTTACCCTTTGGTGGCCTCAAATCAGTGATCCACATTCTAATATAAAGATCTTATTAATCATTTGATGCTGGCTGAGCAGGGTGTGGGAGGTGGAGGAGTGCTAGCAGAGATGGTGGAAGCTCAAGGGCGGGTGCTCCTTTTGGCTGATGAATAGCTCCCCCCAATGCTTGCAGCAGTAAAGTTCTACACAGGGCAGTGGTTGCGGGGAGAGCTGTGCAGCAGAGGGCAGCTGCAGGGGATGCTGGGCACTGTATGTTGACTAAGTGACATGTTGAACATCAGAGAAGCAGCTGGGCACTCTGAATAGATAGAGAGGCCTGTGAAGAATGAAGCTAGCCCTGGTGCTAGCCATAACCTGAGCATCTCAGCGTCCACTTTCTAGGGATGCTGGGGGTGGGGGCTCTGCATGTTAAATGAGTCGCAGAAAGGCCGGAGCACCTTCTGAATGGAGGGAGAGTAACCCCTCTCCGGTGGCATACGGGGTGGCTTTTGTACCTGTGTAACTCAATCCCCTCGCAATATAGATGCTAAAATCACAGCCGGCACTTCCACAGTTACTCACAGGTAATGAATCCCATGCAAAAGGACTTTCCTCCCTGAGCAACAAATAAGGTAAATGATATAAGTATTCATTCAATAATAGACATATTTTAAGACTCAGGTACAGCTGGTGAATAAACAAGGTCAGTACAAGTAAAAAAGTTTTCAAAGTAAGAATCTCGCTTAATTAGTCCATGCTTGGTGTTGTCCAAAAGTAAGAATCTTCCAATAAATCTTGTCCAAGATGGTCATTTATTTCAAATCAAGTGTCAACAAAGTCAAAGGTGCACTACATCCAATCCGTAGCAAAGCAGCCAACACGTGTTTCGTCATGCACCAGTCTGTGCAAATGACTTCATCAGGGCAGCAGTTCCAAAAGAACATACATTTAATTATAATACATCTTCCAAAAGAATTTTAACAAAACGGTGAAAACATCTTAAAAAAGTCAAGCTTCCATTAGTCCAATAGTTTCGAGTATGAAATAAGTAAAGGAATGCAGAACAACACCACTAAAGTGTTATAACGGTAGTAGTGAAAAATACAGCAAGTCACCAGGGTCTGAGATCCACCGCAGTGCACAAATTCACCAAAGAATAAAATATAATAAATATAGTTATATTTCACCTTCTGAAACTATTAATTTTGAAGTCCCAAAATTCTACTTGCCAATATGACGTTAGGCTTGTACACTGAAAAATATTTATGATAACCAAAGCAGGTATATCAAAAATTAAATCAAAGCGTATCAGCCTTCTAGCAAAGTCAATACAAGATACTAGACATTGATCAGTAATATATGGCTCAACGTGACACCCCACCTGAGTTCATAATCAAGTATCACTACCCCTTAAAAAGACACCAGTAATTCGGCTTCAAAAAGTATAGGTGACTCAATATCCCTTACTATAATGCTCACCCGAATTCTTCAGTTATTCCTCACTCCATAATATTGACTAAATCATAAATATTTAATTTCCAAAAGGTAACCTGAAAATAGAAACAGGGGGTAAATATACACCCCAGAACGAATATACTCCACTATCAACAGCAACCCTATATTGCTCACCTATAATTCGAGGTCAGCAACAAGAAAACTCAATATCGATCCAATAACTCCTATCCGTCAGTCCTGTATGCAAAAATAGGAATAACGTGTATATCCTAAATACATCCATTAACATTCAAACCCCATAAGCCCCATTCCGTGTTCAAAATCTCACAGGAAATTGTCCGTAATCAATAGTACCGTTTACGTAGATATAACCTACCGGTCATAGATACTAGTTGTAGAGCATAAATAAATCCCATAAAGAGCTAATCGCAAAATATCAACTGTTTGCACCGTATCAGTCTCTAACTGTATTACATGGCGTGCTCCCCGTGCGCCATTACAGAAGCTGTTTATAAAGTCGAAAACAAAATAGGCGCCATCTTGAAACGGTAAAAAGAACCCACTAATACAGGAAAGAAACGTATTACCTAGGCAATCAGTTCTCCCAATAGTATTTGTACCTACTTATGCATTATCTAATGCAATAGTATAAATTATAATGAATTATTAATTTCGTCGATCAACGAGCAATTTTCAGTCCGTAATAAAGTACATCATCACTTTCTATTAGTAATGTACGTCCTACCGTCGGCTTACAGGAGACGCTAAAATAATATTAGTTCCCTTTATCTGAGTCTGATTCATCCTCAAATAAATATAATGTGCGTAAGAGTTACATTATATATGTTAGAATAAGTTTGAAAAATACACTCAGACATAATGGCCAAAGCGATGACATCACTCACCTACGAAACCGCAAGCAGCCCGGGCTGAGCGTGAGAGGGCGGGGGCTGCCGGCGCATGCGCGCTCCGAGCCCCGGCGCCAAAGCGGACTGCGGCATCTGAAGTCCCGGGTCCCAGGAGGGGGCCCGGGTGAAGACCAGCGCTGCGGAGGGAGATCGAGGATCGAGACTGACCCCCTGGCTGACGAGAGACAGAGACACGGAACACACTAAAAGAGCCCGGTGAGTTGGGGGGAGGGGGATGTGTGTGCGTGCGTCTGTCTGTGTGTGTGTGTTGTGTGTGCCTGCCTGTGCCTGCGTGTGTGCCTGCCTGTTCCTGCGTGTGTGCCTGCCTGTGCCTGCGTGTGTGCCTGCCTGTGCCTGCGTGTGTGCCTGCCTGTGCCTGCGTGTGTGCCTGCCTGTGCCTGCGTGTGCATGTGTGCATGTGTTGTGAACAGCCGGCCGGGATCGGAGCGCGTGACCTGATCCGATCCCGGCCGGCTGCGTGCTCGTGACAGTCTGTTGTCTCTGCCTAGTCCTTGAACGGGAAAAGGACTGAAATGATTGCAATAGATCGCTTTGCGACAGCAGGGGCTTTCGCCCCTGCATTCGCAGGCGCGACCTAAAAAACAAACCAGATGGTCGCTAAGCAGTGTCTTTTTGTGGGGGAGCAACAAGACCGATCATATTGAACACACCAGATCAGAGGAGAATTCAAATAGAAGTAGTCATGAAGTCCTGCAAAAACGGGCAAGCAACAATAAGAGGGGGTCAGAAGGAAGCCTCAACGACTGGCAAATGGGACGAGTGAAGAAGAAAAACAAGCATTGGCCGCACGGCCCGCGAAAGTGATCGTGATCAAAGACAGATGGCGGTTGCTCGCATGAACGCAAGCGATAGGCCAGCCTGGTAGCACTTTTTAAAGCTTATATTAAATGTCTCGCAGAGCAGCACATGCACTGGCTCTAGCGAGACCTAAAAATGACATCGGCTTGTACAGACATATGTTTTCTTGGGACACCCTAATGAATCATTTATGAAAATTTGTGTAACGTCATATGGGTTTATTATGTTTTAATCCTAATATTTGTTCATTTCTGTATTTTCCATTTTGTTACTGTATATGTTACGCAACAGTCCTGTGTGGTCCTGTGGTAAGTTCTTATTTGCATTACTTCACGATATATGATTAGTAATATACCGGGTCTTAAAATCTCAATTTGGTATCTTATATTATCATTTGCTTCCTTCTGATGCACAATTTATTTGTCAAATCCCGAATAACGTATGGGACTAAATAATGTTCTGTAAAAGAAATATTACTTCCCCAACAGAACTAATTGTTGTTGCATACCACTAGATTTCCCAGGTTCTGCGGGATACTGGGTCAACACATTCCTTTTAATGGTTACCTTCTAGAAGGGCTGCTTACTGTACTAATGTGAAGATGCATTACAGTAAGATCTTGTCAGTTATTTAGAACGCTCTGTCAGAGTATTAGATTTCTAGCAACATCCAGACATGGTGTTAGTAACTAAATGATACTTGTTTTCTAGACCTGAGAAAGAGGAGACCACCAAAATTATAACCTGTGACCCACAAATGGCACACAGATTTCTGTAAACACATCATAAGCCCACGTAGCTACATTGCAAGTCTGACCAGAAACATGGAGGTCTAGTATTACTATTTAAAGGCCAACGGCAGAGGTGAATGATGAATTTTATTAACAGAAGAGCCATGGTCAAAAAAGTTGTATTCTGGAAATATCTCAGCAACTATAAAATATACTGGAGTGTGTGGCCTAGCAACATAGCAGATTAGACTCCTTTCCTCTAGGCTCTGTAACAGGATCTATAATCCTGCTTAAATCCTAACTAAAAGACCCATCATTGTGCAGCCTAAGTGCAATTGGAAGCCTGCTGTCCCCGCATACTAAATATACTCTATCGGAAGGTCCTGCACCTGCTCTAGGAGACACTGCAGGAGCATCGCCGGACGATCCTGTAGGGCCTGTCTCCCTGGGGCACAGAGGGCAGCCCAGACCCTTGCACTTCCTGTGGGCAACCAGCTCATGGATCGCCAGCCATGGCCTGGCAGCACCCTATGTAAATCCCTTAATAAGCTTGCCAATATACCAGAACAGGGAAAGAAGGACATGGAGCGGCAACATGCCAACACGTACATGACCCGCAGGAGGTTTGCCATCTTGACAGGCTGTACTCTCCCACTGGGCAAGAGATTTAGGTGTGTCTATTTTGAAAAAAACAGGTGTGTCCGCTACAGCTGGGTCCCAATGTTGTCCCTCGTCACATGTGCCGCCGACCCCCCAACTAGCAAGGATGCCCAGGTATTTGAGGCGGGATGGCATTTAACAAAAACAACAGCAACCGTGGTGGACTGGGAGATGGGCAGCACCTCGCCATTTTGTTAATTGCTCTGATATCCTGCAATCAGCGCATACCTGCCCACGAGGACAAAAAGACCTGAAAGGGGTCTCAGGAGGTACAACAGCATCAGCAAAGTGTCACCCGCATAGTGAAAGATGTTGAGTAGACCACGGTCTTCCTGGATGTCTCGCACAATAGCCGTGGCTGGTGCGGTCAAGGGCAGCGTCCACAGCCAAGTTTCAGTCGCCACCCAGCAGGACGGGCACGGAGCCCCAACCGGCAAGGACATGGTTGAGCTGGAAGAGTAAAGTGCCTTGGCCCCTACAGGGGTTTATATCGAGCCCACACAAACAACTCTGTTCATGGACCTGAGGCAGAAGAAAACGTACCTCTCCACCAGGTCCGTCCAAGTCCACCGTGCAAGGTAGAGAGCGGCACAGCAAGATGGCCACCCTGCTTTAGCGCTGTAGGGGTGCATCCCCGGGGGGCAATCGAGGGGCACGCCTGCTATGAATAACCCTGTCAACCCAATCGCGCCTGAGGTTATGGGAATCGGGCCAGTGAGAGGAGTCTACACTCACAAGCAAGGAGGAAAGCGTGGCTGGGTACAGGAGCACTAGGGCTAAGAGGGAGGGCGCGCCTACCTTAAATGGTAAAGAAAAGAGGGAGGGACAGGGTGGGGAACCAAGAACACTTTAGTCGGGGAAGTTGAGAACCTATGGATCCACCGGGTCCTGAATGCCCGACCGTGGCCAGAGACAAAAACAGGATGGGACGGGGGCGCAGGTTCCCCTCATAAACCCCCTAACAAAGGTTCAAAGGCACAAAAACTTGGTAAAAGGAAGGGAACAGCAAAGAACATAAACAGTACTATCAAACATCGTGGCAGGGGTGAAGGACAGGCCTATAAGGATGTCACAAAGGAAGCACCTGCATCATCCTGCTCCACCCCCTCCTGGTAGCTGAAAATAAGGATGCTGTTCCTCTAGCCCCTGTACTTGAGGTCGCTGACCTTGCGGCTGAGACGTCAAAGCTTACACTTACGGTGCTCAACAATAGTCATCTGAAGCTCTAGCTCTTCGATCTGGTTCACCACTCAGTCAATGCAGGAACACCCCCATTTCCGTCCTGATGGATATCATGACTGTATTGAGGTTAGCTATCCTGGCGTCCAAGAGTTCCAGCTGTGGCAGACCACCATGACTTTCTGCAAGATGCGGTCCATCAGTGGGGCCAATTGTGTGTGTGTTGGGGAGAGGAGGGAAGAGTCTTGTGTTGGGCCAGGGCCTCATTAAAAATGCAACTGCCGGGAGCCCATGAGCAGGAGGAGCTGGGTGTGGCACGGAAGGGAGTGGGTTTGAGGGGCCCCTTGTCAACAACCCAGCAGCAGGCTAGGTGTGAGAGCACAATGGAGGGAAAGGGCTCTCCGTGGGTCAGCCCGGTAAAGCGAGGGCCAGTGGGGGCTACCCAGCGTGGGGTAGCTCCAGGCTCCAGTATAGATAGGGAGGCCCTTCCTTGAGGATGTTGCATCCGTGAGGACACAAGAGGGACAGAGGCAGCTGTCAGGCCCCAGAACCAATGTGAAAGACCTGAAAGACCTCCTGGCACCAGAAGACGGCAGGCCAAATCTGACCAGGCCGAGGGCAACAGGCAGAAGATGCCGAAGGGAGGGCAGTTTGTAAAAGGAGAGGGTGCGCCAGCCCCCGTAGGCTGCACAGGGGACTTTCCGTAGAGCACCGGCAACTGGGCTGTCCCTCATGTTCACCATTAGGTCCCTGCGCCACACTCCAGGAAACACGGCCATTAAATGACGAGAGCCAGCAGGACTGGCACATCGGGCCCCAGGCCCTATGAGAATGTTATTGCCCCTACTGGTCACAGAGCCACAGTCGTGTTGGTTCGGCTCCCCGGACCACAGAGGTTGGGGGGGTGGCGGAGGGTCCAATGTGAAGGGTAGGACGTCCCTGCTGAAGTGGGTCTCACCGCTGGCTGCAGGGTCCCAGATCCAGATGGTGGGTCCAGTTCGAATGGAGGGTCCAGGTTCGGAGGCATCAGAAAACAAAAGGCAGCATGTGTGATGTCAAAGGGGCAGTGCCGCACCCATGCTGGCTCCCCGCCGACAGGCCCCGCTGCTGGCAGGCCACAGCAACCCCCTCGGGCTTGAAAGAGGCCGCAAAAGCAGTGGAAGGCAACAGTGATAATGGAGGGCCGAGATGCAGGAATACAGGGGGCAGGCGGCCCATGTAGGAGGTACGCTAAATCCAAGTCGCTGGCAGGCCAGAGAGTGGGCTGGGCCTGGCGGCCGCTCTCCCCAGTCACCCCATGCGCGATTGGCACGGCCGCTCAGGTCTGTCAGGTCCTCTACATAGCAAGAAGGAGGTCTTCAGGTGCCCCAGTTTATGGGAGGTTGGGGCACTGCAGGATACAAGCCGAAAACAGCTCCAGCGGCCTGCGGAAAACAGGAGCTCCGCCGCTAGGTGACCAGCTTTGTCACCGTCCAAGCTTCGCTCCCCCCTGAGGGATTTGAAGAGCTGAACTGAAACGGACTTTGTTTGAATCAGCTTCTCCGCTAAAAGCTTGAGGCTGATTTGACTGTCTTCTGTTAATTTTCTTTGTCCTGAATGGTGTCTAAAATGACTCCCAAAAACATTATGGATATTGATAGGTTAAGTGATAATTTTTCTGAGTTGAGAGTCAAGCCTCATTTTCTGAATAGTTAGGCAGGCCGTTTTCCTTTGGAAGCCTCCTGACAAGTAGGAGCTTTTATCAACCAGCCATCGAGCTATGGGAACGTTTGATAGCCTTTCTGTTTTAAATGAGCTGCTACTGGAGCTAGACATTATGTGAAAAAGCAGAGAGCAATTGGAATCCAAATGGGCGGACTTTGAACTGATACTGAATGCTGGCTACCCTGAATATTAAGAATTGTCGTTGCTTTGGATGAAGGGGGAATGTGAAATTGGCATCCTGGAGATCTAGAGTTGTCATGTAGTCTCTGTGGTTTAGGAACTGGAGGTTGTAAGGCGTAATGCCCCTAAGGTCTGACTCCATTTTATGTAAGCCCAACTTCATTTTAGAAAATGGAGGGCGCCATCGTCTCAATCTTAGACAATAGAAGTTGCCATCTTGCCCGAGATATACAGAATCAGTGTCATGTCTGTCAGTTGTCATCTTCTGGTATCTTTCGCAGAACTATGAAAGTGTCAAGTAAATTCACTTAACACACAGATATACCTGATGCAACATTCGTCTGGGTTAAATGTCTACTTTTCTTTATGTCAAGGTTAACTAAGAACAAATAGAAACATAGCTGAAATAGTGTAGTCTGATATGTTCATAAAGAAACATCTGGGACGCAAACCTAGATGCACATAATCTAGGTCAGACATTCCTAAACTTATGTCAGAAATTCTAATTTCTGATAAGATTTAATCAATAAGGTCTCCCACTTTACAGAAGGTCCTTCGACCAGATTATTGCACGAGATTCTACCAGATGGTCTGACCTACTGCCAGCACACTTGACAGATACTATAAATCGCCTGATGAAGATAAAGCAAAGTCCACTGCTGCAGTGTGTTTGCGCCCTTCGCAGGGAACATTGCCTTCACTGCTCCACTGATAAACAGCCTTTGCTGTCAACAATGCATGCAGTGCTTCTTTTCTTCCTAAGAGACTCTAGAGTGAACTTGCTCTGCTTTCCATGCTCTTAGGTCCAAAGTAGGCCTCAATTACCCAGTCTTTTTCTTCATTAAAAAGCAGGAATACAACCTCATTCCTTTCTCGTTGCGGGGTACTCTTTCTATAACACCTTTCCTGAGCATGGTGAAGATATTCTAATTGTAGTTGTTGTCGAGGTGGGGTTGACCCTGCCAGATGTGTATGAGGTGGCCTTTTTGTCAATTCCATTTATGGCCACAGGAGATTAGGTCTACAACCCACATGCCTGTTATTCATTTCCAATGCTCAAAATAGCTGGTTATTCGGGCACAAATTGCTTCTGAAACTAGCAACTTCGTTTTGTCACTTATCTACATGTGACTCTTTCTTGGGAAGTTTGCTTCCTCCTTGCTGTTTGCTTGATAAAAGACAGTATTTTAACCATCCGTGTCTGCGGAGCACAGCAACACCTGCCAATTGTCGAAAGTCTGTAGACGCGATATCCATTGCACAATCCATTTCTAAAAAGGTTCTTTCACCTTCCTGCAGAATCCTTCCTTGGCTCTGGAGAATTGGTTGCTCTAACTGTAGTAGTTGGTCTTGTGAAAAAACTATGTTACCGAAACACCTATACTCCCTATCAGGTGGGATTGAGAAGGCCATAGAGGGGTTCTTGGAGTGGTGCTGCAATGCTTGTGTTATGATAGACTCTGGCTTAAGATGTCCCATCAAACAAGCTGGTGAGTTTCCTGTTGCCTAATATTTCTTATCCAACCCGATTATATTTTCTCAAATTCATCCCAGATAAAATCTACAACCGGGTTAGCTCCGATGGATTTTCTAGCTGGCTCCTTAAAGTCATAAGGAAAAACAATCCAATTGCTTTACTGGCATTAGTAAATCAGATTGTTTTGCTGCTCTCCCCATTAGCATATTTTGAGTATGAAAACCTCCCATGTCATCAGGAAGGAAATCCAAAAGATGAGGAGCTGGAGGTGATGGTGCTGGTAGCAGGTAGTCATCCCATTCATTAGTTGCACTGTGGTCTTCTGGGATCTTCTTCCTTTCCTTGTTGAAAGACATTACATCAGCTGCAGACAGAACTGCAATGCTTGATGCTGGTGTTCTTTTTGGTCTATGCACCAACGGGAAATTATTCGGTGTGCGCGGAGTAAAAGGTTGAACTCGAGGAGATTGTGGAGACTGAATTGGTTGTGTTGGTGATGTAGCCTCAGAGGATTCCGGAAATCTCTCGTAATAACCCTGCAATACACTCTGCAAGTCATGAACCAAAGCCTTTGGTACATGCACCACGCCCTCCTGAGGCCGGTGTCTATAGGGATAGTGATGCTCCATGTGGTGTAGAATAGGCCTTTGAATTTATCGCAGCTTTTGATTACTAGTAAAACAAAACAAACTTTTACATCCTTTATGGTATTGATCAAAGTAACCAATATATACTTTTTATTGTTAATCACAATTATTTCCCTGAATTTCAAGAAAATACAAAATGGCATAAAATGCCTTAATATTCAGAGAGATATAGAAATCCAAAGAAGTTTTCTTTATTTAAAACACGCCCAATGCATTTTAGAATCTGATGATCCCTTCTACAGGGGCAACTGGAAACAAAGTAAAGAAACAGGGAAAATACATTCAGTATTTAGCACATTCTTATAAATAAAACAAAGCACTCAAAGAAAAAGTAAGAAAGTGAAGCATATACTATGCAACATAAAAAAGCAAGAGGAGACCCACCATACAGAAAGATGTTTTGTTAGGTTAAACTCTAGGAGCTCCAAACCGTTACGTCAGCCAACAGATAATGTGTAAAGCAAATGATGATATCAGCAAACTTTAACCGCAAGATAAATTAACCAAACCAATCAAGCAGGATGCTTTGGAGAACGATGTGAAAGTAACCAACCACCTGTTCACCGTGATCAAATGCATGACGTGAAATTATAACACTCACGAAGAAAAGTAACCCAAGAATCCAATCAAGGGGAGTTGAACGGAAATGGAGTTTAATGGTATTCTTCACTCGCTCTATATACATTCCTAAAAAGTGAGCATTCAAAGCTAAAGCCGTAATGTGAATGGTTCCAATCTAGAAGGCTCATGAGTACACGCAGGACATACCTTTATAACCGAAGCTTTCGGAAAAACAGCGTTATGAGTTTTAACTCCAGCAACCACAAGGCATGCTGACCCAATCCTGCAACATTACAAATGTACGTTCTAATTGATTGAAGGACCAACTTTTCAATTTTGATAATGGAAGCAACAGAATTTCTGGTGTTCTTGAACTGCTGTGTAGTTGAGTGACATAGTGTTCCAAGTCCAAGTCCAACGTCTAAAGTGATACAAGATTTTGGATATTTTATCGCCAAGACTACTCCAGTGTTGGCTATTCAGCTGTACAGTAACATGTCACATGAGATATAAACTGACACTTCAGCCGCACCTTACATGCCATTTGAGAAAACGATATACAATGGAAAAGAGGTGCAGGGAACCTCAATTCACAATTACTTCTTCATTCTTACCTGTCTGAAGAATACATTCTTCATCATAAGCACAGGTGATAGGCCAGTGAAAGAACCATTCTTCGTACCAGGGGCCTGGACTGTTCCATCCTTGGCACTCCAGCACAAGACACCCCTCACGTCCTCTGAATCCACCGGCTCCAACGAGCTCTGGCAGTCTGAAGCCCCATCTAGGAGAAGTAAAACTCAGTTAGCAGGTGTTCTAGAATAGTTGTGATCAGTCTTGCAGAGTAATTTACTAATTGAAAAACTCTGCTAACAAAGCACGACAAAGGCATGAATAAATATCATCTTTCGTGGTCAATAAATAGCTTACATGAACAGTACAAATTTGTTGGAAGCAATGTAAGGGGTATTATCTCACTATTGATAAAAAACTCAAAAGGAGAAAGAGGGTATCATTACTAAGATCTATTAAGTCTTCCCTTGTAGCGGGCCCCCCCAGTCTAGCACCCGACAATTAGAAAATCTGCAAAATAAGCCTCTTGCTATAGCTAAAAAAGTAGTATCAATGGCTTGTTAAACGTGAGTTCCGTAAGAGGTGGTCTCCCACTGTGGTCAGCTTAAGAGAAGCAAGAAACTATTAACAGTGAGCTCTGTAAAATGATCTCTTAAATCAATAACGTCTTACAAGAAGCAAGATGCTGTTGATTACGAGATGTGTAACTGAAGATCTTGCTCTCTCAATATCTAGTTTACTAGAGGAAGGACACCTAATAGGCAGCTTTGTATTTTCAATATCAATGACCAGTTTACAGGAAGAAGTGTGTTGAAAGAGTGTCTAAAAGAAACAAAGGACTGTTATTAGTGTTATCCGTAACAGTTGGTCTATCGCTCAACCAATTTGTGATCAGCAAGGGTCAGACAATATATTGTTTGTTTGTTTGTATAAGCTTTATTCGAGACAATTCTCATAAAAGCACTTAAAATCAAAATATTTACAATATACATGATACAGAATAAGAAATCCATTAAACACAATAAGCTCATACAAAATCACAAATAAAACAATAAAATGCCTGATACATGAAAACTAAAAAGGAATACCAAATTACATACAACCCCCCAAGAACCGTCTTCTTATAGCCCACGCCCAACCCATGTATTTGGCGACACCCATGACTATCGAATCCTGCTGTGTTGTGCATAGGATCCTTAAAGCCACTGTACTTTCACGTGTCCCCAAATTTTTACAAACCGGCGACAGCCATTTCCTCCTTGGTTTCGCATAGGCTTCGCATGAAAAAAGAAAGTGGCCAAGGCTCTCCTCAGCATTTTCGCAGGCAGGACACAGGCTATCAGTGGGTCTGTGCCAACCGGATGTCAATTTCTTGAGTGGAATAGATCCTGACCTCAACTGGAAGACAAGTTTCCTGTCCACTGGAACCGTAACATTATCCCAATAGTTTTCCAAGACAGGTAAAATTTTGGTCTCCAGAAAACGGCCAGACATAGAATCTGCCCTATTGTCATTCAGCATCTTGCCACTCACCCAATCCCAATATTGATTTTTAAGAGCTTCTTTACTCGGGAACGTCTCTCCCTCAGGGTTATTCCAAAGATTTGAAAACCCTAGATTTTCCAACATGGTTTTCAGATGTTTTAACCATTTTATTTTGTGGAAGATGTCTTCCCCGATAATCCAAAGAAAGCTCTCAGCATACTGCCTTATTTCCGGAGTCGTCCAAAGGCGCCTCCAGTAAAGGACTGGCCGCAGACGAGCTCTGTCAATAATTGTGCGTCTGCCAAGCTCCAGAAACAATGGGATTAGGGGGGTGCTCTGGGGGAGTCCTGTAATACCGCGCATAAACTTGTTCTCCGATGTCTGAAGAGCCGTCAGACAATTCCAAGCCCATAGTTCTGCGCCGTATAAGGTGGCACCCAAAACCTTCGCATCGTACACCGCCAAAGCGGGTTTTATAGGTTTTGTTTTTGATTTACGGTGTTCCCCCCTTAGGGCCCCCGATAACTGCTGGTGCTTTAGGACAACTTTATTGACGTGATGCGTCCAGCCTTTTCCCCCCGCAATCTGCACTCCCAGGTATGTAAATTCCTTGACTATATCAAGCCTACTGTTATTTAGGGTAATTTTAGGATCGCTTCTGCGTCCGGCAGTGAAGGCCATTAGTTTGGTTTTTCCAACATTTACCTCTAGCCCATGCTCCAGGCAAAAAGCATCGAAGATGCCTAATGCGCGTTGTAGCCCCATAGGAGTCTTTGACAAAATAAGAGTGTCGTCAGCGAACATCAGGATAGGGACCCTGATGTTCGCTAACGATGGGGCATCAACACTAGCCCTTAACATTCTCTCGACTATCCCATTAATGAATAACGAGAAAAGTAAAGGGGCCATGGAACATCCCTGCCTAACACCCCTTTGGACAGGAAAGTCCACCGTTATCTCGCTACTTCCTCCCCATTGGACTCTGGCATAATTGGATTCGTGCAGTTGCATAATTAAGGTTAGCAATTCTGCAGGAATCCCCAGCTTTTGAAGCACCGACCATAATTTATGCCTGGGGACTAGATCAAACGCAGCCCGTAGATCAACGAACGCGACATACAGGCTGCCCCTCCCCAGCTCAACGGTCTTCCACCGCAATATTGTAAAGCGAAAGACCTGGTCGATGGTGCTAGTAGCACGCCTAAATCCCGCCTGGTATGGGGAGAGGGCACTATTGTCTTCTACCCAGTCCATCAGCTGGTTGGTTACCATTCTCCCGACTATCTTCTGCACGGTGGCTATTAGGCTTATAGGCCTGTAATTAGCAGGCAATGAGCGGTCGCCCTTCTTATGGACGGGGATAATGGTAGCACATTTCCAGATATCTGGAACCACTGCCCCCTTAGCTAATGCGTTTGATACAAGGTGGATGTATCTCGCCCATCTGGCCACATCGTGTTTAAAAATATCAGGGGGGATACCATCTGGGCCAGGCGCCCTCCCGCTTTTCGCAGAGTTAATGGCAATTACCACTTCACTAAGGGAAAACAGATCTTCAGTTGCATATACCGGTGTTATTTCATCAGCTATCGTAGACTTGTTACTTTCCATGTACTGAGGCCCAAAATAGTCAACCCAGGCTTCCACTGGTACATTATTGTCGGGTTTTGCAGGGCCCACACCACTACCCCACTTAATAATTTTCCAAAATAACATTGGGTCTTTGTTATCAGAGGCTTCTTTTAATTGGGCCCAATGGTCTTCATCCCATTTCCTTTTTGCACGATATATTGCTGCTTTATACAGTTTCCTGTTCAATCTGACTGCTGCAAGGTCCCTGTTCCTTAACGCATGCCCCAGGTCTAGACGTGCTGCTCTACAATGGTTATCGAACCACCTACCCACTTCTTTAATTTTCTTCCCTTTTCTTTGCTTTATAAAAAAACATGGTCTCAAGGCGGAGAATAACTTATTGTGGATTTCTGTGATGGCATTGTCCCCAGGAACTACTAGAGCCACGGCTTCAATCGCAGAAATAGCACAATCTACCATATGAATTATGTATGTCATGGTGACATCATTTGCATTCACCTTGGGCCATTTTAACCTTCGCTCATCGTTACTTAACAGAGGAGCTTCGTTATGTGTATCATTCAGATTACCTGAACCTACATTCCACCACTTGTGTGACACACATAAAGGGTTGTGATCACTTTCAACCCGGGGCATGACTGCCATGTCAACAACCCCATTCCACAGCTGGAGACTACATAATATATAGTCAATTCGGCTCCTATTAATACCATTATCAAAGGTAAAACTGCCCTCCTTATCCCCGGGAGTCCTACCATTGAGGGCTCTTAGACTGTGTTCCAAACATATACCATTTAATAGGAGAATCTCTTTAGTCCATCGCTTCACAGGTTGTAAATTTAAGGAAGGTACTCCCCATTGATTGTCCTCTTCACTCTCAATTAGTGCATTTGTGCAGGTCAAGGGTTCAAAGGTCCTATTTAGGTCACCAGCCAATATCTTTAGGTTACCCTGTGAATTAACCTCCATAGCGTCGGACAACAACTCAATTATAGATGGATTAACTTCTTTACCACCTCTCACATAGACATTATATAAATCTATTGGTGCACCATTTACAACAGAGATTCTAAGAGCTTGTAAATCACTGTTTCCCTTATCTAGGATTTTTATATCAATAAACAAACCCTGTCTAACCCACACAGATAGGCCACCCTTTGGCCTCCCTCTTCCCCCTTTTGTGGCAGGTATATAGTAATTCAAGTAACCTAAGCAAAATAATGGATCACAAGCCCAGGTTTCTTGAAAACAACAAATATCAAAACCACTTATAAAATCCACCCAAAGTTGGGAATCCAACTTGCTAGCCAATCCGGCGACATTCCAAGACAAAAAAGTACCAATATCTACATTTGTCCCATCCCTAGATTTAGCAGTTGGAGATTCATGAGGCGACATCGATAACCCCGTTAGGTTTACCAGCCTTTCTGGGTCATCAACTGTGACCATGGCTAAGTCATCTGTTACAGGGTGTAAGACATTTGGTATCATTGTTACTAAACTAGAACCACATTCATCGACCACACACCCGGCATCATAACTATTCTCCTTAGTGTCTGTAGTAATGACGTTACCACAAACGCTTCCTAGCTCCTCTGCTTCTCTTATAATTCCACCTATATTGTCAGTACCAGTATGTCAATAGCCCCACCCTGGGTCCTTCCATCCTACATGGGGATTGTTGTATGTATGTGGGCTACAATTGAAACTGGCATGGAGAGGTGGTAAAGAAGTCACTGGCCATTGGGCCTTTGGGGGGGCTATAGGCTCGTTGAATAGGCTTGTGGTTACACTTGATGGTCTGGGGTAAAAAAAGGTGAGGTCCACAATACCAATACCGCCCTTATTTATTCCCCATCCTTGCCTTGTTATCCATCCCACCACCCTAGGGTCTTGAAAGTTAACCACTATACAGTCTCCCCCCAGGGTTTTAGGTGTATAACCCATCCAGTCTATTCTCCTTGCCCCTATTATTAACCCATCAATGTCCCCCGGCAAAGGACGATTTTCCTTTAACCAGTGCATGGTCTTATTTTTAAGCATCTGGAAATTTTCCCTTTGGCCTGGGGGTAGTGGTGGTACGTTGATGAGAACTGCCACATAGGGGAAGGAGTCTGGAGTAAGATTAATCGGGGGTTTTCTATAAGGTGGCTTTTGCAAGGGCGTTGGGATAGGTTTAGGAACTTGGGGAGGAAGTTGGGGGACTGGTTTCGGCCCCTGTTTGTTATTAACAAGGGGAGCTGTTATGGCTTTAGCAGCCAACTTATTAACACAGTCCCTATTTCCTACCCTCGTGGCGTTGGGAGGTGTACATGCATCGGAAATTGTGCTCACAAGAGCTGAAGCTTTACCCACTTGTTGGCATGAAGTAGCCACAACGTCTACGACAGCTGGTTGATTTTGTGGCCGGGGTAATGGAGACTGAACAAAATGTGTTAAGTTGGACTGCGATTGTTCAGAACCTGAAATAGCTTTCTCAACCCTAACTAGTGGATTTGTAGTAACTTTAGCTGGGGGTTTATTTTTCTTGGAAGGTAAAGGTGAGCCATTTCGTGTGTTTCTACCCTTATCCTGGGTATGGGGGTTATTTTCAATCTGAGAATTTGAGCTTGTTTCCAACCTACTATTTTTAATCAGGGATTTAGTAGAATAGAAATTGTCTAATGTTGATTGCTCAAAGTGGTTTAACCTATCTATGAGTTTTGCAATTCTATCCTCAATGGGAATAAGTACCAATCTAAACATTTTTTCCAATTCCGGAAGCACGTTTGCCAATAGTACAGAGCTACCACTGCTTAATTCTTTTGGAACAGAACATGAATTGTCCACTTTATCTTGGTCATCCTGGGAAGTAGGAATAGTTGACGTTACACATCCTGTTCTTAGCACTGGTTCTTTAACTGGATTCCCACTGATCAAAAGTTTATGTAACTTCCTGATTTTTGGTAGTGGTTGGACCGTTTTTTTACTCCTTTTAACAGAAACTGGACATTTCCTTTTAGCCCCAGCTTTAGAATTGAACGATACAACATGAGGTCCCGCATCAGTATGCGATAGTTGGTCAAATGTACTATCGCTGGTGTTATTTAAAACTGCGACAACAATCTCAGTTGATTTATCCCCCGGGGCCTCAGAGTCTCTGTTTGTAACCGGGATGCTCACTGATGATAAAGGGGTTACCAAAGTGGGATAGACTACGTTTGGAAATTTGTCCATAGTGTTCTTAAGTATTTCAATAGAAAGCCTGCGCTCGGCACGCTTCTCTGCCAAAGTTAGTTCTTTATCTATTACGAGTGAGCGATTAAAAAAAAATTTATCTAAAGGACCAATTGCCAAAGGCCCAGTCTCTGTGGGAAGAGACGTTAAATGGCTGGCTACAGGACTTGTATTTGCAGCAGATGCCATAATAGTAACGAAAGTGTACAAGGGAAGCTATGTCACTTACTGTGGAAGAAGGAATGTCACACAGGCCAGGGGTGGTGGCCCAGCCCGGCCTCCTTCGGCCCCGGACGGCCACAGACGGTCCCGCCCTTGTCCCGGGCTTCTCCCGGCGCGCTCCCGCGCGCTCCCGCGCAGCGGGGATGGTACTTCCCTTTTGTACTATGTGATCTGTTATGAGGGGCGGAGCCGGCAGGGAGAGCAGCCCAGATGACCACGGGCGCGCGGGGACTCCTGGAGTTTGGAGTCCGCCGCTTCTAGCTCGCAGCCCTGCCGGTCAGAAGAGCAGACACACCCCAAAGTCCTGCAGTCAGCTCCTAGCCGCGATGCGGGACCCGCGAAGCGGGTCCGGCGAGGAGTAGCGGCAGAAACAGTCAAGCAGGCAAGCGGGCAACAGCAGGCTCCCTCGGCTCCCTCTACAATCGGTATCCGGCGTTATCAGGCAAGGAATCCGCTGATTAGAAGATGGGACGCAGCTTTAATCGTCCAGAAGGGGGCGGAGCCGGCAGGGAGAGCAGCCCAGATGACCACGGGCGCGCGGGGACTCCTGGAGTTTGGAGTCCGCCGCTTCTAGCTCGCAGCCCTGCCGGTCAGAAGAGCAGACACACCCCAAAGTCCTGCAGTCAGCTCCTAGCCGCGATGCGGGACCCGCGAAGCGGGTCCGGCGAGGAGTAGCGGCAGAAACAGTCAAGCAGGCAAGCGGGCAACAGCAGGCTCCCTCGGCTCCCTCTACAATCGGTATCCGGCGTTATCAGGCAAGGAATCCGCTGATTAGAAGATGGGACGCAGCTTTAATCGTCCAGAAGGGGGCGGAGCCGGCAGGGAGAGCAGCCCAGATGACCACGGGCGCGCGGGGACTCCTGGAGTTTGGAGTCCGCCGCTTCTAGCTCGCAGCCCTGCCGGTCAGAAGAGCAGACACACCCCAAAGTCCTGCAGTCAGCTCCTAGCCGCGATGCGGGACCCGCGAAGCGGGTCCGGCGAGGAGTAGCGGCAGAAACAGTCAAGCAGGCAAGCGGGCAACAGCAGGCTCCCTCGGCTCCCTCTACAATCGGTATCCGGCGTTATCAGGCAAGGAATCCGCTGATTAGAAGATGGGACGCAGCTTTAATCGTCCAGAAGGGGGCGGAGCCGGCAGGGAGAGCAGCCCAGATGACCACGGGCGCGCGGGGACTCCTGGAGTTTGGAGTCCGCCGCTTCTAGCTCGCAGCCCTGCCGGTCAGAAGAGCAGACACACCCCAAAGTCCTGCAGTCAGCTCCTAGCCGCGATGCGGGACCCGCGAAGCGGGTCCGGCGAGGAGTAGCGGCAGAAACAGTCAAGCAGGCAAGCGGGCAACAGCAGGCTCCCTCGGCTCCCTCTACAATCGGTATCCGGCGTTATCAGGCAAGGAATCCGCTGATTAGAAGATGGGACGCAGCTTTAATCGTCCAGAAGGGGGCGGAGCCGGCAGGGAGAGCAGCCCAGATGACCACGGGCGCGCGGGGACTCCTGGAGTTTGGAGTCCGCCGCTTCTAGCTCGCAGCCCTGCCGGTCAGAAGAGCAGACACACCCCAAAGTCCTGCAGTCAGCTCCTAGCCGCGATGCGGGACCCGCGAAGCGGGTCCGGCGAGGAGTAGCGGCAGAAACAGTCAAGCAGGCAAGCGGGCAACAGCAGGCTCCCTCGGCTCCCTCTACAATCGGTATCCGGCGTTATCAGGCAAGGAACAGTTAGAATAAGTGAATATAAGGGTTCTGTACGTAGATGGTTGCACTTTTAAACCAACATTTATGTATTTATCATTTATAAAGCACGTTTGCTAAACCACCTAACTACCACAAAATTATACAAAAAACACAACACAGAACTACTGTAGGATAACCAGGGAGTGCATAAAAACAGGTTTAATCAGGGTGTACTACGATCACAGCTGCTTGTTCAAAATGAGAACAGTACCTCCTCCACCCCAATGTCTGAGATGTGACGATGGGACTGAGTAAGGGACTACTGGCAGAAGATTACTGGGGAGCTCGCAGCAGTCACAGAGGCATCGGTCTATTTAACCTGCAATTCATAATCTTTAGGATCCCAGGAGATGTCGACTTACCACAGAGAATTCCTTTTCTGCATATTCGCATTTGCAGTGGCGACAAGAGAGATTAAGAAACAGTGGGGAACCTCTTCGGTGCCCATCAAACACATGTGGGTGGTCGACAAGACGCATTGTATGGAAGCAGGACGAGTAGTATATCAAGTCCCCCAGGAAATTCCCAAAAAGTGTAGAGGGATTGGTTGGTTACACTACAGAATTGATGGAGACGGTGAGGTGAGCGGCCCCATGTGCTTACCTCCTCCAAACTGGACATGGTTACACCAGTTGGCGCTTGGGCAAGGGGAATGGGGGCATAGGAGAAGAATGCCTGAACAGACTGAAAGAACGATGGAACCTGTTTTCGGATAACACCGAGGTCGTTAGTGATGTTGCCATTTTATTACCAATGATGAACAGTTGTGTTTTAACTTAAAAAGCATAATAAAAGCGGTTTTAAAAAATCTGGTAAATTATTGCATACAGCAAGGCAGTGTATTTACAATGTAGTAGTTAAATGCCTCTCTATGTCCTCCATCAGCATAATCCCAATATTTATTTAAGTGTCTGGAACGAGGATCAGGTCATTTAGAACTACAAAAATAAGCCTGAAAGGCCTCTGGGAAATGAGTTGTTTAATGCACTACTTAAATCTGTACACAAGTTTAACTTAAAAAAACAAATAAGCTGTTGGAACTACCCTTGATGGAGAGTCATGTTCAGTTTACCTAGGGAAAAGTCTTGCTTTTCACCTCAATAAAACTGGTACGAGAGAAAGTCTCAGCTCAACTAAAAATACAGTGACATGATACATAATACTAGCAGAGTAAGACTCAATTGACATCTTTTACCATTACAATGAACGCTAAAGGAAAAAAATAAGTGTACCACGAATGATCAGCAACAAACCCTGCATACAAAGAAAAATGACAAATGCCAAGGGACATAGCAAGTATGATCTAAATATAGAGACATTGTACATTTTAGGACTGGGACAACATAACACACTTCGGGAACATTTGTACCAACCACAGTAAACCCACCAATATTCCTGGTTCCATAAACAATAGTCCTTTAAGTTGGCAGGCTTCCTCCGGGCCTCTGCCCACTGCGACCTCTAATGGATAACACAATCTCTTAACCTGTCCACGGTCCTCACCCAGAGGACACACATGCTGGAGTGTGTGTTCGAGTTCAAAGGTGAACTAGAGGATTGAGAGAGCTAGTGTGGGAAACGTGAAACCAAATCTAGGGAAAGATCAACAACCAAAGTACTACAAGTGTGTCAGCCGGGGGTACCAGTCCAGTAGCCTGAATGTTTAAGTCCATAATGCTATTGAACATGTGGTAAACGTGGCCATTTTGCAAGGGTGTGCACATGTGGCAAGGTACACCTATGTTTGTATAGGCAGAATGTCAACAGTAAGATGTATTGGGAGCCTCTGACAGACACCATCTGCTTCACTGTGGCGGACATTCCGCAGCGGTGAGGAAAAAAATGACGCACGCGCAGTTTGGACGGCCAGCGGCTGTCCTCTGCACACGCCCACCCTGACGTCGGATGGCCGCCCGATGCATGGAAAAGGTTATACTATCAGGCAGGCCATGTATTCGGAAAATGTCAGTTAAGAATTGTTTGCCTAACTGGTTGCAAAAGACACCAAAATGTTAAAAATGTGCCAGCTTGGAAAACCCATCTAATGCGAATACGATAGAGGGTGCAAATCAACAATAAGTTTAAATTGTGTTCCAGGTGAAACTGGTGGTGGAAGCAATTATTTCAGTCATGGCGGATCTTTGCTTGGACACAAATAGGCCAGGATTTGATGTAAAGTTCACCAAAAAGTACTTTAAACTAGATCTAGCATACATTTAACTCAATTCTCGGTCACTGCGTCATTGAGTCAGGACTCCTTCAAGACTTCAGTCTGTATTTCTTTAGAAGGGATAAATAGAGCCTGTTAAAAAAAAAAAAAGTTTGGCATGATAGTAATTGATTTTATAAAGGCGTTAAAATCCTCCTGTGATAGCTGGGTTTGGGACCTTCAAAGCCACCGTAGAAAGGATGGACCTAAACTGAATACCCAAGGGCAGGGGCCTTTGAATTTGCCAAGAAAGAATATTGTCAAGACGGGGTATCTGCTTACAGATTTTGAGCGCTAGGAATGTTAAGTTACATAGAAATCATACCGCAAAAAAAAAAAAAAAAAAAGGCTCAAAAAGCTTGCCAGCTACTCCTACATTGTATATTTTGAAAGACCTTCAGATTCCTGTTATCAGTTAAGACTTCAAATGGCTCTGCTGCTTCCATTAAAAGAAGTCTCCATACTGTTAGGACATGCTTCACTGCAAACATTTGCCATAGAGTAAGTAGTAAAGAGTACCTTTGCTCACAAAGATGTAAAACACAGGATCGGTAGAAAATTGGATGTTCCAACATATCTTCGCATACTAACTGTAATAAAGCTGCTCAAATTGCCTTCTATGAGGCATCAGTCTCTACAAATAACTCTTGTGATGGGTCGCCTAAAAAGGGGTGCATGAGTAAAGGCATTTTCTTCAATTTTGAAAAGCTCCCTTTGATCTTTCAGTCCACTGAAATCTTTTTGACAAATTCTCTTTTGAGTTTGGGAAATAGGAGGAGTACACTTGCACAATCTCAGACAAATTGGTGGTAGAAATTGACTAGACCCCAAAAAACTGATTTTCTTTGAAGGACTTCAATGAAGGACCATCAAGAATAGCAGAGATATTGTTTCTATCCACAGACAACCCTTGACCAGAAACTCAATACCGCAAATACTCAACTTTTTGCCTTTCAAACTTGCACTCTTCAGGCTTGCATGAATGATGGATCTGTCAGGGGAAATTCTGTATCGCACTAACATGCCTTTGATGTTCAAGTGGAGTCTTAGAAGGAATCAAGATGTCATCCAAGTAAACCAAAACATCTATATTGCATATAGATTTAGAACATCACAAAATAAGCAGTTGACAACCTTTGAAAGAAGGTTGGGGCATTGCATAGCCCAGAGAGCATTCATTACTCAATATTCATAGCAGCTAAAAAAAGGATTAAAAAAAGCCCCTTTTCCACTCATCCATCTCTATGACTTGGAGCAGCGGTAACCCCCACGGAGACCTAGCTTACTAAAAAACATGTGGCTCCCTCCATTGACTCAAAGATCTCTTTAATGAGAGGGAGTGGATAACGTCCCTTATGGTTACCTTTTTTAGACATCAATAGGCCTATGTTTTTTACACTTTTTGGGCACAAAAAACAGATGCCCCAGAGAGAGAGAGCTAGAGCGCACAACTAACCCTTTCTAAATATTTTCTTCTAAAAATGCTTGAGATCTTTCATTATTAAGTCTGATAAAGAGTGAACTCTTCCATTGGATATAATGGCTCCTTGCACACTTCGACTAGCACAGTCAGGATTCCTTTGGGAGAGTACGGAGACTGAAGTTGGCTTCTGAAAGGCATCTAGGAATTTATGATAACGCCAAAGTATAGACGATATAGATGTTATTATAGGATTGGATATTGACTCATTCGAATTTTCTTCCATTTGCATCCAATGAGTTTCACCAGAGTACCAGGGGTCTCTGCAAAATCGTGAGGACAATGAGATAGTCTAAGTGGCCAAAATAATGGGATTATGTTGCTCCAACAATTTAAGGCCAAATATCATTATACAGTTGGGTGACGCTATAAAAATCAAAGGCTACCACAGACTTATGATTGTCTAAAATGACTTGTAGCAGTATGGTCATTAGATCTTTTATCGTCGAGAGTTGTAGGAGACTTGCTCTGGAGTGTCTTTTTACAAGTGGAAATCTGCAATCTTTGAGCCCAATTTACAACTATGTATGGAGCCTTAGGGACATAGTCCTACATCACTGACCCTGATATAGCCTCTCTATACCCAAGGCAAAGCGGATTCTGAAGAATGAAATTCTGGGATTCTGAACTTTTGGAGGAATTGGAACCACTAGGCAAGGATTTAAGTGTTACTCGTCCTTTTCTCAACTTATATACGGCATTACTTGTGTTTTTCTCCAGAACCCGGCCTGGTCTTACTGTATAATCTTTAACTCCGTGCCCTGAGTGAGCACAATACAAACAAAGGTCAGCTGCGCACATTCAGTGCTTAGATTCTATTAAGGGTTCCCTGGCAACAATAAATTGCTTAGGCTCCTCTTGTGCGGACATAGCAGTCTGAAAATGGTTCAGTGCCCCTGAAGAGTTCAAGATTTTCATCTCTTAAACCTTTTCTCCTGAAGTCTTTGTTCGATTAACAAGATTTGGTCCATCAATTCTGAAAAATCGGTTGGGCAGGAGGTTACAGCATGTTTGACCTCTCTCCCCTTCTTATGACCCTGTCAAAATAAAGGCATCTGGGTTTGTTCTAAACAGGAAGCATCAGCGGCTAAAAGCTGACAAACAGTGATGTGTATATCAAAGAAGGGGACAGAAGGGCTTTTACTAGGTCCAGCATACATGCCCGGGACAATAATCAGAGAAGAGGGTATGCAGTTCCTATAGGGGTAAGGGGACAAGGAGTAAGAGATACACACTAATTTCTCGTGGAGACAGAAATGTCCCACAGAAAAGGGCGGGAGGGGGATTCCTCCCTTTGGAACTAGGACCCTCACACACCCAGCCAGCTAGGTGTCATGCTTCATCATTGGGTCTGCTTCTCGTCGGGTCGGCGCTGCAATACCCGACGGGCACCCAATGAGGGCCTCTTTAGCGGAGATCTTTTGTTCCTGCCGTTTGGTGCAGTGGGGGTGAAGGGTCTGGAAAGTGTAGATGTGGTGAAAGGAAGTGAATGAAACCGGTCAGTTAGTCCTAAAAGTACCTTTACTCTGCTAGGCTGTCTGCCTGAATAAAACTGTGAAGTGGCGGCTATCTAAGAACAATGTATCTCAGTAACTGCGCTTTACTCTCAAGAGTAGAACATGTTTCTTACCTGTGGTGTCTGGTGGATCAGAGGCAATTCTTCAGGACCATGTCAAATTACTTTCTACACAGGGTGGTGAGGTGGACGACCTACCTTCCATTTTGTAAACCTTTAGGACAGTACCCACTGATGTAGGTGGGACATCATTTAGAAAAGCTTTCCAGTTCAGGAGACTTACCTGAAGGAAAAGTGGAAACACTTTGGCTGGTCCCCGAGGGCTCTGATGAAAAATAGCTTGGATTCCCACTCATTGACTGCCTGTGCGTAAAGGAACGTGATTCTCAGGCCAAGGGATCGTGACTAGATCTAAGACTGCACATGCAGATGCCATGTGGGTCTGACAAGGGCATCTTCTTGAGGTATCTAAAACAGTGATTAAACCCCGAAATCTAAGGAGACATTTGACCTAGTCACTCTCGAAAGCTGAGGAATTTCTTCAGTAAACCACTCAGGAGCACAATGATAACAGGAAAACACCAAAGTGTCAATTGCTGCCTAATACCCAAATGTATTCACATCCAGCAGACGGAGTCCCAGCTAAAACCCAATGGCACCACATGGCAACAGTGGAGCGCTTTGCTGGGGGGAAATATGTCCGGACTAGTCTGTCGCCTGGAGGATATTCAGCAGAACAATGTATAAAATACCTAAATCAGGCATTGTGCTTGCATTTTAAAAAGAGATGTGCATACTGAAACCATATCTAGTGCTCTTAAACTCCATATAAAAACAATTTATCAAGTGTAAAAATATGATAGTTTCTTCAAAACTCAAAAGCATGCATTTCATTGACATTCAGAACCGTTTCACCTTAGTACATGCAATGATATTAATACATTGAGGTATTTTTATTTAATTTTTTTAGATGAATGTTTTCATGCATGAATTTTTGAAACATTAATGCTTTCACCGACCCTGACAACAATGAACTAAGAGGTTAGTCAGTGGTCATGTGCGCTCTCTGAGTGGTCTGGGTCGCGATTATAAATGGACAACATTATAGTTTATTAAATCAAACAAATGAAAAGGAGGCAAACTGTGGGGGGGAAAAGCATTTGCCTAAGATCACACAGGTTGGCCAAGTAGGGAAGCCGGGATTGATCTCAGGTTTTCTGGTTTTGCATTGTGCAATTCAGCCACTACATGTACTTGCTTCGCTTCCCCTACACCCACCTTACAACCCCCATTTCTCCCGACCGCCACCCTGCAGGTATAAGTGTAGTCTTCGGTCACACCATATACCATACTCTGTGGCCCCTAGGAAAATGTTTGTGAGTGCCCATGACTGAGACACTTCTCTTTCCACAAAGGTACATCAGCAGACTCACACACCAGTGGACACATGTTCTAGGTACCAGGGTAGACGAGAAAATGCAGGTAAATTACTCTAGAAACAGGATCCAGGGAGCCCAGTAACAGGTTAGCTGAATTCATCTCATATAGCCGATGGATTCTTTATGGAAAGTCATTTTAAATAGGATAAAGGTAGTTCCTGTGTATAAAAGATGTACTTCTGAACTTAGACAATGTTCAAATGTTTGCATTTATCCGTCTAAGAATTATTTTGCAGAACTCAAACAAAACAGTGGAGACTCTGAAAATAGCATTAACTCAGATGGGGGGACTGATCAAACACGACAACCACCTCTTCAACAAAACAGAAATACACCGAATACCCCACATCGGCCCCCCCCAAATACAACAAATGGTACCGGTGAACATGAAGAAACACATATGTATTGGTTTAGCTTCATTAACCTGAAAACCCAGAGTCCTTATCTGATTCAGCAGTTGCCATTCCAAGATAAAGTGCTCGCTGCTTCATCTCTGGAAGCCTGCTCAGCCTGCTCTTTGGACTTTTATGGGCTCCCGCGGAGAGTTGCTCCCCCTCCATGACTCAGTGGAAAAACACCTTAGACAAGCAGCTCACATCCTCAGGATGGCTTTGAAAAAGAAAATGATATCATTGATTAGTGCGAAAATGGAGTACTTGAATGAGCCCAGGTGAGTGGCTGGGAGGTCATGAAGTGCAAATCAAGAGGTGAGCCACACAGACATAGGAATATTTGGTTACATCTAAGCCCTTCTTGTGGTTTCACTGTGCGGCTTTGTCTCCGGTCACGTGTGCTCAAAGGCACATGTTCTGAAAACCTATTAGCGCATAACAACATCCAACAGTGTGCATGAGCTATGAGAGGGCTTGGTTCACCAAAACAAGATCTGAGAGCAGGAAATGATCATGAAACAAAAAACACCATTCAATCGGTGTGTCCGCAGCAGGCCGGGAGCATGTAAGACTGAACAATGTAACGCAGCCGTTCGGTGGCCATGGCACCACTATGTACAGAACAAGGTTCGCTCTGCTTTATGGGCGAGATTCACAAATGGTGGAAAGTCAGAAATATACACAAGTAGACTTACTCTTAAATGAATAAATTCCTTGCATTAATATAATTAAAAAAAGAATTCCAAAAAGGATTCACAGATGCTGAGAGTTTCGCAACTGCACACACGTACTCAAATACGCAAAACCATTTACACATAAGCAAACATAGGTGAAAGAGCATTTGAGCGGTGTAATTTTTTGTTTCCATAGGGAGAACATTTTTCCCTGCAATTATGCCCTTTGACCAACACTTCCAACAATGTTGGGGCTGCTCCCTATCCATCATATTCACCCAACAACGTGCAGTTTGTAGATGCTCACCAACTCTTACAATTGGACAGAGCTTTGAACGCTCAACTAAGCCAAGCATGAAAGCAAATTTCCTCACAGGGTAATTACACCACAACTCTGTGTGGCAAATCTCATTTATACATGCAAATTCACACTAGTGATGATTATGAGACTCAGAAATATGAACTTTTCCTCTAACCTAAAGTATCTGCAAACCAAAGCAAAACTTTTAAAATTATTATTCACCATTTCGGAGTTTAAAAGTACTCCCAGGTGAAGACGTACATGTGTTCACCATCTGGTAGCGCCTCCTACACCAGTAGGTATGAGTGTTAAATTACTACTTGTAACTTTTCACACATAGGCGTAGACCTACTTCTCCAAGGCTTGGAAAGTATAGGGAAATTCTAAAACGTTTATTAAACCTTTTAAAAATTAAAGTTAAACTATTTAAAATAGTTATAGTAACTCTAAAACTATAAATAAAATGGAACGGCACATTACACGTATATTCAATAATTAATGTTAAACTAATTTATAAATATTTTTAAGAAAAATCAAAACATAGCACCTACAATAAAAATGTATTTAAATGTAATGAAGGTTATGAACAGAATACAAATTACTTTTGTTTTAACAACCATTTACAATATTGAATTTTCGAATAAGTTTCTTATTTAAAATTATACTATTTATTAATATATATATATATATATATATATATATATATATATATATATATATATATATATATATATATATATCATTAAACAAAAGAAGCATGGCCAAGATAGCTACCAGAGCGGATGTGTAGTGAAGGAGCTCCATACCACAAGCCATCCTGACACCGTCCTCATGACTCGCTCTGCGTGGAGGGCAGTAGCGGTCGCCACAGGCTCTTGACCAGGCTACACTGAGCGAAGCACTGCCTGGGGTGCTTCCAACAGAGTGCTGATTGTCCATGGGCTGTGGCCCATCCAGGCCAGAGGTGATGGCCTAGACTAGAGTAACACACCCAGCCCATGAGAGGTGGGGCCTACACGCAGCACACTCTCCGGAATGCTTTCCTTACTAACCCAGCATGTTCACCAACAACGCCGAACGCGGATGCCTGGCTGCAGCACCAAGAGACTGGGGAATCAGAGAGGCGACCCTTTGCTGTTTGGACCCGAGCAACACCACAAGAACAGCCTCTCCCTTGCGCCTCAGCAACATATTGAGCCACCTCTTCCTTGCGAGCTACTACTTCAGTAGGGGAGAGAAACGCAGGGCAACTGGAAAGAGAGGGCCTGACTCCCAGCGCTCACCCCAGAGACTGTTGGCAGCAGGTGTACCCATAGTGAGGCTCTCGTTTTGTGGACTGGTATTCGAGCAGGGAGGACGCACCAGGGCCATCTGAGCAATGGATGCCAGTGACCAGACTGTGGTGATCAGCCCCACATGCCTGCCTGGGCACTATCTGTAGCAGCCTTAGTGGAGCTGCAGCACGGGGCCACCCTTCACTGGCTGACTGGGGAAGGTTAGGGGGAGCAACGCCCCTTACACTGCACAAGGATCACCTGAGCTCCAGATTTTAGCCTCAGTCCACTTGGTGGGATAGTGCAGCAAGCATTGCTTCCCCCCACAAACCATTGTATGGACCCAGAGCAGACCAAAAGACGTGAGGGTCCTTCACGGACACTGTGGGGAACCCACCTGCCTCTGCAGTGCTTTTCATGGCTGGCTGGGGTTCCACCCGCAGCCCCTCCTCCCAACCTCACGTCTTTCAATATGCTGGGCGGGGAAAAAGCAGGAGGCTGATGGGGACACGCCCCTGCTTCACAGCAACCTCGGTGCACAACAAACAACCTTGGACTACCAGACTTGCTGTGGCACCCTCCTGTTGCCACGGTGTGGACAGTCCTCACTCCACCTGCTCACTGGTAACAAGGAGATGGTAAAGCAACAACCTGCTAAAGGTGGTGTGGACCAGGGAGGTGACTACTGCCTATCTCCTTTCTTCCAAATGTGCCTAGTGTGGGGCGCCTCTCCCACCACCCGACAGACAGAGGGACCACTTCGATGAGCTACTGCGGGCCAAAAAAGACGTGAAAACCACCTTGGAGTCTAAATTAGATGCGCTGGGTATTGATAAGGGCCTCTCGTGAGCTGACCCAGCTCACCTCAGTGAAAGGGTGGAGGCAAATGAATCTACTCTAGCGGGAGTGTGCCCCACACTGACAGAGATGCAGTCCCGCATTAAAGCACTACAAGCAGAAGTCTCCCAACTGCGAGAGAGCCGAGGATGCTGCGGGCCATCATGCCAGAATAACATTCAGCTGGTTGGTCTACCGGAGGGAACCAATAGGCCCAAACATGGAACTGCTCCTGAAAAACTGGCTTCTTCATGAGGTACTGGGCAGTAAACAAGCTATTGTCTTTTGAGAAGAAAGAGACCATACAGTACCCGTCTCGGCCTGTGGTGGCGTGCCTTTATAACTAATGGGATCGTGACCACATCCTTCAAGTCGCAAGAACCGAGGGCCCCTGGCGGGTTGAAAGTGAATTGGTGAACATCTACACTGACTATATTGTAGAGGTTCACTTCTTAGTGCATCATTCATGCCAGTTAAACAAAAGATGCATCAAATGGGACTGAAATATTCTCGTTTTCATGGCCAAACTGCGGATTGTGGACAACACCAACACATTCTTTGTAGGTCCCCGTTGTATGCCTGGGAGTGGCTGGTTTATAAATGTGTTTCCCTGACTACCCATGACACACAATTGGAGGTAGACATCCGTGCTCAAGAAGTAGATCCTGCAGGCCAAGCGGGGCATGGCGGAGGGGGGTATGGGTTGTCTCAGATTCGCACTATGACAATGCGCCCACTGCAAAACGTCCTTACAAACGTTATCACCTGTAATGTCTGGGGAATGGCTATCCCTAGATGGCTAAAAAGATTATTATGATAACCTGCACTCCTTTTTATCTATATTTTTATCTATATAATCAAAACTTAAGTTCTCATATTCACATTTATAATTGGTGCAGTCCCATATCTTGACCAGCTCTAGTCAAGTGAAGCATACAAATCAAAAACAACAGAAACTGTATAATGGGACGCACTGTTCACTAGCCCCTCAGGTGCTCTATGTTTTTAGTAAAATACAATATTTCAAACGTTTTCAAAAAATATTCATGAATAATCCAAAAGAATGTAACATTTATCTGTGTATACACACTAGAAAAAATCCAACGTCATAGTCATTCATAAACATGAGACATTTCGCATTGTATCTTTGTCTTTTATTCTTCTTAATTCACGATGTCAAAAAATTAGGAACAGTTCTTGCGTGATAATATTGGCAATATCCCTGGCAACACCCAATGCATTTCGGTATCGACCTTCATCAGGGGAATAACTGCAAATAACAAATATAATCTATGACTAATAAGTCGTTCATTTGAAGAAATTAACTAGTGTACAACGAAACAAGAGATAAACCAAACCGGTTACATCATGCTAGTGAATAAGTGTTTGTCATGCTCACAAAACACCATAACAAAAATCTCCACATGTGCCTAGTGAATACACTGAACTGTGTGTGTACCTTAACTCCCAATGATTATATCATGCTTAAACAACAAATGCACTCCCTACCTTGCCTTTATACAAATAATGTCTGAAACACACGTTTCAGACACCTTCAAATCACTCTGTGTGAGAAAGCCAAAAATTCAAATCAAAATTGAAAACAAACCTCTAGGAATAAATCTCTTAGAAATAAATCATATCCATCTTCAACAACTAACTATTTCACTCTGGTACCTCACAAACCGAGTTCGAGCCCTCCTGTGTGACCGCCGTATCTCTGTGTAAAACGTGTAGTGTTGAGCCTCTATAAAAAGCAAAACCGGAAAACCAAGTAAACTACCTATACTATGCTTATCAATCAAAAATACTTGTTGTGCTCCGTGTACATCTATGTCATAAACCTACCGTGATTCAAAAACCAAAGATCCAATCTTCCTCCTCTCGGCGTTCTCCTCACCACTTCCTCCTTACGCGCTTGCTCGAAACACGAAAAACGTGTACGCGCTGCCTACTTAGTCCCCCTACTATTTCACTAGCTCAACAATGAAAACCAATGACGGACTCAATGTTCCGAATCTTACTGCTTCAAAATGGCCACCTCCATATCAGTATAGTCAGTATTTCGGATATGTGAACCTAAAATAAACCAAATAGAAACGAAACCAAATATGGAAACGAAACCACATAATAATACCTAATAAATAATGATATTAAACTACCCCTCTCACCTACGTATAATAATAATAATAATAATAATAATACCCAAGTAAGTGTGTTAGTTCAAGCAAATGTTATTCTAGATATAAACCATTGATGATCAAGGATCCAACTCGAATATGTCTAATAATGCGGATATGAACTAAATGCTCACCTAAACTCATGTGTGTTCACCTAGATATTTTGTGAGCTTGAAAAACCGCATGTGTAAATGTATCAATGCAATTACAGTAGAAAACATAATGTGCTTCATACAAGTGACAGATTATAAAAAACATGACATCTCAATCTTATCATTGAGCCCATAGGGTATGAGTGTTCTCAGTGCCCGTTTCCAATAAGTTTCTATTTGTGACAATGAACGGGTAACATCAACATGTCTTGATTCCAACACTCTCTCTAATACTGTAAATTTCAACGGTGGTATAGTATGACCATGTTCTTTCCAATGCACAGCCAGACAGGATTTCATATTAGCAGTTCTTATCATACTTTTATGTTCTGTCATGCGAACCTTTACTTTTCTCGTTGTCCGCCCAACATATACAAGCCCACATGGGCATTTGATTGCATACACCAGCATCTCCGAGTTACAATCGGAGGTGTGTTTCAACATTATATCTTTGCCTGTGTGTGGATGTGTAAACTTGTTTCCTACTAAAACATTCCCACAATGACCACAATTATGACACTTCATCATCCCCTTTTGTCCCAAATCAATCGTAGCCTGTTTGCCTTGTTTAAGTATCTCTTTCAGATTCTTAGATCTGGAATGTGCAAACAAAGGTTTATCCGTGAATACTTGTGTAAAATCAGGCTCTTGTTCCATCAATTCCCACCGTTTCAAAATACATTTTTTATTGCAGTTGCTACAGTAGAGAATTTCAATACACATACTTCTCTCTTTGCTGATGCTTTGGGTACTTTCTCAAGCAATTTCGACCTTTGCATAATACAAGCTCTCTCTTTAGCATTGTTTAATACATTATTAGGATAACCCCTTTGTACATAGTCTTGACGCATGTTCTCAATTACCTGTAATCCCTGACATTCATCAGAACAAATCCTTCTAACTCTATTAAACTGAGACAATGGCAAATGTTTTTTCAAAGAATGCGGATGAAAACTATCAAAATGCAAGGCATTATTCCTATCAGTCGGTTTCTTGAACAAATTCGTGACTAAAGTATCTCCACTTCTTGATATCAATATATCAAGATAATTGATTTGCTCAGAACTGATAGTGTATGTGAATTTGATGGATGTATGACAATCATTGAGTGTTCGAAGTAAACTCATGTAGTCTCACTTGTGAACCTTTCCACAATATCAAGATGTCATAATGCTAGATTCTCCTGCCATTCTATTTGTTGTAAAATGTGGGTCTCTTCAAACCTGGCCATGAAAACCCCCTTCTATTCTATAATTTCTTCACAGCCCTGTGCTGTGGGGGTCGTGGTCTCGGGCTCTGACTGCTTGAGCAGCCCCTCAGTGTTTTCACAAGTGTGTATGAATGTGACTCATTTACAGTGATTCCATTATTCCAGTCCCCATTTAACCCAAGGGCCCCCCCCAAAAAATCCCTCCCCTTCCCCCATTTCCAGAATGGATAGCATCAAAACCTTTGGATTCACGGATGATGATTTCGCTAAAATGATAGGCACCTCATCCAACACCAACCCCCAATTTTCCATCCCTAAGGGTCTAGATGGAGATTGGACCAAGTTATTGAATTTAAAGAAAAAGAGCAAAAGAACGGAACTACATGCCCAATTCATGTTGGATTACCTGAGAGCTGGCACCATTCCCATAGGCCTCAGAGTGCGCAACATACCTGGCTTGTTTGTAGAAATCAGGCAGTTCTTGGAGCGGTGGGCGCTTATTTCCAACCGCTGCTCCAGGGACTACATGATGCTTATCGTAGAGACTGCCAGGGAAGTGCTGGCAGCCCTGGATAAGGAAATACTGGAACTAGAAAACAAGCTCAAAGATGCCAATGCGGTCGATCTTGGCAAAAGCAAACTCGAGGAAATAGATCAGGAATTGGATTCCTTTACAGATTATCTGTTAAAAAGGAAAACTGACAAACTTCGCAAGGATATCCGAAAGTACTCCCAGGAGCGAGCATATCCCTATCTTGCCCCTGGATATTACACCAACCAGGATGAAGGTAATCCTCGAGCCCCTACATCGGGTTGGGGTAATAAAAGGGTCACCACCTTTTCGGACACTACCGACTCAGAGGGGGAGAATCAAGAACAACACAACCCCAGTTATGACCAGGGTTATAATACCAATAGACCCAATAGAAGTGGAGGATATGAACGTACCAATGCTCAGAATCGTTTTTTAGGGAACCGCCGGGGCAATCAACGCCCACCCCCGGGAGCCCAACAAGCGAGGAACTACCGTCCGGGTCGAGGACAACCACAAATGTATGTTCGAACTCGCAGCCATCAATACTGGAAAACATAAAAGGTATTCCGGTGTTCAATCTCACTGAGAAGGAAGTTAGCCCAATGGCTATAAACCTACTCACTCGTGGATTATCATTTGTACCCGCTGCGAACTTTGATAAGTTCGAATTCACCAAAGACCTACACCTCTTCCTTAGAAAAGTCCGGTTAAAGAAATATTTCCTGGACAGACCCAATACCACAGATTCAGAGAACAAATCTGGACTGAAACCACCTTCCTCCTTTACTCCTTCCCTTGATATGCTGGGCCCCGAGGTCAACATTTTTGAGAAAGCAGTGATCTCTAAGGTTGACAAAATGATTAAATATGTCCCCATACCCGAGTCCAACCTTCGCAGTGATGAAGAGGCCATCCTTAAAACCCTGAAGGGCGATAATAACATCACCATTAAACCCTGCGATAAGGGTGGGGGCATTGTTATGTTTGAAACATCCAACTACATCAACAAAATGAATGATCTGCTCTCCTCTTCTGGGCATTACCAAAAGGTTTTCAAAGACCCTGAACCTGCCCTGAAACAAGAAATCCTCGACAGGGTGACGAAGGCTGTGGATCTTAATTGGATTTGTGAATCAGAGGCAGAATTTCTCACTCCTACTAACACCAGGATACCGATCATATATGGGGTCCCCAAAACACATAAGAACTGTGAGGACCCCTCCCTACGACCCATAGTTTCCACCATTGGGTCGGCTACTGAGCCCCTGTCCAAATATATAGACAGATTCCTTCAACCCCTGGTCATTGAGCTTGAGTCTTATGTCAAAGACACCGGACACTTCATCAGCCTGGTGGAAGGAACTCCATATTTCGCCAATCGAGAGCTACTTGTAACTCTCGATGTCGAATCTCTTTACTCTAACATCCCCCAAAGAGGAGCATATGACACTATAGAAAATATCCTTAGTGCCAAAACTGACATAACAAACTCGGAATTCATACTGCAATGCCTTGAACTGGTCTTACAGGAGAATTACTTTGAATTCAATAACTCCCTGTTCAAACAGACCAATGGGGTCAGCATGGGGGCCAGTTGTGCACCCAGCATTGCCTGTCTCTACATGGGAGAATTTGAACGCATTAACATCTTCAACGAAATCGCCCCCTTTCACGAGAATGTTCGAGGCTGGCGTCGATTTATCGATGACATCTTCCTAATCTGGAAGGGGGACGATTCATCCCTAGAAGAGTTCATCGCCTGGCTTAATGCCGCTGACCCCAATCTACATTTCACCTGTCATCACAGTGCTCAGAGGATCGAATTTCTTGACCTATGGGTGGAACATCAGGACAACCTATTAAAGGTATCGTTATACACCAAGCCCACTGCCAGAAACACCCTCCTGCAATATTCCAGTTTCCACCCCACTAACCAAAAGGACAGCATTCCGTACAGTCAGTTTCTCCGCATCAGAAGGAACTGCACGGATGTGAGAGATTATCTATATCAATCTGACATCCTAAAGGAAAAACTCATACACCGTGGTTACCCTAGAAAACTCATTAAGGAGTCATTTAAAAGAGCTAGATATGCCAACCGAGATGCGATGTTCGATCCCAAAGAACCGGACGCATCAGAACAACTTGTGTATGTGACTCATCACACCAACATGAATCACAAAATACGGCAGATCATCAACTCCAGTTGGCATTTACTTAATCTGGAAAAAGACCAAACCCCACTCAAGCGACCGATTTTCGCTTTCAGAAGAAACAGAAACCTAAAAAACCATCTTGTTAGGGGCAAAGTAGTGGAAACCACTATCAGCACCCAGAAAGCCATCACTAACTCAGAACCCATTTTTGGCAACCACAGATGTGGCACATGCCATGCTTGCCCGCATGCCATAGTAGGCGAATCAGTGAGCACTACTGAGCGAACTATCTCGGTGGCCCGAAACAAAAAAATGACAAACTGTAGGACGGCCAACGTGGTCTACATGATCCTCTGCCAGTGCAATCTCCCTTATATTGGAGAAACGGGACGGGAATGCCGTCTGAGGATTGGGGAGCATAACTCCAATATCCGAAACAGAAAAACATCTGCTCCCCTGGTCTCTCATTGGTTGGACGAAGACCATAATGAAAAAGACCTTCGATGGTTTATACTTGAGAAAATCGTGGCCCAACCCGGAGTTGACCCCACCAACCTCCGTAGAAAAAGGGAGGTATTTTGGATTTTTATGTTCAACTCAGTCGTCAAAGGCCATAACGAGGAATGCCCATGGCATAATGCCCTATTATGAGGCCCCCATGTGTGCCCATACACCTTGTCCTCAACCTAATGAGCCTTTCTGGAATTGTTGCTCCGTATTCCCGTTTAGGACTTAACTCCCCTAGGCCACTATGAAGAATGCCCATGGCATGTTACCCCGTTATAAGGCCCACCTATGTGTTTTTATACCATGCTCACTTCTGAACACTGCGACATTTCCTTAAAATCAGCCACTTCTAAATGGCCGCCGTGGTGACCCCTTGGTCTCCTTAAAAATTGCGCACTCCCTCAATCCTTTCTCCCCATTCCACCATGGCCGCCATCCTATCCCTTGGAGAGCTCCTGTCCGTCGGCGCTTTCCTTGCGCTTACAGACACCTGATATCCATCAGGAATACGTATCATATAAAAAAACCCTGTGATCTAGAGGCTCTCTCTGCCCCCGCTCCCCCTGAAGAGGACGCCGCTTTGCGGTCCGTGTAACCGCTCTCCTATCAGGTAACCAGACGGCCCACCTGACTATTTGACGATCAGGGGAAGGACGCCGATTCTCCGCACTGAGCCCCGCTAACCTGCTGTTTTATCTCATTCGGCAGGACCGCCCCCACCGCCCCCGGCACCTATCTGTATCCCCTGCCCGGAGCGCGTTGATGGTCCTGAGAGCCCCTGCCCCTTCAGCTCGAGGTAAGAGATCGCCTGTTTTTCATCCGCTCGCCCCTTTCCCTTAAGGCTAAACTCATCCCGATGTGATGTATTCCAACTCCCTGTCATCTCTATAGGGCGCACCTCGCTGCTCCACACAGAAGGAGAACCCAGCGTATCCACCCAATTCGCCTAGACTCTATATTGAGCCCCGTCACCCGAGGACGCTAATCTGGACACCCGAACCCTGTGAGTTCCTTTAGCAGCTATATAATTGGTTGTTTACAGCTTATTAATCTCTCGCAGATATATGGACCCTACCATTGTATGCACATGTTGCCCTATAAATCCTAAAGTCCTGTTTGTTCGGTATTGCTTTTTCCCTGCCTTAGCCACATCAATAGGTATTGCTAATGCATAATCATGTGCTCCGCAGGGAGTGACACCGTGAACTGGAGCGACCCCCTGGTGTAAACTGAAAAACATTTATCCTTAATGGAACGGCTGAACAATTAAGGAACCCGCCCTCGTGTGAAACATCCTACCCCACCCTACCCTTTTCAGGTACCCATGTGTACTTATCTAAAACCCAGCAATTAGTCTGAATGAGCAGAATCCTTAGCTCTGATTTTATCTAAACCCTTCCCACTCGGCCTACGTTCCCAGATGCACCATACTTGATCTGTCCTTCTTTCTTGTCATGCACAGAACTGCCCACCCCATGGACCCCTTGGAAACTGAAACCATAACCCGAGGAAACTAAAGGTGAAGAAGAAATATCATCCGGAGACGGCACTTCAAAATTTGCTCAGTGCCCTCCGCTTAAGCTGAACCTGTCACCCCACTAAGTGGTGACCCCCCTATATAACCACCGCATTGTGTGTGTTAAACTGGTAAGTACCCGATGTAACTATCAAGTAGTTGGATTCAGTTCCTTATTGTTCACTCCCCTGACCCAGTAATCCAACCTCCCTGGAGTCCCCCTGCAGGGACTGAGAGCAAACAGCCCTTGACCCGTAGAGATCTATCCCCCCTAAGTAATATGATGTATGAATGAATGTTCTGACGAGCCCCTGTGAACACACCTCCCCAGAGGAACTCATAATTGTACTGAGTGACGCCTACATATCAGAGCGATGATATACACCCTGAGATATTCTCTCTAGTACCATGTGCCAGAAAAATTCCTTCTCTTTTAACGCCTACTGTGTATAAATTGTTATCCTGAAACCAGACCCATGATGTGAATATGTTTCGAGTATTTAAAAGTAATATGTCGAAGAATCTCGAATAACCACTGTATACAAGAATATCTTTTTAAATTAAATTTTTCTTCATTCACAGTGCTCTTGTCCCTGCTCCCCATGGCCCTCCTCGCCCTGATGAAGGTGCAGCCTAAATAGGCCTCGCATCGAAACGCGCGTTGGCGTGACCCGTATGGATGGCACCTATGCAACTCCTGTTCTACCATCTCATGTACTCTATGTTGCCTCCATATTACCATCTCAGTCCTAGCAGCCATTGTTAAATCTGCTCTGCAGGCTACCATGCTTACTTATAACTGTTTGTGTGTGAATGTATAAAAAAGTGTATTGACTGAGGTTGTGAGTGAGAATATTTGCAGTGGATGACTGTGGGAGTGAGCAGGACCTGTATAGATGTATGTCATTGTAAATATTGTATAGCACTATATATCTTAGATTCTAAATGAACTGGCATTTTATATGTTTTTCCTATTCCCGATTTTGAATTGTCTACATCAAATTCAGCCTAATTAATGATCAATAAAATATATATATATTTCTCTTCAAAAGTTGTATGTCTATCTGTGCTCGCTCTGATATGTAACATCTCGTCACCCTTGTTTAAATGTAAGGATCCCCCGGTGGGACCTCCAAACTGACCATGGCAGGGTTTTTCTGTTCTATTCAGCATGAATGTATTAGCGTATGTGGGCGCCCCCGTAAAACCCATTGACGTGCCCGTCTTCTGAAGGTAAAAGCGATTCTGCCACTGAAAATACCCATGATATAGGCAAAAGTGAAGTAATTCCATCAAAAACAGATTATGACTCTCCTCATAATCATGCCTCAAGAGCATTCATTCTGCTGCCTCTAATCCTTCTACATGAGGAATGGATGTGTACAATGCTGATACATCCACTGTACATAACCATAATTCATCACTAGCGGAAAATGTAATTCCCTGCAGTTTCTTAAGACAATCAGTGGTGTCCTGTACAAAAGGTGGACCATTGTTGCACCAACGATTGCATAAAATGATCAAGGTATTTACCAAGAGGCTCATGAAGTGAACCGCAACCTGCCACAATGGGGCGGAATGGTGGATCTTTTGGGTCTTTGTGCATTTTAGGCAACATGTATATATTGGGTCGCCTGGGATGTTCAGTGGTAAGATATCTCTTGGTCTGTTCATCTATCCAGCCCAAGTCAATGGCTTTTGTCAAAATAAGTGTTAAAATCCTTCAATCCATCAAATTCACATACACTATCAGTCCTGAGCAAATCAAATATCTTGATATATTGATATCAAGAAGTGGAGATACTTTAGTCACAAATGTGTTCAAGAAACCGACTGACAGGAATAATGCCTTGCATTTTGATAGTTTTCATCCGCATTCTTTGAAAAAACATTTGCCATTGTCTCAGTTTATTAGAGCTAGAAGGATTTTTTCTGATGAATGTCAGGGATTACAGGTAATTGAGAACATGCGTCAAGACTATGTACAAAGGGGTTATCCTAATAATGTATTAAACAATGCTAAAGAGAGAGCTTGTATTATGCAAAGGTCGAAATTGCTTGAGAAAGTACCCAAAGCATCAGCAAAGAGAGAAGTATGTGTATTGATATTCTCTACTGTAGCAACTGCAATAAAAAAATGTATTTTGAAACGGTGGGTATTGATAGAACAAGAGCCTGATTTTACACAAGTATTCACGGATAAACCTTTGTTTGCACATTCCAGATCTAAGAATCTGAAAGAGATACTTAAACAAGGCAAACAGGCTACGATTGATTTGGGACAAAAGGGGATGATGAAGTGTCATAATTGTGGTCATTGTGGGAATGTTTTAGTAGGAAACAAGTTTACACATCCACACACAGGCAAAGATATAATGTTGAAACACACCTCCGATTGTAACTCGGAGATGCTGGTGTATGCAATCAAATGCCCATGTGGGCTTGTATATGTTGGGCGGACAACGAGAAAAGTAAAGGTTCGCATGACAGAACATAAAAGTATGATAAGAACTGCTAAGATGAAATTCTGTCTGGCTGTGCATTGGAAAGAACATGGTCATACTATGCCACAGTTGAAATTTACAGTATTGGAGAGAGTGTTGGAATCAAGACATGTTGACGTTACCCGTTCATTGTCACAAAGAGAAACTTATTGGATACGGGCACTGAGAACACTCATACCCTATGGGCTCAATGATAAGATTGAGATGTCATGTTTTTTATAATCTGTCACTTGTATGAAGCACATTGTTATGTTTTCTACTGTAATTGCATTGATACATTTACAAATGCGGTTTTTCAAGCTCACAAAATATCTAGGTGAACACACATGAGTTTAGGTGAGCATTTAGTTCATATCAGCATTATTAGACATATTCGAGTTGGATCCTTGATCATCAATGGTTTATATCTAGAATAACATTTGCTTGAACTAACACACTTACTTGGGTATTATTATTATTATTATACGTAGGTGAGAGGGGTAGTTTAATATCATTATTTATTAGGTATTATTATGTGGTTTCGTTTCCATATTTGGTTTTGTTTCTATTATTTCGTTTATTTTAGGTTCACATATCCGAATACTGACTATAGTGATATGGAGGTGGCCATTTTGAAGCAGTAAGATTCGGAACATTGAGTCCGTCATTGGTTTTCATTGTTGAGCTAGTGAAATAGTAGGGGGACTAAGTAGGCAGCGCGTACACGTTTTTCGTGTTTCGAGCAAGCGCGTAAGGAGGAAGTGGTGAGGAGAACACCGAGAGGAGGAAGATTGGATCTTTGGTTTTAGAATCACGGTAGGTTTATGACATAGATGTACACGGAGCACCACAAGTATTTTTGATTGATAAGCATAGTATAGGTAGTTTACTTGGTTTCCCGTTTTTGCTTTTTATAGAGGCTCAACACTACACGTTTTACACAGAGATACGGCGGTCACACAGGAGGGCTCGAACTCAGTTTGTGAGGTAAGAGTGAAATAGTTAGTTGAAGATGGATATGATTTATTTCTAAGAGATTTATTCCTAGAGGTTTGTTTTCAATTTTGATTTTAATTTTTGGCTCTCTCACACAGAGTGATTTGAAGGTGTCTGAAACACGTGTGTTTCGGACATTATTTGTATAAAGGCAAGGTAGGGAGTGCATTTGTGGTTTAAGCATGATATAATCATTGGGAGTTAAGGTACACACACAGTTCAGTGTATTCACTAGGCACATGTGGAGATTTTTGTTATGGTGTTTTGTGAGCATGACAAACACTTATTCACTAGCATGATGTAACCGGTTTGGTTTATCTCTTGTTTCATTGTACACTAGTTAATTTCTTCAAATGAACGACTTATTAGTCATAGATTATATTTGTTATTTGCAGTTATTCCCCTGATGAAGGTTGATACCGAAATGCATTGGGTGTTGCCAGGGATATTGCCAATATTATCACGCAAGAACTGTTCCTAATTTTTGGACATCGTGAATTAAGAAGAATAAAAGACAAAGATACAATGCGAAATGTCTCAGGTTTATGAATGACTATGACGTTGGATTTTTTCTAGTGTGTATACACAGATAAATGTTACATTCTTTTGGATTATTCATGAATATTTTTTGAAAACGCTTGAAATATTGTATTTTACTAAAAACATAGAGCACCTGAGGGGCTAGTGAACAGTGCGTCCCATTATACAGTTTCTGTTGTTTTTGATTTATCCCTAGATGGCTCCATCTGATATATTCCTACCTGCGGCGTAGGCAGACACGCATTTCATGCCTGCAAGAAATGCACGAGTGCCACAGAACTTCAAATACTGCAGAGTAGAAGGAGAGGCCACATTTTTGGTACCGCTTACTCCGGAAACACTAGTTGAGTACTCGTCGGGGTGGCTCCAGGAGTACTGCAAACATTACAACCACAAATCTGCCTTCAGGATCCACCACTCTGTGGGTCAGAGGGGACACTAAATGGGGCTCAGATCGCCCTGCTGGCACTTTATGCACCTAACAATAATCCACAACAGTTTTGGCAAGCCTCACCCCCAAGATAATACACAGCTTGACAGCACCTAGTATACAGTGGAGGAGATTTCAATACTGTTCACTTTATCACCTTGGACAGATCATTACCTCCCCTGCAAGGAGGATCGACGTCCAGAAAAGGAATGCCCTAAAGAACTGGCTTACAACTGGGCAACTGATTGAGATGTGGTGCTCCATGTATCCCAGTACAAGAGAGTATATGTTCTTCTCCCCAGTCCACCATTTACATACCAGACAGACTTGCTATTGTGCAACTCCCACATGGCATCCCAGATCGCAGTCACCGAGTACCAGGGCCAAACACTTTCTGAACACAACCCCCATCAAAATGACAATACAGTGGGGCAGATGGAAAGCGTTGATACCCACCTGGAAAGTGTACAGTCCAGCACTACAAGACATGGATTTTAGAGACACCTTGGGCACACACATCACCAATTGACAATGAGGAGACTGCCACTGTGGCAAGGGTTCAGTGGGATGCTTTTAAAAGTAGTCACACAGGGTCTGTGCATCAGAACCCCATATCAGGTAAAACATGTACTGCAAACTCAGATACTAAAACAAGCCATATGGGAGGTAGAGAAGGGCAGGAACTGACACAGGGAAAAACAATGAGGTGACCCCCTCCCTCTCAAAAGGGAACAAAGGGCAGTGGTTGCTTGAGTCGAGAAGTTAGACTATGCGGAATGCCTGGCTAGGCAACATGCAGAAGAGGATAGAGCTGGATGAGTACTGGCATGGCGCCTGAGGTTTTCGGTACCCAGAGCCCCCTTGAATGCTATTCGATCCCTGGGGGCCTTGTGTTGAACACACAGGTCAATATTAACAGTGTCTTCTTTGATCACTACACTTTGTTCTATAACGCGGAGGTGGAGTGTGAGGACAACTCACTATGGGAGTACTTGGACAGATTGCCGATCTCCCACCTTGACCTTCTACAGCACCATACCGTAGATGGGGTGCTGTCTGTGGAGAAAATCACGATTGACCAAAAAGCATGAAACAAAACGTGTGGGATAGATGGACTTCCAGCAGAGTTCTAGTCCACCTCACCCCATAATGAGGGTGTCCTCCGAGCAGCCTTTGGGGAAGCAATGACAGTAATCCTACCCAAGCTGGTGAAGACCCAATTGGAGATGCGCTTCTATAGACAGCTATACCTCCTAAATACGGATTACTGATTGGGGTGTGGAATTCCTATAAACACCCAGGACATATTGTTTGGGGGTCAAGGACAAAAGGTTTTTATGTTTATTTTATACACTGGACAATTAGGCCCAACCCCTTGCGGTACAAACCATTTGGCTGCCAGTTTACAGTAACACATTATGGATGAGGGAATTGTCTGCTGCTAAGGTAGTATTTGTACCCCTATGTTAATGCTATTCAAACTTGTATTCATGGTTCATTAATACAAAGCCTTTATTATTAGGGTGAGCACTCACAGAAAATGTTGTAAGCTCAGTTTGTACTACTGACAGTGGTTCCAGTATAAAAATATGTACACATTTGCAAAGTTCAACAAAATGAAGCTACATATGATGCTCTCGGATAAGATGCAAATATCTGCAGAAGCTTGAAAGCAAGATTGATGATTCTTTGCTTTCAAAATAAAATATTCACAAACTAATGCAAAAAAATGACTGAAATTTTTAGGTACCAGTTCCTTAAAGCATCAGTTAGTAAAATGTGTTGATACATGCTAGTATTTCTCAAAAAAATATTCATAATGGGAAATCAGTATAATCAGTTTCAACTGGATTATAGGAAACATGAAAATAACTAAGCGTTGGCAAAGCCAATAAATCTGGCATTGGTGGCCAGCCTTTTGGTTTTGTCAATGGTTGTCTTGTTTTGACATGGATTTTGTAAAACGTTATTATTGTAGGAGCTGCTGGGCCCTTGCCATTATAGAACAAAAGATTGCGTGCTGATATGCTTCTTGCGAAAGCGCTGAATACTGCCACAGTGAAGCCAGCCAATAGAGAAAGAGATACACTTTTAATAAAAACAAAAGATCTTGGTTAGCACCAGACCTAATTAAATTACCAATTCTTAATGAAAATCACAAAGGTGCATCCACGGTATGTGTTCTTGCATAAGTGCAATTTACATTCTTTCATGAATTCACACAAATTTACACAAGTAGGCCTGGATATCATACTCCTAGAAAATATTTATTTTAGCACGAGCAAATATTCATGTTTAGATTTGCTCAAGCAAAAATCTGTTGACCGTTTACAAGTTCACTTTCCCTCCTACCACTTTTTTTCCAACTCTAGAAGAAGTTTTACTTCTTCCCTTGTCAAGTAGTAAATTTCCAACCTTTCTCAGTATGGGAGAAGATTCGATTAGAGCTGCTGAGAACCCCAAAACATGCAAATTAGTAGGTTTGAACAAACTCAAAAGAGCGTTACTACTCTGGAACTATTGCTTACCGCTACATCAAATCCCAGTATGCAGATCTGCGGAAATTGGGCAAAATAAGGGAATTGCTACTATTGAGACCTTACTATAGTATGAGCCCTGGCATAATCAGAGAGGCTATTATCAGTGCTCTTATGTAATGAGATTGCGTCGATGATATGGCACCAAATGGGACAAGTGGGATTTTGTTACAGGACAAGTAGATTTAAGAAGCAACATGTCCCATTAACAAGTAGATATTTTTATTAAATTCACAACCATGCTTCTACAGATATTTGCATCTTATCAGAGAGCATTCTGGAAGCATTACACGTAGCCTCATATTGTTAAACTTGGCAAAAGTGTGCACATTTTTATACTGGAACCACTGTAAGTAGAGCAAAACGAGCTAACAACATTTCCTGCGGGTGCTCACCTTAATAATAAAGGCTCTGTATTATTGAACCATAAATATAATTTTGAATAGCATTAACATAGGGACACACACATTACCGTAGCAGTAGACAATTCCCTTCTCTGATCCATAATGTTTCACTGTAAACAGGCAGCCGAATGGTTTGTGCTGCAGGGTGTTGGTACTACTTGTACCATGGAACAAAATAAAAATAAAAACCTTTAGTCGTTAGCCCCAAACAATATGTCCTGGGCGTTGGGCTATAAGAATTCCACACCCCTGGAAGAGCGTCAATACTGGTCGCACAACTGAACTCAATACAACTATTTTGGGGACCAGAGCGTATGGAACCCTAACTTTCCCAGCCCTGCAAACCCTAATTAACTATGGGAATGCCAGACGGGCTATCATGGTGCGGTATAAAGCACTACTAGACGCCCACAATACAAATTTCCCCACTCTTAAGGACAAATGGGCAGACACAGGCTTTCAAATCAACAATGGGCCTCAGCACAAGCACATATACGCAATGTATCCAGAAAAGCCAGAATGAATTTAACATGGGACGAGGTGAGTCTGTTGCGATGGAGGGGGGGGGGGGGGGGGAGGTGGGGGGGGAGTTTATGCCACTGTATACTCTGCCTTTGCCCGGAGGGGTGTTGATATGGGTACGTCCAGGGGTCCCCTTCGCAGTGACCTACACCTGAGTGGATACAGATGGTCAGTGTGTGCTGGTGGCAGGACGACTGCTGGGGCAGGAGCTAACACTTTGTTGCTGCTACGCTCCCAATCAGAGCCAATTGACATACTTGATATCCATTTCTGCGCATATAGCGGTGGGGCAGTTGGTGGTGTGAGATGTTAACTGTGTAGCGGATGTACAACTGGACCATTCTCGCCCAACCCTGGTGGGAGCACGGACGCACAGGACAGCAGCGGGATTGCAGGGGTGGATGGCCCATTGGGATTTATATGGCACCTGCAACACAGTGTGAACAGGGAATACTCTTATTACTTGCACTTGCACCACCTCCACATGAGAATTGATGCATTTTGGTGCTCACAAACCATTGGCTCTCTCATCCACTCTACCGAATACCTGGGAATACTCAGACCACAGCCCTTTGCTGCTGACTCTCCACCCCCAAAGGCATAGACCCCAGATACCTCCATGGCAACTCGGCCCTGTGGCCTTGGAGGGTGTGCAGTTTGCAGAGTCGTTGCACACTGTAGTAGAGTAGTAGACGCATATTTTACCGAGAATGTGGACACCGCATCTACGGCCTTAGGTGAGTGGGAGGCTTTTTAGGGAATGGTGCGGGGGCACTGCATGGGGAAAACCGCTGGAATACAGAGGTTACTTCATAACGAGCTCACAGAGATTGAGGGGGAATTGCGGACCCTGGATAATATGCAGGGGCTGGATCCCCGAGCCCAGGATCAATTATTGGCTAAGTGGAAGCAGCATGATGAGGCTTTGGAAAGGCTCAGATCACCCGATTACAGAGCATATATGGACAAAGTGCAGAGCGAGGAAGGGAAAAAGGGCGGTTGTTGGCGTGGCTCATTAGGCCTGAATCTAGGGGATCTCATATTACCCGGATCAATGTTGTGGAGGATTAAACTGAGTACGACCCGGATAAGATAAACAGTGCCTTTCAAACATACTATGAAACACTGTACATGGCACCGCCGGCACTCTCGCGGGAGGAGATTGCCACCTTCTTGTCCCCCTTGGCCCTGATGGAGGTTGAGGAAGACACTGTGGAAGAACTGGGGAGCGCGATCACTCTTCAGGAGGTCAGGGGAGCCATAGCTCTGCTGGCTGTAGGCAAAACACCTGGCCCAGATGGCCCGTCTGCTGAGTTTTATGCGGAATATGTAATCGAGTTGGCCCCTCGCCTGGTAACCATGTATAATGAAGCCCTTCGTTTGGGACACTTGCCGCCCTCTACACGATCCGCAACTGTAATACACTCCACAAGACCGAGCGCTTAGAAGCCGGAGTGGGGGACTATAGACCTCTGTCTATGCTCAACACCAACTTGAAGTTACTTAGTAAAATACTGGCACTCTGACGGCTCCCCTACATGAAAAATCTGATTCACCTAGAGCAGAACGGGTTTGTCCCCTCACGTACCACGTCATATAATCTACGTCGGTTGTATTTGGTTCTGTACCAATCTGAGGCGAAAAACCGGACCCGATCTGCGCTTCTCTCGGTGACCTGGAAAAAGCATTCGATACGGTCAATTGGGACTATCTAATGGAGGTAATTCGGAAGATGGGACTGGGTGTGGGTTGCAGAAGTGGGTCCAGCTGTTATTTACATCCCGAACGGCGATGGGTCAAGATGGGCAGCACCATTTCCCCAGAGTACGTAATAACCCGCGGGACCAGACAGGGATGCCCCTTGTCCCCGCTATTTAAATTGGCAGTGGAGCCGTTGGCTGCACTTTTTCGTACAGGAGGCGAGGGGCTGGGGATACTGTTGAACAGGACAACATATATAATTTCTCTGCATGCCGATGATCTGTTGATCTACCTTAATGACGCTGCTAAGGGGGGCGGACTCCGCTTTTGCAGTACTGGAGGGGTTTGGTAGCCTGTCCGGCTTATAGGTGAACCGCCACAAGACATACTTATTCCCGGATCTTCCACTAGATCGGAGGATCTTCCGGACGAGCACAACTGGACGCCAGACTCCTTTCGGTATTTGTGTATTCAGATCATTCACTCCCTGGAGGATATGAGGGAGGGTAACCATGGGAGGATGGTAAGTTCATTGCAGTCTTGTGTGGCCTTTTGGAGCTCGTTGTGGTGACCCTTGATGGCCAGAATTTCCTTGAAGAAGGTGCTCATGCTGCCTCGCTTGTTATAATTATTCGCCAATTTACCGGTTATGATGCCTGCAGGATGATTTAAGCCACTGGACGCACTAGTGTGTGACCTTATATGGGCAGATGGGAGACGCAGAGTATCGCTGCGGACACTGCAGCGTCCTATGAGAGAGGGAGGTCTGGGAGTGCCAGATTTTGAATTTTATCAACTGGTTGCACAATTGCAGTGGCTGGCGCAGTGGTTGGAAGGGGTAAATCAGGAAGGAACATACTTAGTAGAGCCAGGACAACACCCATGAATATTATTGGCCAAATTGCTGAACCGGGGCACAAAAGGGCCCTATGCATTGACTTTGTAAACCACAGCCTTACAGTACTAGGGAAGATTTATGGTTCAGTTACTGGCAGGCCCGAGATACACACTGGCGCGGCCACTGATAGGGCTGTCCCATGGAGAGCCCCAGGCGAGTCTGGGAACATAGCAGTTGTCCGCATGGACAGCTGGAGGGATCGATACGAGCGAGGACTGTTTCCAGGACCAATGCTTGCTTCCCTCTGTGGAGGGCTATGGAGTCCTACCTGGCCAGTTCCTCTTGTATGAGATGCTGCTGAGGGCGTTTGAGCGACTGGGGGGTGCAGGGCAAGACAAACCGATGACACATGGGGTTCTCCATTCCGTACTTAAGCTGGGCACAGCCGGGCATCAAATTAAGTTGTTCTACGCATCGCTCCTGGAGGCATCTCTGTCCCAGTTGTTAGATTTCGGAGGAAATAGGAGAGATTTCTCAATAAGACGCTCACTGATGCAGAATGGAAGCGTGTTTTAGAGTCTCCCAAGATGAACTCCTGCAGTTCTCGCCTCAAATACTTACAATTTAACTATGCCCATATGACATATATGGCCCCGCACCACATACAGGCTGCATTTGGAGGCGAGCCCAAGGAATGCCCAAAGTCTCGGCAATTGGATGAGGACTTCCTCTACAAGACGTGGAACTGAATAACATTACAACAGTTTTGGGAGGCAGTGGTGATTAAACTTAATGACATATTGGGCCTGTGTTGGCCCGCTCAGTGGAGGTTTGTCTCTTGGGGCTATATCCCCGACCACCTAAGCGCAAAGTCGGGAGCAGTTTTATTGATCTGTCCCTGGCCATGAGGCGAATTGCGATTTCATGGAAATCAGCCATGGGGCCACAGATTTGGGCTTGGGCCCTGGAGGTGCCACGCTGGGTGTCGGCGGAGGGCAGGGCTCTGCACAGGGAGGAACTGAAGGGATTGCGTAAGCCCCACATCGCCGAAGCTTGGAGTGAGATCCTATTCAACAGAGAACACCCGAGCTGCCCAAATAGTGAAGAGGGGGGGGCGAGACGGCCCCAGTAAGGGGGAATTAATTACTGAATTGCGCAGGGAGGTGGGCGGGAAGATCGCCGGAGAAGCAACACCAAAACTCCTGGCATATACACGGATTGGCCCGGACTACCGACTGTGCGCGCGCTGCACTCTTCCCCTGTGGCAGCCCTTCCTGGCTCCTTACCCCCCCCCCCCCTAAGGTGTGCTTTTTCCTCAATACCAAAATTCCCCACGGCATTTTGAATCAGTTGTAAGCTGTGGGTAAACCGGTTAGGTAGGCCAAAAAAACAAGACATTACAATAATCCATTCTGGATTAGAAGCGTTTGTACAGGTCCTTCCTAACGGATAATGGTATAAAATGGAGGATCTGCCTAATTATATTTAGGAGGCGGAAACCTGTGGAACAGATAGATTGGACATGTTCTGCAAAAGTCCGATTTTTGCAAATTACTACTGCCAACCTGAAAGCATTAAGCGAGGGGGATAGCAAGGTTTCCAGAAACTCAAGCCATCAGTAGGTGGTCCAATTTGTGGCCCGAGAGAAAACTATTTTTTCAGTTTTGTCCCCATTTAGGGACATGGAGTGAAGGCTCACCCAGCTGGCAACTTCCTGGAGACAATTTCTGAAATTCTTAGCGCCCTCAGCCGATTCCTCATGTAGTCTGACGATCATCGTCTGGGTGTCATTGGTTATTGTTATGCAAAAGTATTTAAAGAGCCATTAAAATATCATTCAAGACATCAAAAAATATTGATTTTATAAAATGTTGAAAATTACAGGAGCAGTGCACAACCCAAATGGCATTATAAGATATTCATAATACCTAAATGGTGCACGGAAAGTCAGTTTCCATCTGTTGGATTCTTTTGTGCTCAATACATGAAAAGCACCTTAAAAATCAAGTTTAGTAAAGACTCCAAATTGTCAGTTTTAAGAAGCAAAGTACATCTATCCTTGTGATCCGATTAAAGACTCTATACAATGCCAAATATATTGATCTTTCTGTTCCAGCTGGTGATGGAGATGGTACAATCAAAACACTTGGACAATTCTCTTGTACAGCTGAAGAATAAATATGCCCAAAAGGAACAACAGTATTAGGTTTGATTGGTTTTGTGCAATCCAAATTCCTTTGCTGTGGAAACGATCAAACTTCAATGTTGGAAAAACTGGAGAAAAAGCATAGGAGTGGAATGGCACTGAATAAGATTGGCAACAATTAAATTGGATGTCTTAACTCATCATGTGATGATTAAAACCATCCTGAAATATAACAAATAACATGACAAATCTGTGACAACAAAGATATCGTTTCAGTAGACAAAGTGACACGCAGATTAGGTCTCTTTCTCCAAGGAATTCCACAAATCAAAAGCGTAGTTGGGAGAGGCAATAATGTCAAAAGAATGTCTGTATTGTCTCCAAATGAGACTTTCTACTTCCGTAGAAACCTTGTAGGTCTTGGTTGAAGATGAAGATTAATCCCGAAGATGCTAGCAAGGCATCAAATTCTCTCTGACATCAAGAAAGAAGAAAGAGCCATACCAGAATATTCAGAAGACTAAAGTAGAAGTTAGAAGCAAAAATAGTAGTAAGAAGGCGAAGAATGATACATCTTCTCCTGAATAAGTGTATTCACATTGTAAACTCTTGGCACAGATGTAACACACTCCCCATGCTCAATCCACTGCAACCCCTGGCCTATTTGTACATTCCCTTTTTGCCTGTCTCTCCTCTGTACAGTCATGTTAGCACATGCCACCACTGGACACTCAATTCTGCCAATCCATCAGACAATAACTGTTGCCACTGTAACACACTATGGACAGGGTCGGACAGGGACATAAAATAGGCCCGGGCATCAAAATAAAAGTGGCCCACATTAGCGAAGGATATAGTGAAAAAAAGTGGAAATATATGGGAAGCAGTAAGCAACGGCCCAAAAGGCCATAAAACTGTCCCAAAACTGCTAAAATCCTGCCCTCACACTGATATGTCAGATCAGCACATCGGGCACTGCCCGACCGCCCTATAAACCAGTCTACCCAGAACATGGCTACACTGGACACCCCTTTTTACTCATAATCTCATTCTTCACTGTTGTCATACGCTATTCAATATCAAGGCTACCCAGGTCTTATTTACCCACATATCAAAGCCTTGCACATTCACTGCACCCCATATCGCCTTAAAGCAGTCACTTTGACACATCGCTCCTACGTACATACTCAAAGTTGGAAGCCTACTCTGCACTTAAAAAAAAAAAAAGTTAAACCATTTTTATAGGCACACTGGTCATACAACAGACATGAGGGGCATTACAGTACAGGAGTATACTCACAACATTTTGTAACACAAATGTTCGATGCCAACATAGCCCTGTGTATCATGACGGTATAACTGCTTTGAAACATTACAAGAACCATAACATTGAGCCGAACCTCTTCTCACATCTCAACTCAGCAAACTTGGTAGTGCCTTTTTACAGTCTTTTGTCCAGTGCACATTACAAGATAGGCAGATTATTTGACACACTTACGATTTGTGACCATTCTTCATACTCTCTGAAGTCCAGGACGCAATATATGCTAAAGTCATGTTTTTTTCAACACCAACTATTGACCAGATCCTTCTTGCATACTCACTGGGTGATACTTGACATACTAATCCAGCGACCAAACTCACGTCAAGCAAATCATTCCATAAGAGTCATTATTACAGGGAGTTTCAGGCACGACCTGAGAAGAAAATAATAGTTGCTGCGAAGAGGGTAAACGAGAAAACGAATAATTAGCGCTAGAAGGCCATCGAAAGGTAGACTGTACGCTATACAAACGCCAAAAACTATGTAATTACGACTGATGGGTTTCAACGCCTACTATTGCGTGGGAGACCTTGCTCGCTATGCCATATCGTATTTGTGTACTCAATGACGAAAATGCCATCGAACCTGTCAAAGCATACGTTGTACTCTGACTGTAACAAACGTTTTTGGCAAACGTACTACTCCCAACAGTCTACTTGTTGCTACAGCTGCAGTAATGCCACTGTCTCAAATGACTGCTGAAACTCCATAGCTACCCTGGGGCATCTATGCCATGTCCGAGTGCTCCAGGCAGCCCGAGGTTTCAGTCAATGACATTATGCATACTGAAATTTTGCAGTACATACTATCCACGTCAAAAGCGAAACTTAAACCCCCCAAATGTAATGGGTGTAAGTTAAAAAGGCAGGACTTCCGAATGCGCCAAGCAGCATTGAGTCATTTGGCAGGTACGCAGACGTCTCAAATAGCGACCTGACAGTTTGCCTCAAACTCCGTGTACAAGGAAAGAAGAACCTTCTAGAACAATACCGTCTGCGATACCTCACACGTCACTTTTTCCTCCTGTAATGCACCGTTTGCTACCTCTTGTATTTTGTTGGTTCACGATTGTCACTTTTGTAATGCACCGTTTGCTACCTCTTGTATTTTGTTGCTCACGATTGTCATTTTTGCGTCATTTAATGTAACGTTTGCTTTTGTATTTTGCTCACTTGTAATGTTCTCATGTATCAGTTCTGTTCCTATTGTGAAGCGCGCTGACACCTTCGGGTAAAGTCCGCGCTATATAAAAACGCATAAATAAATTAAAAATAAATAAATAAATAAACCTCTGCAATCTTCCGACTGTTGTCCGCAACCACTCGTATTCTCGTTGCCTCCCTGCGCACTCTCTTAGCTCAAGCCCACCTAGCACCTACTGCGACCCTTGCTAGGTTTCATCGCCTCGTTATCTTCCTTGCTTTAACACGATCCGTCCACACACACGATCACGCATTTTGCCTCTGTTACACGGTGGTCCCGCATCCCCCATACCTCACCAGCACTTACCTCCAGCATACACCGATCCGTTATCTGAAGCCTGCTGTTCTATGCGACGCTAGGACAACTTCACGTCATGAGTCACGTGCTCCAATCATGTACACGTGAGGAGAAGTATTAGAGGGAGGGGATACCATAGAGAGCAGAACATCGACTGAGAAAAGCTTTCCGACGTAACTTCCGGCTTCCGTAACAGGTGTGATAGGTTGTTTCCGTGGCAACTGGCGCGTGAGGTGGCGTTTTCCGACTCGGCGAATAACACTGAAACGGTGGATGCTTTTGTCTCGCGCCTTTCTTAGGGTATAATTGGAAACGGTACCCGTGCTGATAGGGAGTAACTGTGCTCGGGTAGGCGCGGGTACTCGCCGTCTTGTGGTAAGTGAAAAGAAACAACACAACTTCGATTTCTTCTGAATTCTTCTATATCTTTACCCACGGCACAGAGCGACTCTCTGGACAGACGGTCGACCCGCAACTGCCACTGCGCATCGAACCTTATCTTCAGCGTCCTCCCCCATGTACGTAAACGCTCCACTTACCACATTATACATACAGTACAACACCTCCCCCCTTACACAGTATAAACAAAAGAAAAACACCATCATCACATTCAAAATATATGTACATCCGCAAATACAAATAATTGTTCAAAACTCAGATAATCTAATCTATAACTTCTTCACCAATACTTGTCTCCCCCTCTATATACGAGAGAAAGCTTATAGACAAAAGGAAAAACAAGAAAAACACTATTACCTATAAACGAATACCTAAGAAAATCCTTGAACCTAATAGGAACCCTTCTGACCCGGCCGTTAGGCCCTTCCCTCAAGGAAATAGACCCACAGCGCCTAGGGTCTGACCCCTGAGGTACTACATCCAAACCTCCTTATGTCACGACTTCACCCGCCCCCCCCATCTTGCAGCCAATGTCCCCACTCGTGATCCATTCACCTGTCCTACCTGTGCTTAATAACCGTAGCATGCTCCTGTGTTACTTTCACCGGCTACCGCTTGTTCCACTAACCCTTACCATCTACAAAAGCTGATCCTTTACTGACCCTGCTAACTGACACTGGAATCGAAAATATTGAGTTCTCTTTTTTACCTTAAGAGGTTTCTTAATCATCACCTACTGACACATTTGTCCGCAGGATAATTCTTTATTGTCACATTTTTTCTTCATCAATAACTTCTTCTCTCTCACCGTAGTTGCCACACTATCTTCACTTAACTCCGCACCTACTCTCTTACTCTTCACTACTCCCAACCAAGATGGAAATAAAGTTGTGTGCGCTGTCCTGCCTCTCAGCAGTGTAAAAGGTGCCCCACCTATGGAACAGTGTGGTGACGTGTTATAACTCCACACCTTTCTGCTCAAGAAACTCCTCCACATCCAGTCCTGCTGCATTCGCCGTTTGAATCCCTTCTTGTAACCTTGCTCCGACAAACCTTTCGAACTGGGTGAATATAATGACAATTTAAGTTGCATAATATTTCGTCCCTACATGAATTTGCACATTTTATTGGACACAAAGTGTGTTCCGTTGTTAGTGACTACAGCTGAAGGAGACCCAACCAAAATAACCTTTTTAAAACTGAGTGGTATTATTCGAATTGGGCACTTCCACACATTTGTAATACATCCATTTTGAATGATGATCCATGACCAGAATCAAATACTTAATTTCTGCTGGTAAAATCGCATATGGCCCTGAGAAATCCAATCCAACTTTTTCCCAGGCAGCCTCAGGTAAATGAGTGGGATGCAATGGTGTCTGCACAGTCCTCCAGTATTTATCTGACACCAAGCACTCAGGACAGTTATCTATCCACTTCCTAACCTGAGCATCACCACCGGCCACCAATAGTGCTGTTTCACTTTCATGTTAGTCTTAGTAACCCCCATGTGTCCCTGATGTGCCACCCTTATGATAGATTCCCGTAAAGCTGCGGGCGGAATGAATCAATCCCCTCATCACCATGTCATCTTTCACTGACAACTCATCTGCAACTTGTGCAAAATTTCTCAAGTTCCTATACAAACATCTCACTTCTGGCCATTTAAGCATAGTATACTCTCTAACTTTAGTCATGGTGATATCTATTCTGGACGCCACCCTCCAATTGTTTTCCAATATAACTACATTTTGCGACAGCATCCACCATTGCTACACATTCCACCTCATCCTCAACAAGATCCTTAACCTCATCCTTTTCCATCAGCATCCTTGATAAGCAATCCATCAAGACATTTTTCCCACCTGCGATGTGCCTTATTTCGAAATTGTTCTGTAACCTTGACAAGTCTAGCGAGTCTGGTTGACATGTTATTACCATTAACATTACAAAAAATGAAGGCTAACGGTTTGTGATCCGTACATATCTCGAACTTGCGACCCCAAATACATATTTTGAATTTCTGAGTTGCCCAAACACAAGCCATTGCCTCCCTTTCGATTGTGCTGTACTGACATTCAAACTGCTTCAACAATCTAAATGCAAATGTCACTGTTTGCTCCCTTCCGTCCACCCTTTGGCTGAGCACCGCATCCACCGTTATAATCGAGGTGCAGTCCTCCTGGAAAGCACGAAGAGCTTGATCAGATATAATTAGCTCTTTCACCTTCACAAACACCTCTTCAAGTTCCTCAGACCAGTTAAACTTGTGTCCATTTTTAATAAGTGCACATAATTGCTCTACTCTTAGCGCATAATTCACTACAAATCTAGCATATTATTCTGCTAGAACCAAAAATGAACAGAGAGTGTCTCTGTCCTTTGGAGCCTTTGCATCATTTATAGCTCTAATCGCAGAGAACGTAGGTCTGATTCAAGTTCCTCAGACCAGTTAAACTTGTGTCCCTTTTTAATAAGTGCACATAATTGCTCTACTCTTAGCGCATAATTCCCTACAAATCTAGCATATTATTCTGCTAGAACCAAAAATTAACAGAGAGTGTCTCTGTCCTTTGGAGCCTTTGCATCATTTATAGCTCTAATCGCAGAGAACGTAGGTCTGATTCCCTCTTCTTACACTGTATGTCCCAAATACTCCAACTCTCTCACCGCAAATTTACATTTATCAGCTCTTACCGTCATCCCTCATTCACACAGAAAAGATAACACCTTCCTCAATAATTTATGGTCTTTCAAACTGCAAAAATCAAGATATCATCCAAATATGCCTGCGCCCCTTCAGTGTCTCAAAATAGTGAGTCCATGAGCCTCTGAAACAGAATGGCCGCTGAGGCCAGACCGAATGGACGTCTCAGGAATTAATATGCCCCAAAAGGTGTTACGAACGTCATCAACTCCTAAGAATCCTTTGATAGTGGCACCTGGTGATAGGCTGATCTAAAACCTATTAACTAGAATCACTTAGCTCCCCCAATGTTTGGTAAAAGCTCCTGTATCCTAGGCAGGGGGTGGCAGTCCACAACAATATTTTTGTTAAGGCCACGAAGGTCTGCACACAGTCTAATCTCCTGTTTTTTTTTTGATCCACCACAATGGGTGCCACCCAGTGTGACGACTCGATAGGTTGAATAATGCCCTAAGTACATAATCCCTGAAGTGTGGCCTTTAACTCCTCTCTTACACTCAATGGAGCCGGTCGTACCTTGTGTGCCACCGGATGTGCATTCGGTAACAGCTTGATCCTGTGCTCCACTCCTTTCACTAGACCTACTCTGTGGAAGAGGTGTGGTGCACTGGCCAGGGCAGCTGTCTCCGGAACACGGGAGCTCACGGTTCGATCCCCGGTGCCGGTGGCAGGTTAGCCCATCACCTTGTGACTCTGGGCAATAGCTCGCTTAATCTTCCCGACGGCCCCCAGCGCCGGGACACCTCTCCAGAGGTAGCTGTGCACTTTACATATGCTAGTATTTATTTATTATTTATTTACTTGATAGCTGAATACCATATTAAACTTTGTTTAGTTGGTTAACCCCCTTTACAACTTCACCCACACTACACACAGATAGTTCCAGTATCTTTATAGGTTCGTCACCACCCGGTGCCAAATACAGGCCCATCTTTGCTAGGTCCTTCCACCCGACTCTATTCTTCCACTTGACTGCTACATATACTTTTGTAACAGTCTCTCTGCCAAGTACATGTATATTAGGCACAAAATACCCCACCATCTGAATGTCTTTTTCCCTGAAAGCTTTGGGGTTTACATCTGTTTTCAGAAGTGGAAAACCTTTTCCCCAACTTTCATAAAAAGTGGAATCTCTAAGTATCGTTATGGGTGAGCCTGAATCCGCCATCACTTGCATTTCCACGTTATCAATCTTAGCTACACCTATCGGACCTTTCACCTCCATAGGTTCTACGTCAGCCTCCAATGTTCGCACCACATTGCTCAAGGGCTCTGCACACAAGTCCATCTCCACATCCACAGTGCTCACTTTCAGCAGTTTCTTTTTTCCCCTGCACACCTTCTGAAAATGACCAATCTTCTTACAATTCAAACATCATTTGCCTAAAGCAGGGCACCCAGTAGAATTACTTAAATGACATTTTGAACCACATCTATAACAAAAACGGAGAACCTTTTTTTGACACATTCTTTGTGGCTTATCTTTTGTGCCCACAGCATATATCCCTTCTTCTGTGATCTCCTCCTGTGAGGAAACCAAATTAACTTTAGACACCGTTTCCAACTGCATTGCCTTTGTTGAAATTGTAGACCTTTCAATACTTAACGCAAAATGTATTACTTCTGACAGAAAAGGATTTTTACAACTCAGTAATCTTTCTTTGATCTTGCGTGTAGCACAATCAAACACAAATTGATCCCTAATGTAGTCATCAGCCAAGGGACCAAATCCACAAGTAGTTGCCAATACCGATATATACTCTTCCACTATTTCTTCCTCCATTTGTTTACGCTTGTGTTATGCCTTTCTAACATGATATTAGGCATATCCGAAAACTGTTTCTTTAGTCTTGCGGTTGCTTCCAAATAAACATTCCACTGTCTGTCCCCAGATTGATCTTGTGTAAGAGGCATTGGAGGTAAACTATCAAAAATTAGTGGGGGCGCTAGAGGGCGCGCTTGCGGAATGGCTGCCTAGACTTGCAGCTCCCGCTCCTTGGTTATAGATCCTTCCTAGATCCTGCGCCACGGGGTGCTGAATCACCCTCGGAAGACCGGATTCCACGTTCAAACATCGAGCTCTATACTCGTTCCAAGTTTGGAGCCGCTGCGGGCTCTGGGGCCGGAGCTACGGGCTGCTGAAATCTGCCCGGCTTGGGCTTTGGAGATGCGGAGAGCAGGCACCCGGCCACTGCGACCACGGGGACTGCCACGAGGACCTAAGGCCGCATCGAGACTCTTCGCTCGGGATCCTTCCGGGACGGCGTGCGGGGGCTGCCGCGCAGGTAGGTGATTGCTGAGGACCTCGCCTTGGGCCCCTCCCCCAGCCTTCACAGACTCACCTTGCTGGCGCTGGGGGGGACGCTCCTCGCGCGGCGGGTGGAGCTGCGACCCCCTAGGATTGTCGTCCCTGTCTCCCGCATTGCCGCTGTTCCCAGCCTGTACAGTGCGGACCTCTGGTCGGGGCCGGCCCCCCTGCGCGAAGTGCCCCTGCCACGTCCCGCCTCACTCACCTGCGGCGTACTGCGTCACGTGGGGTGCCGGAGATACTGTTGGCAGTGCGGACGCTGTGTGGCTGCTCCTCTGTGCAGTGCCATCCTGTAAGACACAATACCTTGCTGCTGATTGCCGCGTTCTGCCCTTCTGGCTTGGCCCCTGCTGCCCGCTGATGCTATCGGAGCCCTGGCCTTTCCCCCAGCCGGCTATGTGCTGCAAGTGCCCACTACTGTGACTACGTGCCTCTGGTTGGACATTCACCTGCTACCTCTTAGCGCTTGGGAGCTGCATAGCGCTTTTCCTGGACGACCCCCCTACTGCTGTATATTGGGGCATACCAAGCCTGTGATCCGCCTGCATCTTTCCTGCGAGGCCTGAACCTGCATTAAATTGCACTGCCATCCCTCATCTTGGCCCATCGCTCGCCTCCAGACACTGCCATGGTGCAGCCCGAGACTCGCCAGCCCAAGCTGAGCTTCGACAGCGCTCGCAAAAGCGCCACATCGACACAGATGAATCCGGGGCCCAGCGCGCCGTCTCCGCAGCCCTCCCTGCCTCCGGCCCCTGCTGTGGACCTTACCAACCTGATACAGGAGATGCGTCACGGCTTCGCCACCGTTGTGGAGAAGGTGGATGGGGTCACGGCTCGCCTGGACGCCCTAGTCCACAAAGTCGACCGCCATGAAGAGCGTATTACGACTGCGGAGCAGCGGATTTCCGACAACACTGATGTGACTACGATCCATACGACGCAGCTGGCCAGAATGGACAATCTACTCCGCGTCATAGCGGCAAAGAACGAGGACTTAGAAGCACGCAGCCGCCGGAACAACATTCGCATTACAAATGTGCCGGAATCCACAGCCACGGGTAGGATAGAACTATACGTGGAGAAATTGCTTAGAGGCTCGATCGGAGAGGAGGCTTTCTCGCCTCAGTTCATTGTGGAGAGGGCCCACCGCTCCCTGGCACCTGTGCCCCAGCCTGGTTTGCCACCGAGACCTATTATTGCTCGTCTCCTGAACTATCGCAATCGAGATACAGCCCTCAGAGCTGCTCGGACTCAAAGATCACTGCAGTATGACGGGATCACTTTTTCCATCTACCCCGACTTTACGCCGATGGTTCAGGATGAACGGCGCAAGTTCCTTCCAGTGAAGAAAAAACTGCGGGAGGCCCAAATAGACTATGCCCTCTTGTATCCTGCAAAGCTCCGAGTCACCCATCAGGGCAAGCAACGCTTTTTCACCAACCCGCAAAAAGCTGAGGACTTCCTGAAGACGATCCGAAGGGCACGCAGGGACGAACATGTATCTGCGGACGAACTGGAGAATGCTGACCTGCATCCGGTGCACCACGATGACTAACTATCCCTACATGCTTTGAGTTGCATATGCACTGCACCGACCTGCCTGCTGGCAGTGGCTCAGACTTTAATAGCTGGGATGATACGTGAGCGATGGACCTGTGTGGACCCTACACCCCAGTGGTAACGTACACCAAGGACCACTTTCTCGGCCCTAGTCTCCACCGAGGGCGGTATAGTTCTGGAGCTACGGACCGGATAGTGGCAGTGCGCGCTCTGTTGTACCCCTGTCGGGTGTTCCCCACTGCCTTGTTGGGTTTTATGCTGTTTGCGCTGCAAGGGTTGGGAGGGAGGGGGAGGGGGGGGGGGCTCCGTGGGTGGGGTCCATGGCTACTGGCATGATTGGGATGCTGGGGTGGGTGGGGGGGGTTAGATTTCACGAGGTTAACTGTGCTTAGACTGTGTATATATTTGCTCACCTGGTGTATGTCTTGGTGCTGGTGGGGTAGGTGTGGTGTCATACTGTGGCCCCCTCGGGCGCTCTCACTTCTACTGTTGCTATGTCCATGGCTGCTTTGACTGCGACGGCGCGTTTGACATGCTTATCATGGAATGTCCGAGGATTGAACAATGCTAAAAAATGTAGAAATGTTATTGCCTACCTGGATAGACATCATGTGCAGGTTGCCATGCTGCAGGAGACACATCTGCCTATGCGAGGTACTGCCTCTTTTGCGTCAAAGTGGGCTGGTGCTCGTGTTTTTTCCTCCTACTCGACTTATGCAAGGGGTGTGGCAGTGCTAATTGCCCGTGGAGTGCCTTTTCACCGATTTGGGGAGGAGATGGACGGAGAGGGCCGTTATGCTTTGTTGTGGGGTAGGGTGGGCCATGACGTCTATCTGTTTGTATCAATGTATGCACCGAATGTTGACTCACCTGCCTTTTTTTCCACATTGTGGGGTAAGATTGTGGCTGTTGGGGCGCGACACGTCATCTGGGGTGGTGATTTTAACTTGGCGCTGGCGCCCCCCCTAGACAGAGCGGATGGAGTTAGCTCCTACAAGCCCGGGGCCCGGGAGGCATTGAAGGGGGTTGTGGAGGAGGGTGGACTATTGGATGCCTGGTGACATGTGGAAAAGTAAATTTTGCCATGTTCTGTGTCCCTACGTGTCCTCCATCCTATGTTATGTGTGCATGATTAATATACATATGTATTCCCCATGATCGATTAAAGACGCAGTTACAGTTGTGTCCATCTCCAGTATGCCAGTTTCCAGTTCTCGTGAAAGCTACGAGTATTAGGCCTATGTAAAGCTACGTTGCCACGTTTCTCAGTGTGCACGTTATTTCATTGTAAAGTCCCCGTTTCTAGGCCTCAAAAGGGCCCGGACTCAGATTCAGCTCCTGTCTCCTGAACCCTCGCTGAGGAGCGATACAGCCCCCACCTGTATCCCTGACCCTTCACTTACTTCCTGCCTCACAGTGCCCGGCTCGGCCTGGCTCTGCCTGCCAGTCTGCCAAGAGTATGTTATGATTCTAGTTATCAGTCCAGCCCTCCTTCCCTGCATTCCTAAGCTACTGAATCGCATCAATAGTTTCAGTCATCGTCTAGCCTTTACGTCTCCATGTAAGAGAAATACTGTATTTATGGTCATTTAATATTCCTCAACACACACTACATGTAGAATAATGCATGCACCAGTCTTAGTGTCTGTTAGCCTTTACCCTGATAACTTTTGGATTCTATCAACATGTTCTCTAAACACCAGATACTAGATAGTGTTTAGGTACATGTCGCTCTGACTCTCCAGACTTCAGTCTCTTCTTCTAGCGCAGAAGTCATAGCCCCCAGCTTCTCCTAGTAACACGTCATTGTCAGTTTGCGCGCACCACTAGGTTAGAGGTCCCGGCTCCTTAGGTAGCCCCCTCCATGTTTCCGCCCCATTTATGACCTATTCCGTTACGTTTACATCACATGTCTATGTATACGCCCTGTTCACGCCTCTTGTTACACCTACTTTCTTCCTTATCTCTCGCGACTGTTACAGGCCCCACCCACTGTTACGCCTACTGTATGTATTGTAATGCAATTGTTTTAACTATATATACTTGTGTACTGTTATTAAAAGCTAGCGCGCTCATTCCAGCTCCTGCCCGACAGCTGTCGGGCCCCCCCTGTTGGCTAGCCATCCCAGATCTTGCCCGTGCAGGTTGTCCTGTTACTGTCCTTTATGCTGTATTAAACCTGCAAACTCCTACTACCTCGAATCTTGACTCTTATTTATTGAGCTATCTGTTATTGTTATATCCAGTCAAAAATAGAGGTATTATTTATTTATTTACCACATAATGGCGCCCGAATAGGGACTTGCCCTTTCCCCACGCGCCGGTGAAGCCACGCAAGCCCCCTGATCCTCTGCAGCCGTGACGGAACCATACCGTGCACGTGCAGATATTTCTGCTTCAAGTATCCCTCAGGCCCACGGAAGAGACGGAGGTTGCGGTCCAGCATCCAGACGAGGCGGTGGAGGAACGCGGCGAGTCCCGACCAGAGCCCAAGCCGAGAGTCCAAGGTCCGAGGTATCCGGAGGCCCACCCGTAACAGAAGTCCGAAGTTCGTCCGTCCGGCGTCGTAGCAGTCCAGTCCAGTCCGAGGCCTTCCGTTCTTGCTGCCCGGTGAGTACCGTTGCTGGGGTAGTATCTAGACAGGGTCAATTGCATTGTCTCTGGTCCGTGGGTTTGGGTACACAGATCCAACACGAAGTGTCCACTTAGGTGGATGCGGGTCCTGACGTGTCTCTTTATGAGACCGGTAAGTTTCGTACTGTTTTAGCAGTGCATCTAGTTTCTGTTCTAGTCCGTTCTGTTCTCGAGAAATTCATGTATTCTGTTTTCAGTATTCCAGGTAGTATTTTGTCAAAACTGTTAATTTAAATGTCATTCATGTATTTCAATGTCGTGGTATGAAAGTGGTGTAATTATCGTGTTCATTGTGTATTGTATTGTGTCTAGACTACAGTTCAGTCATGCCGCTGCTCTCAAAACTACGTCAGTTAAAAACTAGAAAAGGTCTGTTAGAAGAAGCAGTTCCTGTCCCGCCTAGGGACAGTCCAGGTCATTTTATGTATCAAAAGCATGGCATAAGTGCCATATTGTATCTAGATTTGTGGGTGGAGTACACCAAACAGTTAGAAGAAAAGTATAGATGGCCCGTATCGGGTACATGGGATGCCGAGTGCATCATGCGAGTAGAAGAAGTATTATGGAAAAAGAAAGCCAGACAGTCACAGAAAGATGCCATCGAGTTATGGCGCAAAGAATCTCATAAAAGAACCGAAAAAGAAATCAGAAAGTCAGAATTAAGTAGGGAATCCTTAGAAAGAGCCCAAGAAAGGGAACTAATCGAAATAGGTGAACGAGTTAAAACCGAACAGTCAGACAGACAGAGGAATGCCCTCATTAAGGGTATGTATCCTCTTCTTGCCGAGGGCTTGCCAAAAGCAACCCCGGAAGCACCATGTAATTTTCCGCCACCCTTAGTTCCGACCAAGCTACGTCACAAACCGACCGCAGCTGATATTTTTCTCTCGTCCTATTTGGACGACACAGTCCCAGAATATGCAAATCCTGTTCCACCAACTCCTGTAAATAATGTAATTCATGGTCCTCCAGCCACCGGGGCACCTGTTACAACACCTGTTACGGTACCCCCGGTCCAGCCCGTAGTACAAATTCCCGCCACATCAGTCACTCTGCCAGCACGAAGAGTATCAGTCGACGATTCCAGTATAGGGGCCGCGGGAGGAGGTCCTCCTGGTACCCCGCCGCCAAATAGACGTTTAGGAGCAGTCGAGTTACATGAACGTGCGTTACAGCGTACGCCCAAATATAAGACTATTGCAGAAATCAGGCGACTTCTTACTGAATGCTGTTATGATCCAGTCCCAGGCGAGGATAGTATGGTTATATATTCCGTACGTATAAGGCAGGTGTCCGAGTATTTGGTCACCCTACCGAATATGAAAGAAGATCTAGACAGAATGTATCGTTTCATTCGTACAGGACAAGATCCAGAAAGTATTGCTGAAGTCATGTCTCTCAGAAAATCTGAGATCCAGTTCATGCTATTAAAGTTTCTGATCAATTGTTTAATAAGGGAACAAGATTCCCCGACTAAAGATCCGACCGAAATGAAAATTCTGACAAAGTGGAGTGATAATATAGCCGAGGGTAAGCACAAGACACTCAATAGTATTGAGAATATGTACAAGAAAATTCGTAAAGAAATAATAAGGTTACACGAACAACGCAAAGAAGCTCTAGGAAGCGAGAAAGAAAATGACTCTTCTACTGAAGAGGTAGACGACGAGAATACCGCCAGAATAGCGTATGTGGGTAAATCTAGAATTCCAGACCGACATTTACGCCTAGAACACAAGAAAGTCTTTCATCTTCCAGCACCGGAACAAGGTTCTCTAGAACAAATATTTCAAGCTACCGATCAAATTCTGAAATCACGAATCGGTTATAGTGAATTAAGTACTATGCATGAACAAGAACTAGCCCGATCAGCAGTCCGATGGATTACTGATTCTACCACTTTTCCAGACGAAATAGTGGCACAAATGTTTCTGAAACTGCCCCCAGCCGAGCAGCGACTGGTGGGTATGTATATGATCCAACACCTCATTACACAGTATGAGGGTCAACATTCTGATCCAGGTCCGTTACATGATATCCTGAACGAGTTACTCCAGTATAGATGGAAAGGTTTAGGTACCGATTTAATTAGTGTCATTCTAGAACAGCGCCACAAATATAGAACGTTTTTGAACCCGCATTTTGTTCATGTCTCACCTCCAGAAAGTAAACCGTTTTACATAGACAGACAGCATCCGTTACGAGAAGTACACCCAGTTAGGACACCAGATGGTGAAATGCAACGAGTATTTGTTTACACCCCAGTTACCAAGATGGAACTCTTAGAGATGAAGAAATTAATTCCCTGTCACGACAAAGATCCAGCAGGGTTCCACCGAGAATTAAAAGACATGCTCCGTATGGGAGAATACACGTATCCAGATATTATTAAAATGTTAAAAGTCCTGTTGCCTGCAGGCATATATGAAAAACTCAAGGAAAAGGATTGGGAGGTGGGAGAGAAAAAGATCGATTGGACAGCTCTAGAAGCTGAAGATAAGATACGAGTACCAGGTACCGGTCTTGGAGACAAATGTAAAGAATTACCAGAATTATTAATACAAGTTTTACCTAGATTATTAGCCACTAAAAAGGAAGACTGGGATGCAATCTCAGCCTGTAAACAGAAACAAGACGAAGACACTAGTGATTTTTATTCTAGATTTGAGAAATGTTTTATAATAAACAGTGGTTTGAAGACGAGTAGTGAGTCATACCCTCATCTTTTTGTTACTAAACTAGTCGAGAATTCAAGTCCACAAGTTAAGAATAGAGTTTTGAAAGTCGAAAGTACATGGCAAGCTAGTACTCCGTCCCAGATGTTACAGATGCTCCAGTATCACCAGAATAGAATCAGAGAAGAGCAAGAATACGAGAGAAGACGTATGAAAGACACGAAAATGAAAGTACTAGTTGCACAATCTGTTCCTCAAGACAGTCAGAAGAGGGGTCCGAATCAAGCCAGTCATCCTGCAGCTCCCGTTAAAGGGACATGCAATTATTGTAAACAGCCAGGTCATTTTATAAACGAGTGTGCAGTTCTGAAACACAACATAGCCACTGGTAAAACTAAAGAAAGACCACGTCCGCCTAGACAAGAACAAGTTTCACAGACTTCTCAGTCACCACAGAATGCACAACAGACAGTTCCAGCACCGCAGCCTATTGCTGCAACTCAGCATGTTACACAGCAGATGTACCAGTATGCACAGACAGAGTATCCAGAGTATCAAGCGTATTCATGAAACAGCCTAGAGAGGGAGGTAGGCTTGCCTCTCATCGAGATTCCTGTAGATCAAGAAGATCCCTATGTTCATAGTCAAGTATTAGGGAAAGACAGAAAGTTTCTGATTGATACAGGGGCAAGTAGGACGACTATTAGTCACGACGAGGTTCCAGGGGCTCCGCTCTCAGGCTCTAGAAATGTTTCCCTTGGATTTTCAGGAAAGCCTATTGTAAACGAGATATCCAAACCAGTTACTCTAGAAGTAGGTCCATTGTCCCGAACTACTGATCTACTGCTTACGAAGTCATGTCCAGAAAATTTGTTAGGCATTAAGACACTGAAAGAATTAGGTGCAGTTATTTGCTGTTCCCCAGAGGGAATACGTTTGTTTTTACGTGACTTCAAGGGTCACTATGTTTTACGAGATTTTGATCCGAGATTGTCTAATGTTCCGCAGCATCTATGGGCGCAAGGTCCAACTGATGTTGGCTTCATGCAAATCACACCCCATCGTGTGACTCTCAAGCAAGGTATAGTCCTGCCAAGAATCAGACAGTACAGATTGCCACCTGAGGCTGTAGCAGCCTTATCCAAAATTATTGACGCGCTCATTGCTCAAGGAGTAGTTGTAGAAACTGACTCCAATGTATGTAATTCTCCTATCATTCCAGTCATGAAACGTACTGATCCAAATGCACCCCCAGTATATCGATTAGTGATTGATCTTCGAGAACTTAATAAATGTATTATTCCCCAGTACCCAGTTGTTCCAGATATTTCATCCCTATTGACAGCTATTGATTCTGAGGCAATATTTTTCACAGTCATAGACCTCAAAAACGCATTTTTCAGTGTCCCCATTCATCCAGACAGCCAGTACCTTTTCGGTTTTTGTTTAAATGGAAGGAGCTATAAATTCACACGAGCTCCTCAAGGTTTCACAGAAAGTCCTAGTATTTACAGTCAAGCACTTAAGAGACAACTAGACAACATTCACATGCCAACTGACACTGCCCTGCTCCAGTATGTCGATGATCTACTGATCACAGCCCGTTCTGAACGCGCTTGCGAGCGAGCATCACTTACAGTCTTGTATTTCCTAGCCGAGATGGGGCACAAGGTGTCCCCTTCGAAGCTTCAATTCTGTGTCCAGCAAGTGATCTACTTAGGCCACTTACTGTCCAAGTGGGGTAGGCAGTTGACACCCGATCGTATCCAGTTAATAGCGAGTCTTCCTCAGCCCAAGACCCAGAAGGAGGTACGTGCTTTTATCGGCCTTACTTCCTATTGCAGACAATGGATTCCTCAGTATGCATTTCTAGCCAAGCCACTGATACAGTTAACGACACAGGAGGCAGCCGTATCGACTGTTCTCCCTTGGACATCTGAACATACACTTAGTTTTAATGAGTTAAAGAAAGCTTTATGCCAAGCACCCGTTCTAGCTACACCGAACTACAGTAAGCCTTTTACACTTTTTGTCACAGAACGTGATGGTACAGCATTATCTGTTCTCACCCAAGATCAAGCAGGACAATACAAGCCCTGTGCTTATTTTTCGAGCACACTAGATCCAGTAGCCCAGGCTCTGCCTGCGTGCCTCAAGTCAGTTGCAGCCACAGCACTAGCTATCAGACAAAGTGATTCCATAGTATTAGGACACTCCCTGACAGTACAAGTTCCACACTCCGTGGAAGTTCTTTTAAACCGAACACAGACTCAGCACTTGACAATTGCACGTTTGACAGGTTATGAACTGACACTGTTCCAGCCACACATAGAAATCAGACGCTGCAACGTTCTAAATCCTGCTACACTGTTACCGTCAGTTACTTCAAATCCTGCCACACATGATTGTGTGGAAGTTGTTAACACTATGACTAAGCCAAGACAAGACCTGACAGATATTCCATTACCAGACCCCGACCTGACACTTTATGTGGATGGTTCATGTATGAGAACGAGTACAGGAGAACTAGTAGCCGCGTATGCAGTGACTACTGACACTGAAGTTATTGAAACACACCGTATTGACACTCTGTCTGCTCAAGCAGCAGAGCTAGTTGCTCTGACTCAAGCCTGCATACACGCCAAGAACCTGACAGTTAATATTTACACAGATTCACGCTACGCATTCGGAGTTGTACACGACTTTGGAGTGCTCTGGCAGGAGAGAGGTTTCATGACTTCTCATGGAACCAAGATTCAGCATGGTCTCCTTATTCAAGCTCTGTTAGATGCAATACATTTACCGACATCTATCGCTATCATGAAATGCAAAGCACATACGAAAGTCACTGACATTATTTCCCAAGGTAATGATCTAGCAGATCGAACAGCCAAGCTTACAGCACAGACACCAGACATACCAGTTAACAAGACACCGACATCCACTCTAGAACAGACTACTTGTATGACAGTTAAGGACCCTACTCAAGATGTCATAGATATCCAGTTACATGCTACTCCTGAAGAAATTAAGAAATGGTCCGAACAAGGAGGGGTCCAGACAGATCAGGGATGGGTGACGAAGGGAAAAGCCACCTGGTTTCTCCCCGACTCAATGGTTCAAGTCATTATCAATACCGCACATAGTCCAGCACACCTAGGAGAAAAAGCCATGATAGACAGTATCCAGAACATTTGGTCCAACAAGCATTTACGAGCTGCAGCCAAGCAGAAAGTCCGTACTTGTATGATATGTTGCCAGTTCAATCCAGGTAAAAGTGTCCCGGTGGAACAAGGTGGATTCCAACCTCCTGACCACCCTTTTGAAGTCCTCCAGATGGATTATATTCAGATGGAGCGATGTCGAGGTTTCAAGTATGTCCTTGTAGTTGTATGCGCTTTGTCCAGGTGGACAGAAGCATATCCAGTCCCAGATTACACAGCCGCGACCACTGCCAAGCAGTTGGTTCGTGAGTTCTTCCCCCGTTATGGACTCCCAAGGGTCGTATATTCTGATAACGGCCAGCCCTTCTCATCTGAATTAATGAAGCACGTTTCCCTGTTGTTAGGGTACCAGTGGAAGTTCCATTGTGTACGCCATCCAGAAGCAGCCGGTCTCGTAGAGAGACATAATCAAACCTTGAAAATCCGTATTGCCAAAGTCTGTAAAGAGAAAGGTGTAGACTGGTTAGTTGCCCTGCCAGTTGCCCTGTTCTATATGCGCATGGTCGCACATTCCAGATCAGGTCTGTCCCCTTATGAGGTCGTATTCGGCCGCCCCCCGAACGTGTGGGGTACACCTAGACCCCGAAGTATTACAGATGTTTCCAGTAATATGCTGACAGATTACCTAGCTTCCTTGATGTCTGCCCTACACTCTTGTCGTTCACAGGTTGCCGCCGCATTTCCAGACAATACCGAGGTGAAACCGCATGAAATCGTTCCAGGAAGCTTGGTTCTCGTCCGGAATTTTGATCGTTCAAGTCCGCTGGAGCCTCGCTGGAAGGAGCCGAAGTTAGTCCTCCTGACCACCCGTACTGCCGTCAAGTTGGAAGGCAGGAAGGGGTGGGTGCACCTGTCACACGTCAAGAAATTTCACGGACTAAAAACTGTTTCCAAGAACATTTCCAAGGATTGTCAAGATTTTGAAGACTGCCAAGATACTATTCTTAAGGACTGTCCCGCAAATGACATTGATATCAAGCCCTCCCTGTTAGAGAAAACTCCGCAGCAGGAGTATAAAAGTAAGCTCCGGTCTAGTAAAATAAGTCAGCCAGTTTAATTGTCTAAGTCCTCCCCTAGGTGAAACGGTTAGACAGGTATCTGACATGTATGAAATAGACCCCCATAGTGAGAGAGTTAGTCAAAACTCAATCCGATGTATCGTTTTTCTAAGTTTTATATTGTTTCTCAGCCTGATGGTTACCTGCACGAGCTATGCATTTCATTTATGTTTTCCAATTTCTCATGTAAATAAGTCTTCTAATGCTACAGTAGAGCACACGTTTAGTGATCTACCTCCTCACGAACTATCTTATCGTCTTGCTATGCGCAACAATTCATTTATCCGTATGTTACATTATTCACACCAGACCAGCAATGCCACTAATTGTTGGGTGTGTGGTCGACTCCCCCCTTTCCAGACACCGAAGGGAGTTCTGCCACTCTTTCCTTATCCGTTCTCACATAATGGCTCATGTGGAGCCTGGTCCATGTTAACGTCATCTTCAAATGATATGTCCCTTCTGAACAGTACATGTTTTCCAGACAAGCAAGGTCTTCCCCACAGAACAGGGTTAGATCTAGAAAATGAAGTTTATAATTTGGGTAATTATTCTTCGAAATTCATGGTCCTGAATGTTCAGTCTGATCCTACTCCAGACTTACCTGCTATTTCAGTACTACCAGTCAAAGGCGAATTATGTGTCAGAAATAATGGTTCCGTACATGTAGGACATAGTGATTGTACTACTATTGTCAAGTATAGTGACAGTGGGAAATCTATTTTCAAAGCTTCACGTCATTCTTATTTTGTTTGTGGTCAGACCGCATATGTTCGTCTGCCCCTCGATTGGGATGGAACCTGTTACATTGCCTTCCTACTGCCACCAGTTTTTCTAGCCCCATCTGATTATCATAGAAACACACATCTAGTACACATTAGACATAGAAGGGAGATTGAATCCCCGATTGTCGATCAAACTGAAACTGCTCTAGAACAGTATACAGATTTCAATAGAGGTTTCTTCTTCTTTATAGGACCTATCCAGAATAGTAAGTTAATACGTAGATTGACCAGAACCCTTGAAGCAGTAGTGAATGAGACTGCCTCTGCTCTAGGTAACTTAACCGAAGAGCAATCTGCTATGAGATTTGTCGTGCTCCAAAATCGTCTCGTTCTTGACGTCATACTGGCCGATAGAGGAGGAGCATGTAGAGTCATCGGATCTAGTTGCTGCATTTTCATTCCTAATAACGCGCCGTCTGTTTATTCAGCTATAACCAGACTTCATAAAATTGCCCATCAGTTACACCAGAATCCAGGCACCTGGACATGGTCCGGTTGGTTTTGGAGTATAATTTCTGCCTGGGGATGGAAAGTATTGTCATTTCTAGGTATTGCAGTAGCGATCATATTCAGTTGCTGCCTCTGTATACAATGTGGCCCTGCGATTTGCGGCATTTGTGCTACCTCTTGTATTCCTAGTCCCAAGTCCCGTCCTAGATCCCGTTCCAAGAAAATTCGAGACGAGCAAATGATACTGTATGAAATGATAGATGGTATCATGAATATTGATGTTTCCTGATGGAAACGTAGTGACAAGGAGGGAATGTGGAAAAGTAAATTTTGCCATGTTCTGTGTCCCTACGTGTCCTCCATCCTATGTTATGTGTGCATGATTAATATGCATATGTATTCCCCATGATCGATTAAAGACGCAATTACAGTTGTGTCCATCTCCAGTATGCCAGTTTCCAGTTCTCGTGAAAGCTACGAGTATTAGGCCTATATAAAGCTACGTTGCCACGTTTCTCAGTGTGCACGTTATTTCATTGTAAAGTCCCCGTTTCTAGGCCTCAAAAGGGCCCGGACTCAGATTCAGCTCCTGTCTCCTGAACCCTCGCTGAGGAGCGATACAGCCCCCACCTGTATCCCTGACCCTTCACTTACTTCCTGCCTCACAGTGCCCGGCTCGGCCTGGCTCTGCCTGCCAGTCTGCCAAGAGTATGTTATGATTCTAGTTATCAGTCCAGCCCTCCTTCCCTGCATTCCTAAGCTACTGAATCGCATCAATAGTTTCAGTCATCGTCTAGCCTTTACGTCTCCATGTAAGAGAAATACTGTATTTATGGTCATTTAATATTCCTCAACACACACTACATGTAGAATAATGCATGCACCAGTCTTAGTGTCTGTTAGCCTTTACCCTGATAACTTTTGGATTCTATCAACATGTTCTCTAAACACCAGATACTAGATAGTGTTTAGGTACATGTCGCTCTGACTCTCCAGACTTCAGTCTCTTCTTCTAGCGCAGAAGTCATAGCCCCCAGCTTCTCCTAGTAACACGTCATTGTCAGTTTGCGCGCACCACTAGGTTAGAGGTCCCGGCTCCTTAGGTAGCCCCCTCCATGTTTCCGCCCCATTTATGACATATTCCGTTACGTTTACATCACATGTCTATGTATACGCCCTGTTCACGCCTCTTGTTACACCTACTTTCTTCCTTATCTCTCGCGACTGTTACAGGCCCCACCCACTGTTACGCCTACTGTATGTATTGTAATGCAATTGTTTTAACTATATATACTTGTGTACTGTTATTAAAAGCTAGCGCGCTCATTCCAGCTCCTGCCCGACAGCTGTCGGGCCCCCCCTGTTGGCTAGCCATCCCAGATCTTGCCCGTGCAGGTTGTCCTGTTCCTGTCCTTTATGCTGTATTAAACCTGCAAACTCCTACTACCTCGAATCTTGACTCTTATTTATTGAGCTATCTGTTATTGTTATATCCAGTCAAAAATAGAGGTATTATTTATTTATTTACCACAGACACCTGCATCCCCTTGGACGGGAGGGTACACACTTCACATCTCATACTGGGACGTGGGCGCGCTTAGATTACTTTCTGGTTAACAGGGACATTGCTATAGAGTTGTTGGGGGTGGACCATCTGCCTCGAACCTATTCTGATCACAGCCCTGTCAAGTTGCAGTTCCGTACTCCTGGGTGGGACAGTCCGCGGCCGCAGTGGAGACTGCGTCCCGATGTGCTCCTCGACAACCTATTTCGCACTGAGTTGGGTGAGGAGATTGAGGATTTCTTTCCTAGGAATAAGGGTTCGGTGGAATCAGTCGAACACGTATGGGAGGCCTTCAAGGTCACTATCAGGGGTTTCTGCATCTCAAAAGGTCACGGGGTACTGCGTGATATCCTACACACCATCACCACACTGGAAAGGGACCTGCGGGATCTGGAACTCCGCATGACGTTAGACACTGACCCACGACTGCATGCGACTTTCAGAGAGACTCTGTCCAACTATGAGGAGGAGGCGGCCAGAGAAGCGAAGTATCGGGGCAAGCACTGGGTCGCCCGGAAATACTGCGAGGGGGATAGGCCTGGTAAAGTGCTAGCTGCGATCACGCGTCCAGCACGGGTACAAAATACTATACTAGAGCTTACCGATGAATCCGGCGCCACTATCAGAGAATCGGATGCGATACTCTCCGCCTTCACGACGCATTACTCTTCACTTTATACGTCCACGGCAGAGATGGACGTGCCATACGCTGAATACCTCAATGCCGTGGCGCTCTGCTGGCTCAGCGATGGCGACAGGGAATTTCTTGCAGCACCTTTTGAAATGGACGAGGTTCGCCAGGCCATTATGTCCCTCAAAAATGGTAAAGCTCCGGGGCTCGACGGCATACCAGCCGAGTTCTACAAAGCCTATATCGACATCATGGCGCCCGTGCTCCGCGAGGTCTTTACCGAGTCGCTCGCTGATGGGATACTTCCCGGCTCTATGCGTGAAGTAGTTATCACCTCTCTCTTGAAGCCGGATAAAGACCCCTCCTCCTGTGACTCTTACCGTCCACTCTCCCTCCTAAACTGCGATGTTAAAATCCTCGCCAAGATTCTGGCCACACGGCTTTCGCTGCTAATGACCAGACTTGTTCTGCCTGATCAATCTGGCTTCGTTGCGGGCAGATCCACGTCCCATAACCTTCGCACCCTCTTCTCCCTGCTCCGCACGATCCACCCTGACGTCCCAGTGGCGGCTGTGTTCCTAGACGCCACCAAGGCGTTCGACTCTGTCGAGTGGCCCTACCTCTTCTCGGTCCTAGCTAGCATGGGATTCCCTAAAGTGTTCCTGGCCTGGGTTCTTATACACGGACCCCACGGCGAGGGTGCTAATTAATGGACGGTTGTCGCAACCTATCACAATCACGAGAGGCACCCGTCAGGGATGCCCGCTCTCTCCTCTGTTATTTGCCCTTGCGGTCGAACCACTTGCCTGTCGCTTACGTCAACTACACCGAGCGGGAGCAGTACGATGCCTGCAGCGGCAAATTGATGTATCTCTCTATGCGGACGATATCACACTGTACGTCAAATACCCTGACATGCATCTCAATCCCCTTCTTCGGGAGTTCGTCCTCTACGGAGGGGTGTCGGGTGTTCACATCAATTGGGCCAAGTCGCAATTCTTTCCTCTTACAGATGCGGTACACGCCTTCCCTCTTGATTACCCGTTGGTATGGTGCCGCGATGATCTTCGCTATTTGGGAATCCGTTTTTCTCGGGATAAGGACGAGACGCTACGATCCAATTATGGGGTAGCCATAACCAGGTTGACTGCTTCCGTCGATAGATGGATCACGCTACCGCTCTCCATGGCTGGGAGAGCTTCACTCATAAAAATTGTGATATTGCCCCGCTTTCTGTACCTTTTTCTTAATATCCCTTACTACCCTGGTGCCTTTTTCTTCAAGACACTCCGCTCGGAACTGCGCAGGCTGTTCTGGGGTGGCAACTCTCCCCGCTTAAAGTGGTCGACACTGACCCTTCCCTACGACCAAGGAGGTTTCGATATCCCTGATTTCGAAACATACTATCAGTGTGCGCAGGCACATTTTGCCTACCACTGGATAGCTCCTACTCCCTTCATGCCGCATGTAGCGGTGGAGGACTGGATTGTGCACCCACTTCCGCTCAACGGCCTGCTACACTGTCCTGAGACATCCATCACGACATCGAATACTTCGGTCTCCTGCACTTTAGATGCATGGCGCCGTATCGCTAGAAGACTGTCATGCCCGCTGCCCTACTCTCCCAAACTACCGCTCGCCTATCATCCACAACTTTCCTTGTTATCAGAACTGGGATTCCGACAACTCTGCGATAAACTACTTGTCACCTGCTGGGGTGACCTGTTTCATGAGCATCGTTTCAAGTCCGCTGACCTATTTTTTAAAACGCATAAGCCTACTCCCCTTGAACTCTTTTACTATATTCGGCTACGCGCGGGGATGCGTGATATCCTGCCCGACTACCCTGATGAGCCTGAGATCCTGTCGCCGCTGCACTTCCTTTTGGGATCGCAAGACGGGACTCACTTGGTCTCTGGGCTCTACCGCCAATTCCGCGCTGCTGCTCCAGAGCAGGTCTCCGCTGCCCGGCTACACTGGTCCGCTGAACTTGCCGTCGAACTCTCAGATGACCAGTGGAAACACTGCTGTACACTGACTTCCCGCATCTCTGCCAGCTGCAGATTGAAAATTATTCATTACAAATTCCTTCAGAGGATATATTACACGCCGGTCCGGAAGCATAGGTTCGGGTTGGCTGATAATGATCGCTGTGAGCGTTGTCGCGCCGACCATGCTGATTTTCTTCACCTGGCATGGGCCTGCCCCCAGATTGCCTGCTACTGGCGGCAGGTGATGGAGGCCCTTGCGGAGATGGTGGGGGAGGAGATCCCTGCGGACCCTCTGATAGCCATCCTCGGTTACACGATGCAATTGCCTAGAGACTGCAGAAAATTTGTTGACACTGCTCTGCTCTTGGCCAAGCGGCGTGTTGCGTGCCGCTGGAGCAGGGGCAGGGCGCCTAAGTTCAAGGACTGGCTTGCGGACTTGACATATTGCCAAGATCAGCATGCCACCTATGCTGAGCTGCTGCCTCCCTCATGTCGGCCTAGGGACATCTGGGATCCTCTGGTGCACTACCTGCTCAGGCGCTCAGACGGCGACGCGCAATCGGACGCCTTACCTGTCACTCCACGGAACCCTGAACTCTCTCCCAGAACTTAACCTATAACTCCCAAAGTGGCTTTCAGCCCTCCCTCTCTGTGTGTGCCCTCCTGCCCCCCGCGGACATCCTGGTGATATGGGCTGCCCTGCCTCGATCGATCTGACCCCTCCTCCTCTCTGAGCATGTACACCCTCTCTTGCACTCGCGACACGATTTCACACCTCTGGCGGGCGATATCCCGAGGCACCCTGCGCTTTCTTGAGGTGAAACTCTACTGACTTCTACAGCATTGGGACGAAGGTTCTGGACATAGTTTCTCCCACACGCCGCTACCTGCCCGGACTACCATAATACACCACTATCACTCATCACTACTACACGGTCATGCACTACCTCTTAGTTGTTCCCTGGTTGGGATGTTTTGGTTCCTGTTCTACAAGCTACAAAAAAGAAAGTGAGACTTTTCTCTCGCTCAAAGAATCTGTTCGACTGCTGCTCATCCTAACATGTCCTACACCACCGGACGCGGCACCAGCGTCATATAAGTCTGTAATGTGCCGCCGGGCCCCCGGGATGCCGGCTTCTAGGCTGTGTACTGTTCATCTTTTCCTGCTGCCGGCCTCCGGGTTGTAGGCGATCCAAGCTGTGTACCATACCTTGTTTATTTCAATAAAGCAGATTTGAACCCCAAAAAAAAAAAAAAACTATCAAAAATTAGTTGTGCTGCTTGACCTAGGTTTCCAAACAACAAAGCACATTTACACGCTGGTGTATAGTCAGAGGCACCTATTGCAAGCAAATGATTTTCAAATAGTCTGAACCATTATGGTCATACCATAGCTGGTTTCCTTGATGCAGAGTTACCCTTGCTTTTACTAATATTGGCAGACAATAGCAATGAATGAGATAAATGGAGCGAAGAAAAAAATAACAAAATCTCAGTAATTTGCCCCTTTTTTTAAACCTCAGAATAGTGCTAAATGCTAATCTATTTTCCTGAAACTCCTTCACAATCCACCCGCAGCCCCTCCTGAGTAGACAAATCCACTACAACACTGAAGCACCACCTGTGGAATTTTAGTTCATGTACTGAACATCATCTGCGCCTTCTTGCAGACTCACTTATGAACATACACGACAGCCATTCTAGGTATCATGGTCTCCCTGTTCACGATCGATCGTTGGTGCACTTCCCTGACCCTGTAAGCATCCCCCACGTACCCTGACTGCCCCCGCTCTCACATGCACAAGTCATGAGCCCTCCCCTCCCGCATGACTCTGTCTCTGAGAATCACACCCCGCGCCTGACCAACACCTCCTTTCCTTCCATGAATACCCCTCCTTTGATGACCCCGACCTCTGAGCCTGATTGTCTGCACGAACCGCTGGTCATCCCTCAGCCTGAGGATACAGTTTATTGCCCACTACTGTATGCACTCGCCCCTCTTCAACGGAGCTACTATTGATCATGACCTTCCCACCCCATGAGATTCGATCAGGCGCACACATTCCAAAGGAATCGGCAGAACACTCAGCTGCGTGATAGCCCCCTCCTATTGTATGAGGGATAAGGGCCTCTACTGTTGTCGTATGTTGGAATGGGCCGGAACTGGGGGGGTGCCGGGGATGTCATCCTCATACTTCACAATGTCTTTGTTGTAATAAAGAACGTTCACATGTCTTAAACCAGGGTATAAAAGACCAGGCCTCAGAGAGGCAGATAGAGCACCTCGAGACGATACCTTGTTGTCCGATCTGACGTGTTCTGCTCCGTCGGAATAAAACGTGTTTCCTGTCTTCCTGTCTCCAGCGCCTGCCTCTTTATTTGGATAACTTCGTATGGTATTAGAGGCGTTTAACGCCGGGCAAATTTAACTTAGGAAGCATCAACTAAATCGCCTGACCATTTTGTATTGATCTTCATCAATTGGCGTCCCAAACGCGGGGCCCATCAGCGACACGTGGATCCAGTGGGAGAGGTCCCGACGACAGAGTGACCGACTGCAACGATCGGGAGAGCTCCTGTCCGATAGACCCTCGTCTGACAGCCGATCATCTGAACTTCACTGATTCCGAGCAGACCTCTCCCGAGTGATCTACGGTCCTGACTGGGAACCACCAGGAGTGCCGCGGTAGCAACAGAGAGTAGAGGACGATCGGGCGCTGGAAGCAGAAGACGAGAAACTGTCCATGCGGTCCGGGTAAGGTCGTGACACACGACGAATTGCGAAATTGATTGATTGTTTTTATTGATTGAAATACTAGTATTTGCTTTGTCGCTCTCTGAGATATTCGCTGCCTGCAAACGGGGAGGAATAGGAATATTCTATCTCCCTTTGCGGATAGTGAAGGGTAGGTAACGCGGACTTTTGTCCCCCATTGTAATCTGCTGTGCCTATTTTTCTCCCCATTGATTGATTGTTTGATCGAGCATTGAATTGTTCGAAGTTGGTTCTCTTAAGGATCTTCTCTGCCTACAGACGGGGAAGAATAGGAATATTCTCTCTCCCTTTGTAGAAAGTGAAGGGTAGGTAACGCAGGCTTTTGCCCCCATTGTAACCCGTCGTGCCTATTTCATTCCTCATTGATTGATTGTTTGTCCGAACATTGACTGTTTGGAATTGGTTCTTTTTGGAGGTATTCTCTGCTTGCAAACAGCGTAGAATAGAATATTCTGTCCAGCCTTTGCAAGTAGTGAAAAGATAGGTAGTGCAGGCTTTTGCCCCCATTGTAATCCGTCATGCCTATCTTCTCCCCATTGGTTAGTAGTTGGGTCAACCCGGACCGCTTATTAGAGATGAACCATCCAGCTCCATTGGAAGGCACCCCTAATAAGGACATGTTCACTAAACAAGGACTAGTCGCTATAGCTTATAGTAAATTATGGCATAAATATACCAAAAGGGACCCCGAAAGTCAGTGGCCACTGATAGGTTCTTTTGATGAAAATAAAATAAAAACGTTGGAAGCAGCTGTAAAAATAAATAAGGCAACGCCCACTATGCTCGATAGTATTGGCATGTGGCGCAAAGAAGCAGAACAGCGAAGGAAAAGAGAAGAAGCAAAAATAGTGAAAGAGTTACGAAAAGCAGCCCATCTGGCCGCAAAAGAACTAGATGAAGAAAAGAGGAAGTTAAACAAACACAAGAATCAGGACTGGCAGGCCAATGCCCTGTCAGGACCCCCTCTACGCTCTACCCGGAGGTGCCCTCCAAACAACGGGCGAACGACGAATTACTGCTAGGCCCTCCGATTATCTACATGCTCCCTCCTTATGCCCCCTGCCAGCCTCTGGCACAGCAACTGCCAGCTCTGAGTGCGGCCAGGGGTGACCCTAGCGCTAGTGCCCCGGCTCTTACGGCCTTCGCACCAGCCACAGTGGTAACAACATCGGATGAACTCGAGACTGGCAAGCAGCTAACGGCCAGATCAAATAGGTTGAGTAAAGACGAGCGGGATGGGATTGACAAGATAGCAAAGACACTGGTCGAACGGAAGGAGAGCGAAGAATATACGATGAATATGCACAATTCACATGCCGGTAGTCACAGACGGCATTTTATTTTACGGTTCAGCTACCACACCCTGAACGCATATGAGGATAGGTTTTAGAATAAGGGTCCCGCTAAGCTGACGGCTCTATATAGAAGGGTCGATGTTGGAGATGGGACTGAGAGCGATGTGACGGACCTCTTCATGCAAACCCTTGAAGTCTTCCGCCACCTCGTGGAACAGAAACCAGAGGTCAAGATCCCAGTCCCTGAGAGGGTTGAGCCCCCATTAGAAGCAGCCAACACTATGATGCCTATTAGAGAAGCCGCCCCCTACTGGGTTCCCCCAAGAGGTCAGGGAACAAACGATGATATCAACCACGCAGACGCAAAAGGGAGGGTTGTGTTCAATTGGGTTTACCAACCATGGGATCGGCAAGATATTTTAACTTTTAGGCAGACCCTGCCCGATTTGAGAAAGAACCCGACAGCATTTTATACCGAACTAGGCACAGCCTTGGGCTCAACCATAATGACTCTATCGGACATTGATTTGTTTTTCGGGTTGTGTCTACCGGCCGATGTGTGGAAGCAAATCCAGAAGGCCGACCACACAGATCTGTTCGGACACACCTGGAAGCAACTCATTGAACTAGATAGGCAGCGAGAGCCCGGAAAGAAACCTGTAAAAGACATACTGGAACTCCCCGACAAAATAGTACAGAAGCTAAAAACGTTGATCCCAGAGAAGAAGGTAGACTGGTCGGTAGTCACGGCTTGCCGTCAGAAACCCCAGGAAGACGTATCAGAATATTTCTCCCGATTTGAAACGGTGTTCTCCGACTACAGTGGCCAAGACATGACCACCGCAACCGGACAACACCTATTCGTGCAAAACTACGTAAAGGGGCTATCGCAAGAGGTCTCCCAAAAGTTACAGACGAGCGAGAGTAGTTGGGGAGCCTCCAAACCTGCAGCTATCCTTCAGATGGCTCTGTATTACGAACACCAAAAGAACGAGAACTAGAGGGCAACTGAGAGAAAGAAAAAGGACTTAAAGGAACGAGTGATGATTGCTCAATTGCAGGGAGTGACTACAGGAAGGGAACGGTATAGGGGAAACTACCAGTCGAATGCCCCTAGGAATCCGCTCCCTAGAGACCGCAACCCCACACCCGGTGCTCCACGAACTGACCTCGATGAGAACCAGTGTGCATTTTGTAAAGAATTTGGACATTGGAAGTCTCAATGCCTGGCCCTTCGGGAAATGATTAAAAATAAAGAGACAAGGGACATGACAAATGGCCCCAAAACTGGAGGGCAGGGGCGAGGGCAGACCCACGACATCACCAACGACCGACCTGGCAGACCAAACACATTTGACCGCCCCCGACAGAATCAGTGCCAACAGTTCGACTGTAACAATGCTCACGACTCTGCATAGGACTGCCAGGGGCAAGGGAGGGATCCAGTCGAGCTCTGTGTTGACCAGCAAGGCCCTTACGTCACTGCTAAGGTCCTGGGTACAAAGTCTCCATTCTTGGTAGACACTGGAGCGACACGAAGTGTATTATCAAAGCGACTGATTCCAAGGGCACCCTTGTCTGGCTCACACATTACATCGATAGGTTTCGATGGAACGCCCTCTACTAATCCCCTGTCTGTACCTATCCCCTTTGACCTAGGAAACAATCCCACTGACACAACATTTCTACTCTCCTCCAACTCCCCTGACGCCATTATGGGTATTGATTTACTGAAACATTTCCGAGCTACTATTAGGTGTTCCCCAGACGGAGTACGAGTCATCCTATACGACAACCCGAGCATGTCCAGATCCCGCCCCGCACGACATATGTACTCTATAACTAATGCTGACCTATCCTTGCTTGAGACTCTACCCCTGTACCTATGGGCTAGAAACGACTCGGATGTAGGACGAATGATGATCGATCCTGTACACATAACTGTTCGACCAGATGCAATACTCCCGAAACTCCGACAGTACCGGATATCGCCCGAAGGCGAGAAGGCATTGGTAGCGATTATTCAGTCCTTGGTAGATGCAGGAGTGGTAGAGGAAGTGGTTAGGAATGTCTGCAATAGCCCTATCCTACCCATTATTAAGAAGCAAGGTGAGGGAGATGAGAAAGCGTACCGCTTCATCATCGACCTACGAGAAGTCAACAAAATAGTGGTGCCACAGTACCCCGTGGTCTCAGACATCACCACCATTCTGACTCTCATCCCGTCCACTGCCACCACCTTCACCGTTATTGATCTCAAGAACGCATTTTTCTCTATCCCCATCCATCCAGACAGCCGTTATCTCTTCGGCTTCACTTTAAAAAACCGTTTGTACCGATTTTGTAGAGCTCCCCAGGGCTATACTGAAAGTCCCAGCATTTATAGCCAGGCCCTCAAAAGACAGCTGGACGCTGTCCAGCTACCGGATGGAGTGGTGTTGATCCAATATGTCGATGATATCCTTTTGGCGGCCGACACCACTCCACTTGCAATCACGGCCACTATCCAGCTCTTGCACTTTCTTGCGGAGAATGGCCACAAAGTCTCCAGAAAGAAACTACAGTTTTGCCAGCCCCAAGTGACATACCTAGGCCATCACCTGTCCAAAGAAGGGAGGAAACTTACGCCCGACCGAATCCAAACCATCCTAGACACCCCATCCCAAAAACACAGAAGCAAGTCCGTTCCTTGGTAGGCCTTACCTCTTTTTGCCGACAATGGTTACCAAATTTCAGTCTCATTATAAAACCCCTACTTTCCCTGTTGGCCAAAGATGTCCCTTTCCCACTCCCTTGGACCCCCGAATGCCAAGCGTCCTTTAAGGAACTGCGGGATGCCCTTTGCTCGGCACCCGTCCTAGGAACGCCAGATTACTCCAAGCCCTTCTCCCTCTTCACTCACGAAGGGGAGGGATGCGCATTGTCTGTTCTAACTCAGCCCATCGGCGCCAAACAACGCCCTTGTGCCTACTTCTCTGCCACTCTTGACCCGGTCGCCAGAGCTTTACCTGCCTGCCTTCGAGCGGTAGCCGCTGCTGCTGTCTCTATCCGCCAGAGTGAGGGAATTGTACTTTCAAACTCTCTCACGGTATTAGTACCCCATGCAGTTGACACCCTCTTGAACCAGACCAAGACCCAACACCTGACTAGTGCACGACTGACAGGGTACGAATTGACTCTACTTGCACCCCACATCACTCTGAAGAGATGCACAACTTTGAATCCTGCCACACTGTTGCCCTTGCCTGAAGATGACCCCGATGTGCCCCCTATACACGACTGTGTGACCCTCACGGACGAACAGACCAGGAGTAGAATTGACCTCCGAGACATTGCTTTTACAGACCCTGATGGAGAGCTATGGGTAGACGGCTCTTGTATCAAACTCCCAGACGGCACCACTTCAGCTGCCTATGCGGTGACGACAGCCCTAACAGTAGTTGAAACAGCCCGCATCACGCAACGATCCGCACAGGCGGCAGAGCTAATTGCCCTCACACGAGCATGTATCATAGCAGCAGGAACCACGACAAACATTTACACGGACAGCCAGTATGCCTTCGGGGTGGTTCATCATTTTGGGCTCCTGTGGAGGGAAAGGGGATTCCTGACGTCCCACGGCACGCCCATCCTTCACGGAGATCTAGTCTCCGCCCTGATTGAAGCAGTTCTCCTCCCCAAACGATTAGCAGTAATCAAATGCCAGGCACACAAGAAGGTGACAGACCTAGTTGGACAGGGAAACGCACTAGCCGATATCACTGCCCGAACCACAGCTGAGAATAGGACGACGACACGCGTGTATGTGACCAGGTCACAAGCAGAAAAATGGACCGACGCTAGGGAAACGATTAGGGACATCCAATCGGCCAGCACACCCCACGAACTGACTGAATGGGCACGGGTGGGTCTAAGGGACGATGAAGGCTGCTGGCGGACAAAAGACACAAACAAATGGTTGCTGCCTAACTCTTACTTGATCCCCATACTGACAATGGCACACTCCCCTGCACACATAGGTTCTGCCCCCATGATTGAACTCATTTCCAAAGTCTGGCACAACCACAAGATCCCCGACTTAGCCAAACGCCTAGTCCAGCAGTGCCTTATCTGCCTACAACACAACCCCGGGAAAGGAACTGTGGTACCCCGGGGAGGGTTTGGGATCCCCGACCACCCCTTTGAGGTCCTCCAGATGGATTACATCCAGCTGGAGAGGTGCCAAGGCTTGAAGTACATATTAGTCATTGTATGTGCCTTCAGCAAATGGGTGGAAGCCTATCCGACCCGTGATAACACTGCCACGACTACTGCCAAAGTACTACTGAAACAGTTTTTCCCTCGCTACGGCCTTTGTCGAATTTTATGGAGCGACAATGGCCCCCACTTCATAGCTGAAGTTATCCAACTAATCCTGAAGGGGTTGGGGGTAAAACAAAGGTTCCATGCAGTCTTCCACCCCCAATCCGCTGGCCTGGTTGAGCGACACAATGCTACACTGAAACTGAAACTGTCAAAGATAGTGGCCACCACAGGACTTAAGTGGCCAGATGCCCTCCCACTGGCATTACTATTGATGCGCTCCACTCCCACTAAGCACCACTTGACCCCCTACGAGGTTGTGTTTGGGCGACCAATGAACCTCTGGACTGCCCCTAAACCAACCTCCATTCACGACGTCCCCGACGTCCTACTGTCAGATTATTTATACAAGTTAACTAAAACGTTGTCTGTCATTCATCAACAGGTGCAGCAGGCTATCCCCGATGCTTCCAGGGGTCCCGGTCACGATATCCAACCGGGAGATTATGTTTTAATCCGAAACTTCCAACGAGAAAAGAGTCTGGAACCCCGGTGGACGGGCCCCTGGCAAGTACTGATCACCACTCGGACGGCTCTTCGAGTAGAGGGGAAGAAGCACTGGCTGCACGCACACCACTGCAAGAAGGTCTCCTCGACCCTGGCCACGACAGACAACGTCAGCACCCAAGAAGAGCTCCTGGACAAAGACCGACCATCACTGAACTGCTATCCCGATACCGAGGCACTTGAACTTGCAAAGCACTCTGATCCCACTGTGCCATCCCGGGAAGGGTATTTCCTGCGTCGAAAGGAGGGAGCTTCGGCTAAGTAGGCCATTGACTAAGTTAAAAATCTCAGAACGGTGGCCCAAAGCAACCAAGGGTTACCCGGAGAGAAGCTAAACAAAGTCTGTGGTTCTGCCCACTACCGAGCACCTTGAAGATGAAGATGATGGAAGCGCCAGATAAGAAGATGATGGAAGCGCCAGAAAAGAAGACGTCGGAAGCACCAGGAAATACCCACTACAGGAACCCAAAGACTGATAATTTGCACGAATCAAAGACAATCGCTTTCTTCATTGTCTTCCTCCTTTGCCTCCTCCTCATGACTTCCTTCTGGATCTTGGAGGAAAGCACACCCGCTCATCAGATGTTGCCGACCACTGCACAGCCAACCACCATGAAAGAGCACCACCTGATCACCCTTTCACCTCAGCTCCGAGAAAGGCGTAAGGAGTTCTGGAACAATTCCTTCGTGCAACTGTTGCACCAGCACAACCTTGCTGCAAATGCCACGAACTGCTGGATCTGCGGGTTTCTCCCGCATGCCACCGGACACTCCATCCCCTTCATCCCTTCTCCTTTCTCAGTTCACGGCTCCTGCCTCGCCTGGTTGATCCTCTTGCAGGAAAGCCACAAGGACAACGCCACTTCTGGTCAAACAGTGTCGCACTTCTACTATGGGTTCTGGCTGAACAAAACAGGAAGAACGTCTGCCCCCTTTTGCCCTGTGATTTCAGGTTCAGCCTTCCTTATGAACATCCCTGCCAAAGAACGAGTTGAAATGCAAGTGCTCCACAATCCAGCTAGATCCGCCTTCTCCAACCTGCGGAAACGAACGGCTGCCACTCTGACTGTGGCCCTGTCTGTCATCAATGTCACAGGTCTCGTATGCCTCGAAGGCCAAGGAACACAGCTAGTGGGTCACAGTTCCTGCCGCATCACCAGAACATTGGTCTCAGTTGATCCCCCCCTCCTTTGTTGCTTCTCCGAATATGTACTTTGTTTGTGGCACCAAAGCTTACACTTGGCTCCCGAAAGGCTGGAGGGGTACGTGCTACATCGCCTTCATCCTTCCTCCCACGTATGTGGCTCCAGCCTACCATCACCGGCAAAAGCGCGCCGGAGACATTGGACAAGCCGACTCCACCGGAGCACAGTTCCTGGATGCGGCGAAGGGACTTGTTCCTCTGTGGGGCCCAATGGCAAATAGCCGCGCTATCCGACACCTGATTCAGGCAGTGGAAACAACCATTAACATCACGGCTGGCATCCTTGCTAACAACACGGCTGAGCTTCAGGCAGTCCGCCTGGTGGCTCTTCAAAACCGCCTTGTTCTAGATGTGGTTCTGGCCGACCGTGGTGGTGCATGCCGCATCATCGGCTCCAGCTGTTGCACCTACGTGCCAGATAACTCGCCTTCAGTCTACAAGGCAATCGAACACCTTCACAGACTGTCCACAGAGGTTCACCAGGAGCAGGAAGGATGGTCGCTTGGAGACTGGTTCTGGGACACTTTGAAGGACTGGGGATGGAGATTGTTTACGTTTATATTGATACCAATCATGATACTGTGTGGGTGTTGCTTGGGTATTCAATGTTTGCCACCTTTGTGTTCACTCATTTCCAACTGTATGTGCCCTAAGACTCTGGACTTTAAAACTGAGCACATGAGTCCCCTCTACGAGATAGAGGTCCGTGGTCTCATGGGGATCAATCCGAACTGACAAGCTGGCGAGACATGTTAAAAGGGAGGACTGTGGAATTTTAGTTCATGTACTGAACATCATCTGCGCCATCTTGCAGACTCACTTATGAACATACACGACAGCCATTCTAGGTATCATGGTCTCCCTGTTCATGATCGATCGTTGGCGCACTTCCCTGACCCTGTAAGCATCCCCCACGCACCCTGACTGCCCCCGCTCTCACATGCACAAGTCAGGAGCCCTCCCCTCCCGCATGACTCTGTCTCTGAGAATCACACCCCGCGCCTGACCAAAACCTCCTTTCCTTCCATGAATACCCCTCCTTTGATGACCCCGACCTCTGAGCCTGATTGTCTGCACGAACCGCTGGTCATCCCTCAGCCTGAGGATACAGTTTATTGCCCACTACTGTATGCACTCGCCCCTCTTCAACGGAGCTACTATTGATCATGACCTCCCCACCCCATGAGATTCGATCAGGCGCACACATTCCAAAGGAATCGGCAGAACACTCAGCTGCGTGATAGCCCCCTCCTATTGTATGAGGGATAAGGGCCTCTACTGTTGTCATATGTTGGAATGGGCTGGAACTGGGGGGGGTGCCGGGGATGTCATCCTCATACTTCACAATGTCTTTGTTGTAATAAAGAACGTTCACATGTCTTAAACCAGGGTATAAAAGACCAGGCCTCAGAGAGGCAGATAGAGCACCTCGAGACGATACCTTGTTGTCCGATCTGACGTGTTCTGCTCCGTCGGAATAAAACGTGTTTCCTGTCTTCCTGTCTCCAGCGCCTGCCTCTTTATTTGGATAACTTCGTATGGTATTAGAGGCGTTTAACGCCGGGCAAATTTAACTTAGGAAGCATCAACTAAATCGCCTGACCATTTTGTATTGATCTTCATCACAGCCACTCCTTTCCGCCTTGATCCCGCAGGTAACTGACCTTTCAAAATAATCTTGGCAGGCTGACACTCCTCCACGAAGCACTGTCTCCTTGAAAATCGCCAATCGGCTCCTTCTTTTTATGTTTTGATTTTGCAACTTCCCTGGACACTCTGACGTATGTCATCAACCGCGACAGTACCACCCAGGAAGCGCTTCTTGAATTAAATCCTCGGCGCCTACGCGCTAGTCATCCGCAATCGGCGCGAGTGCCGATTAGGAATTACTTCCTCTGCACCTGCACCGGCCTCAACAATCACTCGCACATAAGGGGCCCCTGAGGGAAACGCCTAGGCAGAAAAAACAGGGGAAACTGAGATATACAATCAAAGCAACATTTCTCTGCATGAACAATATACTGACAGTGCTAATCGTCACTAACGCAGGTATGTATGTATATGTAAACTGGCCTACTGCAATACAGTACACAAGTGGATACGGTACAAACTTTTTTTTTCCAAATGTATTCAATATATTACAAAGGATACAAATATTTGAAAATACAATTATGCTGGACACAAAATAACCCAAGCGCAACCCAACAACTCACACTCACTATCGTTCAGACCAGTGCATACTCATACATACACAGATGTCCTAAAAACTAAGGATTCACAACATTCTACATACTAATGTTTATACATTAGTATGTAGAATGTTGTGAATCCTCACATACTAACGTATATACATTAGTATGTAGAATGTTGTGAATCCTTAGTTTTTAGGACGTCTGTGTATGTATGGGTATCCACTGGTCTGTGCCTCACCTTTGCTCACCGTGAACATCACTCGATGTGCTGGCAAGCCAAAACCGTGGTACTCGCTGATGGGCGAAGCCCCATATTTTTGCCAAATGTGGTAAGTGAAAGTAAACCACACAACTTCGATTCCGTCAGGAAGACTGTCTTTATTCTTCAATAACTTCACCCAGGGCATGGAGCGATTCCCTGGACAGACGGTCGAACAGCAACTGCGCATCGAATCTTCTCTCCAGCGTTCCCCCATGCATGTGGAAGCACCATGTTCCACATAATACATATAGTGCACGTCTATTCACTATTTTCAGAGGGTAGATACCGTCTACCCTGCCAAGAGATTGGGCCCCATAGAAATATGCTTATCTCGTCCCGGTTTCATTTTCTGATACCGGGACACTTTCAGCAGCACCTGCACGTTGTCTGCTTTTGTTCTGAGCAGCAAGGTGCAGAAGGGAAGGGGCTTATCAGATGCACACTGGGCCCATAAAAAAGGCCAAAGTTATTATTAGGCCCCCTTTTGTTGGAGTATCCTGGCTGGATGTTTTGGGAGGCTCACACCTAGATGCTGGTTTGGTATGCTCACATCTTATCACTGCACAGGTACTTAAAAAAGAAATGCTTTTGACTTTGTTCAGTCCCTGTATATAAGACATATTTATGCATGCATTGGAAGAATGTCAGATGTGTTGGTCGCCCCAGTATTTACACAAATAACAATTTTAAAAACTGATTTTTAAAAAAATTTCTTTTATAGTGCTTTGGTGCTACAGTAGTGTAAAGCGCTTTAAAAGATATAAAATAGTGGTATTCAAATTATTTGTGTATGTGTGATGTAAAGCGCTCTGACACCCTGCATTGGGATGAGTAGTGTCACTACTCGTCCCAATGCAGGGTGTCAGAGCGCTTTACATCACATGTACAGATTATACATTGACAATAAATCCTGTGTGTGTACATCAGTGTAAAGGATGTGTTAAATAAGACAGAGTTACAAGGTGTGGGAGCCACATGTCCTTCATACCTCACTGGGCTGTAATAGAAGGATTACAATTTATGAATTACAAGTAGCAAAAGGATCTCGGTCTTAAAAGCAGTAACACACTTACCCATTTACATCATATACAAACCTGTCATCTGTGTTTTACATAATGTGCTTTGCAGAAGACATATTAATGCTAAATGCTACTTTGATTCAAAACTAGACCTAGGTAAACACAGATCTCTCCAGTAAATATGTTATCCTCCAGAGTTATCTTACCATTATTATTATTCGCTGATATTTAGCAGGCACACAAAAATATCTGCAGCAGGTGCCTTAACCCCATAAGATATTTTAAAATACAGACACTGCAACCAATAAAGCAGACCAGATTTACTGGCACATTTCTCCTTGTTCCCAATTTCTTTGTGGGCGGGTTTAATAAATATATGTTTAAGATGAGGCCCAGATTTTGCATCTGGGTTGCATCAATATCTTGGTACAACCACAATGCAAAATCTAATTTGTTAAATATTGTAATGCACTCAAATGGACTACTGATAGGCCTGCTAAACATATGTGAGGTTTTAAGATCTGATGTCACTTCCTGCACTGATTATTACTGTTTCCCAGCAGCAGCAAGGTACATAAACAAGGACGCTAGGAAATTCACAATGCCATTATAAATCAATTCACATCCCCATAACAAAAGCTTCTTAATTCCGGCAATTCAGTCCAGAGTGCATTAGGTGAAAAGGAAAACCACAACCAAATGAAGGAACCGGAGGGAGTCCAAAAGAAGCTGATCGATACAGCCACCAGTAGATTAAGCTGCAAGTAAAAAGGAGACTTGAGCTAAGAATCGGGGTCAAAGAGAGAACATCAGGCAAAGCAAAAGTACATAGCAGTGGGAATGTAATAAGGAGTTGTATGACAAAGCAGGAGAGAAGTATTCACTTATATAATACACATCTCCTTGTCTTTAATTCTCTTTTCATTTAAGCTTGGAAAATACACACTTACATGTCAGACACGGAGGCAGCAATTATATTCATGTTGCAAACCTTTCCAAGACTGCATCGGCCATGTGGTGCACTGGTTTCATGTAGAAGATTGCTCCTCGTGCTTTCAGTAGAAGTCCTGAAAGTTGTGGTGAAGGACTGATCAACAGCTCTGAGAATGTTCTCTGATCTGGAGCGAGCACTGTAAGCTTTTGTAGTTTTCATTCTTGATGTGGTTTGTCTTCACACTCTGAAATGTAAAGCGAAGAGAAAAAGGCTGTGAATTCTGCGTTGATATCAATTGGGCCATCTGAATGAAGTACGCATCTACAAATCCAGATGAAGGGCTACAAAAATTCAGGAATTATTAGAGACTCCATTGTCAATAAAGGAATATTGGGAAAGTTTTGGGAGTGATGCATTTGAAGTAAAAAAGTAGTTTATTCGCGATTCAGTGCCATAGACACGGGCAGGAAAGTATATTGTCTTTTTGTAGAATGGTTTGATCACCATGGATCTGACGGGGCAAAGTCGGCTACTATATCTTGAAGGAGACATTGATATTTTGCATGAACTTTCTAAGGATGTCATGAATGATCTACTATGGCATCTGGTGTCACATTTCAAGAACCAGTAATCTGGTGAGGAATCAGAAAAAAGAGGATTTCTCTGTGACAGATGCATAGATGGAGTCTGTTACCACATGCTGTTAATGAATGGCTAGTTTTGAAAGACGTAGTGACTGTCCAGATCTTACCAACTCTTAAGAATGCGAGTTGCCAGATGTTTGTTAATAAGTACTTGAACTCCACTTTATGAGCCACTGGGTTCGATGCTGATACTACTTTCCCTATCTAGTTCCTATTCAGCTTTGTTGATTCATTTTGGGAGAAGATGCGTTTCCTAAATTAAAGGCAGTGACTATTTTGTTTAGTGACCAGAAAAGAGATATAATTATTTTCTGTTTAGGTAAACTGGCCCTACTGTTCACATTTAATGAAAAAACACAGATCTTTTGACAGCCACCATGTCCATCCTTCTGTGAAGAAACATAACAGATATACTTCTGAAAACCCACCTTTTTATGCAGACTGGCTAGACTCCCGCTTTCCACCTCACAGCACTCAACCAGCGCCAGGAAACCTACGGTGTCAGTGCGCTATACAAGAACCCCTTAAGATAAGATAAGATAAGACTTCAGCTTGTCTAAAGGAAGCTATGTACTATTGTGAAATTCGTCCAGAATAACCAGCTGGTGGAGTCTAATCAAAATCTGCAAGCGAAGAACAAGGTAATTAGATGTTTGAAGATGGTTAGGATGACCACATCAATGGGAAATCACGTATTTCTTCTTAAAATGTTGAAGTGAACTTCATACTGTTCTGCTCCATCACTAGATGCCATGCCAATGCTTGTGGTTTGCAAACATTGCAATGTTATGGTGTGAGGCCTTTCAACGGGAGACCAGTGTCTGCAGACCCACTAGTAGCATTTTATTTATAGGGTCTGGGTACCATGTAGTACCATATACTAGGACCTTATAAGTAAATTATGATGCCAATCAAGTGTAGGTTTTACAATGTTGTAGAGCAAGAACACAAGCACTTAAGCACTGGTTAGCAGCGCTAAAGTGCACAGAGTCTATAGCCAACAGTAACTAATTCAGAAAACAAGATGGGTGAAGGCAAAACATTGAGAGGTAACCCTGCACAGAGGGCCGAGTCGAACACATATCGAATGTAAACTAAATACCAAGGAAAGACTACAAAAAATGATTAATGCTAAATCCTTCTTTCATACTGGGCTTACATGGGCAAAAGTGTTCAAAGAAACTATGTTACTGTATTAACAAAATAACCTAAGTATCACAGCTTTCTCTCCGGGACACATCAAGTAAGAAATGCAACAATTTTCCCAATTTTTTTTTTATGGCACCCACCAAAAAGGAGGCGAGGATGTCTAGCTCAGCAGAACATCAGTGATGCAAAAGAAGCAGAAGAGGTGTTGTCAAGCAAGTGGGAAATATGACTCTGTGTGAAAAACCTCTCACAAGAACAGTAAGAAATCTATGTCCATCTTCACATGGTAAAGGCTCTATAACCTCTTCTGTTGCATAACCTAGGACACTGGCCCAGGTCAACAGAGTTTGGCTTTCCCGCCCATGGGTGCTTGGACTGTGTTCAATGCACCATTGCTTGACCAGGGAAGTCTAGGTTATTGTAACTGCACACAACCCCACAGAGCATACCTACTGGTTTGGTGTCCAAGCTTTCTGGGTTACTAACAGTCCTGTAAAGGGTTCAGCGATGTAGTGGTAATTCCAACATAATTCTGTTCTTTAGAATAGCACAAATAAGCACTGCACTAATAATATACAGTATATACATTTAAAAGTGTTTATTTCAATAGTCTTATCCACATTAGTAATACCCACATAGAAATAAACCAGCAGTAATGTATGTTGTTAACACTCTAGAGACTACCTTTATGCACTATACTATAAGAGCATGGAAAAGGTAACTTGCCTCAGGAGTTTCTTAGGGCCCAGCACACTGAATACCTGCTAACAGTGTATCAGCTGTGGTTATCAGATTTAAGCCAAGAGAGAGTGTTCCCTTGGAAGGAAAAACACACATACGCTGGTCTCGGCTTCCTTCCCCTCTATCAATTTCAGACCAGTATTCAATTTATGTGCTTTATATAGGGTTGACTACTGACTTTTACCCTACATGAGGGTAAGTTCCACTAATCTGAGGCATAACCGGTATGAACCAGCATGGTGAAAATACATCAACTCGGACTTTATATTTGTTTGACGCATGCCATGTCAGATCTTGAAATGCAGATATCATGTAGGTTTTAGCAGATTTGTCACATTATGTGTGTCATGCCATGTCAGACCTTGAAAAAGGCAGATATCATGTAGGTTGTAGCAGATTTGGCACCTTATGCATTTGCAGAGTGGTGGAGAAAGGGGGTGTGGCCTGCGACCGTCTCTCAGCAATCCCTCTGTGTGGGGCTTACAGGGGGTAATGGGCCTTTGCTAGTTGGCGCCTAAGGACTCCCAGCTGCGAAGGGGACTTCATCCCCCAACCAAGAGCGCGCCGGGAAGCGCATTTACAGAGTGGTGGGCAAAGGAGGCGTGGCCTGTTAACTGAACTCAACAATCCTGCTGTGTGGGAGTGACTGTCGATAATAGAAGGGGTAGTGGTCCCCAAGGACCTCCCGGGGCCACGCCCCCTTTGTCCACCACTCTGCAAACGCGCCTTCTGGCGCACTACTGGTTGGGGGATAAAGGTCACTTTACTCTGGAGGAACCTTGGGGGGCCAAGAAGCCGTGCTGGTACCTCCTGTAGGTCCTATGTAACGGAATTCCTGAGAGCTTGTCGGATGCTCGGAACCCTTTCTTCACCACTCTGCTAACGTGACTGCTAGTTAAAAAACCTTAGAAATTCCCAGAAAAAAAGCAAAGTGTTTCATGGACATTGTAGTTTGAAATTAGCATTTAAAAAACCTTAGAACTCCACTGGACAAACCACAGGTTTCAGGGACGGTGTGGTTAGAAAATAGCATTAAAAAAAACTTAGATCTTCACGGGAAAAAAACAGGTTACAGGAATGTTATAGTTAGGCTGACATTTCGCTAGTACAAACCCAGAGAAATTCAGCTGTTCTAAGTAGCTGAGCTAACTATAACTCACGTCCCGCAATGCACTGCTGATGAGGTCACATATTACATCACTCATGACATGGTCAGTGATCACTCATAATATCTCAAATAAAATCAGTGATGACATCATCCACCTCCTCACATCACAATATAATCTTTCATACACCCACTCCAAATTTCAGACTACCATTCTCAAAATCATACACACCAATACCAGTACGTACATACCCACTCACTCATAACTCTATGCACACATCCACTCACTCACCCATACCGCTACTCATACATCGTCACTCACCAATACAGTCGCTGATATATGCACTCATACACCCACCCACCCACCACTACTCACCCAGTTACTCCCACACCTAGCCAGTCACCCAAAGTGTCAATCACACTGCATTTACTCACCTATATAGTTATGCACACACCTCCCCGCTTATTCATACAGATACTGCCACATACTCTCTTATACAATCACTGACACACGCACACACTCATCCATACAGCCACTCTCACAATCACTCACATACAGTCACTTATATACTCCAACACTCACATATACTGCCTTTCACATATGCAGTTACTCATCCATATACCACTTAAACATCCATTCACTCACCGACACAACCATACACACACTCACTCACCCATACAGCCCCTCACAGATGCAGTCATGAACTCATCCACCTAGTGAATCACCCACTCACACATCCATGCAGAAAGTCACACCCACCCACTCAGACACATAGGCACCCATACAGGCACTCAGACAATCAATCAATAAACCATATAGACAAGCTACTCACCAACCCAAGCAGCCACTTACACACCAACTGACAGATTGATACAGACATTCATACACATTAGTCACTCACCTATACATTTACCGAGCCACGTATAATCACTCACTTATACTGTCAGTCACGCACCCACTGAATCACTCAAACACCCATTCATTCTTCGATACACCTTGGCGCATATATATATATATATATATAGTTAGGCATAATGCATTTCGCCGTTTGGTCGTGCCTTCCTTAGATGCCTTTCTTGCCTTGGGTTACACTCTCTCCCTCTTTAAAATACCATGCGGTGCTCCAGTAGTTGGAGTATCACAGGTCCGCCCTTATTGTCTGCAGCTGTGGTACGATGTTGACAGGACTCGACCTCCAAGCATGCATTTCAGCTGAAGTCCAGAATGCGGAGTAGCGCTTCAATGTAACCTGTTGAGCCATAACAAAAGAGGGAGAAGGCTAATTTGAGCCACAAGAGTACCGGTAATAAAGATGCAAACGGCCACCTCGGGTCCCCAACGCCTCAACCCCCGGAACAGTTCCAAACCGGGCCGTGACGATGTGATTCAATGATCCAGCGTCCCCTTGCAGTCACGGACTGCACATTGCAGCGGCCCTTGTCCGTTGTGCTCCCGAGGTGGTCCAACAAACTACCAATCCCTTGATGAATCCTGCCACATTGCCTTTACTTGTTGCTGGCCACTTGTGAGACGGGTCCTCTGTTTGCACGCATTAAGGCACAGCTCGTGGAAAATATGAAAAGAAAAAGTCCTTCCTGCCGAAAGACAAAAGGACACAGCCGGGGTACCAGGTAACCATTTATTTATTGCAGGTTAGGCATGATGCATTTCGGCGTTTGATTGTGCCTCCCTCGGATGCCTTTCTTGCCTTGGGTTACACTCCCTCCCTCTTTAAAATATCATGTGGTGCTCCAAGTGGTTGGAGTATCACAGGCTCCGCCTTCATTGCCTGCAGCTGTGGTCCGATGTTGACAGGACTCGACCTCCCAGCATGCATTTCAGCTGAAGTCCAGAATGCGGAGTAGCACTTCAATGCGCACTGTTGAGCCTTAACAAAAGAGGGAGAAGGATAATTTGAGCCACGAGAGTCCCAGTAATAAAGATGCAAATGGCCACCTTGGGTCCCCAACGCATATATATATATATATATATATATATAACACATGTAAAAAGCGTTTTTGTATATGTATTCAGACATGACAGTATTATTTTTATGTCTATGACAAAATTGATGCATGTGCACTTTAAAAAGGGCTTGTCAGACTGCGTAAGTCATGTGATCAAGGCCGCTTGGACGGCCGAAACGCGTCTTGACTATTGCAAAGAAGGAAATAAAATAATGCACTACAACTGGGTCCACGCTCGTGATTTCGCGTCTATGCAAGGTTAATCTGCGAGGTATTGCGGATATATATATATATATATATATATATATATATATATATATATATATATATACATATATATATATATATATATATATATACATATATACATATATATATATATATATATACATATATATATATATATACACACACATAACATTCTTAAACTTTTTAGAAACCGACAGTCATTGGCTGATGTCATTTGAGATGTCATCAGTGCAGTCGCTGACCATGTCATGAGTGATGTAATACGTGACATCATCATCAGTGCATGGGCGTGAGTTATAGTTAGCTCAGCTACCTATAAAGGCGGAATTTCTCTGGTTTTGTACCAGTGAAATGTCAGCCTAACTATAACATTCCTGTACCCTGTGGTTTTTTTTCCATGAATAGCTGAGGTTTTTGAAATGCTAATTTCTAACTATAACCTCCCTGAAACCTGTGTTTTTTTCAGTAAATATATATATATATTTAAATATATGCACGGAAAGGAACAAAGGTTAAAGTACAGCTATAGTTTTGTGAAAATGCCAGTGCCAACATAATGTTTTGAGCTAAAAAACACAGAAATTCACCAGTTATAGTTAACAGACATAACAATAACATGTACCCCGCCACGCACTGCTTATGACCTCACATATGACATTGGTGATGACATCATTGATGACATCATCTAAGCTACCTTTGTACATTTTTCTCTATAAAGGAGTATAACATAAGTATTAAAGAAAGTGGAAAATAGCTAACAATAATATGAAGCATCATTAATGCCATTACACATACAAGACCTTTAGGTGAAGCAAGCTTCTGTGATGTGTAACAATGACACTATTCGATATGCTTCATGGGTAACCGAGCTTAGGGAAACAATCAACCACAAAAAGATGTGTAACCCCTACTGAAAAGGTGTTCAATCTGTATACAAATGTTCAGAGAAAAGCAACTTCCGCCAGACACTCAAGCCCTGTTACAAGACTAATGCCTTACTACAGAAAGCCTTTAGCCTATATCGAACCCTTCACAGTTAGTGAACCTCTCGTGAAAAATGAAGCGGACCTGAATAGAGAAGTGGGTACTATAAACAGTGTACACCCTTTGCAGAGAGTTTACCCTGTACCACACTGTTTGCAGACAGCCAAACTCTTGTGAGGAATATATCAGAGAGTATTAACAGTATGTACTAAGAACAGTGTTCAATTATGCAAATTCCCCTCCAAAGGGAGACTGTTCACTGTAAACACCTAAGGCCTGAAGGTACTAAAGGTCATACTACCTACACCTTTTACACTCTGCTGAAAATGTTATCGATGGATCAGCTTCGGTGACTTATCAAGCACGCGTACATGGGAAAGTACCTGATGCACACAGTTGTCGCTCATATATAGAATATATTAGGGGTGGGCAGTACTCGCATAGTTTCACTCCGCGGTATTCCATGCATGGATGAAAATTCTGTGAGTGGGGGGAATCGTCCCAGCGTGCTGATTTGTAGCACCTGGAGCTTGTTCTGCGCTGTATTATCAGTGTGAACGGCATCATGAGGTGCGACAGAGGGCGCTGCTTCTTTGCTGCCGCTCGAGTAGATTTCCTACTGGAACAGCAGCTTTCTCAGGGCAAAGGGTCACGGAGTAGATTTTCTACTGGAACAGCGGCTTTCTCACAGCAAAGGGTCACGACCAGGGCTGGACTGGTACTTCCGGGCAATCCCCCTGTAGACTGGATGGGGTGGGGGCCGGTTTTCCGACAGGGAGCCGGTTTTCTGGCTGGGACCGATTTTCGGTCCGACCATGAGTGATGTGAGTCACTTCAAGATAGAAGTCTGACTGACTGTCTAAGTCTCACAGACAGTCTGTTTGTCAGACTCAGACAGTCAGTCGGACTACTCCGAGTCTGCTCTCTCTGTAGTGTCTGCCGACGTGCCCCCGCTCTGCCTCCGCGGTGCAGAGAGTGGACTCTGGACAGCCTGCAGCTGCAGCTGCAGGGAAAACAGCACAGCCTACCCAATATTAAGGAGGAGGTGCTTGTGCGCAGCGCTCAGAATGATGCACTGTCTCCTCTGCGGAGCCGCGTCTGTGCGCCTCTAGATGCGGCTGATATCATTGTGAGCATGCCGCATGCGCATTGGGACTAGAGCAATTAAAAGTGCGCTTGACTGCCTGCCCTGGAGCATCACGAGTGACAACTGAGACACAGAGGCAATACAAAATGTTCTAGCTATCGCAACAAGAATTTTAGATTCTATTAAGGACACGAAGGCTAGGATTATGCTTTCTCATTTCTTTACTGCAAAACACAGCAGACAATGAAAATAAAACTACAGTATTGAAAAACTACAGTACCCATGAGGCTTTGAACCACACCTCTATCATTACAGCCAAACACAGCATACATTAGCATACAAAGTAGAGAGACACTAATCTGGCCTCCTCTTTCTTTGCACGAATCAGTCCAATAAGAACAAACAAAGTCTTGAAACTCTCAACGGAGAGATTAACAGTTCCTGTAGGAATTCTCAACAGAGAATAATCCATAACCAACTAAGGAATCCTCTTCTGTCAAGGAGGTACCGTAGCTCCATCCGGAATAGACACTCAACTCTTGTTAGAATCATTTCCTGAAACAGAAAAACAAGTTTGAGAAAGGGAGCCCACAACTTCATTTCTCATTGGGTGGGCACAAAAGTTGTTAAACAACCTAACATCAAAACAACTTTACTGTTGCATAACTGTCCCAACGGGTGGGATAATCCTCGCCTCTGTGTCCTTAATAGAATCTAAAATTCTTGTCGCGATAGCTAGAAAATGTTGTATTCTATGGCAGGACCGGAGGCTTCTGATTATGCTGGTTCAAAGCTCATCAATCACAGCATCAGAAACATGAGGAATAGGTTTGTAATAAAAAACTTTAAACATTGAGTCTGACGACCAATCAGCTGCTTTAAGGATGTCCTCCAATCGTGACCCTAACAAATAGGCTTTAGAAGCCATAGCTCCTATAGCGGAGCGAGCGCCATAAACAGAAACATCAATGCCAGCCTCTGACATAATCCATCTGACCCACCTGGCTAGGGTAGCAGCAGCGACTGGTTTGGAAGTCTTTTGTACTGAAATTAACAACTGACCTAAAGGATCAACCCTGTGAGAAACAGTACGTTCTACATAACTTTTCAAACACTGCAAAACGCATAACTTGCTATTATGTGGGAAAGCAGGGTACTCCACAGACCTAGACATGGTCTTAGTCCGTCTTTTGATAATGAAGGAGACACCCTGTGGAGAAAACATCCTACCAGCCAAATCTAAGGCTTTAACATCAGACACTCTACGACATGATATGAGACAGAGCAGCATAGTAAGCTTAGCAGAAAGCTGCTTCAAGGAAAGATCACCATTATCGGGCCAGGATTCCAGGAGATTAAGAACATTCGTAACATCCCATAAAGTGGAATATCTGGGCCGAGGGGGGTTAGTCACACGGACCCCCTTAAGTAATTTACAGACCAGGGGATGCATCCCCAAAGGCTTACCATCAACATGATCGTGACCAGCAGAAATAGCAGACCTGAAATTATTAACTGACCTGTAAGCAAGTCCCGACTCAGCACACTCAGACAAGAAATTCAATACCTCAGTTAAAGATGATCCCACGGGATCCACCTGTTTTGAAAGGCACCAACCCACCCATCGCTTCCACGAAGCAGAATATCGTTTCCGGGTGGAAGGAGCCCACACCTGTTGCATAAAGCTGGCAGCCGCTTGTGAAAGTCCTGCAATGCTCTCATGTCTCCGGAGAGCGTCCACACCATCAAGGTTAGTTGGTTCTGCAGGACCAAGGGATGGCATGCTCCCACTGGGTCCTGGAGAAGCTTCGGTAAAGTTGGGAGCTGGAAGGGGAGGTCCACAGACAGCTCCAACAGAGTGGGAAACCATGACTGAGTCGACCAAAACGGAGTCACCAACACTAGAGAAGCCCTCTGATGCCGGACAAAGGCCGCTACCCTTGGTATCAATGCAAACGGAGGAAAAGCATAATTCCTCTGTTGTCCCCAATGTTGCAGGAATGCATCCGTTCCCATCGCTATCAGGTCCGGTCTCCAGCTGAAAAACCGGGGAAGCTGGGCATTGAGGCAAGAAGCAAACAGATGTATCTGGCAGGGACCTCGCATACCCATGATCTGCGCAAACAGCGAGGGAAGAAGCCTCCAATCGCTGAAGTCACGAAGGAACCGGGAGTTCCAATCCGCCTCCTGATTGAACTTCCCTGGAAGATACTCTGCCACCACAGAGATCTTGCGATCCAGGCAAAATTGCCAAAACTCCTTCACAATGTGCACTAACATGTGGGACCTCTTCCCCCCCAGACGGTTGATGTATCTCACCGCTGAGACATTGTCCATTCGAAGCAGAATGCAGCAATCGCTCCTCAGTGGTGAGATAGACTTGATGGCAAAGGACCCTGCCAGCAACTCCAGACAATTTATGTGTAACTTTAGTTTGTCTGCTGACCCTCGTCCTCCTGTGGTAAACTCCCCACAGCTAGCGCCCCAACCCCACTGACTGGCGTCTGACTCGACCACCACGTCCGGGGCGGTGCCGAAGATTGCTCGCCCATTCCAGGCTGTCATGTGCTCCAGCCACCATAGAAGCTCTTCTCGAGCTTCCGGAGAGAGGGTAATGAGATGGTCGCAATTATACTTCTTTCTGAGATAAAATATTTTTAGCCTCTGAAGGGCCCTGTAATGCAATGGTCCCGGGAAGATAGCCTGGATCGAGGAGGCCAGGAGCCCCACAATTCTCGCCAGCACCCGCAAAGAAATCATCTCCTTGGCTAGGGTGTTTCTGATTTCCCTTTATATGGACCTGATTTTGCTCATTGGAAGAAGGAGTTGCGTAGACACTGAATCTATCATGAAACCCAGAAATTCCATCCGTTGGCTTGGTAACATCACAGATTTCTTGGCATTGATAATGAACCCCAGATTCTGTAACAGGGACGTCGTCCACTCCAGATGAGTGAGGAGGAGATCCCGATCCTGTGCCAGAATCAACATGTCGTCTAGGTATACAATGAGATGCACCCCCATCTCTCGAAGGCGAGAGACCACTAGTTTGAGGAGTTTGGTGAACACCCACGGTGCTGAGGAGAGGCCGAAGGGGAGTGAACGATACCAGTACCATTGCCCTTTCCACGGAAACTGCAAGAACTTTTGATGTGAGGGGCAAATAGGGACCGTGAGATAAGCATCTTTTAAGTCTAGGCGGACCATCCAGTCCTTCTCCAACAGGAGATCTCTCAAGAGATGAATACCTTCCATCTTGAAGTGACGATACACAACAAAGGGATTGTAATCTCTTAGATTTAAGACAAGGCGCTGGCCGCCACCTTTCTTCTGTACCAAAAAGACGTTGCTGCAAAAACCTTCTGGAATGAAGGGTCCTACAGCAATAGCCTGTATGGTCAACAACTCTTCCAGTTCTGAGTCTATAAAACTCTTTTCTAGATGGGAAAAATGGAGAGGCTGGGGAGGAAACCACTGACGGGGACACTCAAGCATCTCTATCTGGTAGCCTTGCACGGTCTGAAGGACCCAAACATCCGAAGTGAGGTTCTCCCAATTCACCACAAAGTGTCGAAACCTGCCCCCCAGAGGAATGACCGGACTTGCAGGACTTACTAGAGGATTGATTGTCAAAATTCTTGTAGCCTCGATTGACACCCCGATTAAAGCGGCCTCTGTAGCCGCGGGATCTGGATGGATAGAAACCCGCCTGGTCGGGTTCTTGGGTGTATCCCCTGCCCCGTCGTGGGGCGTATCCTCTCTGAGGACTGGTATTGGAGAAGCGGCCGGTCGAGCGTCGTCTGCCACGCCCGGCCCTTCCAGAGACCTGATGTGAGACCCTCTTCAGCGAGGCTTGAGATTTATCAAGGGACGCAAAGGTACTAACAAATTTTGCAATGTCCTTCACAAATTTGTTCCCGAACAACTGTCCTTCAGCCGATGAGGCTAGCTCCACCAACTGTGGATCGATCCTAAGTAGAACAGATTTCTTTCTCTCAGAAGCAAGGGCGCAGTTAGTGTTCCCCAACATGCAGATAGCACGCTGCGCCCAACCAGCCAGAACCTCGGTGTGGATGACAGCACCGGTTTCCTGAGCCTGGAGAGCCAATTCAAGGATTTTTGCCAAAGGGCCCGAAAGGTCCAGGACCTTGTCTTGGCACACTCTGAGCGCGCAATCAATTCCCTTCTTGGGGTCCTTTTTATATTTCTTAAGGAAGGTGGTCATAGATGTGTCAATATCAGGGGTAAGGGCTACCTTGTGGGCAAGGTCGGGACGGGGACATTCGGACTTCAGGCGTGCCCTGACTTCTTTATCGAACCACTTGCGTAGGTGGGTCTGTAGATATTCCGCCACCGCAGGGGGAGGGACCCAGTTGGAAGAACTAGGGTGGACAATGTCCGCCGGGTCAAAGGAGAAGGGAGAGGGAGTAACTGGGGAAGAAGAATGTTTGCGCTTCTTGGCGCACTTACGTGGCTTGGATGCAGGGGAGGAACTCGTGTCAGTATCTGTGCCCGTGGAGGTGTCAGTAACCGGAATCGGGGAGGACCGTGGAGGAGGGAGGGAGGGGACGGCGTCCTTTGCGCCCTCATTGGACTTAACAAGCTTAGCATAGGAGTGCACATGAGGCCAAGAGGACTCCTGAGACTCACGTGGAATAGGAGAAGAGGTCTGACCTGGGTTGGAAGGCGGGGGAACCTTGGGATCGCCAGGGACAAGCAACTCCAACTTCTTGGCCAAGGGCAGCAGGGCGGCTGACAAGGCCTTGTCTAGTTTGGCATCAAGCTTCTTGTCAATGAGGTCCTCCATGGACTCCTCATCATAATATTCTTTTTCGCCCTGTTCTCTACACGCACGTACCTCCTCTTGGTAGTAGTCAAACTCATAATCAACAACAGAATTTAAAAATTCCAGTCAAATCCCCAGAGGGAAGCTCAATTCTCAGCCCAGGTCTAGGGCGTCGGTTGGGAGTAGTGCCAGGCGCAGGAGCCAGAAAAACAATACCAAAAACACTTAATGTCAATATATAAAGTCCCACTCTAGGACTAATGGAGGAAGACTGCCCCTGTCTGGTCTCAGAGTGGGGCTCCAAAAATTGTATAGGCTTTCTAGCCTCTGGACAGTCAGGGGTTAATGTCTGCTGCACTCGTTGCAAAAACGCTGCCTTTTCTGATCGAAAAACGGCCTCGATGGCTTCTGGCCAGCTGCGTGTATGTCCCCACTTCAGCCGGGGGTAAGCGTCAGATGCGGCACTACTCACGGGGCTGCACGCGTAGTGAGACGCGCGCGAGCCCCTGAGGCGCACGCTGAAAGCCCGCGAAGGCCTCGGCGTGCGTCTCACTCCCGGAGGGGGGGGCCAAGTCCCTCCTGATGGCGAAGCCCGATCCCAGGCAGCCGCGGCTGCCGGCAGGGCATGGGGGCACACGGGGGAGCTATGAAGCGCAACACGCGCTGAAAGGGAAAAACTAAGGGCACGGTGGCGGACAGGAGAAGCCGCGCTCCGATACACAATAAAGTGAGCGGCGCGTCGCAGGCAGCGCGCGCAGGCCAATAAAGCTCCCACAGAAACAAGTAAGAAGCACCCCAGCGCGTTTTAATAATCAATGAAAACACTAATATCTATACAGTAATATCACATAGATACCACTCATTAAATGTATTATGTCACCATAGTGCAATTAAACAGAGTAGAGAGGCACTTATCTGGGCTGCGGATCAGCAAAGAAAGAGGAGGCCAGATTAGTGTCTCTCTACTTTGTATGCTAATGTATGCTGTGATTGGCTGTAATGATAGAGGCGTGGTTCAAAGCCTCATAGGTATTGTAGTTTTTCAATACTGTAGTTTTATTTTCATTGGCTGCTGTGTTTTGCAGTAAAGAAATGAGAAAGCATAATCAGAAGCCTCCGGTCCTGCCATAGAATCAGGGCACTTGACCAGAGCTTGCGGGCGGCCATAATTTAATTATTCCTAGGCCAGCCGTAGCCCCCCCGTTTCTGCTGCCAGCACCAACAGCAGGTGAGTTTTGCCGGCACCATTTAATGATTCATGGTGATGGTGGAACAGTTGGCACTGGGCTGACGTCACGCAGTGGTGGTGGTGGTGGATTTAATTTTATTTGATTGATTTGCTGACTGTGTTGTGTCGTTGTGACCTGGTGACTTGTTGTGAGCAGGGCGGAGGCAGTGCGGAGCGAGGTGGTCTCACTGGCCTGAGTTGCGCGCTTAGCTGCTCAACCTCTCACAGGATCGTCGCGGGTGCAGGCAATAAATCAAAATTTGTAATTATGATGATGATTCAATCATCATCATGATTACAATTTTTGATTTGGTGCGGGCGGCCAGGCCCGCAGGATGCGATTAAAGTAGGAGAACTGTTACTGAACTTAGCTAACATAGCTGCCAAGGTTTCAGATAGGTATGTGTGACATTTTCATAATTTTAGTATCATAGTGGCATTTCAACGGCTAACAGGGAGAGCCGAGCCAAGGGTCTGGCTGCTTGGTATCTAGTAGAGCCCGTGCATGAGCCGAGCCCGGACATCTTATTGCATGTAAATTGTGCAATAAACATCGTATGAAAATATGATAGTGACTGCATAATTCAAACAACTACACTTCATTAACACGCGGCAGTGTTTCACATTAGATTACATCACTACGGTGACAGGCTTTTAATTAACAGTGACCGCTATTAAACCTGTAAGTAGATATGTTCATGTCCCTGCCTTGACGGCAGTGTCACTGGTGGGATGAGAGGCAAAGCACTTGTCACTTGCAGCCTATATGTTCGAGTTCTGTCATCTTGCAGCAAGACTACAGTGTATTAAATTAAACAGAAGCGGTTTTAGTGGCCTGCTGCAAACACACATATTTGAAGGTCCTCTCATAAGTGACAATGAAGGCGTGGTAAAATAAAGTATTTGTCAAGGGTCACAACATTTGGTGAAGCGAGGAATCTGGTATTGACTCCAGGATTTCTTTGCTCCACATTGTGGAGTTCAACCTCGATGCAGGCCTCTCTGTTTCGCTCATCGTACATCGAAGATCACTATCCTGTGTTTAATTGTGGTGCATGAGGTTAGAACCTGGTGGCAGAAAGAAGCCTCATGAGGGATCTGCTTGTTTTTGTTTTAGGCTCCAAGATCAAAGAGAACCAAGAGCTGAGCCGGAGACCGACATGAGTGACATTTTCTTGTGAGCAGATTCAAGCAAGGAAGATGAGGGAAACATATAATTATGACAAATCACTCCCATTTGAGCAACAAGGGACTCTAAGAAGTTAACTGGTGCAAAGCACTAAAAAAAATACGCAGCCAGAAACAAGCATCCTGTGACATTCAAATACTTTGACTATTATATTTGCTGGGTGATAGCACAAAAAACGTGTTTAGATTCACTGGCACAATGACACTCTTTCAGGCACTTTTTCAGTTGAAGTTCTCAGACGTCTAGGATTGAAACAGGTTGGAGAATGAAACCTGTATGAGGGAAAAAAAGAGTGTGGAAACATGCTAGGGACAGGATCGATGGAAATGTAAACGAAAATGTAAACTCCAGCAGGGTGGGGAGGGAAAGCTGCAGGAGAAAAAGGGGGGAACCTGAAAACGAAAAGGAGGGAATCCTGTTACAGAGTATGGTATTCCTTTTCCTCTTTCGTTTCTATGTTTTTCCCTTTCTCTTCGCGGAATATCTCCACTCCTATCCTCTTTGTCGAGCCCATGCTGCTCTAACTGGTTAGACGCCTCAATTAATGTATGCCTGCTACTGCTGGGTGGGATCTGCGAGTTCATGTCAGATCACGGACTGAGCCGGCCAGCCAAATCATTCATTGCTTCACGTGTCTATCAAAATTAGTGTCAAGTCCCTTGCTTCACTGAAGTTCTTTAACTTATGTCTCAAGTGCCCGTGTTTAAGGATAATTCTGTATGCCTGTCGTTGTGCGTTGCTTGGGTCACACGTCGCTGGCTTCCAGCGAGTTCCTGGTGTCGTGTTAAAGTACACGGTAGGTGAAAACTAACCAAGTGAGGTGGCAAGTAAAAATAACAGGTGTATAGTCGTGGAGGAGTCAGTCAATACACGCTGTTCTCATGGACTCGCTCGTAGAACTGACGCTGGCAACACAGCACGCCCCATGCTGCATGGGCAAGGCAGCCTCAGTGAGCAGCTGACTGAGTCGCTATAAGCGCCAAAAAGCAAATCTATCAGTGGGAGATAGATCAACAGAGTGAGGCACTACACTCAGACTAATTTACTCAGTTTGAAAGGTGAGCCACGGTGACAGCAATTGGTTGACGCCAGGCCGCCGCCTCCTCATACTCTTAGTCAGGCCTTCTGCAATGCTGCATTCAGATTCACTCAAGCTCCGCTGAGCTGCAGTGTGTGCTTTGGGCTTCAGCCGCCGCCAGCAATGTCCCGTGGGGTCGGCCAGTCTGGCAGTCATGGTGCTCACCATAATTTTAATTTACCGCCACAGGCAGCAGGGTCTCCCTGTTTCTGCTTTCTGGATAGGCATCGAGCAAGTAGACGGCTCCCTTCTGTAAATGGCTGACCTTCTCACTGGAGGCGAGCCTAGAAAATCAAACCGCAAAAAGAAAATAGCAGCAGTTGTTTTGCCCCAGGCAGAAAACCCAGTGTTCCGTCAATCAGTGCAGAATAAAAAAGCTATTGCCTTTTGCAATATTTGTAGCCCTGGTGCACAGTAGCGTGACTCATACTCTTAGTCAGGCCTTCTGCAATGCTGCATTCAGATTCACTCAGGCTCCGCTGAGCTGCAGTGTGTGCTTTGGGCTTCAGTGGCCGCCAGCAATGTCCCGTGGGGTTGGCCAGTCTGGCAGTCATGGTGCTCACCATAATTTTAATTTACCGCCACAGCCAGCAGGGTCTCCCTGTTTCTGCTTTCTGGATAGGCATCGAGCAAGTAGACGGCTCCCTTCTGCAAATGGCTGACCTTCTCACTGGAGGCGAGCCTAGAAAATCCAACCTCAAAAAGAAAATAGCAGCAGTTGTTTTGCCCCAGGCAGAAAACCCAGTGTTCCGTCAATCAGTGCAGAATAAAAAAGCTATCGCCTTTTGCAATATTTGTAGCCCTGTTGCACAGCAGCGTGACTTCTGTGCATCGGATTCATGGCTGAAAATTGAGAAGAAAAAAGCTATATCGATGTAGCCTGTTGCTTGTGAGAGAGCAGGGAGGGAGACGTCTCAGAGGGAGGGAAGGAGTGCAGCATGGAGGGCATAATGACTTCCACCCCTGAGCCCTGACCCCGCATTCCCACCATCAAAATTAAAATGTGATTTGCGGCCAGCATGGCCGCCCACACTCACCCCACTCCACTGTGCAGCGCAGAACCAGGATGGATCAGCCAGGTCTTACTGTGGTCTGTGGAGAGATGTTCCCATAACAGGAATAATTTTCACAGGCAGGCCGGGGCTGTGGATAAATGTTCCCAGAGCATTAATAATCATTTCCACAGGCAGGAACCGGACAAGCTGAGGCCTGGTGGTAAAGTTGTGGTTGTGCTACACTCTGGATGTGTTAGATGCGGTTGTTACAGCGGTGTCTTCGGCAGCAACAGGTGTGTGCATGCCCACAGATGTGTGTTTTGCTGTGATGTGGTCTCTGCTGCATCCCTGTGCTGTGTGGTGTCCATCACTGTCCGTGCTGCGCGTCATGACTTATGTGCTTTGTATCACTGTGCGCCTGCCCTGTACTGTGTGTTGTGTGACTGTTTTCTGTGCTATGTGTCAATGTGCTTTTAATCTGTGTTTCACCGTGTGCGTGTTTTATGTCATTGTGTATATATTGTGTGACACTGTGTCTTTGCTGTGTGTCACTTTGGTTCCGTGTTGTATGTACATCTGATTGACAGCATGTGTTTGACTTATATACCACTGTGCCATTGTGTGTGTTGTTTATACATGTTAATAGTAAGTAATTTATTTGATCAATTTATCATCATTTACATCACCAAGTAAAAACATACTCGTAGAAATACAAATCTAAAAGAAACATTTTACAGCATCATTAATTTCAAAATTACTATACAAAATAAAAAATAATTTTTACTGTGTCATTAATATAAAATTCATCTATACAAAAAAGATACTTGCAGTAGTTTGCAAACTACTTAATAGCCATGAGGAGAGTAGTTCTCTTGGGTAGCTAACATTTTACTTACTTGAATATTAATATATTTCTTGGGATATAACCGTATCACTGTTTTTCTGGCTGTGACATGTATGTGTGTCTGTCACAGTGTGTATACTGTCTGTCTCTGTGTGATTGCATCCGTCTGGATCTTTGTGTCTAGCTACATTGTGTGCTAAAATGGCACCACCATGACTGTGTCTGCCACTGTGTCAGTGTCTAAATGCTTGTCTGACAGAGTTTCCATGTGTTTTAAATGTCTGATTGCCTCTTGTTTGCCTTTCTGCGTGTGTGGTTATTTTTGTGTATCTGTCTGGTGCTGCCATATCTGATTTTTTAAGCACATTGTGGGTACATGTGACTGGGTGGGTAACCTGGTGCTCTTTAAGGTCATTGTCTACTATTTACAGTGCTTTGAAAGTTGATACAATTGAATATGTAATGAAAAATGTGCTAAAAAAAATCAACATTTTGGTCTGTCTTTTTCCAAAATTTTCTAGGGGGGAGAACCGCCCCAAACCCCCCTAGTAGCGGTCAGGCTCGCTCGCTACGCGTCGGACGGGGGCTGGTCTGGCAAAATTTGCCAGGGCTGCTTTCAATTCCCAGTCTGGCCTTGGTCATGACTGCCTATGCCCGCCACGTTGAGAAAATCTCGTGCCATGCCGTCCTAGTGCCCATAAATTGAGCCAGGGATGCCAATTCTCGCTCGTCAACTTACTGTTGGCGAGCCACCCACAACAAAAAACTCCGCTATTCGGAGCGTACAAGCGTAATGCGTAATGGGCAAAGCACTGCGAACTCCACTGGCAAAGTGGAATTTATCGCCCCCCTAGAAATTTTCATGCTGAGACAATTCCCTTAAAATACCCAAGAGTGTTTGAATACTTAGTATTGACTAAATACAATTATCGCACTGTTACAAAGTTTTTTCAAAAACAACAAATGTGTGCGAGTATTGAGCTGTAACTTGCAGACAGTGTCAGTCCTCTACGCAGACATATAGAACATGCTCATTACCTCTACAACCTAAGACCCATTAGGAGCATAAGCAATTTTTAAACACTTTCACCCGTTAGCAGCAAAGAGGTTGTATAAAATTAGGTAGATAACAAGGATGATACTTACCTGCCACTATGCAAAGTATAAACAAACTAACACACTCATTCGATGGTGTCATCAGCGATGTCATAGAACATGTCATGAGTGAATGTAATATATGAGGTCATAAGCATTACATGGCTGGGCGCAAGTTATAGTTAGCTCTGCTAAATAGAAGTAGCGGATTTCTGTGGTTTTGTGAGTTCAATACGTTAACGTGGCACTGACATTTTCAACTTACAATAATGTCACTTTAACCTTCGTTTTTTAAGTAAAAAAATACATTTAAATAAAACTTTAAAAATATGAACAGTTCAATTTCAAAATATGAAATTACAAATCAAATAAATAAGACAAACATTTAAAAACAAAAAAAACACAATTACAAAAAATATATGAAAATTTAAAAAAACTAAAAATGTAAAAAAATATATACAATAAAAAAAATATATAGAGAATAATAGGAAAAGTAATGGAGTCTGGGTAAATTAGATATACTATTTCCACGCCAGTTTAAGCAACAATAAGGAAACTATTGCACTTTGGAGGGGTTAGATTTATTATTCTCACTCCAAACAGTGCAACAGTAGAGAAAGTGTTGGACTTCAGATGGGTTAGATTTACTATTCCCTCTCTAGTCTATGCAACAGCAGGGTACATGTTGGACTTCGGAGGTGTTAAATTCACTATTCCCACTTCAGTCAAAGCAACAGTGGGAAACTTTTAGATTTTTGAGGCATTACATTTACTATGCCCACTCCAGCCTCTGCAACACTTAGAAAAGCGTTGGACTGCGGAGGGGTTACAGTTACAATTACCACTCCAGTCTAACCAACAGTAGGGAAAATACTTCATGACAAGCACATTACATATTTGAATAACCCCATTAATTTTAGAAAACAAATGAAACTCCTAATACAAAGATTATTGATTAATTTTAAATATATATATTAAGAACATAAAAAACAATTACACAGTTTACATAATAAATTAAATGAATAGGAATTAAAAATAATGAATTACTATTTTAATAATTATAATTTACTAATATAAAGTTGTTATAATTATTTATTTAAACGAAAACGTTAAACATAATTATTTAATAAATGTTTAACTAAGTTACCCCCGTACAAGCCTAGCACCCTTCACCTAAAATGAAACTAAAATAAGTATAGTACAATTTACATAATTGATAATCAATTAAATAATTAACAGTAATTGTTAATTCAATTCAATATAAGCTTCATTCGACAATACATGTCATAAAAGCATTATTACAAGGGATAAAATATATTTATAAACATGATACATTATAATATTTAACATGTTAAAACATTTATAAACGTAAACAAGCACTCATGGAGTAGGATAAATTCATCATGATAGCATTAAAAGGCCATGTTCTTGTAGCAGCAGTAGGGATTGTGAGAAAATAAAAATTTTAAATGACCAAAAGCTCGAAAATAAATGGCCAATATCAGAACCACAGACAAACATAGCTTATGAGTTCATCTGTTCACAGACAGTGTGTGTGACCTAATGGTCCATATCCAGCGCAAGAACTTGGCTACTGGGATGGTGTAACAGGGCGATGGATCAGTTGGCAATATTGTCAAGGCAACACTACATTGACTGGTGCCCAAATTCCTACAGGTTTGAGCGAGTCATGCTTTACGGGAGGCAGGGTAGGCGGGGCAAACAAACATTATGTACAAATAAGTTTCTTCTTGATCCATGCAAATGGGACATTTGCTATCATCTGCTCCAGCCTATTTTGTAGTTAAGGACTTTAATGGTAAGGAGCCCACTCTGAATTGGGAATAAAGTTTACGGTCAAAGGGCTTAGATATTACAGCCCAATAGTGCTCTAGGCTTGGCCAAGATGTAAATGCTGAGAAGCCGCCCGTCAGCGTGGTACTATCACTTTTCCTGAGTGTATTTTGAATCACCAGATCCCAGAATCTTTCCTTTAACATGGCTTTTGATGGAAACTGAGTATTAGATGGATTCTCCCACAGATTCGGTAAACCTATGCTGAACAGGGAGTCTCTGATCTCGCATAACCAGCTATTTTTGTGAAAGCTGTCTGCCTTAATTATGTCACTGAGACCATCTGCATAAATTGCAAGTTCCGGTGTACACCAGATTCTACGCCAATACAAAATGGGGCGTAACCTAGCTAGATAGACCAATGCTTTCTTGCCTAAGTAATTCAACAGCGGCAATACCAGGGTACTTCGAGGTAGGCTAGTGATCGTTCGGAGAAACCTATTCTCTGCGATGGCTAACTGAGTAAGGTTCTCAAAGCCCCAAAGTTCCGCCCCATATAAAACCAAACTCACTACTTTCATATTGTAAATCTGTAGTACCGGATGGATTGGCTTGGTCAGGGAGGTTTTAAACTCGTTCTGTAGGGCACCAGCTTGTTGACTATGTTTTAATGTCAGATTATGGCGACTCCATCTCAGGTCTTTCTGCAGGATAACTCCTGGGTAGGTAAATGCATCTACTTATTCTAGTGTCATCCCCTTCAAGAGTATACCACCTCTGAAAGTTTTATGCTGCTTGAAGGTCATGAACTTGGTCTTTACAACAATAATTTTCAAGCCCCTTATGGAGCAGAAATCTTCAAAGAGTGACAATGCACACTGGAGACTGCTTGGAGTTTGAGAAATGATCGTGTCATCAGCGAACATTAGGATGGGGATCTTATTTCCTGCTAATACCGTTGCATCACTGGGAATGGTGGTTAAAAACTTTGCAATGCCATTAATAAAAAGGGGGAACAGTGTAGGCACCATAACACATCCTTGCCGCGCTCCCTTCTCTATGGGAAAAGAGTTTGTTACCTTCCCCTGCGAGCCCCAGCATATTTGTGCAAAATTGTCCTTGTGGAGACGGACAATAAGAGAGAGCAACTCAGTGGGCATCCCCAGCTCCTGTAGCACCACCCAAAGTTTTCTGCGTGAGATGAGGTTGAAGGCTGACTTTAAGGTCCACAAAGGCAGCATACATGCTGCACTTGCCAAGAACCACGGTCTGCCAGTGTATTAAAATAAAACGAAAGACCTGATCTATGGTGCTAATATGTTCCCGGAAACCCGCCTGCAGTGGAGTGAGGATGTCATTGTCATCTAACCACTCCTGGATCTTAGCCAAGACGAGGCGAGCAACCACTTTTTGTATGGAGTCAATTAGGCTAATAGGCCTGTAATTTTCAAGCTGGGACTTGTTGCTGTTTTTATACACTGGGATGATCTCCGCACCATTCCAGGAGTCAGGGACAGGTGTGCCAAGGGCAATCGCATTTGCCAGTGACGTAATATAACTGCTCCATTTGTCATTGTCGTGTAGGAAGATGTCAGCAGGGATGCCATCAATACCTGGTGCTCTGCCCCCAGAAATTGCACTAAAGGCAGTGCTAACATCAGCTATGTCAAAGATCTTCTCAGTATAGTACGAATGGAAGGGGGAAGAAACATTTGCTTCGTTATCATGATAAGTTTATTAATCTCTAGCGTATTGTGATGCAAAATGATTGACCCATGAGTTCTGGTCTACGTAGTTTTGTGGCGGCAATGGAACGCCACCTCTACCCCATTTGACCAGATTCCTGAAGTGTTGGAGATTGTTCCTGGCACATGCTAGTTTGAGGTCCTGCCAACTGTTTTCGTCCCATTGATTTTTGGCTTTTTCCTGTGCCTTCCTATATGTTTGCCTAGCTTTTCGTACTCTGCACGATTCTCCTGTTCTGATGGCATCCCGTAGGAGTCTACGTGCAATTTTGCATTCCTTGTTATACCAATGATACAGAGGCTTGATAGAAGTCCCCTTTGCCCTACAAGGTCCAAAGAAGTGTAAGCGCAGTTTGGCAAATAACGTATTATGGAGCGTGGTTACTGACCCAAGTGGGAGGGAGTCAAGATGGAGAGCCTCCATTTCTGTTAGCGTAAGGTCAGCGTCATTGGCAATGCTAAACAAGACGTCTGGTTTCTTTAAGATCATTCCCCATTTACGTCGCCACATATCATTGGTGGTTTGCAAATCTCAGGTGATTATAAGGTTAGGAGGTTGGGTTGGTGATGCTTAACTTTCAAATTCGAATACCGAGCATAAAGGATTATGATCGCTCTCCATGCGATCCCGCACTACCATATCCTTAAGGGCGTGCCATAGTTTAAAATTAATTAAGAGAAAATCAATGAGACTTGCGTTGGGGCCATTATTTAATATGTTCGGTACTTGCCTGTCCGAGATGGTTCTACCATTAGCCGCCCTTAGGGCTTTTCCAAGGCAGATAGCTTTAATTTGAATAGCCACTTCAGACCATCTTTTGATTGGTGATATTTCGAGGCTAGGAATGCCCCACTGTGCATCTTCCTTCCCCGCCAAATCGTCCTCCTCATTATCAAGGGGCTCAAGTCGTGTTAAAATCCCCCGCTATCAGCACTGAGGAGACCCAAGAATGGTTGTCTAAGTGATCATCTAGTACCAATAGGGTTTCTGACTTGCGCCCCCTAGTAAGCCCCCTCACATACACATTATAAATATCGATGACACCGTAAGAACCCATCGTCAACCGACTAGCAAGAAAGTCATTCTTCTGAGACTGGAGCTCCTCTATCTTGGAACTAATATCTTGGTGAACCCAGATTGTAAATCCCCCCCCCCAGGGGCAACCCCTCCCACCACGAGTAGCAGGGTGTGAAAGTTAAGATACACTAGATGATAAAGGGGTTCTAACAACCATGTTTCCTGGAATGACCAGATATCATGTTCTATAAAATTATGCCAGTCGGGTGAGGCAAACTTTGACCTCAACCCGGCAATGTTCCAGGATATAAGTGCTAATCTACTCCCTGAGTCTGTAGACCAAGCTATTCCCCGCACACCACCCTCTAGGGTATTTGCTTTATCTTAATTTTTGAGCACTAAGGGAGGTACATTCCTTGGAAGGGGTGCAGCAGACTCACTGATGGGTGCAACATCAAGTGGGAGTAACCATCAGTCTATCTCTTGCAGTGGAGACATACCACTCGGGGGTAGCAAACGGTGGGCAATACAAGCTTGAGAGACCATATCTGGGGGTTGTATTTAAAGCGGACGTTAGATCTAGTGAGATTTTGTGTGCAAATATCCACATTGGCATGATTCTCAACCAGGTGATTGTGTGAAAGCGACAAAGCAATATAAGATGACAGCACCACAGCAAATAATTATAGTGATGGCAGTGAATCCTCCAAAAAGACTTGAGAACAAGGAGTTAAAGCACAAAGGAATCAGTCCAAATACAACTTTTAATTCAGCCACCAGACTGCATCAGATGCTCTTTAAAAAGTGTACAACATCAGTTCTGCTAAATGCATTAAAAACGTTTTGTACAATGTCTGCAAAATGAGTCGGGTATTGTGTTTGTTACAGCTTTTGTATTTCCGAAGCAGTTCTGGTAATAGGTTTCAGCTGCAGAGCTCTTTTTGTGCTAAAACTGCGACAAGTTTGCTAATTTTGTCGAAATGTATGTCCATATCAATTCTAGGCCAGTGACACCTTTGATTACATGTTGTGGTAGAGGATACAAGGCTACACCACAATAATATGTTGTTTTAGAAACCATAATCACATGAAGTTGACCAAGCTCCAACCTGCATCAGCTGATGCTTGTTAACATTAAATGCAAACTGTAGGAGGGGGGGCATGGCTAACCGAGCTGCGAAATGGCCGCTCTGTGAGCGAGCTCTGCCGGCTGCACACTAAAATCCTGCAATAATCCTGCCTAACGCTATCGAGAGAGCCTGCCTTGCGGGTGTATGAGCGATACTAGATCGGGGGCACACTCGCTCGCACTCCTGAAAGAAGCGGGCGCCTAGCGCAAAAGATCTGGCGCTGTGGACCGGCCTGCCCGGACCCGCCCGCCGCTGCGGAGCCCAGGGCGGCGGCTGCTGCTCACCGGACCCCGGGGATTCTAAGGCCTGCACGGTTAGATTGCTGGCGCGCTGTACAAGCCCCTGCGCCACTTGCTGGAGCTCTGACGTGGATTGCTGCGCCGCGGAGGCGGCATCAGAGCCCTACCTAGTGCGTGGCTGCAGATTCGGACCAGGGAAGAGCTTCCTACGACAGGCCGGCGCTGCTCTGGAGGTGAGTCCGCCATCTTGGTGAGACGGAGCGGTGTGGGGAGCTGCCGCCCAGACACCCGGCGGAATCGGGGGATAGACCAGATCCTGCCTGGGGATCCCTGCACGGCTGTACCTTGCTGGCCACGCAGTGGGCGTCGCGACCTTAGTGCGCACATCCTGCTTTCCTTGTGACTTTTGGTGTGAGATTTCACTTCTGCCCCTGTCTCGAGCGGCGCTGGCTTGAGCTACGTAATTCATTGGTACAGGCCGCTTGGGTTTGTTGGACCTACAAATCAGCGTACCCCCCGAAGCCACTTGGTAGACACTTGCTTTGATCCGGGCTGGCCTTGGTGGCGAGATTTGCGTTGCTCGGGAGGGGGTAAAAAAAAAGCGCGCCGAACGAGGGGGCCGGTCCGCGAGTCCATGATGGGAGGTAACAGAGATGTGCGGCAACCCAAGCTCACTTTTGAGCAAAAACAAAAGGCCAAACAAACACAGGCGGATCAGGAGGCCGCGACGCCCCCCTCCACTAGTCCTACACCTGACATTGATTTTGGCGCCTTGATAATGGAAGTCCGGTCTAGCCTCAAGAGCATTGACTCGAAATTGGATGCGATGTCTGCACAGCTTGAGACGGTGAAATCCAAGGTGGATTTGCACGAAACCCGATTGGACTGCCTTGAGAACAGGCAAACAGAATGCAGCGAGTTCCAACAGCAAACTAAACAACACATCACTAACATGGAGCGCGAACTGGAATACCTGCGCGCTAAGACAGATGATTTGGAAGCTAGGTCCCGCAGATCCAACATTCGGATAACTGGTATTCCGGAGACGGACAATACTGGGAAGATGGAGGTCTTTATCACTGATCTCCTACACGAGCTGTTTGACCCCGACCTCTCCCAGGTGTTCACGGTGGAGAGGGCACATAGGTCCCTGGGCAAGAAACCATCGACGGGCGCCCCTCCTCGGCCCATCCTGGCCAAACTGCTCAATTATCAGGATCGGGACCGCATTCTGAGGCTGGCCCGGGAGAAAGGCAAGATCACCCACAAGGGGAACCATCTCTCATTCTATCCGGATTTCACTCCTCTAGTCCAGGCGGCCAGGAAGGAATTTATGCCGGCCAAGAAACTACTGATGCAAGCCAGAGTCCCGTACTCCCTACTGTACCCGGCCAAATTGAAAGTTGTACACGAGCAGGCCGCACACTTCTTCACAGACGCGAAATCGGCTCTGAAGTTCGCCAAGCATGTTTGTGGCCCTAGTGCTCGCCGCAAGTCGCCCAGACTGGAGGAGGGCACAGACCAGATGAGCGACAATGATTGACTGCATCGACTGGCCGGACAGCCTCTTTCTTTCTTGCCTATATGGGCGGCCCTGGCTGTTCCCAATGTGTGGGGTGACGGAGAACTTAGCTGCCAATGGCCTGGCCTGTCCACCCCGCCTGGTAGACGATCTGGACGTTAAGTGGAGGCCCAGGTCTGTGTCGCTAATCTTTCCCATAGTGTTCTGTTTATTGCACCTTCAAGAGACAGGCCACCTCTCGAATGCTGTGAAGATCCTTGACTGTGCAGCCACCCCGAGTATTCGGGGGTGTTAGCCGGGAGCACCTCGCCCCCATGGGGTACATCCCGTTGTTCTTGTTTCTCTTTAACTGTAGTGCTGGTCTTAGCACGCATAGGGTTATATCGCAACCTGATTGGGGGGTTGGCGTGGGTGGGGGGTGGAGGGGATGGTTGGGTGTTTGGTTTCTTGTTTTGAACTGGTGCGAAATGGAAGGTAATTCTATCTATGCATTGCGTAGGGTGCTGTTGAGCGTGGGGTGTGCGGGCTTTCTGAAGTCAGCTGGGGCGCGGGTGGTGGGAGTCCTGATACTTCAACTGAGTTGCTGTCATGAGGGGGGTTAAAATGTGGACCTGGAACATCCAAGGCCTTGGGGACTACAAAAAAGCTAAGTTAATGCACGGTGTGCTGGCCAGACACAATGTGGACATATGTTTCTTGCAGGAAACTCACATTAACGCAACTCCGTCGCCGAGGCTGCGACATTCTAGATGGTGGCAGGTGTACTCCGCCATTTATTCTAATTATGCTCGGGGGGTGGCTGTCCTTGTGCGTAGGGGGTTGGATTGGAAGGAACACAAGTGTGTGCTTGATAAGGAGGGCCGATATGTCCTTTTGCATGGTTCTTTGCAAGGTAGACCGTTGGTTCTGGCTGCTGTATATGGTCCGAACGTGGATGACCCGGACTTCTTCCGAGATGTCTGGACACAAATTACACTGTTAGATTGTCACTCGATTGTGATCGGAGGGGACTTTAATGTTGTGTTGAATGATGACCTAGACAGACGAGGCGTGGCCAGGCCCACGCATACTAGAGCAAGACAGGCACTATCTGATGTGATGGACGAGGGGTTGCTGTCTGATGTGTGGAGAGTTAGACATCCTGGAGACAGAATAGGGACTTGTATCACATGCCATCATGCTGCTTGGTCAAGACTAGACTTTTGGCTGGTATCACCTGAGGTGGCGACATGGGTGGAGAGTGTTGACATCCAGGCTAGGTCACTCTCGGACCACGCCCCCTGCGCACTTGAGCTGAGGATTCCTGGCATCGTGACTAGGGCGTTTTCCTGGCGCTTACCCCCTCATGCCCTTACAGACCTGGTGTTTACCGAGGAAATCAGAACTGACATTGTGAAGTACTTTGAGGATAACGTGGGGTCGGCCTCCTCAGAGGCCATTGTGTGGGACGCCTTCAAGGCGGTGATACGGGGCCAGTGTATAGCTAGACAGGCAGGGGTACTCCACACCATACGCCGATCACTGTCCCAGTTGGAAGGGGAGTTAAGGGAGTTAGACTTGGCCTTCTGTCAGGACTCGACACTGGAACTGGCTGGCCGCCTTAAAGCCAAACTGCTAATATTTAATGAGGAGGCACAACGAGAAATTAAATTCCTGGGGAAACAAGCTGAAGCCCGTAGATATGGGGAGGGGGACAGGCCGAGCAGAACTTTGGCCAGGCTGATCGCCCCTAGACAGCAAGCACACCACATTCACACTATACATGACAGCACGGGTACCCTGGTTGTGGGCCAAGAAGCAGTACTAAAAGCATTCACTGATTTTTATGCATCCCTATACACGACTAGACAGTCGGTCGCCCCTGATTCCCTGGACGGTTTTCTTGACTCTATTGCCCTTGTTTGGTTCAATGATCACCACAGACAATACATGGACCTTCCCGTTACTGTTCAGGACATAGCTCAGGTCATCAAGAGCATGCCTGCGAACAAAGCGCCCGGCCCCGACGGCCTGACAACTTCATTTTATAAGACATATGTGGAGGAGTTGGCTCCGAGGCTGCATTCGCTGTTTGTTGAGGCCCTCGAACTGAATTCCCTCCCTGACTCGATGCGCGAAGCCCTGATTATCACCCTCCTTAAACCCGACAAAGACGGCATGGTACTTGATTCATATCGTCCCCTCTCCCTCATCAATGTGGACGCCAAAATCTTTGCTAAGATCATCGCAGACAGGCTCCAACCGTTACTGCCCATAATAGCTCTCCCTGACCAGTCCGGGTTTATTCCTGGCCGCGCGACTTCCCACAACCTCAGAACTCTTTTTTCTATCTTACACTATCTCCACCCTTCCGTTCAGGCTGCGGTGGTGTTTCTCGATGCCACCAAAGCCTTTGACACCTTGGAGTGGCCCTACTTATTCAAAATCCTGGGCAGGATGGGGTTTAGCCATAACTTCATCACGCTCATAAAACTATTATATGACGCACCCAGAGCTCGTGTGAGTGTGAACGGTCTTGTGTCCGAACCCTTCAACATTTCAAGGGGGACCAGGCATGGGTGCCCGCTGTCTCCTCTCCTTTTCGCTATTGCTATGGAACCGCTGGCGGCCAGAGTCCGTCAGCACCACACGGCTCGAGGGATCGGATTCAGCGCTCGAAGTCTGCTGATATCCTTATACGCAGACGATGTTACTCTCTACGTTACGGACCCTGCTGACAACCTGAACCCATTGCTCCGGGAATTCGTGCACTTTGAAGGTCTGGCTGGAGTATCCATTAATTGGTCCAAGTCCGTTGCGTTCCCCCTTACTGACGCCACCACACAAGCTCCATCGGACTACCCCCTGCGGTGGGAAGATGATGCGGTGAAGTACCTGGGAATCTGGGTGAGTCGAGACACGCAGGAACTATGGTCCCTGAACTTCGGGAGGGCTGTGGACTGGCTCGAGAGAAAGGTAGAGATTTGGAACAGGCTCCCTCTTTCTCTGGTGGCGCGGATAGCCTTGGCGAAAATGGTGGTGCTTCCTAAATTTTTATATCTATTTCTTAATGTCCCGCTACCCATGACTGCTCATTTCCATGCACGCGTGCGATCACTACTTCTGAATCTGGTGTGGGCCGGGGGCCAGGCTAGATCCTCTTGGGCCCTGCTCACGCTCCCACTACGACAGGGAGGGCTCGGGGCGCCCGATCTCAAGCTGTACTCGCTATGCGCGCAAGCGCAATTTCTACATTTCTGGGCCTTCCCCACCCCCTACCAACCACACGTGGCGGTGGAATTGGCCGCTGTCGCCCCGTCGCCTCTTCAGGCGGCGCTTTACGGCAAGGTCACACGCCCGTCGAAAGACATAGACACAGCGGAAATGATCCGCTGGTCTTGGCGTGAGCTACGGGTCCGGGCGAAACTCACCTTCCTCTGTGCGCCGGCAATCCCATTGCGAAACAACCCGATGCTGCCTTGCCTCTGTACTAGGGGTGACACGATCACGATCCGCGGGAAGCGCGTAACGACCTTTGCTGACCTCTATCCCGATGGGACGTTCGCTGAGTTGGGGGCGCGCGACGACGGCCAACCTGACTCCTTCTCGGACGCATTTTTGCACCACTCCCTCCGGGAGTCATGTAAAAAGATGTGGCCCCAGTTCCCAGAGGAACCGCCACAACTTGATGCACTCCAAAATCTGCTGTCTAAACCGTCCCCCGCAAAACTGGTCTCTAGACTATACAATTGCATGCAGGAGCAAGCCCCGATCACTGTGCCTACAGCCAGACACGCCTGGTCGGCGGACCTGGACGACCCCCTTACTGATGACGTGTGGGACTACTGCTGTGCCCAACTCACGGCACTGTCCCCAAATTATAGGCTAAGACTGATCCATTTTAAGTTCCTGCACCGGTATTACCGCACACCGATACTGCTACACCGCATGGGCATCTGGGCGGATGCATCGTGCTGGAAGTGTGGTGGAGCGGACGCGTCCTTCCTGCATGTGGCATGGAACTGCCCTAAATTAAATGAGTACTGGTCGGCTGTCTTCACGGCCATCAACCAGATTCTACATAGGACTGACAAGCCTTCTCCGCTCACGGGCCTGTTGGGTTATGTAAAAGATACTGAGCCTGGCGACCGAAAACTGCACGCACTACTGCTTCTTTACGCAAAACGCCAGGTGGCGATAAACTGGGGCCGCAGGACCTTGCCTGCGTTTTCGGCATGGGTTAAGGACGTGACTTATGGCCAAACACAGCTCACGCGCTACTGGGAGTCTATGCCCACCGCCTCCAGACCTACGGACATTTGGGAGCTGTTCCTCCAATGGACCAGAGAGCGAGTTGGTTCTACTACCTCCGAGGACTCCCCTGACGTGGGCGTCTCTGATGACATGGGTTGATGCTCCCCACCGTGTACACCCTTCCTCCAGTGGGTTGTTACCTGCCTGGGGCACATCGACTTGCCTATCCCCCCCCCCCCGCCCTGCGGGGGATTCACAGTATACCCCCGACACCGCCCCTATTACCCGTTGACACCCTTCTCACAGCCACCTGGCCCTAGTACCCACAGCCTTACATCTGCCTGTTGTGATATGTGTTTCTACTTCCGCAATGCACCTAGTTAGTTGTTTCCCCCGGGTTGTTGTGGGGGTTTTGGGTAAAACGGTGACCGCAAACGTGTCTATGCTTAGATGCTGTCTATATAAGCCACAGTTGTCGCGCTCGTCATTTGGATGGGGCGGCGTCGTGTGTTTGAGAGTTATTGACTGTCTGCGGCACCCAAAAAAAATGTAAGACCAATTGATTTGTTGTTCTTCAACTGCTTATCTGCATACATTGCTCGGTTTACAGACATCTTAGGATGATACGACACTCGATATGCTACATGTTTCATTATATTACTCCCGTCATTGCATACTATCTGTACATATCGCGGCCTGCCTCCGGGTTGTTGGCGAGACGCAGTGTGACTTTTCTATGTGTACAATAAATGTCTTGCAACAAAAAAAAAATGCAAACTGTAGGAAATGGAGTTGCTGGTTGAGAAGGGTGAAACCCTACTCAAGCAGCAACCACATATCCTGTCAGTCACAAGCAACCCCAAATCAACCTGTGATTAACCCTCTGGTAGTTTGGTACAAGCAGTAAGAGTTAACTTAGAGGCAATGTGTAAGCTATTTGTTCAGCACTGCAAAGAGTTATTAAGTAAGAACACAACACAAGAAAAATGCCACACCAATTTAGAAAAATAATAAAATGTAATACATTATTTGAGACCAAAATGACAAAAAGCCAATCAGTAGAACCAGAGATATATAATTTTAAAGGTTTTGTGAAAATCAAGCTCTCAAAAGCAGAAAGTTCCAACCGAAGTTATCTGGTTGCAGTAGACCAGGTCCAAATCACAAGTTCATGTTGACCGTGATGTTCCGCAGGCAGGATACAAGACTGAGTTCAGTCCTTTGAGAAAGTACCTTGTGGGCCTGGGCGTCACGATGCAAAGTCCTTTTGTTGAAATGCTCAGGCTGGCTTCAAGGAGCCATAGACGAGGGGCGGCGATGCAAGGTCTGGTGTTGAGATGCGTCACGCAGCAACGAAGTTGATGACCGTCGATGAGGACCAGTCTTCCGAGGTCCTGCGTGGTTGTGGAAGCTGGTGGGTCTTGCAGAGACTTGCACTATGATGCGTCAGCACAGCGGGCCAGATATGTTGCGTGCGCCAGTGTCAGCCTACGTTAGTGTCGAAGAAGCTGCCACTGCTTGCGTTGATTTGCATTGAGCAAGAGGTGCGTCGCACTGGGCCAGAGTTGATGGTGGGTTGCATCAAGCAGTGTGGAGTTGTGTTAATTTCAAAGAAACCTGTTATGTGCATGTGGCTTTGAACAGGGAGTTAGCCAACTGACCCTTGGAGATTCACTGGAGTTCTGGGTCCACACCGGCAGGCTGGATTTAGCAGGGCAGCTCACAGTAAAAGAAGAGTGCCAGTGCAGCAAAAACAGGCCTTGGCAGCAAAGCAGTCCTTTGTCAGCAAGGTGGTAAGTAGAACAGACTTCACAGCTAAGCAGTCCTTCTTCCTTGTGGAGTCCATAGGTTCAGAAGTGATCTGAAGAGTTGGCTAGGAGGGTCCACTATCTATACCTGTGCCAGTTAGAAGTAAGAGACGATTTTGGAGGTTTCCAGCCCCAGAGGTGCTAGGAATTTCCTGACTTCATGCCTTGTCTCCAGCTTGTCTTGGGGGCACAAAAGGCTATTGTGATACCCTTTGTAACAGTGCTGAGGCAGAGTCTTTGTGATGTACAAGTGTGGTTGGTGACGGCTCTGGACCACTATCAAGTCAAGGTCCATCCTGCCAACAACTATTCCCACTTTGTCTCACTGTCTGGGAGAAATACACAAAGATCAACTGCCAGCTACATTTTGTCATGTGACCCAGGGTACAGGCTGCAGGCACCAAATGATTTAGATAATAAAATACCAACTTTCTAAAAGTGGCATTTTCAGAATTGTGATATAAAATCCGACTTTACCATTAAAGAGGGGTTTACTCTACATTTTCTTTTAACACCAAACTCGACATCCCTACCTGTTCCCAATTGAAAGTTATCATGTATTAAATGTAATAAGGTAACCCTGTGTTATCCTATGGGAGTCATAGGCCTTGCTAGGGAAGAAAAATAATTTAAGGGTTTTATCACTACAGGGACATGTAAAATGTAAAGGTATATGTCCAACTTTTTTAATGCATTGCACCTTGCCCTATGGGCTCTTTAGTGCCTATCCTAGGAAGGACATATAGGTATGTGAATGGTAGTTTTAGGTCTGGCAAAAGGTTTCTTTTCCTAAGTCTAAATGGCTGTTCAAAACTGCACACGCAGGCTAAAATGGCAGGCCCAAGACAGACTACTTAAGAAGTGGCACAAATATTCCCATGGGCCTACTTGTAGCATTTAAATTACAGGCCTGTGTATATGTAGTACCACATTACTGGGTACTTATAAGTAAATTAAATGTGCCAATTGGGTAAAAGCCAATGTTACCATGTTTTAAGGAGTGAGCACACATATTTTAGTACCGGTTCCCAGTGGTATAGTGTACAGAGTCCTAAAGCCAGCAAAAATTAGATCAGTAAAATGGATGAGTAAGACAAAACGTTTGGGAGAAGACCACCCTAAGACTGACAGGTCTAACACAAACCATTATTTAAAAGTGTGTGGTGGGTAAGTATGGATGAAACAGGAGTTGCTGTTAAGACACAATTTAAACTAGGCATTAAAGGATCACACATTCCATGCAGAGTAATAGAATCACACAGTAATGAGTGACCTTAAGGATTTCTGAAAGCTGGAAATTCTGATAAATACTGGGTCATCTTCATTCGAGCATATTTAAGAGAAAGGGAATTTCCACAAATTATATAAATGCGAATTGTGCATTTTCTTGAGCCAGCTCAGTGATTTGTATTTCTTGCAAATATGAAAGTGGAAAGATGTAATTTGAGGGGAAGAGACTCATATATCAACCATGTAATAGACAGATTCTGAAAGTGGGGTTCCCTCCATTTGCTCAATACTTAAAGCATAGGTGGATTCTTTGTTGACATTGTCTTTTGTGTTAATTTTAAGTTGTAAGGCTCACAAATGGCTGTTTAATTTAAAAGTTACTATGGCACATACCCTGATCAAATAGTTTATAAAGTGCAATGTAATTGTATTATAGCTCTTAAGTGAGCAGGCCATATTGTAAAAACCTAAGTCTCCTTTAAGGAGATATAATGCGGAGGATATGATATTATTAAATTAATACACTGTCTTGAAAAGTGTGAGCATGCCATTGTTGATCATCTTAAAAACTACTTGCATATTTTCTTTATCTTGCTGTTAGATCCTTTTAGCAGCTTCTCTTTCTTTTCCAGTCATTAGAAATGGCATATACACCTTTTGCTCTGTATCCTATAGTTTTAGTGGGCATGGTCCCAGGAGGAAATCAGAAAAATCCATGTTCTCCAGTATTACATCTTTCATAGATTCACATGCTTGTATCTTCCCCGTCGTCATGGTGGGAGTCTCACGGTAACAGAATGACCAAAGCAGTATCATAGAGAAGAAAAAACTGCCTAGAAAAGCCCATAGGGACTGTATTATTTGGTAACCAGACCTCCTCATTGTTTGGTCCAAAAGTCAGCCAATCAGCATTACTGCCCTGACCTCACACTCCCCAGCAGAACCTTCCTGCCTTAGATTTCCAACCGCCTTCGTGTGAGAAAGGAGTCTCCCTGAGCTCTGCTCAGTTTGTTGTTTCCAGTCTGGACTTTTGACCTTTTTCAACTGAATTTTCTTCTGGATAAGGTATTGTCTGTCGTTTATTTGCCTTAAAATGGCTGAAAGCTCAAAAAAGAGGCTTTTCAGACCGTGCAGATCCTGTGGAAAGGCTAGGCTTTTCTCTGAAGATCCTCACAAGGACTGCCTATACTGTCTTCATCCAAAACATATTGCCAAGGATTGTAAATATTGTAGAACCTTCTCTGCTAAAACTTTGAGGGACAGAGAGGCTCATCTGCTGTTGTGGCTTCAAAAAAAAGAAGGCCACATCAGATTCAGATTCTGGTGAGGAGCCTGCTACTCAAACACCTAAGAAGAGGAAGGCCTCACATTCTGAAGAAATGCTGGAGCCTAAAAAGTCTAAGTCTAAGGAGAAGGGGGCGTCTTCTCTACCTCAGACTCCTCTCAAGAAATCGGCAGGTCAGAAAGGGTCATCTTCTGCTCGGCGACCAGTTCCATGGTTTCTGCTTCAAAATCTGTGGTAAAAACATCAGCCCCGTCGACGACTTCAGCGTCGACGACGACTATTTCGAAGACGACAGCGGCGTCGACGACAGGATCTAAGTCAGTGTCGACGACGACTACGTTGACGAGTTCGACTATCTCGTCAACGAGGAAACCGTCGACAATGACCTCGTCGACGACGACGGTGACGACCTCGACGACGGAGACCTCGTCGACGAGTGTTCCGTCGACGATGGTTCTGACGTCGACGGCGGCTCCGTCGACGATGGCTCTGACGGCGGCGCCTCCGTCGACGATGAGTGTGATTTCGACGGCGAAGGCCTTTAAATCGCCAAATTCGAAGACCTTAATCTCCATCCGTTCATTTCAATCGTCAAGGGGTTCGTCAACGATAATAAATCGGCGGAATTCACGTTGTGGACGCAGATTTCTCCACTGCCTCCGTTCAATCTGCTGGAGCAAGACTCAGATGAGGAGGGATCTTCTGGAGTGGCCTATAGTCCCTCACAGCTTCAAATAAAGAGACAGGACTCAGATGAGGAGGAAGTTTTTTCAGTTAAGGAACGGACTCAGTCAAAGTACTCCAGGTATGAATCTTTCCAGGAGACTGGTGACTATGGTGAGGATGAAGAACAGCAGGAAGAACCTAGAGAAGAGTCAGTCTCCATGTCTACATCTCTAGTATCTGGCCTGAGGCTTATGATTAATGACTATTATTGTCGTTTTCCAGAGGCAAATGTGCCTCTGCCATCTACACCGGCTCCTGCAGCGCACCTTCCAGGGGCCCAAAATACACATCAAGAGCAGACTCTACGTTCGCCACCAGTGGTGACAATCAGAGACGACCTGACCGACACTGATCATGATGATCAGCCTGAGGAGGGTGAGCTCCTACAGGATAATTCGGGAGGCCAGGAATGGAATGAGTATGTTTTGCCCTCAGCTCCCTCGCCTACTCCGGCGCCATCCGTTTCTCCTCCTCAAGATATTGGAGGATTCCACGACATTATAGAGAAGGCAGCTAGAAGATTCGATCTAGAGATGGAAGTTCAAGAAACTGAATGTTTCTTATACGACTTCAAAGACAGCGCTAGAAAGTCTTCGCGATCAATCCGAATTATCCCTAAAAATGTTGAAAACGCCGGCTTCCATTGCGGTTTCGGTTCCTAGAATCGAAAAGAAATACAGAGCACCAGAGTCTCCTCCGGCCTGCCTGATAGGACACCCTAGGCCAGAGTCGGTGGTGACACAAGCGGCACAAAGGAACTCCAAAAACCCAGTTTCCACTTCAATGGTGCCGCCAGACAAGGAGGGAAGGAGAATGGACGGAGCTGGAAAAAGGTTTGCAGTGATGGCAGCCTCTACTATTAAAGCAGCCAATGCTATGGCTCTACTCAGCCGCTTTAACAGACAAATGTGGTCGGATTTGGCGCCCATTTTAGCGGCACTCCCGGAGGACAAGAAGGAAGAGGCAACTGCTATCCTTCGTGATGGAGCGAAATCAGCCTTGGAATCGATCGATGTTGCCATGGATGTCTCCTCTATGGCCTTTAGACAGATGGCGGGAGCAGTTTCTCTTCGAAGACAGGGTTGGTTAAAGGCAACCTCGTTCAGGCCTGAGGTGCAGGCGAAGATTATCGACATGGCCTTTGATAGCGAAAATCTATTTGGCAAGCATGTAGATGAGGCCCTGCAGGGTATTAAGTCGTACACAGATACCGCGAGAGCACTGGGGTCTCTTCAACAAGGAAGGTTTCAGTCCTTTCGCAAAAGAGGTGCGAGAGGCCAATTCATTCAGCGATCTACATATCAATCCAACAGATATCAGCCCTATAACCATCAGAGCTATAGGCAATACAATACAGGTCAACAATATAGGTCTTCCAACTCTTCCTTTCAGCAGCAGCCCAGAGGCAAGTCTTCCAACAGAGGAAAGAATCAGCAGTCTAATAGACGACAATGATCTCATGTTGGCGATCTCCACTCAGCAAGTTCCCGAAAACGACCACTATCTGTCTCTATTCTTCAAAAATTGGCTGTCCATAACATCGGACAAATGGGTTTTGGACGTAATAAACAGGGGCCATACACTAGAGTTTGTGCAAATCCCACCAGATCATCCCCCGGTGTTCAGACACCATCAACATTCTCAGGAGCTGCAAAAGGAGGTCCTTTCACTCCTACAAAAGGGAGCTATAGAGGAAGTTCCTCGACATCACAGAGGGAAAGGCTTTTATTCACATTTCTTCCTCATCAAGAAGAAGCAAACTACAAAATGGAGACAGGTATTGGATTTGAGGGATCTAAATCAATACATAAAGAGAAAATTCCCTTTCGAATGCTCTCGCTGCAAGAGATCCTTCTCCTGCTAAAGAGGAAGGACTTCATGACTTCATTGGATCTTATTGAGGCATACTTCCATATACCAATTCATCGAAAGCACAGAAAGTATCTGAGGTTTGTTGTGGAGAGTCGCCATTTTCAATTCAAAGTGTTGCCATTCGGCCTCAAATCGGCCCCAAGGGTATTTACGAAATGCATGGCCCTGGTGGCGGCCCACTTAAGGTTGAAGGGTCACTGCATTTACCCATATCTAGACGATTGGCTTGTGACAGGTCCATCCTTCAAAAAGGCCAGGACATCCCTAAATTGCTGCATCAGACTGTTTCAACGGTAAGGCCTGCGGACCAACTTAGAAAAGCCATCACTGATCCCAGCACAAGGCATTCAATTCCTAGGAGCATGGATTTGCACAAAGGAAGCGACATCATATCCTTCGAAGGAAAGGATCAAAAAAATTATGGGCCTAGCAACCTCTCTGCAAGCAAAAAGGTTCACTTCTGTGAGGATATACAAATCCTTGTTGGGGATGATATCTTCTTGTATCCCACTGGTTCTAAACTGCCGTCTTCGGATGAGACCGTTACAGGAACAGCTAGACGAGCAGTGGATGTAATCGAAAGGAACATTCGAAGATCGGATCATCGTATCTCATCGAATGAAGGTGGCCATGTAATGGTGGAAGATTCGGGAGAACTTGAATCAGGGTCTGCCTTTCGAACCACAGAGTCACAAATATGTGATGACGTCAGATGCTTCACTGCAAGGATGGGGTGCGCACCTTCAGGAGCTGGAAATCCAGGGTCTCTGGTCGGAATGGGAAGCGCAACTCCACATAAATATGTTGGAGCTCAAAGCGGTTTTGGTTTTTCTAGGGCTTCAAGCTTTTCTACCCAGAGTTCAGGGATCGTCGGTGCTTGTGCAGACAGACAGCACCACGACAATGTTTTATCTCCTCCAGCAAGGGGGAACACGGTCCAAACAGCTTTCCATGCTGGCGCAAAGGATTTGGAAATGGCTGATCAGACACGACATCTCTATTCAGGTACAGCATATTCAGGGCATTCTCAGTACAAGGGCAGATGTCCTAAGTCGCACGGGGAGTGTGTCGCACGAGTGGGAGCTGAACAACACCCAGCTTCGCAGAGTGTTTCAAAAATGGGGCACACCAACGTTTGATTTGTTCGCGACGCGGGACAACTCAAAATGCAAACAGTTTGTGTCCAGGTACCCTCAACAAGGTTCCAAAGGAAATGCGTTTCACCTGGACTGGACGGGAATGTTCGCGTATGCGTTCTCTCCATTTCCATTGATTCCAAGAGTGCTTCGAAAGATAAGATCAGAACCATGTCAGATTATTCTGGTGGCACCAGCTTGGCCGAGACAAGCATGGTTTTCAGACCTGCTACATCTTTCAAAGGGCAACAAGTTGCAGTTCCCGACGTTCCAGAACCTCATATCAATGAGCAACGGCCAGATTTTACACCCGGACCTGACATTGCTAAAATTATCAGCATGGAACCTCATGAGCGAGAATTCCAGTCCATGATCATACCGCACGATTGCAGGGACATATTATCGCAATCTAGGGCTACGTCTACGAATAAAACGTACACAGCAAAATGGACACGTTTCTGTCACTGGTGTGCTGGTAAAGAACTTCACCCGCTTACAGTACCCCCTGAAGGTATTTTGCCTTACTTGTTGTCATTATCAAAAGCAGGCCTGTCTCATGCCTCTTTAAAAGTGCATTTGGCGGCAATATCAAGATTCAGGAGGGTGCCGAATGAGCCATCTCTTTGGTCTCACAGACTAATCAAAGAATTTGTCAAAGGGCTCTTTAGAGCTTTTCCACCCGTTCAACGGCCGCCAATACCCTGGCAACTCAACACAGTTCTGGCACAACTTATGAGGCCACCATTCTAGCCTATACACAAGGTAGACTTACAATTTATCTCATGGAAGACAGCTCTGCTTCTAGCACTCACCTCGGCGAGGATAGTTAGCGAAATTCAGGCCTTCTCAGTGGAAGAGCCTTTTCTCAAATTTCGTCAGGACAGAGTGATACTAAGGACAAATCCGAAATTTATAACCAGGGTTCCTACTTCGTTCCATCTTAATGAACCAATTATTTTGCCAACTTTTTTCAGCAATCCTTCTACTGATGCAGAAAGTGCTCTACACTCCTTGGATATCTCCAGGTGTTTGAAATTTTACATTGAGCGAACAAAAACGTTTCGGAAATCGAAACAATTACTTTTTGCGTTTGAGGGTCAGAGAAAAGGTCTGCCTCTGTCAAGACTGAGTATTGCCAGATGGATATCGTCGGCAATTATTAAATGTCATGAAAAAGCTGGAAAGCCACTGCGTTCCAGGGTGAATGCTCACTCCACAAGAAAGATGGCGACATCTATGGCATTGTTTGCAGGAGTGTCTCTGCCTGACATCTGCAGAGCGGCAACGTGGACGAGTGTGCATTCATTTACCAAGCACTGCTGTCTGGACACTGCGTGGAAAGATGACACAGCAGTGGGACACGCTGTTCTGAGACGTCTGTTCCAATAAGGTATGCTTTGCTCTGTGTTTATATTATGTACAGTATATATTTTAAGTCCATTATTGTATAGATGGTTTAATAAGTCTTTCTTTGAAGAACTTACCATGTATGCAATGAATGATGTTCGGTTTTATTCTTATTTGCTATGCGTATATTCAAATTATGTTTTAAAAGTATCTAGGCAACAGAACCATTCTGCTGAGTTCTACCATGGAAACGCTCCAGATTTTGGGTACTACTTGCTACTCTGATACAAGCATGTGAATCTATGAAAGATGTAAGAAGGAATTAGTTACTTACCTGTACACAATAGTTCTCCAGTATTATCTTTCATAGATTCACATGCGCCCGCCCACCTCCCCGTTTCTCAGGTAGAACCTGTTATCTCGGTATTTATCCATGTCTCGCACTTGGGGCTGGAAATCTGAGGCAGGAAGGTTCTGCTGGGGAGTGTGAGGTCAGGGCAGTAATGCTGATTGGCTGACTTTTGGACCAAACAATGAGGAGGTCTGGTTACCAAATAATACAGTCCCTATGGGCTTTTCTAGGCAGTATTTTCTTCTCTATGATACTGCTTTGGTCATTCTGTTACCGTGAGACTTCCACCATAACGACGGGGAAGATACAAGCATGTGAATCTATGAAAGATAATACTGGAGAACTATAGTGTACAGGTAAGTAACTAATTCCTTTCCTTTAATTAAGGTGTGGAAGGGCAGGCAGAAAAAAAGGCTTAGAAGACTTCTTAGACAGTTGCTGTGCAATGGTGGTTTATTTGACAAACCAAGACTTGAGTGAAAAAAAAGAAATAATGTCTATCAATGCATAAGCATCTTCCTTGTTTAATTTATGTTATCTTCTCCCTGCTTACAGGTGGCTCTTCATCGAACTCCGTTCAATGTACCTTGGTGTAAAGAGGTAAAATCTAGGTAAGTAAATTGAAGGAAGATAAAAAAAAAAGTGGGCTTGATAGGAGGATCTATTTTTTCCATCTAAGCATACGGACAGATCCTCCACCAACGAACAACGCTTCCTTCCACTATTATCCATAACAAGATTGGAAGAGAAAAAGTAAATGAAGGTTATGGTATTTCCTTGATTTACCCCGTCGACCATGCGCTGGTTTGCCTCAACCCGAACAAAAAAACTAAAGGCAATTTGCCTGAAGAACAGAGCTAGTTATGTGATATACTTAATTCTCTAGAGGAGAGTAAGCCTTGTATTGCATCTGGCTTGTTTCAGGGTCAGGATAAGTCATCCAAAGTGTGTCCAAGAGGAAATTAAAAGAAAGTCTTCACAACATCCACCTTGCCTTCTCTCCTTCACTATTCTATTAAATGGACACTGGTAGCACTTGATTGCCAAAGCCTTCCTGGGCTGTGGCATTCTGGATTGCCTCCACTGAAGGGGACCACAATTCTTCACATCAAATGTCCTCCTCCGTACTCGCATCTCCTTCCTTTGGCACTTTGCCTCCATGTTCAGGCTCTTTCCACTGCGTTTTCTCCTCTTCAGCGCCTCCTCTTCTCAGCATCCCCTGTCGAGAGTTTTGCTCTTCCTCGACTATCTTGTGAGATGAGTCCCTCTTTAGTTTTCATGGCTGTCTACTTTCACCCTCTTGCCCTGCCTCCTTTTGCATTAGTCTCTATTCTGTTCTGATTCTGCCTGATGCCCGATGTTCGTTTTATCTTCCTAGTCTTGCTGCCAATAAGATTCTCACAGAGGGACTGACATACTGCAGTTCACCAGGGACAGGTAAGTAGTGGTCTTGAAATGCTCCTTCACTGCCGAAAGACTGTGTTGGCACAGCTTGCCCACACTATACTGTAGGAGGGAAGGGCGGATAAATTGACAAGGAAGCTGCATAGGTTTCAGAATTTTGAGTTTGTATTTGGTACACAGAGGTATACGGATGTTTCTCTTCACCTAGGTAAGAGTTCTTGGGTGATGGGCTTCCTTCTTTTCCTAGATACAGCTGATGTGGTTTTCTTTGCTTTGCTTCTAAGTGTTCCTCACGATACGATGGTGTCGCCAGATCATCAAAAAGTGTGAAAATGTAAAATCTGATTCTTTTATTTTTTAATTCAGCTGTGCCTCATCCATGCTCACCTCTGTCCTGTTTTCAGCCTGGCTCTGTCCTTGACACAGCACCTGTATAAACATTGGTAGAGAATCTAGATTGGGACATTGTAGGCTGCGTAAACATGCAAAGTCAGCACAAAAGAACAGCTGATGTCTGCAGTGGGTTCTTTAAACTATGGTAAAGCCTTAGATAAAGTGTTTTCAAATAGCATATCTTGTTGTGCAGCTTCAGGACGCGACAGTTACGCAAGACACCAAGGTTGTTGATTCTTACCGATTGTCTCATTTGTGTGTTCTTCTTAGAGCTGTATTTACCTCTGGGCGTTGTCTGTGATCTTTTCTATAAAAACCCATGTAATCATCGTTCAGTGTGCTCTCTTCTTGAGAATCTCTCTGGTGCTCGTCGGATGGAGACCCATTCATAAATGCTTAATAAATGACCAATGGTTTGACCTTCGCTCCAGTGTTGATTCCTCTTTACTTGTTCAGAACCCGTGGCGAAGTGGTGACCCTGCACCAGCAGATTAAAAATAATCTGCTCCACAAATTGGTGCCTGAACTCGGGGCCCCATCAAAGGCTTGCAGTCAGACCAGGGGAGGAGATTGTGTTGGTAAGATGAACTTTGCTGAGGGGAGCACCACCTAAAGAGGCTAGTGTTGCTCATGGTCCAAGGTGATTTTTCAACTCTCCGACTCTGATCTTCCTGGCGGCGGGTGGCCTTGACTGGGGCCTTCGGATGGTCGTTTTTGGATCAGGGAGGATCAACAGGTGGGAGTCGAAGACTACACATAAGGTAAATCTGTTGTCAGGAAAATCTGGTTTGCGCCTGCATTGCGAAACATCTGTGGGTGTAAGCGTTTAGACAAAGGACTCTGAAATCAGAAACGGGAGTGCAGACTACAACTCCCAGACTCCCCAGCGAAGGGGAGTATTTGTACAATTCCAACACGCTTCCTGTTGCGTGTAATTCGTTGCTTGTTCCGGGTTCCAGGAAGGATTCGTAGACGCCGTGTGACCGCCCATCGGCTAGCTGGATCGGCGCCTGTTGGGATCCTGTTTTGCCATCTTGATCCAGGTATGCTCGGAATTGCCCTGAGCGCCAACTACTCGAGGGCAGGGTTCTGTTTCACCGAGTGTGTTTATCTACAGAGAGCGGAGCGCGGTGGTTAACAGCCACGCGTTACCGTTTTGTTCTTCACAGGAGTGCGATAACTCCAAGGAGTGCTTCGAAGGGTTCTGCCCTTGAATAACTATTGTTTAATCCGGTTGTGGGGTTAATCTCTCGCGGAGCGTGTTGGTGGTCGCATCTACACGCTACCGTGTCTTGCCTTGTTTTTCGCCCTTTTCTTCATTTTGGTTCCTTATCAGGAGCGAGGAGGATTACTCGCTATTGGACATACTTGAGAATACATTTAGGGGGTCATTAGGATGGCGGATTTCCCGCATACTCCGGGCCGGCGGAAGCCACCGCCGGCCCGGAGTATGCGGGAAATCCGCCGAGGAGGCCTGAAAGACCCACCGCCAAATCAGGATGGCTGGTGGGTCTCCCAATCCGTCCGCCGCTTTTCCGCCGCGGTCGGAAGGCGACCACGGCGGAAAAGCAATAACATGGCTGGCGGTGTCTATCAGACACCGCCAGCCATATTAGGATGCAGGGTGAGTCATGCTTTTCCGCGGCGGCTTTTCCGCCGTGGAAAAGCATACGGACAGTCACTTTGGGGGCCCGTTGCGGGCCCCCTGGGTGAAGGTTGCGTGGGGGGTGCACATGGGGGGTACCTATGGTACCCCCCTGCCCTTGCGTGCACGAAGCGGCAGGCACCGCGCGGTGCCTGCCGCTTTGTGCATGCAAATGCACACCTTTCGTTTTTTGCATTGCGGCGGATGCTGCTTCAAGCAGCATCCGCCGCAATGTAAAACATACAGGATGTGACCGCCAGGGTGGCGGTCACATCCTAATTGCTATGGAGGGACCGCCGCTGCCCATGCGGACGGTCCCTCCAACTCAGGGGTGGCGGACGGACGCAAGTCCGTCCGCCATCCTAATCGGCCCCTTAGTTTGTTCTAAACTCCTTCAAGGGAACATGGCTATTTATCGTGGATTATCTTATGGCAAGTAGAGCGGAGTGTTGTGGTTTTTGCATCCCACGCATTACCGTTTCTGCAAATAAGGAATCTGTTTTACCCTTTGAATACCATAGACTCTTATTTCTTGTTCTATCACAGCCAGGAGCTGTATTACCAGAAACCAGTTTAAACTACCTTTTGCCTACTGTCATGGTATGTGGGGCTTAGGAGTATGAACCTGTTGATCTATGGGGCCCATAGGTTATGCTTTGTGTCTGACCTGTGTTTATCTTCCAATAGGATTCATTGAATGGCAAGAGGTGAATGAAGTGTATTTCATCCAGGCTGGTTTCATCCATACCATAAGGTACTTAGGTTTCATTTAGTGAGATCATATGAGAGTAGACTGTCCTCACTTGAATGGTACTAAGTATATGTTTTGTCGTTTCAGGTATATCCCTTCCCCTGCTGAGCCTTCCCTTTCCCTTCCCTGTTCTTTTTATCCCTCGCCTAATGGCTCAAGGCCTCTGTGTATTTGTACGAGAGGGTTTGTGACATTTGGAGGTGGACCCTTATAAGCATCAGACGGATTCCGTGGAGCAGATTCTGGACATCTGTATTGAACCGGTTCATTTGGTTAGGATTTGTTTTGTATCTGCCTTGGCATTTGTTTGGTATCTGTTGAAATTTGACTCTGTTTTGGGACTTGCTACTTGTTTTGATTAACATTTTTTCTTTACAGGTTATGTGGGAATATTTTTTATTTATCTCTGTTTATAAGTTTTTTATATCTTATATAACATGCCTGTACTTAGTACGCCTTGGAAGTTTTGTTGTTGCTGCTGCGATAAGCAGAGCATTTTGGAAGCAAGTCAGCCAGCAGCACCAGACGGTACGCCGAATTTTGAGATGTACATCAAATATGGTATTTGTCCCATCATGTATAATGCATTGTGGAACAAATATACAAAAGGGGATCCCCAGTTGCAATGGCCATTAGAGGGAACCATGGACCTTCACAAACTCGAGTATCTAGAGAAACAATTGTTTTTTTAAAGAAAGTTAGGCCAGCTATTTTTGACAGTTTGTGTATGTGGAGGAAAGAAGTGAAGGAGTGGCAGCTCAAGGCAGAGAAGGTACAAAGGAAGCAGCAAAGGAAGACAGAGTATCAGAAGTATAAGGAATTGAAGGATAAGGAAGTTCAGGAGAAAAAGGAATATTTAGATAGAGAGCCTAGGTTATTAATATCTAAGGAATATATAATTAGACCAACAGTAGCAGTTCAGGTCCACCAAGAAGATGTGAATTCAGATATTGATAGATTATTTATTGAACGACCCCCACCCCCATATGTACCCTTAACACCTCTTCCCCCTAGACCACCAAATGTCATTCCCCCTGTACCCCCGGCTCCACCTCCCTTGCCCGCGGTTGTCCAGCTCCCTATTTTCCAACCAGTACGGTACATCCCTTACCTTCCCCATCCCAAGCCACTGCGCCTCCATGTCAGGCCACTGCACCCCCATCCCAGGCCACTGCACCTGAAAGGATGGATGATCCCGTACTTACGGTCTCTATCTCCACCCCTCAAATACTTTGTTCTACTGTACCTTAGTTTCATCAGGACGCAATAAGGTTGACAGTACTGAAGTGGTTAAGTGATTTAGAAATGGAAGTAGAAGGAATGATAGATCAGATACAGGATTTTTCAGAGGGCGAACTTCTTTGTTTGATAAATAAGCTTTCTCATCAACTTATAGACCAATGGGAGATGACTACAGGACTAAGTGTGGGCCAAAAATCCGTTCCGCTCGCGGAATTTGCGTTTTTTTGGCAATTTCGCGATCTGCGTGACTCGTGAAATTGCCAAGCAAATCAGCTCGCGGGCGAATTTTTTTTGGGCCCACAGGAAGGACTTACATTTAAGGCAGGTGCTCGAGTTGAAGCTAACTTTGTAACCATTTTAGAATGGCGCCGGCAAGCTGCCAGAGTTGAAGTTGCAACTTCAACTCTGGCAGCTTCCCGGCGCCATTCTAAAATGGTTACAAAGTTAGCTTCAACTCGGGCACCTGCCTTAACTCTATAAGTGCTTCCTGTGGGCCAAAAATTAAACCTCAACAGGAAGCACTTACAGATATTAATAAAGCAGGTGCCCGAGTTGAAGCTCACATTCAGTAATGTTTTAATCAGCCCAAAACATTAGTGAGCACGGTCGAGGCTGGGCAAGTGTGCTTTAACCCCATATCTGCCGTCGAAAATTAGCTGTAATACTTGAGGGAGGTCTTTGCATCCATGAGTTTCTCGAGCGCAACCCCCGTGTAGTTCCTGTGACCAGGAGGCTGCTTTTTCCTCATCTGCTGCCCTGCTCGCTCTCTGACCCTTTATACACAAGAGGCATGTTGACACGCATAGCAGCCCCGCACCACACACTAGCGGTATCAAACGTCTTCCCGCCCTTTCCCAACTATGATGGACAGCTCACTCAAGGGACCTCAGAGCCTTTTGCCATGGTGGCAAAGTTACAGGCACACAAGGTCACTGGAGGCAAATCTTCTGGCCCTTTACGCAGCTGCAGTGTAGGAAAAGCACTATACATTTACCCAACGAGGTAGCACTCACTGATTAGCCAGTAGAAAGTACTCTAGTTGAGTAGAGGGATTGCACAAAACGGTGGCATCTTCGTGGATAACTGTGCAGGGCAGGATTCATTCTGGCACGAGGTCCTGTCACAAAAATTAAACCTCAACAGGAAGCACTTACAGATATAAAGCAGGTGCCCAAGTTGAAGCTCAAATTCAGTAACGTTTAATCAGCCCAAAACATTAGTGAGCACGGTCGAGGCTGGGCAAGTGTGCTTTAACCCCATATCTGCCGTCGAAAATTAGCTGTAATACTTGAGGGAGGTCTTTGCATCCATGAGTTTCTCGAGCGCAACCCCCGTGTAGTTCCTGTGACCAGGAGGCTGCTTTTTCCTCATCTGCTGCCCTGCTCGCTCTCTGACCCTTTATACACAAGAGGCATGTTGACACGCATAGCAGCCCCGCACCACACACTAGCGGTATCAAACATCTTCCCGCCCTTTCCCAACTATGATGGACAGCTCACTCAAGGGACCTCTGCGCCTTTTGGCGCGGTGGCAAAGTTACAGGCACACAGGGTCACTGGAGGCAAATCTTCTGGCCCTTTACACAGCTGCAGTGTAGGAAAAGCACTATACATTTACCCAACGAGGTAGCACTTACTGATTAGCCAGTAGAAAGTACTCCAGTTGAGTAGAGGGATTGCACAAAACGGTGGCATCTTCGTGGATAACTGTGCAGGGCAGGATTCATTCTGGCACGAGGTCCTGTCACAAAAATTAAACCTCAACAGGAAGCACTTACAGATATAAAGCAGGTGCCCAAGTTGAAGCTCAAATTCAGTAACGTTTAATCAGCCCAAAACATTAGTGAGCACGGTCGAGGCTTGGCAAGTGTGCTTTAACCCCATATCTGCCGTCGAAAATTAGCTGTAATACTTGAGGGAGGTCTTTGCATCCATGAGTTTCTCGAGCGCAACCCCCGTGTAGTTCCTGTGACCAGGAGGCTGCTTTTTCCTCATCTGCTGCCCTGCTCGCTCTCTGACCCTTTATACACAAGAGGCATGTTGACACGCATAGAAGCCCCGCACCACACACTAGCGGTATCAAACATCTTCCCGCCCTTTCCCAACTATGATGGACAGCTCACTCAAGGGACCTCTGCGCCTTTTGGCGCGGTGGCAAAGTTACAGGCACACAGGGTCACTGGAGGCAAATCTTCTGGCCCTTTACACAGCTGCAGTGTAGGAAAAGCACTATACATTTACCCAACGAGGTAGCACTTACTGATTAGCCAGTAGAAAGTACTCCAGTTGATAAGAGGGATTGCACAAAACGGTGGCATCTTCGTGGATAACTATGCAGGGCAGGATTCATTCTGCCACGAGGCTCCTGTCACAAAAATTAAACCTCAACAGGAAGCACTTACAGATATAAAGCAGGTGCCCGAGTTGAAGCTCAAATTCAGTAACGTTTTAATCGCCCAAAACATTAGTGAGCACGGTCGAGGCTGGGCAAGTGTGCTTTAACCCCATATCTGCCGTCGAAAATTAGCTGTAATACTCGAGGAAGGTCTTTGCATCCATGAGTTTCTCGAGTGCAACCCCGTGTAGTTCCTGTGACCAGAAGGCTGCTTTCTCCTCATCTGCTGCCCTCCTCGCTCTCTGACCCTTTATACACAAGAGGCATGTTGACACGCATAGCAGCCCCGCACCACACACTAGCGGTATCAAACGTCTTCCCGCCCTTTCCCAACTATGATGGACAGCTCACTCAAGGGACCTCAGCGCCTTTTGCCATGGTGGCAAAGTTACAGGCACACAAGGTCACTGGAGGCAAATCTTCTGGCCCTTTACGCAGCTGCAGTGTAGGAAAAGCACAATACATTTACCCAACGAGGTAGCACTCACTGATTAGCCAGTAGAAAGTACTCCAGTTGAGTAGAGGTATTGCACAAAACGGTGGCATTTTCGTGGATAACTATGCAGGGCAGGATTCATTCTGGCACGAGGCTCCTGTCACAAAAATTAAACCTCAACAGGAAGCACTTACAGATATAAAGCAGGAGCCCGAGTTGAAGCTCAAATTCAGTAACATTTTAATCAGCCCAAAACATTAGTGAGCACGGTCGAGGCTAGGCAAGTGTGCTTTAACCCCATATCTGCCGTCGAAAATTAGCTGTAATACTTGAGAGAGGTCTTTGCATCCATGAGTTTCTCGAGCGCACCCCGGTCTAGTTCCTGTGACCAGGAGGCTGCTTTCTCCTCATCTTCTGCCCTGCTCGCTCTCTGACCCTTTACACACGAGAGGCATGTTGACCCGCATAGAAGCCCCGCACCACACACTAGCGGTATGAAACGTCTTCCCGCCCTTTCCCAACTATGATGGACAGCTCACTCAAGGGACCTCGGTGCCTTTTGGCGCGGTGGCAAAGTTACAAGCACACATGGTCACTGGAGGCAAGTCTTCTGGCCCTTTACGCAGCTGCAGTGTAGGAAAAGCACTATACATTTACCCAACGAGGTAGCACTTACTGATTAGCCAGTAGAGTACTCCAGTTGAGTAGAGTGCAAATTGCAAAAAAATCCGCTAGTTCGCGGGAAAATCCACAAATTCGCAGATTTTTTTGCGATTTCGCGTGAATTTTGCGGAACGCAGACCCACAAAATTCGCCCATACTTATACAGGACAGAATGGCCCAGATGAAGTTAAAACTATTAATCAACAGTGTCAGATAGGGGCCTTCCCTGTAAATAGAGTTAATAATGCCATAGCAATGATAATTGGATATCATAATGAACTTTCTTCCTCTCCTCGAATAAGACCCATGAGGGAAGCTGCGCCACAGTTCATTCCTGGAAGAGGGAATGCAGATAATCATGACCCTAATAATCCCATTGCTAGAGCCCATTTTTTGTATAATTGAATAAATACGCCCTGGAAAAGGACGGAGGAACTTACATTAAAAGCCTCCTTAAGAGACATACGGAAAAATCCTAGAGTATTTTATGATGATGTACAGGTAGCCATTGATTCCTGTATCATGACTTTAGTAGATATTGATATATTTTTGGGTATGATCCTGCCACCAGATATGTAGCGACTCACCCGGGAACAGGATCATGTTGTTGAGTTAGGAGGAGATTAGACTGCTATAGTAGCAGCTGATAGGGATAGGAAACCTAGTCAGAAAATTAGTCAGCTCATACTGGACCTCCCTGGCTACATACTAACTTATATAAAGATGATAATTCTGGCACGGAAAATATATTGGATGCTCCTTACTGCTTGTAAGCAAAGACAGGGTGAGTCCGTCCCTGATTTCTTTACTCCCTTTAAGGAAGTTTCCTCTAATGTATGTAATAGCCCTATTCTTCCTGTCCTTAAAAGAGGGGATGGAATACAGGATACAAGTTTATCGATTTGTGATTAATTCGATAGAAAGTAACAAGATAGTAGTCCCTACATATCCTGTTGTTTCTCAGATAAAGTTAATACACATGTGGGATTTTCTGGCATCTCTGTTCAAAGCCCTATTTCACAACAACTGAATTTTAGTATGGGGTCTCCAACATTTTCTGTAAAAAAAGTCACTAGTCATGAAAAAGTGACCACCCCATCCAATAGTATCAGTAGTGATCACATTGGTGCAATAGCCAGGGTTTTCAGCAGTAATACATACAAATTGTTTTTAAAAAGGCTTTGACAATTTGAACTGAAATATTACATGGGTACTAGATACAAAAATATCTTTAATACTCCCTTGCGCCAAGATATAATTATGAGTAATAAATATATCCAACTGAAGTAATAGCTGTAAGTACATTTTCAAAATGTCAACTATTTTTCTGTAGACATCAGTTTATGAGTTGTGAAAATACTAAAGAAATGTTGTCTTGAATGCGTGGGTTTTATTTTTAAAATGCAGGTTGGACTGCACACAGGAAAGCTACTCACAGGTACCTGGTGATCTACTGGTAGCTCACGAGCCACTCATTGGAGACATAGCAATGCAGCAGAAGGTTGCAAACAGACTACAGTGAAATTATTGCATCACTTAACTTCCTTGGGACAAAGTATCTCTTTTCCATTTACAGTATTGTCAACAGAAGGTTACCTATTTAGGTCTCCTCCTGTCGAAGAGGGGTAAGACGCTACAGCAACATAGGATATCATTGGTGCAGAACTTGCAGAAACCACTGACTCAGTCTAATATCTGTGCGTTTTATTACCAAATTTTTCACTAATTATAAAACCCCTGCTTGCTTTAACATTAAACAGCGGTCCTCTTGTGTGTATCAATTTCTTTTAAGATTCAAAACAATATTGGCTTGTAATCACAATTCAAAAGTTTTTTTTGTAAAAGAACAATGTAACACACACCGGAGAGAAGTTTCAATTTATATATTTGAAGATCAAATCAAATATTCAAGGCTAAAGCAATATACATATTTAGTTACGCACAAAGGGAATCAAGTGACTGTGGTGACTTGTGGTGATAGGTGATATGAAAAACACACTATATACAATACAACAATGCAGTGCAGTGAACAGGGGAAGAAAATTGTGGTTCGTCTTGACAACTTTGTACATATTGCCCAGAGTTAATTCAAATTTTTCTTTATATACATGGGCAGTGTAAACACATATTGTATGCGTTGACGTTTTGACCCAAATTGTAGAGCAGGGTATGATGTGTCTTAGAAGGGTCTTCTTCAGGACAAGGGGGCGGGGGTGGAGGTATGTAGCCTGTTGGTTTAATAATAAGAATTTGGGTCTGGGTTGTGTTAAAAAACGGGAGCCTTAGTGAATTGTTATGAGGGGGGGAAGACTTACCGAAGTGCAGAATGCTAAAAAGTCTCTGCAGAGGCGGGGTCCGAGCAAATCAGTTCAAGTTACCTGGGGAGGGGTTGACAAAAGCTGCATCAGTGACTGAGCATATATTGGCTGATGCTTTAGGTGTTGGGCAAGGGTCCAGCTGATAACTAACCTTAATTAATTTCTTTCAGGACGTTAGATCTCCACCAGCCGGTTGGAGTCTGTGACCAGTTCACTTGTGTATACTGAAAAGAATGGAGATAAAAGCGATTGCAATTGCTTTTTAATGATATATTAACCATATGTGTGACAACTCTTGAACCCAATATTTATGTGTTAAAGAAATATCAAACAACCTGGGAACATGAATATGTAAATTCCCTATACTTTTTGAGTTCACATTACACTCTAGTACCCAACTATCTAACTTGGACCTCAGTTCACGTAAATGTACAAATGTTTTTGTTAAAACAAAACCTGCTTTCATATGAACCATTACGTGTGCTTCAACACGTTTACATAGTCTGCGTCATGACCTGATTAGCAGGCGTGCATGTTACATGCACACAGGGCTACTCATTTAAATACACCCCGCGTCCTGGCCTCATTCTTCATCTCACAGCAAGAGAAGGCAGGACGCGGCTTGAATACGGTAAGAGATTAGAAATCCCTTTAAACATGCCCCGCACTGACTGAAGGCCTCGTAACCCGACTGTATTTAATTTTTGTCACCCGTCCAGACGTGCTCCTACTGAAATAATTTCGGACGTGTGTTTTACATTAACGAAACGCGCTACTAATTAACCCGAATTGGGATAATGCTGCAAACCCAGGTCTCACGCCGCTTAATCATTATAACTCTTTACCCGTTTATGCTCCTTCAAACATTTTATAATTTAATCACGAAGGCACCCGGTGCGCATATTTGAACTTTCCCTTTTGAAATGTCAAGCTACAGGCACAGAAACTCACTACTTATGTAAACCCTTTGAATCACGTTTGCCCATCTTAACCATGAATGCTCCTAGAACGCAGAGCGGCCATGCGCTACTAGTGCCCCTTCACTCAATCGCTTTTATCTCCATTCTTTTCAGTATACACACGTGAACTGGTCACAGACTCCAACCGGCTGGTGGAGATCTAACGTCCTGAAAGAAATTAATTAAGGTCATTTATCTGCTGGACCCTTGCCCAACACCTAAAGCTTCTGGCAATATATGCTCAGACACTGATGCAGCTTTTGTCAACCCCTTCCCAGGTAACTTGAACTGATTTGCTCGGACCCCGACTCTGCAGAGACTTTTTAGCATTCTGCACTTCGGTAAGCCTTTCCCCCCTCATAACAATTCACTATGGCTCCCGTTTTTTAGCACACACCTGACCCAAATTCTTATTATTAAACCAACAGGCTACATACCTCCGCGCCCCCCTCCCTTGTCCTGAAGAAGACCCTTCTACGGCGCATCATACCCTGCGCTACAATTTGGGTCGAAACGTCGACAAATACAATATGTCTTTACACTGCCCATGTATATAAAGAAAAAATTGAATTGACTCTGGGCCATATGTACAAAGTTGTCAAGACGAACCACAATTTTCTCCCCCGGTTCACTGCACTGCATTGTTGTATTGTATATAGTGTCTTTTTCATATCACCTATCACCACAAGTCACCACAGTCACTTGATTCCCTTTGTGCGTAACTAAATTTGTATATTGCTTTAGCCTTGAATATTTGATTTGATCTTCAAATATATACATTGAAACTTCTCTCCGGTGTGTGTTACATTGTTCTTTTACAAACAAAAAATTGAATTGTGATTACAAGCCAACATTGTTTTGAATCTTAAAAGAAATTGACACACCCGACAGGACCGCTGTTTATTTTATTTAATCCTAATCTCAGGTCCTGAGGGACACCGGGCAACCCATTGTTGTTTTCTAATGCTTTAACATTAAAGCACGTATGCATGCCGCTTCCTTGGACTAATCAGTGTGAAGCTGTCTTTTTGTAATTGAAAAATGCTTCATGTAATGCTCCTGCTTTAGGTAAAACCTGATTATTACAAATGTATGTATGCAAAAGATGGTTGTAGCTTGGCACGGTCCCATGTTGGAAGGAATATGTCATGCGCATATTTCTCCTCTGAAATGTATATTTAAGGTCACAATTTGACAGTTATGGTACCACATTTAGGGCCAGATGTAGGTGAAATAGATTTACCGATTTTAAATTACCGAATTTTACCGATTACGGTAATTAAAAATCGGTAAATCTATGGGGTCGACATGTAGGTATTCCAGATGTGCTGGAATACCGAATCAGATGATTTCGGTATTTACCGATTTGGTAAATACCGAATCGGTAATGCCCATTCATTCCTATGGGCTATGAAGCCCATAGGAATGAATGGGCATTACCGATTCGGTATTTACCGAATCGGTAAATACCGATTTCCACAAGGGTGCAGGGGGTGTCACTTTGACACCCTCTGGCACCCCCAAAACAGGCTCGGGTGCCATGTGGCAGGCATACATGCCCTAAGGGCAGGTCTGCCTGTCACATGGCATAGGTGTGCATGCACACATTTGCATGCACACCGGAATCGGTATTTTACCATCAAATTTATTTGATGGTAAAATACCGATTTGGTAAGGCTCCTGGGACTCTGAAGAGTCCCACCTACATATGGGTGGCTCAGATTCGGTAAATTTACCGATTTTTTTATTTTACCGAATCGGTAAAATTACCGATTCGGTAATTTTACCGATTCGGTAAAATAAAGCCCCCTACATGCCAATCACCTATTTACCGATCGGTAACGGCCGAAAATACCGATTTTCGGCCGTTACCGACCGACCTACATCGGGCCCTTAGTGGATATCTAAAATATAATTCAGACCCAGCACCTGACCAGTACGATATTAACAGGGTATGAGTTAACACTTTTTGCTCCAAACATCACTCTGAAATGCTCTAACATTTTGAATCCAGCCACAAGAAAGAGCAGTAAGTATGAGGTTTGCATTGACCACCTGGTTTACTTTAAGGCATCACCTCACCCGTAATAGTGATTAATATAGTGATGTTCACATATGACCCAACTTGGGTCTGAAACAATTTCACCCTGAAGCTTCCTCTGAGAAGTCGGGGCTTTCCTTCTATGGTTCCAATAGGTTTTTAAAGTCTCCCTTTTCTTTTTATCAGGTTAGACTCTTTGCAAAATTGTGGCTGATTAGGCTCCTCAGCCTCTCTACCAATGTCTCTCGCTATACACACAGTAGTGTCTTGCACGAGTGAACATATCCTAATTTAAATATTAGTGCTCGTCTCTCAACCTCAACACATGAATAACAGAATTGTGGCTTTAAACAACATCATAGGTGCCTGTGGCGTTCCTAGTATTGAATGTCTTATTTCTCCCAAGATATGCGGCTAAAGTATGCGCGGTGTAGGAGGAAAGACAGCTAAATACAGCATGAGTTTAACCCAGTATCCCCTCAAGCCCGTGCTAAGCCCCGTTACCTTCCTTAAATCACTTACCTGCTACGGCACAACTCTCCTGAGTTGCAGCCGGCCAACCAGCGTCCTCCGGCAGCGTCCACCACTCTTTGTTCCACACCTCCTGGGACTCGTTGAGGCTGGTGGCGTTGTTTCTTTTGGATATGGTTCCCTCTTCTCCTTCTGGTGTCTTGGTGCAGGATTCCACCACACCTGACACTTCCTTGCCCTCTCATCTCTCTCTGGTTCCGCGGGCTGCAGCATTTTTGTCCCCTCCTTCATTCCATCCTGATTGATTCAGGGCTATCGGAGCTCGACCACCTGTTGTATGATAGAGTTGTCCTTCATTAATGTCGGTGCTTTTCTCTGGGTCACGCCCGGTTTAACCCTTTATTCCTCTCTTTTGCCACAGGCACGTCGGCGTTGAGGAAGAGGCAGCAACGCGGACTCCGGAGTGGACCGCAGGTAAGAAAGGGGGTTCATAGGCATGCATATATTAGAATCATGGTGCCTTAAGAGTGAATCTTCCAGAGAGAATTGTGCGGAATTATAAGGTCCATTCTGGATCATTGCATTTATTGATTTGGGGGTCACCGATTGGTGTACACTGTTGAATCAACTTTTGGTATAGATGGGGTTTTAAGGTCTTTCATAGTTCCCAATACCATACAGGTAGTCTGCTGTATTGTTTAATTCAGGAAAACCACTTCTTTGGGTATAATTCATGCTCTGAATAGGGTTTCTTTGCCCTGCACTTGCCAATATTTGGTTGCCCAAATACTCCTGTCTCTATTGGGCTAGCCACATTTGATTAAGTCCTCTAAATAGATCAACCTGTTGGTAGTTTTTCAGTTGTTGTGGACATTGTGAAAAATAGAAAGCAGAAGGAAGGAATCTGTTATCACTCTGGAAATAGGGACATTTAAAAAAAAAAAAATTGGATGACTATTAAGAAGTGGAGCTTCTGAATGCTCCAGACTGTGTGTCATTGCAAATTTCTCTGGGATAGCTATTTCGATGTATGTAATGCTGTGCGTGATGATGAAAACAATACACTTCTTTGTAATTTAATGCATTCAAATAAGGATCTTCATTGTCCACAGTTATATATGCATTGAATTGGCCTGTACCTGTACGGTGCAGCTCAGTTGTTGGCTCTGAGTACCACGGGTTCTTGGAGCACCTATAAACCCTATATATAACCAAAAGGGTGTAGCATACATAATGGTACATTGCTTTTGTAAATTAACCATTGTGTTAAAAAAGTTACTGATGAAAACATTGTCCCAAATAGCAGTTCTTTCCTACTCATTTTCAATATTTCTTTATTTCAACAGGTATTTTCTTTGGGATAACCTTGAGGGATCTAACATATGACCCCTTGCTGAATTTGGAATGTTGTCTACTGTGCAGAAATATATAGGTGTCCTTGATCACCAATGGGTTTCATACTGGTTTTCACCACAAACTGGAAATACATTAAAAGAACAAAAAATAGGAAACCTGGGCTATCTCTAGGAAAAATGCCAAAACTGTAGTAAATATTACTTTTTTGAGTCAGCTCTGCATGTTCCTGAAAGCTGGGAAGATTGTGACTTAAGCAGAGCAAACCATTTGTTGATGCCACTTTTAGGGGAAAACAGACCCTTTTATCCAGAACACCCTTTTCGTATTTTTCCCATAACCCCAAAATGTAACTATATTTTGGCTATTTTCTCTGTCCCCTCCTGGGGAATCCACAAACCCTAGGCACCTGTAGAATTCCCAGTATGCTGGAAAAAAAGGATGCAAATTTGGCATGTATACTTTATGAGGACAACAAGTGATTGTGGCCTAAGCGCAAACTACCCTCAGTAGCCAAAAAGGGGCTGAGCACTGGGGTTGGGAGGGTATGGGGGGCAGCAATTATGGGGCCAATGATGGGACTTGTTAAACTTGCTTCAAAATAGTGTGCCTGACTCTTGATAACATGTCTAAATCTAGTGGTTAAATTTAGATTTGGCTTTGAACATAATCAAGGGCGATTAAGATCAGAGTAATTTCTAAAAGGTTAAAAGGTTATGGTCATCTTCTGCAAAGTTTCTTCCCAGAGGCCTTGAGCTAAGTTTCTTTAGTGACATTGTTGAATGAACTAATATGTATTTTGGCAATTTCAGTGATTTACAGATACATTATTCATTACACAGTGAATCATTTTCAGTCCGTTTTCAAAGTTTGCCAATTATTTATCCCATGCCTGGGCCTTTATAAGACCTTGTTTGCTTTTGTTTGTTTCATATGTAAAGTCATATTCTCAATTCCAGCTCATTTCTGGGCAACTCTCACACAGCTACTTAACATCAGTTGACTTCCGACCCATTGCAGTGCATCTTTAGTCAAAACCAATACCAAATCTAGGGATTTATTACAAATCATTCTTACTCATGGGGGAGATCTAGATGGGGGTGTGGGTATAGGTGTAGATCTGTCCTGAAAAAATCTCGCCTTTCTGTGGTTTCCGTTCATGGTTCATCTACCTCTGCCCAAAAGCATGCTATTACACTAACAGATTATATACCATGTGATGGAATCCTGCATCAGGGGAATTTTCTATCCAGCAGTTGGACAAGACATTAGGATTAATTTTCTAATCTTCATGGGTGTGATGTACGTCCTAGGTAAATAATTATAGTAGGTCCGTTTAAATCTCATGTTTCTTGAGATGTTAGAGGTGGACCTTAGAGTTCATCTCCAGCACCCTCCTTACCTAAATGAATTGTCCATCCATACATCTTTCAAAAATGTCTGATTTCTTCCCTAAAGCCAAGTATACAAATAACAGATCTACAACCTAAGAATATATAACTTACATATAACAATCCAATAAAAAACAAAATATAAAATAAACAAAACAACATTTAATACCAACATTGCAATTGCTACCCTCAAAGCTGAAGGATTATTTGATGATCAAGTTAATCATTTCTCCACAACACCAACATTTTCCTTGCATGTTCTAGACATATGGACCCATGTTTGTATCAAATGACAAAATACATCTCAAGAGAAAACATAATTCATAGCGAGTCTCTCCAATCCATTAGTATGCAAAATGAAGACCAGAGTTGCTAGGACACACCCATGCCATACCCCTCTTACTAAACGAAAACACCGGATTCACTCAACGTTCCGGCTACTCCCTAACCGTAGCAGCCAAGTTGGAATGGAGTAATCATAGAAAATCAAAGACATCTGCCTCGACGCTTCCTAAAGCTAGTATGGCCAAATCTTGGCCCTCTTGATGTAGTCGAAGACCGAGCTTGGTCCATAAAAGCTAGATGTAAAGTTCCACCAGAGCCTACTGTATACTCACAAATCAGAAGATTAAGGTTACGGTATTGCCAAATAGTTCCTTGGACCCTTCTAAAGCCATATTGAGACTATACAAGGATGCTATTGTCCATGGCCCTGGACAAAATTCTCTCCATAATGATTGTTCTGGATATTTTCACCAAGGAATCGATAAGTGACATAGTCAGTGATATTATAGTGGCAGTATTTAAAATAGGGGATGGGAGATCCATGTTGCTACCGTAGCAACATGGATCTCCCATCCCCTATTTTAAATACTGCCACTATAATATCACTGACTGTGTTCTTTCCAGAATAAACTTCTATTGTTTGAGACACTAGCATGATGCAGCTTCTCCCAAGCCTTTTTCTGGATTGTTTTTTTCCTGGTAAAAATTGCCTTTTTATAGAGGCATCTCTTCCACGCTAGCTCCTCTTTAGTAGAAGGGGATTGTTTAAGGGAAATATGTAAATCAGAACAAGCTTTGAAACAAGCATGAGCAAACCACTTATATTTACTCTTGACTGTTGATCCGCTCCTTTTAGAACTTAACAGACCATAACAATGGTACCAATTGCAAAAAATCCATTAAAAATACTACAATGAATGAATACCTTATGCAAACACAATATCAATCACTCAATCAAAAATAAGTTTATTACGACCCATTGGTCTATAAACTACATATACCATCATACAACAGTTAAAAGTACATTTATTAAGATTTATACAAGTACCTAAAACCAAGATTTCATTTTTTCTCATAAAAACTTGTTTTCATAGTATCATACTGTGAACCAAGTCCAATGCCTAAAAATTCACTGTTAGGAGAATACATAAAATAATTAAAATCGTCCGAATTTGCTCTGTTTGTCTCTCCCTGGGCCACTCTTTCCATTTCCTTATTCCATGAGAAATCTCTTTGCTACTTGGACAAACTTCGCAAAAGCAATTGCAATGTCAAAGAACTGCATTTCAATGAGGAGTTCAAATGCCTGGTTAATTGACCTTATTCCATATTTTTAAAAAACTGGCCTTAAAATCAATCGCCGTACAGATAAAAAATGTTGACAATCCATTACAATATGGACGCAGGTACATTTTGAGCCACTCCCGCATGTACATTTACCGGCATCATCCATTAATATGTTTTTGATTTTCTCATTTGCACGAGCTGGATTAATACCTATTCTCACCTTTAACAATTCCAATCTCAACCAGTGATTCGGTACAGTATCTAGATACGGATGCCAGTTTTCATTTCTCAAGCTATTTAACAGAAAGTGCACAGACTCTTTTTGTTTCAGGTAATCCATATCGATTTGTCTAGATTTTTCATTTCCCAATGTTTTTAGAATACTCTTCCGTTCATAAATACATAACGACTCTCGGTCAATAGTTACCTTTAAATTCTCATATATGGAGTAGAGTATCTTTCTAGTAGCTTTTGCCCACTTCAGATCACTCTGTTGGATCTCCCTCCTACACCAACAGGACACTCTCTCCACCTCTCCTGATCCTAGTCGTTTCCAAAATCTACATAGCTTTACCTGAACTTGTATGTTCCATGCTGGTCAATCTAGTTCTAACCTAATGGCCTGTATCATTGAGGAGCTGGGCAAAGAAAGAAGAGTTTTTAAACATTTCCCTTCCTCATTATCCCATGAACATTTCCCTCCTAAACACAAGATCTCAGCTCAAACACAACATGACTTCATTAAATCTATTTCTAAATAGATATAACATTGATTTATCAGGATTAATTAGTTCCCATTATATGTCTCTACCATTTTCCACTGTACTGCCCTGGTGAAGAAATATATTAGTCTGGTGAACCATGTGTAAAAAAAAACAGACAATATCGAAGTTAAAAGATTATTGCCTTTATGCTGATATCACCAGAACAATGACCAATGGGATCCCATAAATTGATGGTAACAAAAATATAATCCATTGTACTCTGAGATCACCTCACATCAACCATAAGAATATTACATGAGTTCATATCTTAGGCTTCAAGAGCATTACACATGCTGTTGGAAGCCAACATCCAGAGCAAAGATTCCTCCAATGTAGCCTAAATTTGATAGATACCTCACCCAATATAACCCATCTCATCAGCATGAGCAACATTAACGGAACTCGACTTGATATTAATATCGCCTGCAACAATTAAGTGAAAATTCATGCTGTGCAGGTATAAATTAGAAAAACAATACTCTGATTAGTCACGGTGCATTACTTTCTACTTAAAAATAATATCATCAAACAGGTCAAATATCACTAACAAAAATAGTGAAAAAAGAGAGAGAGTGCCTCACGGTAGCGACACCCGAGGGGGTTACTGGCTGGTGATTGCCAGTTTCACCCACTTATCATCATTGGCCACTCTCTCTTTTTGTGTGTGGGAAAGAAAAGAAGGAAAGTGTTTCCCTTTTCAAACAAAAATGTGTAGTGAAAAGATAGTGAGTGCAGCAACTGTCACTCTCTTTCTGCTATATCGGCCCCCATATTCCATGCCATCTTTCCCCACTATTTTGAGTGAACAATTGTCCTCCCTCCTCACATTGCACTCCCACCTTGCTATCTTTGGCGACCTAAATTACTGGTTTGGCGATAGCCACGCCGGCCCCCATGCTACTGAGCTCTTTGAGACGCTTAAAAATCTGAACCTTGTCCAACATGTCTCCCAACCCACTCATACCAAGGGACATGTCTTGGATCAGATCTGGACCTGCAACCTGGAGCTGTCCCCACCAGACATACGTCCGTGTGCCTGGTCCGACCATCATCTGGTGGACACCACTATCACGGTTGCTGGTCAGACCCCTGCTCCCCTGATGGCCGGCGGCCTCTCCCGCAAATGGAGCTCATATGACTCCCAGGGATTCCTTACCGCCCTGGCCGACTCTTGCCCGGTGATTTCTGACCCCATCGACACGGACGGGCTAGAACAAAATGTGGCCTCCTGGCTTGAGTCGGCCAGTGACCTGTTTGCCCCCTTGGTCAAATTCCCCTGTACGAGACACAGGAATTCTCACAGGTGGTTCTCCGACGACCTCAAAGCCCGGAAACTAAAAACACGTCAGTTGGAACGCATCTGGAGACACGATTATTCTGACCTAGCAAAACAATCTTATCTGACCGCTCGCAAAGAATTTAAAACAGCTATCCGTTCAGCTAAAATGGAACACTTCGCCAGTAGGATCTCCCTGGCAGCTAATAAATCTAAGGAGGTGTTCAGAGTCTTGAACGAGCTAACCACAGACGACAGGACCCTTCCAGCCCAGACCCCTACTCAGGAGGCCTGCGACACCTTGAACTCGTTTTTCCTAGAAAAAATTTCCATTATCAAAAAATCCATTCCTCCACCCCCCCCAACTGTCACTGCCGGATAATTCCCTCAACAACCCCCTGTCTTTCACTTCCTTTCCTATCCTAGACCCCTCCTCTCTGGCGGAACTAGCCACTCGGGTGAAATCTGGCTCCCCGAACGACTGCTGTCCACCGTCAGTCTTGCGGAGCATATGTCTCAATCTACCTGACAGTATCTTACATCTACTTAATAGCTCCCTCAGCAGCGGCATCTGCCCCTCTTCCTTTAAGGAAGCTATTCTGGTACCCCTCCTAAAAAAATCCTGGCGCCGACATGGCGGAGCCATCGAACTACCGCCCCATCTCCCTCCTCCCTTATTTTTCTAAACTTATGGAGGCCCACGTCACTCGCTGCCTGTCCAGGTTTATAGAATCTTCCGGCTATCTCGTACCAACTCAGGCCGGCTTCAGACCCGCTCACTCCACAGAAGCCGTCATCCTGGCGGTCCTTGACACACTCAGAAGCAACGCAGACGCGGGAAACCCTCAAGCCCTCGTCTTACTGGATCTGTCGGCCGCGTTCGACACGGTGGATCATAACATCCTTCTCCACCATGTCGGGCAGGCGGGCATCCAGGGCGTCGCCCTTGAGTGGGTCAGGTCCTTCCTTACGGGGAGAACACAGGCGGTCCGCCTCGGTCCCTACACTGCCAAAAAAACTGTCACATCTGTGGTGTCCCCCAAGGCTCTTCCCTCTCCCCGCTCCTTTTCAATCTTTACCTCCGGCCACTTATCCAGTCACTTCAGAAATGGGACATCGTCACCTACAACTACGCTGACGATCTCCAAATCATCTTTTCCCTCAACTCACCACATGCCATTAAAACTTTTCATGGAGCCATGACTCATATCCAACTCTGGATGAACCAGAACCAATTGAAGCTGAACCCCGGTAAAACCGAGCTCCTACTTCCCGGACTCAGTTCTACCTACTGGGGTCCACAGTTCTGGCCCCCAGAGTTCGGCTCCCCCCCCGTCCCAGCAAAAACAGTAAAAAGTCTGGGTGTCATCATTGACACCGACCTTTCTCTTAGGGCTCAAGTTGGAGCGGTGGTTTCCTCCTGTATGTACCAACTTCGGAGGATTCGCAAAATCCGCCACTTTCTTCCCCCGGCGGCACTCACCCAAACTGTCATTTCATTGGTACTCTCCCGTCTGGATTTCTCCAACGCCATCTAACACTGCCTGCCACAATACCTGATCCAACGCCTCCAAATCGTCCAGAACCAGGCTGCCCGCCTGATTGATGGAACACCCAGATGGCAATCAGCTAAACCTCTGCTCACGAACCTGCACTGGCTCCCGGTTGATCGAAGGGCTGCCTTCGAGGTAGTTTGCCTCACCTTTAAGGCACTTCATTGCCCTTCCCCCGCCTTCCTAAAATCTATCACCCGTTCTCACCGCCCCACACGCAATCTCCGTTCTGCCCACCGCGACTTGCTGATTACCCCCAAGAGCAAAACCAAGGGATTCGGCGGACGCCGGTTCTCTCATCTAGCCCCTGTGCTCTGGAATCTCCTCCCTCTCCCAATCAAATCCTGCTCCTCCCTTCTCAATTTCAGAAAAATGCTAAAAACTCATCTCTTCCCCACCCCCATTTAGACTCTGCTACTTATGCCTACCCTTCACTCTGTTCTGTCTACCAGCGCCAGGAAGCTTCGGTGTCAGTGCGCTCTATAAGCTACATTTAACATAACATAACTGTGCTTGCTATTCTTCAAAATGTGTGCTCAAAGAACCCCTGTGAGAACCAGTGAACATAATTCTCACTTTTAAATTCTGGTATTTGGGCAGAAATGTTTCTCTCACAATGCCATCTCTTTTTGATCCTAGCCCCTCCTGTGGCAAAAAGAAGGCCAAATCTGACACACATTTTGTGTGTATTCTCAGAGACATGCCAGCATTGCAAAAAGCTGTCTAGGCGTACTCTCAAGGAGAGAGAAAGGAAATGTCTCTATGGACTTTCTGATAGGAAGAAATCTAGATCCAGAAGAAGGTCTCTGGTGAGACAGAAGAAAAAGAGGTCCAGATTGACTTCGAGAAGTAAGATCCCGATCTGTTCTCCATCGGCGTCGGGATCAGCGTCGAATATACGTCCAGTGGCAAAGAAACGGATGTCATCGTTGAGCCCTCCACAGTCAACTGTGCACCACACGATGCCGAGATCAAAGATGGCAGTTTCGACGTCAAGTCATCAGGTAACAGAGCAGCACCCTCCATTGGCGTCAGCCCGGCGACGCTCAACGTCGAGGAGTAGGTCTCCGTCAGCGTTGGCTTAACGGCCAACGTCGAGACAAAAGACTCCATCGGCATCATCTCCCAGGCTTTCGACGTTGAGGACATTACTCCGTCGACATCATCTCACAGGCTTTTGACGTCGAGGAACAAGACTCCGTCGACATCATCACACAGATGTTCAAAGTCAAGACACAAGACTCCGTCAAAGTCTTCCCACAGGCATTCGACGTCGAGGCACAAGACTCCATCAATGTCCAGACACAAGACTCCGTCAGCGCTATCTCACAGGCGTCCAACATCGACACAGGGGACTCCATCGGCGTCAACTCATGGACGTTTGATGTCGAGATGAACGCCTCCATCGTCGTCAACTCAGCGACGATCCACGTTGAGGTACAGATTTATCCCCAGAAGACGGTCAACATCGGTGACACACGGTTCGACGTTGACATCAGTGAGGGCTAAATCACCGTTGGTGATTCAGGACACAGTGACCCCACGTTCAACGTCGAGACACATCAATCAGCGTCGACCCATCATGCAGAGCATTCAGCTCGATCAAGTTAAAGACACATGACGTCATCAGCCTCAAGGTCACCGGAGGTGATTATTTCAACATCGAGCAGCCCTGCGTCATCATCTGTGTGCCCCCTTTTGCGCTCTGAGACTCCTCCACAGGAAGTGAGGCAGAAATCTCTATCTGTGCACCTCTCTCTTAGGGCTTTTTTACCACAGCATCACTGGCAGAAATCTGGAACGGCAAAGGCACGAGGGCCACAGGACTACTCCAGTCCTCTACAAAGTTCTCCACTGGCTCGGCTGGTACAACCAGTAGATCTCTCACCTACCACTCCCTCGAGGGGTTGAGATCATACGCGTATGCCGTCAGCCTCCTCAAGAAGAAGATCTATATCTCGGGGGCATCGGAGAAGGCACAGGTCACCGACACGTTCACCCTCTTCTACGCAATCTTCGAAGAGGGACTATTCTCCGACTCTTACAGACAGTCCACCTTTGAGGGTCTCTCCAGTGGATGATGTCAGTACTTTCCATGATGTTCTGTCCAGGGGAGCAACACAGTTGAACATTTTCCTTCCGTTTTCATTGCTTTACAGCAAAAGGCCTTGAAATCGGACTTGTAGTAGTTAACTTAAAGAGGAGGTTTGAGGCCAGTGACCCAAAGTTCATCCTCAGTGATTTTTGAAACTTTTCTTTAAAGATCAGCGGACATACTGTTGTTACCGTTGGTACCGGGGGCTTCTTCAGCCTGTTATGGAAACATTTCTTACACCGCAAAGGCTCAGGACCGCACCATCAAGGATCTTGAAGAGGATCCACTGTTCCTTAGATCTGACCTACCTCCTGACTCTATGATCATTGCGGCTGCGAAAACGACACATGCAGTGGCCTCCTCATCAACAGTTCCTCCCGATAAGGAAAGCAGAGCTCAGGATTCGTGAAGAAGAAAAGTCTGTGGCACTTTGTCCTCCATGTTGACAGTCTGCAGTGCCTCAGAGCTCTTAGGGCACTATGACAGGTCCTTGTGGGACTCACTACAAATGTTTACCGAAAAACTTCCCAAAGAGGATCTCAGGGACTTTGAGGAGGTGTTGCAGGAAGGAAGTTTGGTGGTGAATTAAATTATCAGCGCCGCAGCTGAAGGATTGACGTTGTCTGCACATTCCTATGCACACGGGATCCGTGCCAGACGTTCATCCTGGCTTTGAATAACTGCGTTAAAACCCGAAGCTCAGTCAAGGATCCTACATCTCCCTTTTTCAGGATCCTTCTTGTTTGGCACTCACACAGATGAGGACCTGTCAAGGATGAAGATGGATTTAGACACCTTGAAAGCAGGGCTTGGGGGAAAAAGAAGTTCAGGCGCCGGTACCGGCCATATGATCGAAGGCCCTTCCATCAGAGGATTCAAGCCCCTCAGTGGCAGAGGCAGCAACAACAGCTGAGCCAATCAAAATCCCACCATCAGGGACGTCGCGCTCCTAGAGGGAGAGGAGCTACACACCAATCTGCTGCCTCAGCAAAAACTCCATCAAATCAATGAATGCTCACTTCCCCCATCACCGTTTCCCACTCCAGGGGGGGAAGTATAGCCAACCACCTGGAAGAGTGGCGCAGCATCACAAAAGACCAATGGGTGTTATGTACATTGAAGAATGGGTACTCTCTAAGTTTCTAACATCAGCCTCCTACGATCCCTCCAGTGAAAACTGCATTCCACCAACTGCAAGTTCTGCCGGAGGAAGTAACCACCTTCCTGCAAAAATCAGCCATCAAGGAAGTTGCTATATCGCAATGGGGGTCAAGGGGTATACTCAAGGTACTTCCTAGTGAGGAAGAAAGGTCGGAAGTCAGACTTCAGACCTATCCTGGATCTTCGCGCTCTCAATAAATCAATTCGGAAGGAGAAGTTTCTCATATTTGCTCTCCATCAAATATATCCCCATCTCCAACAAGGGGACTGGATGTGTTCGTTAGATCTACAGGATGCATACTTTCATGTCCCAGTCAATCTACATCACCGATAATTCCTGCTTTTTCTGGTGGGATCGACCCGTTATCAGTTCAAAGTCCTGCACTTCGGGTTGAAGTCAGCTCCCGGAGTATTTATAAAATGCATGGCAGTAGTAGCAGCTGCTCTACGGTGACAGGGAATGTCTGTTCACCCTTACCTCGATGACTGGATTCTGAAGAGCCCTTCTCCCCAGAGCATGAGGGCCCACTATCAACGATGTCTAGCCCTTTGCCAATGATGGGCCTTCAGGTCAACTTTGAGAAATTGACTCAGCATCCCGCGCAAAGAATCCGCTATCTGGGTGCAATGATAGACTCCGCAGTAGGAAAAGTGTTTCCTTCGGAGGAGAGACAGTCATCTATCACTCTGAAATGCAAGCAGATTCTGTGCAGCAATTTCCCTTCAGTATGTCAGGTTGTCTCTCTCCTAGGGTCGATGGCATCCTGCATTTTTCTTGTCCCCTCCTCCAGGCTAAGGATGGGATCAACGAACGGCTCGATGGGACGACAGGATACATCTGTCAAAGCAGTCAGAGCATCGATTCCATGGTGGATGAGACAAGGAAATCTTCTGGTAGGGGTTCCGTTCCATCAGTCCCCTCCCTCTCAATCATCAATCACAGATGCTTCCCTCCAGGGTTGGGGAGCGCACACGGTGTCACTCCATACTCAAGGTCGATGGTCGGCAAAAGAGCGATTGTATAACATCAACATGCTGGAGCTATGAGCTGTGCATCTAGCCCCAAAGGCCTTCCTCGAAATCTATTTAGACCAGCTCCATACTAGTCCAGACGGACAATACGACCACCATGTACTATCTGAACAAGCAGGGAGGGACTCGATTTCGGTCTCTGTCCCTGGAAGCCCATGCTCTCTGGCATTGACTCCTTGCAAGGAATCTGACTATTACAGCAATACACCTACCAGGGAAACAGAATTCACAAGCAGACGATCTCAGTAATCACTTTGAGGACCAGCAGGACTGGGTTCAAAACGACAAAGTCATCAGAGAAATTTTCCAGGAATGGGGTCGTCCAAGCCTTGACCTTTTCGCGGACGATACAAACAAAAAATGCTGCTACTTTGCCTCAAGATTCTACCGACCAGGCTCGAGAGGGAATGCCCTTTTGATCAACTGGTCAGGAGGCTTTGTATACGCTTTTCTTCCCCATCCTCTCATCCTGAAGGTCATAACCAAACTCTCCCACTCCGAGGCAAAGATGATTCTGATCGCTCCGGACTGGCCACGGCAGTGGTGGTACCCGGACCTTCTGCACCTATCAGAATGCCCACACAAGAGATTGCCGTGCAGACCGGACCTGCTGTCCTAGATGAACGGGAGCATTCATCACTCCAACCTTCTCTCGCTGAACTTGGCAGCATGGCTCCTGGGGTCCACAAATATGGTCATTTAGGACTTCCTCAGGGTTGCATGACCATCTTGAAAGAAGCAAGAAGACCTTCCACAAGACATTCTTATGCTTGTAAATGGAATCGTTTCTATTTGTGGTGTGTGCAAAATGATTGCCATCTACCAAGGGGCAAGAGGAAATGATTTTACCTTACCTCTTACACTTAGCTAAGGCAGGTCTCAAATCCTCTTCCATAAAAGTATGCCTGGCTGCAATTACGGCATACAAGCGGTCTCCTTCTCAACCTTCTTTCTTTTAGTTGCAGGTAGTGAAGGGCTTTTTACAAGGGTTAAAGAAGGTGTACCCTCCTATCCGTCCTCCTTCGCCTCCTTGGGAGCTGAATCTGGTTCTGTCTAAACTGATGGGTCCTCCATTTGAACTTATCCACAAAGCAACCCTCTGAAACCTAACGTGGAAGGTAGCCTTTTTAGTAGCAATCACCTCAGCTCGCAGTGTGAGCGAGATTCAAGCTCTCTGTTCTAAGGAACCCTATGTGGTTTTTCATCTCAGTAGGGTCGTTCTGAGGACCCACCCCTCCTTCCTTCTAAAGGTGGTGTCGGACTTTCATGTCAATCAATCCATCTCGCTGCCTACCTTTTTTCCTAATCCCTCTACACCAGCTGGGAGGTCCCTTCATTCTTTAGACCTGAAAAGGGTTTTGAAATTCTACTTGGACAGGTCTAAAGCGATTTGGAAATCTGATCACTTGTTTATTAATTACAGGTCCATCAGAACAAGTTTTACAGCCTCCAAGTGTTACATCTCCAGGTGGATAGTGTCATGTATAAAACTGGCTTATCAGTTAGCACAGAAGCCGCTTTGGTCTATGCCCAAGGCTCATTCCATTAAAGGAAAGGCAGCTACAACAGCTTTTCTTAACAATGTACAGATTGCTGAGATCTGCAAGTCAGCCACTTGGAAATCGATACATACATTTACGAGACACCATTGTCTCCACTCAGATACCAGAGCATACACTCAAGTAGGCCAGACCTCCTTGAGAAATTTGTTATAATGCTGAAAAAGCTTTGATTGTTTGTTTGGTCATTTCTCATTTGCCCGCAGGCGGTGGATGGGCTTGCTATTCGATTCAGTGCTTATGACTATTGATGAGGGGTATCCTCATCAAAGTCATAAGCAACCCACCCGCCTCCCCTTGCAAATGAGACTTCTTTAAGACTTCTTTAAGCTATATCTTTGTGCCCTGACCCTCGGCTCTCCCCAAAGAACAACTGACCTAACTGTCACCCCTGGGGCATGATGGAAGCTGGGGGTCATGGCTGCCTTAAAGGCACAGTGCCAGTTTTTGTGTTTGCATTTGCTTTCATTTTCTATGCATTTGGTTTTCAATGCAGCCTATAGGCTAACAATGCTTGCTCTTTTGCGGATTGGTTTTTATTCTACTCATTAAAAAGAGTTCAAGTAATGCTTGGCCTCCTGTTGTCTATATTCTGTAATACAATGAAAACAACAAAGGAGCGTCACCAAGTTTTAATGAAAGAAGCGAGCATGAAGCAAACTTCACAGAAACACAATGGCTGTGAAAAAACACCTCTTATGGTTATTTGGAAGGCCCTCACTCACCAACTATCTCTATCATTGTGGCAGAAATATGTTGACCAACCTGCACAGGGTAAACCTGGACTTTTAATTTGGTCCTTTACCCTTCACTTTTGCTATTTTTTAACCATGTACAATTGGCAAAACTATTAAAAAAAAATTGACACAATTGATACATTTTTAATAATCACTCACAATTACACTTCACTCACGAAAAATCCAGCTCCGCAGTAACCTGGCGTTGAAGCACACTAGGGTGGCACTCGGCCACTCCTCCTGGTGGGGCCCAATGATGAAGCATGTCACCAACCAGGTTGGTGAGTGAGGGCCTTCCAAATAACCATAAGAAGTGTTTTTTCACAGCCATTGTGTTACTGTGAAGTTTGCTTCATGCTCGCTTCTTTCATTAAAACTTGGTGACGCTCCTTTGTTGTTTTCATTGATTTCCTTGAGGGGGACAGGAGCGCCTGTATTCCCTTCCTCTCTTGTTGTTGCAAATATATTCTGTAATACTGCATTGATGTGTGAAAAAATTATATGTGTATATATATAGTGCAGTATATATATGTTTTTATATATAATTTTTATTTTTTCCGGGGTCCCCGTGCATGGGGGGGGAATATTCAGTGCTTATGACTTTGATGAGGATGCCCCCTGGAAGAGAACTAGGATTACAGGTAAGTAACTTATCCTTCCACGCCAGCCAGTGCTGATCCGTGAAAAGAGCTACCCTCTGTCATTTTTATACAGGATTTTTTCGACATTTCGTCGACAGCTTTTTGATGTTTAGGTTTTTTCTCATGTCATGTCACCTTTCACCGCGCCATGGTGGTGACGGACCCTCACCTGACTTGCCTGAAGCGCAACCTCGACTCAAAGTCTTGCTGAGACTGCAGGGCCATGACTCTGAAACCTTTGATGGGGCAGCCCATATAGCTGCTTGTGGGGCGGCACGTAGCACTGCATCGTCCTCTCAAAGGTCTCATTATCTGTCCTAGTTGAGACGAAGGTCCTGGCAGCGCTCCAGGAGTCGCAAGTCTTTGTCCTTTTACTCGAAGTTGTCGAGTCGGTCAGGTAAGAAGCACAAGAAACAGAAGTCAAAGTGTGCTTTGACCTCTCCCCATCCGTCGGCCAATGCGACAGAGGAGTCTCAGCACTTTAGGCCTCGCTCTTCAGAATCAGCGACTGGGTCACCTCCATGCTTCCCAGCCTTCCGGGAAGCAGGAGCGACCGCCGCCCAGCTCAATGAATTTTATGATGCCATGTGCCTCATATTTGGGGGGCCTGACCCTACTGGCGCACCTTCGGGACCTGGAGTCTCGGAGGGGGCTCCATTGAATTCTGTGCCGATGGCTCTGGAGCCGATGACCGCCCTTCCCCTATCATGGATTTGGTGACGGATTTGGACCGACATTGGTCATGCGACCTTCCCTGGCGCCGTTCCCGATGCCGAGACTCCCAATGCTGCTGGCACCTATCAGAAGCAGCATCCCCATTCTTATCCCCGATGACCTGGAGCCAGAATGGCGCATATAGAGCTTAGGTTCTAGATCGCTTTCTCAGCCCTATTCTGAAGGGCGAGGAATGGAGGAGTTGCTGGACCCTTTACAAGACCAGCCTTATCAAGAAATGGACTGATGTGAGGAATTGGGTGAGTTCAGCAGACTGGATACCTCTCCATATTCTGGCTACTTTCTCCCCCTACTGTGGCTACAGAGGAGGGAGCATCATATGCTCTGGTTTTGCGAATGGCAGCTGAGAGGTCTTGGGCCTTTAGCTCTGGTCCGTGGCAGTCAAGATAAACATTTTGACAGAGTCCTGCAGCCTGGTGTCTCCTCCTCTGAACTCTTGCTGGCTTTCAACGAGGCCTTAACTGCTGTCCCACTAGGAACTTGGTCCAAGCCCAGCACAGGCATTCCTGTGAATAGGACAACTGCCCACCGACATCACCCTGCAGGGGTTAACCCCAATTTCCTCACCAACCACCTACCCAGGGGAGCTTGGTGGTCCAAGCCGCTTCTTCCCAAGGTGCGTTCCCTTCCACCCCTCTGGATATGGAATCCAAAAGGCTGGATAGTTGGGGTAAAAAAAAAATTCTTCTGCCAGCCTTGCCTTTCGTTCGGTAAACACTGCATGCTTATTGGGCTGTTATTCCCACACTTTGTGGGAAACAGTTGTGCAAGTGCTGCCCCAGGTCCCAGAGGTGGCCCGGGCCATCCTCTCCTAAACAGTATCAGACGGGAGAGATGCGGCAAGGTTCACCATTGGTTGTGGTCTCGACACGACCGACTCGCTGGGCAGAGTGATTTCATTGACAGTGGCTGCTCTACGCATGCTTGATTGAGGACCTCGGCTTTTCAGGGGATGTCTAGGCCTCTCTCAAGGACATGCCCTTTGATGGCACCAATCTCTTCGGAAAAGAAGCAGATATTGCACTGGAGCACTTAAAGGACTCACGGGCTATGGCCAGTCCTTGGGCCTCTCAGTGGCAGCTGATCCTCAGTCTGCCTTTCGCCCCGTACGTGGCTACGGATGGGGCTTTCAGCCACGCCAGCCATACCCCTGCCACAAGATTGAGCAAGTTCAACAAACTCTGTGTGTCCGCGGATCGCTCTGACCCCATGGGTCGGGCGGCCAGAGGTTTGGTCAGTTCACCACCCCTCCTGCAACCTAAGCCTCCAAGCCTTCCTAGTCTGGCCCTTCAAGATCATGGCAGGATCAGCCATTACCTCCACCACTGGCATAACATCACCTCAGATAGGTGGGTCCTCCAGAATTCTGGTAGATACCTATTTTCTGGGGCTATATTTTGGCAGACAAATCCATTTGAGATATCAAGTGTTGTTTTATATTTTCCGCACAATGTTATTCATTAATGCAGCACTGTGTGCATTTTGGACAGCAAATGTCTTAGTGCAAGTGTTTAAATGTCTGTAATCTAAAACTAGACAATATGTATTGTCGGTTTTCATGACTGGAAACAAAGGATTGTTCATTTGAGAGGTGCATGTTTCAATCACCCCTTGGTATTCAAGTTGATCTAAGATCTCCCTGACCTGTTTTTAGCTTCTTGCTTTATTGGATACTGCCTCTGTGCAGTAGGATCGCAGCTGCAATTTTGGCGACTCCCCCAGGGGATATAAGAACAGCCTGGGGTTGTTTTCGGCCAGCATAACAGGGTTACTTCAAAAATTGGATGAAGAGGCATTGTCCTATGTGGATGATATTTATCTGACAGACGATGACCTAGAGGAACACTTGAACAGGGTGAATACCATAATTTTGAGATTTGCATCTGAGAGTTACAAATGTAACTTTAAAAAAAAAAAAAGCCCACCTCAGTGTTCTGTTTTTAGGATACAAGTTTTCAAGTAAAGGAAAAGGCTTGGCAGCCAATTGTTTTGAAAAATGTGCGCTACTCCAACTTCCAAAATCATTGAAAAATTTACACTCAATACTGGGATTCCTAAATTTCGGTCGAACATACATTTTGGATTACGCAGAAAGAATAAAACCTTTCTACGACTTGATTAACCTGATTTCGCATCAAGAAATAGGACACAGGAACACACAGTTATACTACGTTCCTTACAAGCTGACATGATAGCTTCCAAAATACTTCCAAACACGCGTAAACATACACCACCAGGTGATCTGTATAATTACAAGTCAATCTGGGTGCACCTATCTCACATATAATGAAGGTGAAGCAGTACCAATTCCATACAAATCAGACCTGTACACAAATGCAGAGATGCGTTTTACATCAATAGAGAAAATTCTAACAGCAGTACAAACCGCTGTAGCAAGAGAAAGAGCACAATCTCAGGGAAAACGCATAATTATCGTGTCCCCAGTACCAGGCTGTTACGAAGGCTAGCATTCCTAATACAAAAGCCTTAAATCCGAGATGGATCCGAAATGGATACAATGGGCTAATTCTCTTACTGCAACGGACGTTGAATATAGATTCGACCCTAATTAAAAAACACAAGCATTCTTGCAATACGAACAAGAATATTCTCTACCTAATGAAATCATGCCTCTGGATCAGTATGAATGTATCATTTACATTGACGGATCTGCTCTACCGGCCATAGGAAGTAAGCAACAATATAGTGCGGCATTTGCAATCGTTAAAGGTCGCATGCGGAATGAAAAGTTCCATGTGAGTTGCACTAAAACGCAATCTCTAGGAGACTGCAAGGCATAGTTGGCAGAGTTAAAAACACTGATACTGGCACTTTTAAATAGGGATCGAGAATTCCCCACACTAATTGTGTGTGATTCCTTTTACTATGTGCAGTCATATAATGAATACTTGCAATACTGGGTTCAAAATGGGTTAACAGACGCAAAAGGTGGCACAATTAACCATAAAATGCTATGGGAACAGGTAGTGGAGTTGAAATCCGAACTACCATGATACACACACTGAGTCATCGGCGTGATGGCATTCACGTAGAAGGAATTCATTGGCTGATGAGGCCGCGAAGGGGGTTGTATGTACGGCTTCCGTAGCTGCAATCACTTGTTCTATAACGAAAATAGACGGTGAGATTATAGTTGCACTGTGAGCTAGCTAATACAAACGGGCTAACATATCCGGTGGGGGTGCTCGGAACCAGTCTGAAACCAAAACCCACAGTTTATGTGATCCTGTATAGGTAATATAGGAACTACACAACACCTTGCCCAGATCTTCTCTGCCCTGGATCCCAGAGACTGAATGGTAGCAATGGATCTCTACAAGACTTATTTTCACTTTACCATCTTTCAGGTCCACTCGCGATACCTGTGGTTCATGGTGGACCAAGAGCATTTCATGTTTGTGGCCTCACCAACGCCCCTCAGATGTTCACAAAAGTGATGGTAATGGTTGCAGCACATCTTTGGGGGGCAGGGGAGTTCCAGTCTTGCCCTACCTCAATGACAGGCTGCTGAAGGTAGGCTCTCCACAGGCAGTCATCACCCACCTCAAGACTACTGCAAATCACCTCCATTCTTTGGGGTTCACTATCAGTGTGCCGAAGTCACACCTGAATCCTTCTTAAATTCTCCCCTTTATTGGAGTTAAATTGGACAAAGTGCAGTTCCACAAAGTGGAGCAGAGAGTCCAAGTCATTCGGGCTACGATGCTCATGTTTCAGCCTCAGTCCTGTATTTCAGTCAGACTGACTCTGTGACTGATTGTTCTGATGGCCTCCTGCATCCTGCTAGGGAAGTACGCCGGGTGGAACATGTGGGCTGTGCAGTGGGATCTGAAGTACCAGTGGTGACTGCACCAGGGAATCTCCAGATTTCTGGGGAGACTGCAAAAGACCTGCAGTGGTGGTTGATGTACCTCATTTGGGTCAGTGGCATGTCCCTGTCTCTTCCCCATCCAGATTGGACAGTGGTGATCTATGCATCAATTCTAGGATGGGGCGGCCATCTGGAAGATATAGAGTTCAGTGGACTCTGGTCTCTGGCAGAGGCATTGCCCCACATCAACCTTCTGAAGTTGAGGGTCATCCACTTGGCTTTGAAAGCCTTCCTATCATCCATCAAGGGAAGGTTGTCCAGGTGTTCATGAACAACACCACCGCTATGTGGTACTGCAACAAGCATGGTGGAGCAGGGTTGTGAACCCTGTGCCAGGAGGTCCTGTACCTCTGGACATAGCTGGAATACGAGGAAATGTTTCTGGTTGTTAAAAATGTGTCTGGATCTCTGAACGCCAGGGTTGATTAACTCAGCTGTCGATGCCATGCAGATCATGAATGGTGCCTGCACCCATCTCCTGATTTTCTTTGCTCCGCCTCATCCTTCCAAGGAAAAGGAGAGACTCTATTTTTTGAAGTCAAAAAGAGCCCTCTCCTTTTACATTGATCACACCAGGCAGATGATCAGCTCTTCATTGGATTAGCTGGAGACAAAAGAGACAAAGCGATGCAAAAATGGACCATCACTCAATGTATTGTACTCTGCATCAAAATCTGCTACGCACTGGCTAAGAAGCAAACGCCTGAAGGCTTGTGGGCTCATTCTGCCAGGGCCAACACTGTTATGACCTCGTTAGTGAGCGGAGAGCCTGTCCCGATGCATCTGTCAGGCTGCTACGTGAGCATCGCTCCACACGTTCACAAAATACTACTGCTTGGACAGTCAGGTTCATTAAGGCAGGCTTTGCCCATTTGATCCTTCAGGAGTTTTTGGTTTAAGCTGGTTGCGGACCCGCCTCCAAGGAGGTATTGTTTTGGTATCTATTCAAAGGTGAGGACTCTATGGTCAGAAGTCTCTATCAGAAGAACTAGTAACTTACCTTCTGTAAAACTTTTTCCGCTAGAAACTTTATCAAACTGCAGATTCCTAACTGACCCTCCTATTCTCCCCGTTCTGTGAACTATGCTTTGCACCTAAAATATTCAGTTAGACTCTGCACAGTGGTAAAAAAATGACGTCTAGGGAATATTCTAAGGTGAGGAATCTGTGGTTAGATAGAGTTTCATCCAGAAAAAGCATTACTGAAGGTATGAAACATGTTTTTCACGCCTATTCAAGTCAAATTACTGACTTTGAAGAGGGTGCCGCTGGGGATGGGTGAAGAAATGTGGACAAACTGCAGTTTGGTGAGCCTATGCATTAAATACACTACTGCATCCTTTGAGAGACCTGATGTAATTACCACTGTACGCCTTGTTGTATTATCAATAAAAATTAAAAAATGTAAAAGTTTAATTACTGGCTTGGAGAAGCTGTAGAGCCAATGTAAATTAGCCTCCAGGTTCTTCAGACAGAGAAAAGGTAAGTGCCTAAAAGTTCTTTTTCTTTAATATTTCTTAAAATCCAAATTCAACATTGAATTAAAATAGTTGTTTAATTATTTTTGTAGCTGGTCCAGTTCCCCGAGATACAGTATTATTATTTTATTCTGTATTCTGGTTTTCTGCGTAGGACAGCTAAGCCTGCCACAGTGAAAATAGCTTTTGGGTGCTAGTCACTGTAAGGGTATGGTAACATTACATTTCTGCATGTCCTATTTTCAAATACCAAACACCCTGGCTTGTGGCTACATTGCCTAGATAGAAGTGACTTATTAAATTTTAAAAGGGAGATTTTTACCAGTCAAAATGGCAGGTGAAATTGCAGTTTTTGCCCTGCTACAGTCAGGCCACAATGGTAGTTCTGAAGCCATGATTGCACTGCCAATGTAGTAGATGGCACAATAGTTGTTGCAGACCAATACCGGTATTTTTGCTTCCAGGCTCTGGGTACATTTTGTACCATATTCTAGGAACTTCTAGGCAATTTAATACCATTTAATTTAACACCAATCAGGAGTATGCCAATACAACTATGTTAAAAGGGGAAGCACAGGCACTTTACTGTTGGCTAGCAGGGGTGAAGAGAACAGAGTTCTTCAGCCATCAAAAACAGATAGGGCAAATATCTTGGAGTACACCACACAAAAAATGGTCATCTGTATGATATCCTGCATCCATATTCTGGCAAGAAGTTTAACCATAAATAAAATCAACATATGGACATCCTCCATTTCCCTCTTCAGACCTCCTTTTGCGATAACACCCAGTTTCTCTTCCAGGGGATCCTCATCAATAGTCATAAGCACTGAATATTCTCGCCCATGTGCGGGACCCCAGAATATTCCCGCCCATGTGCGGGACCCCGGAAACAATATAAAAATATATATGTAAAAAACACATATATCTCGCTCCACATATATGTATGTACATATATCATTTTTCTCATACCAATGCAGCTCCACAACTGAGGCTAAAACAATGTAAACACATATACATGCACTGCAATTAGTAAGGAAACAAAAAACACATTAGTTCAAATAACCCTTGAACTTTGTGTTTTAATGAGTAAAATCACTCATAAATCCTGAAAATTGCTTATAAATAGACATTGTTAGCCCTCAGGCTGCATTGTAAAACAATAGCATAGAAAATGAAACCATTTTCAACAAAAAACTGGCACCGTGCCTTTAAGGCAGCCATGTCCCCAGGCTTCCCATCATGCCTCAGGGGTGACAGTTAGGTCAGTTGTTCTTTCCGGCTCCTTCAGTCAGGACCCTGGTGAAACAGCTCCCTTTCTTTTTGGCTTTCTGTCAAAAAATATTTTTGTTAATCTACAATTTTTGCTTTCACTCGACGTCTTTTAGACCTAGGGTGCTACTACTACCTTTTTTAGGCTTAAAAAAGGTGTTTTTTCTGTCAAAATGCCTTCCCTCTTTGACAAATGCCCTTCATGTGGAAGGAAGATGGCCAAGACTGACACTCATTCAGTGTGTATTCTCTGCCTACCAGACTCTCATTCTTCAAAAACCTGTGAACACTGCCAGGTTTTATCATCCAAAACTCTCAAAGACCGAGAGAGAATTCGAGTTTATGGACTTTCTGAGAGAGGAAGATCTCCCAAGAAGCAGAAAAGTAGGAAGGCGCGGTCGATGTCGAAAGAAGCCCCGACTTGTTCACCTTCGGCGTCGGCTTCGGCGTCGAAGAAGCAGTCGACGGCGACGAAGAAGATGTCTTCAGCGTCTACATCCAAGGTACCTCCGCTACATACAGCGTTGAGGGATAGGTCACCGTCGAAGCAGAAGAGCTTGACGGCGAGCCAACTGACGTCGAAGCAGCATCGTCATGCTGTGACGTCGAGGCATTCTCCGTCGACTCCTGGCCACCGGCGTTCGGCGTCGAGACAACCTCTGTCGATGACTAGTCGTGGTCGTTCGGCGTCGAGGGAACCTATGCCGACACATCGTAGATCGACGTCGAAGCAGCCCACGTCGACGCCCGGTCAATGGCGTTCGACGTCGAGGCAGCCTCCGTCGCATTCAGACAAGCGGCATTCGACCTCGAGGCACCCTCCGTCGCCGACAGAACACCGGCGATCGGCGTCGACGCAGCCTCCATCGTCGTCAAGCAGGCATCCTTAAACGGCGAGACGCTCTATGGCAAAGGACAGTCATCGACACTCGAGGTCGGCGTCGAAGAGATCACGGTCGACGTCGAGAGAGCGTCTATCTGCTCGGCGCTCGGCGTCGAAACAGCCACCGTCGACGGATCAGCGGAGATCCAGGGAGCGGGGCGATTCGCAGCCAGTGAACATCTCTCCTTCAAGATCGCAGAAGAGGTCGCCTTTGGGGCAAGTGATGCAGGAGATGGAGAGTGAACCATTGGACCAGTCTCAAGTCCTAAGGTCTCAACTGGGTTCCCCAGGATCAGCATCGGCTGCGGAGGTGGAACAATCTCCATTGCAGGACCCTCCTGCCAAGAGAAAGAGGGTCTCAGAAGAGAGAGGTCGGTGGAGGTCTTCCTCTAGACGGTCTCTAGTGAGCCTATCCTCATCCTCCTCGGCATCTCGAAGTGGCAGATCCTCGGATGGGGAAGACAGCGATTTGGATAGGGAGAGGTCAAAGTCCCCTGAAAGGTTGCAGCAGGATCAAGCTCGAAAATCCAATGCGGTGGCTTCCTCATCCACGGTACCGCCGGATAAGGACAGCAAGGTACAAGACTCATGGGGGAGAAGAGTTTGTAACACCTCAGCTTCTTTCCTCAAGGTCTCCAATGCGGAAGCTCTACTGGGCAGATATGATAGATCTCTGTGGGACTCGCTTCAGAGGTTTTCTGAAAAACTTCCTCAGGAAGATAGAAAGGACTTTGAGGAGATTCTGATGGAGGGCGGTCAAGTCTCCAATCAGATTATAGGAGCGGCGGCAGATGGAGCAACGCTGGCTGCGCATGGTTATGCACATGGAATCACAGCGAGGAGATCCTCATGGTTGCGCCTTACAGCTTTGAAACCCGAGGCTCAAGCCAGAATCCTAAATCTTCCTTTTTCAGGCACATCTCTCTTTGGGGCGAGTGCTGATGAGGAGATGCAACGGATGAAAACGGAGTTAGACACCCTTAAAGCTGTGGGGCTTGAAAAGAAGAAGGAATTCCGGAAGAAGTTCCGTTCTGACAACAAGGGCTCTTCGAAGCAGAGGGTTCAAACCCCTCACTGGCAGAAGGGCCAGAACCAGCAAGGCCAACAAAAATCGCAATATAAAGGCAAGCGCAATTCCAAAGGAAATGGAAATCAGCGCCAAGGCAACAACTTCAATAAGCCTCAGCAGAAGCAATGAGTCTTCACTTCCCCCAGCGCCGTTGTCCACTCCAGTGGGGGGAAGCATTGCACATCACAGGACAGAGTGGCAGGCCATTACGAAAGACCAATGGGTGTTGTCTACGCTGCAGAATGGGTACTGTCTTCGTTTCCATCGTCTACCTCCACCCGTTCCTCCGATGTCAACGTCAAGCCACCAGCTACAAATGTTAAAGAAAGAAGTAGCGACACTCCTCGAGAAAGCAGCCATCGAGAGGGTGCCGGTGGCTCAAAGGGGGAAAGGAGTATACTAGAGGTATTTTCTGGTCAGAAAAAAGGGCCAAAAGGCGGAATACAGGCCTATTCTGGACTTGAGAACACTCAATCTACATGTACGAAAAGAAAAGTTTCGCATGTTGGCGCTTCACAAAATATATCCACATCTCAGGAAGGGGGATTGGATGTGTTCGGTGGACCTTCAAGATGCGTATTTTCATGTCCCGATACGGCCCGATCACAGGAGATTCCTTCGATTTCGGGTGGGAACCTCCCACTACCAGTTCAAAGTCCTTCCGTTTGGGTTGAAGTCGGCCCCCAGGGTGTTCACGAAGTGTGTTGCAGTGGTGGCGGCAGCTCTACGCCGCAGGGGAGTCTTCGTATACCCATACTTAGACGATTGGCTGTTGAAAGGTCCAACTCCAGAAAATGTAAGGAATCAATTCCAGACATGCATAGAACTTTGTCAGCGTCTAGGCCTGCATGTCAACTACAGCAGGTCTGTCTCCCAACCCACTCAGAAGATTCACTTCCTAGGAGCTCTGCTAGACTCCGAGGTAGGAAAAGTGTTTCCTTCGGAGGAGAGACAGTTTTTGATAGCGCTCAAGTGCCAGCAAGTTCTTCACAACAGGACTCAGAAAGTGCGAAAGATAGCCTCTCTCTTAGGGTCGATGGCTCCCTGCATATTCTTAGTACCGAACGCCAGACTTCGTATGCGTCTTCTTCAGCAGGATCTGGAGGACAAATGGGACCAGCAAGCAGATCGCTGGGACGATCAGATCACTTTGTCGGAGGTAGCTCGATCTTCCATCTCGTGGTGGACAAAGAAGCAGAACATGCAAGTGGGAGTTCTCTTCCATCAACCTCCTCCTACACAAACGATCATCACAGACGCGTCGTTGCAAGGCTGGGGGGCGCACATGGGGCCTCTTCAGGTGCAGGGTCTGTGGTCGTCCAAAGAAAGCACCTACCACATCAACTTGCTGGAATTGAGAGCAGTCCACCTGGCTCTCAAAGCGTTCCTTCCCTCGCTTCAGGAGGAAGTGGTTCTAGTACAAACGGACAACACCACCACAATTTACTATTTGAACAAGCAGGGAGGAACACGCTCAAGGACTCTATCACTGGAAGCTCAGTGCATCTGGCATTGGCTTCTGGCTTGCAAGTTGTCTATTCAAGCAGTCCACCTCCCAGGAGAGCAGAACGTGAGGGCGGACGCACTAAGTCGGCACTTCGAAGACAGAGAAGACTGGCTTCTCAACGACGAAGTGCTAGAAGACATTTTCCAGTCTTGGGGTCATCCTTCCATAGATCTCTTCGCGGACGACATAAACAGCAAATGCCCAAGCTTCGCCTCAAGGTTCTATCGACCAGGAACGAGAGGGAATGCTCTTTTGATCGACTGGTCAGGGGAATTTGTGTACGCCTTTCCACCCCTTCCGCTGATCCCGAAGGTGGTGAGCAAGCTGAGCCACTCGTGCACAACAATGATCCTGATTGCCCCCGACTGGCCGAGGCAATGGTGGTACACGGACCTACTTCACCTGTCAGTGTCTCCTCACAAGAGGCTTCCATGCAGGCCGGACCTGTTATCGAAGATGAACAGGAGGATTCACCATCCCAACCTTCCATCACTGAACTTGGCAGCATGGCTCCTGAGGTAATTCAGTACGGCCATCTAGGACTGCCACAAGACTGCATGTACATTCTGAGAGAAGCACGACGTCCTTCCACAAGACACTCTTACGCATGCTAGTGGAAGAGGTTCTATATGTGGTGCATGCAGAATGGTCACAATCCGGTGAAGAGTCAGGAAGAAGCAGTTCTTCCATACTTGTTGTACCTGGCTAAAGCAGGGTTGAAGTTTAACTCCATTAAGGTGCATTTAGCCGCTATAACTGCTTATAGGCGATCACCTTCACAAACCTCTTTTTTCCAGTTGCCAGCAGTAAAAGATTTCCTGCAAGGTCTGAAAAAGGTGTACCCTCCTGTACGGCCTCCTTCTCCTCCCTGGGAGCTGAACCTTGTACTATCAAAGTTGATGGGCCCTCCTTTTGAGCCCATTCATAAAGCTACTTTACAGCATATTTCCTGGAAAGCTGCTTTTTTGATAGCGATTATGTCAGCCCGTAGGGTGAGCGAGATTCAGGCCCTCTGTACCAAAGAACCTTATACAGTATTTCATTTGAATAGAGTTGTGCTCAGAACGCACCCTTCTTTCCTGCCGAAAGTGGTGTCAGATTTTCATGTTAATCAGTCGATCTCTCTGCCCACTTTCTTTCCCAATCCCTCTACTCCAGCTGACAGGGCTTTACACTCTTTGGACCTGAAAAGGGTTTTAAAGTTCTATCTGGACAGGTCCAAGTCTATTCGACATTCTGATCAATTATTTATTAACTATGGATCGATCAGAACTGGTCATGCAGCATCGAAACGTTCCATTTCCAGGTGGATCGTTTCGTGTATCAAACTTGCTTAACAATTGGCGCAGAAACCTCTGGGGTTTACCGCTAAAGCGCATTCCACTAGAGGTAGAGCTGCCACGGCAGCTTACCTGCATAATGTGCCCATGTCTGAGATTTGTAAAGCGGCGACCTGGAGGTCTGTCCATACATTTACCAGACATTACTGTCTAGATTCGGACACGAGAGCAGATACCCAGGTGGGCCAGGCCTCCCTGAGGAATCTGTTTAACAGCTGAGTTATTGGCTGTTATGACTTGGTTGGGTCATGTACTTCTCATTTACCTGCAGGTGGTTGATGGGCTTGCTATTCTATTCAGTGCTTATGACTATTGATGAGGATCCCCTGGAAGAGAAGGATAAGTTACTTACCTGTAATCCTAGTTCTCTTCCAGGGGTATCCTCATCAAAGTCGTAAGCAACCCACCCGCCTCCCCAGGTAAATGAGATTCGGTACTATTACAATCTTGTGGTTGAGCCCTGTCTTCAGGGTTATGCAAATAACAACTGACCTAACTGTCACCCCTGAGGCATGATGGGAAGCCTGGGGTCTTGGCTGCCTTAAAGGCACGGTGCCAGTTTTTTGTTGAAAATGGTTTCATTTTCTATTCTATTGTTTTACAATGCAGCCTGAGGGCTAACAATGTCTATTTATAAGCAATTTTCAGGATTTATGAGTGATTTTACTCATTAAAACACAAAGTTCAAGGGTTATTTGACCTAATGTGTTTTTTGTTTCCTTACTAATTGCAGTGCATGTATATGTGTTTACATTGTTTTAGCCTCAGTTGTGGAGCTGCATTGGTATGAGAAAAATGATATGTTATGTTATGTTATGTTACTTTATTTCTTTTATAGCGCACGGCAACTCCAGAGGAGCATCCCGGCACTTTGGCAAAGAAAGGAACAGCATGAAAAGCAACCACACAACAGAAAAAGAGATAAAAAGGACTAATTCCTAAAAAGCCATGTCTTCAAGTCCTTTCTAAAAGCAAGAAGACAGGGGGCCGATCTCAGGGACAGTGGTAATTCATTCCAAGCCTTGGGAGTCAGATAGCGGAAAGATCGACCTCCCAAGCGTACACGACGGATTGCAGGGACAGTCAGCAAAGACAGACCCGATGACCTGAGAGTCCTGCTTGGCACATACCGAGAAAAACGTTTCCCAAGGTATTTGGGGCCAATACCATGTAGGGCCTTAAAGGCCACCGTCAGGCATTTAAAAAGGACTCGCTTGGAGATAGGCAGCCAATGAAGGGTGTTCAATAAGGCAGTGGCACCAGCTCTCCTCGGGAGTCCAAAAATGGCGCGGGCTGCCGAATTTTGGACCACTTGCAAACGGGTCACAAGGTATTTCGGTAGACCCAAAAAAAGAGCGTTTGCGTAGTCCAAACGCGACCCGATTAGTGCCTGAACAACTGTCTTCCTGTGGTTGAGTGATAGTAGAGGAAGAAATTTCCTCAGCATCCGTAAGATGCCGAAGCATTTCCCCACAATGGACGAGATGTAAGGTCCAAAGGATAGGTCACAATCTACTATCACTCCCAAATTCTTTGCCTGGACAGCGACCTTGTCAGGAGGAAACATATCCTGCGGCCACCAGGATTTCCAGTCTTGTTCCGGTGCGCAACCGAAATAGAGCAGCTCTGACTTGTCAGAGTTGCATTTTAAACCATGACCTCTAAACCACTCAAACACCGCACCTAGGCAGTCCCTGATCTGTGTGCCATCAAACGACCCACCCCTGTCACATGTGAACAGGAGTTGGGTGTCATCGGCATAGGACACGATCTGGGCGCCAAAGGATTCCGCGACTTCCGCCAGAGGGGCCATAAAGATGTTAAACAGCATAGGGCTGAGAATGGAACCCTGCGGGACTCCCACCTCTAGCGGAGCCATATCAGCGGAAAAAGGAGGCGCCCAGATCGTCTGTCGGCGGTCGGCCAGAAATGATTTTAGCCAGTTCCACACCGTTCCACGCAGGCCACACTCCCAGAGTCTTACAAGGAGGGCATCATGAGGAACGGTGTCGAAAGCCGCCGACAGGTCAAGCATGACCAACACGGCCTTTCCCCCCAGATCGAGTACTTCCCTGATGGCATCAGTGACCTCCAGCAGAGCCGACTCCGTGCTAAAATTTGCACGGAAGCCGGACTGCGAAGTGTGCAACAGGTCGTTTCCTTCGATGAAGCTGGAAATTATCCCGTGCACATAACACTCGGCCACTTTAGCCAGAGCAGGGAGAAGGGAGATTGGCCTGTAGTTGGCATGTATCAAGGGGTCCAAGGCGGGTTTTTTGAGCAGCGGAAGAATCATGGCTCGCTTCCAAGCCTGAGGCACCTCCCCTGTCGACAAGGATGTATTCAGCAGGGGGTTCACCAGAATGTTAATGGCGGAAGCCACTTTCCCCAAGCATTTGGCCGGACATGGATCTAATGGAGAACCAGATTTCAGGCTGGACAAAAGCTCCAAAGATGTACTAAAATCCATAGAAGGGAATACAGTGAGGAAAGGGCCATGGTCTTCCACAGAGCAGGGTAGCGTTAGATGGCTCAAATCAGATTGCGCACTAGAGAGAGAGGCCTGGATGGCTGTAATCTTACTGACAAAGAAGGTGGCAAGTTGTTGTATCCACGCATCAGTATGAGTGTGGTTGGAAGTACAGACCGCAGGGGAAGTAAAATCCTGGACCACTTTGAAAATTTCTTTGCAGACATTGTCAGCCTTATCAATCCGATGTTCAAAATAGGCCTTTTTTTCGTCCCAGATGGAATGATGATAGGCTTTAATGGCTGCCCGAAATTTCAGTTTCTCAATTGGGTCGTAAGCCCGCCTCCAAGCCCTCTCCGCCCTTTTACACTCCTGACGTTGTGACCTCAACCGAGGGGAGAACCATGGGGCAGACGCCCTGCGCTCTCCCGGTTTAGCTCTTTTTATGGGAATTAATGACTCAAATCTTGCTAAGAGCCAGTTGTGCAGGAGAGCAAGATTCTCCTCCAACCCTTTCACCAAAGGGCAGGGAAAGGAGATAAGAGCCTCGGCCATCATATCCACAGAGAGTAGATGGAACGGGCGTGAAATTCGCGTGTCCGCATTTTCTCTCTCCCGAGCAAGGGCAGTGACAGGCAGAGAAAAGGAGATTAGGAAATGATCCGACCAAAGTACTGGCTGAATGGTGCCGATCGAAATGGGTCTCGTAGAGAATACCTGGTCCAAGGTATGTCCTTTGTTATGAGTAGGGCCTATCACAAAAGGAGATAACCCTAACGAAGCCGTGATATCGGTAAATTTTAAGGTGTCGGGGTCACAGCTGTTGTCCATGTGGACATTGAAATCTCCAAGAAGAATGCAGTGATCCGACCTGAGACAGGGGACTGCAAGTACTTCTTGCAATTCATCAAAGAAAGGTCCTACTGACCCAGGGGTTCTATATACAAGTATCCCCGTACAGGCCTGGAGGGGGGAGAGATGTAAGGTGAAACCAAGTGCTTCACATCCCTGCAAATTTGCCGCCGGAAAGGTAGAGCAGGTAATACTCTTATCTACAATAAGAGCAACTCCACCGCCTCTGCCCGATGTTCTATCCCTCCTATAGATGATATAATTCGGGGGGATGGCATTAGCCAGATCTGGTGCGGAAAAATCACCCAGCCAGGTCTCGGTCAAAAACAGACATGTGATGTTTGAATTATACAATAATTTCCAAATGTCAGAAGAGTGGCAATTCACTGACCTGGTATTAAGAAGGAGACACTGAAAGGGGACAGATGTAGTGACGTGCCCGGTTGCAACTGCAGCCGGGAAACGCCATGCGCATGACGGACATCCTTTCCTTAATTTCCTACCACCAGGGAAAATATGAGAGAAATCTCCCCGAGGAAGGCGTAAAGCTAAAAGATCAGCTGAAGAATAAGACCGCATACTTAAAAAGTTGAACACAACAATGGCCGTGATAATACAGACCACGAGACAGGCCCCTTGAAACCGTCCAGCCCCGTCCGCCTCCGAAACGCTGATGGGCGCAGACGGGCTGGACTCTGGCGTGACTCCGGCGCTGCGGAGGCGCCCCCGCTGCGCGATCCCGCTGCGCTCACTAGGGAGCTTTATGTAGGCTGACATTCGCTGCCCACAGAGCGCTAGTCCGCTCGAAATCCCCGCCCCTCTGCTGGCCAAACACCACTCAAAGATGGCGGCCGATGGTTTTGCCACCCCGGGACCCGGACCCGCTACAACAGCGGTGGTCTCACAATTAAAATGCAGGTAAGAGGGAGAGGGAGAGGTCACACCCAGTTAAAAGCAGGGGATAAAAAATAATATAGAAACAAAATGATAAACAGGTCGATTTAAAATACAGCGCAATGAAAAGCGCGAAGTGCGAGGCGCTATGCAGGCAGTCCTTTTACCTTAATGAGGGAGAGCCACAGGACCGGTCGCATACATATATGTGGAGCGAGATATATGTGTTTTTTACATATATATTTTTATATTTTTATATTTTTATATTGTTTCCGGGGTCCCGCACATGGGCGGGAATATTCCGGGGTCCCACACATGGGCGGGAATATTCAGTGCTTATGGCTTTGATGAGGATACCCCTGGAAGAGAACTCGGATTACAGGTAAGTAACTTATCCTTATCTGCATTCTACACATTGCATCAATTTAGGATTTCGATTCATTTCCACCAATATGGCCCTAATGGCATCCTTTGCTTAAGAGCAGGTAAGTTAATCCTTAACACATTTTTTCTTTAAAAAAAAATAAAAAAATAAAAAATCCTTTTATTGATTTTATATAGACCGAAGATCAGTGGTCAATGGGATAATGCAATAGTAGCCATTGTATGCAAGGCAATAACACAAGTCACAGTCCTGCGCCCAATAGTACACGCATAGCCAATAACTCACTGATGGCAATGTGCAGACATTATAACAAAATAATAGCATTGTCACATTTGTCTAAGAAAACAATAGTGAGAAAAACAACAAGCATTTACAATGCAATGGTTTCGCCTTCGGAAAAGTTAGAGCTATTGGCATTGTAAATGACAAAATTTGTATTTATGTGTTGGTTTTGAAAACAGATAAATAAATGGCATTGTCATTTACATTGCCATTAGCTTAATCTCTCGCAAATGTGAGACCTATTGCATTTGCACCCACACATACACACAGAGCCACACACACACACACACACACACACACACACACGGAGCCAGCCGCACACACAGAGCCAGCCGCGCACACACACACACACACACACAGCCAGCCGCACACACACAGAGCCAGCCACGCACACACACAGCCAGCCGCACACACACACACAGCCAGCCGCACACACACAGCCAGCGGCACACACACACACACAGCCAGCCGCACACACACACACACACACAGCCAGCCGCACACACACACACACACAGAGCCAGCCAGCCGCACACACACACACACAAAGCCTGCCGCACACACACACACACAGAGCCAGCCGCACACACACACACAGAGCCAGCCGCACACACACACACAGAGCCAGCCGCACAAACACACACACAGAGCCAGCCGCACACACACTCACACAGAGCCAGCCGCACACACACACACACAGAGCCAGCCGCACACACACACACACAGAGCCAGCCAAGGCTGCAAAGAAGATAAAAAGTAACTGGGTAATATAAAGGAGGTACAGGAATATGAGTAGTAGAGATTGAAAAGGTGTGTGGCACGTGAAGAGGTCTGGCAACAGGTTATGAGGTAAAAAGGCTGAGTGGGTGTTAAGGAATGGGTGGGATCTGCAGAGTGGGAATGAAAGTTGTCAGGGGTGGAAGAAAGGAGCCCAGGCTGGGGTTCAGGATGAAGGGAAGAATAGCAAGCGACACAGAAGGCAAGGAGCAGCATTAGCACTCCATGTGACCTCACACTGGACAACCGGACAGAAACCGCAAGATTGCCAGCCCACAGATTTACATATTCTGAGCACTAATGCACCCATCACTGGAGAGACTAAATTGCATGCATCCTAGCATTAGAGCGCAGACAGCAATGGGGAGGGGCAAATGGAGCAAAGAGGCAGGAGATATTACCTGTAGCAATGGAGGAGGGGGTTTATGGGAGTGAGTGCTGGCTGAAATTCTTGGGCCTGCTCAGCACATGCTTCCTGGCTCAGACTGGTGGCGAGTGAATGTGTACTACAGAGGCGCCGGGATACCGGATACAGTAACTAAAGGTTCGCCTCCAGAGTTATTTTACCATTATTATTACTCCCTGAGATTTAGCTGGCACACAAAGATCTTTGCAGCAGGTGCCTTAACCCCAAACGAAATTCTTAAACACAGACATTGAAACCCATTAAGCAGGACGGATTTACTGCCATGTTTCTCCTTTTTGCCAATTTTGTGGTGGCAGGTTTTAAAATAAATAAATGCATGAGTTGAAGCCCAGAATTTGTGTTAGGGTTAAATCAATATTTTGGCACAGCCCCAATGCAAAATCTAATTTGTTAAATGTTGTAATGTACTCATGATAGACCTGAAACATAGGGGAGGTCTTAAAATCTGATGTCACTTCCTTTGAAGTCACATTCAATGTCACATGCTGAATGTCACGCTTCTGCCTAACTTGGAGAGTCGACCCTTGTAAGCACTATTTTCTTGAATTTCTCATACTGCAGGTACGACATGCTTTCCTGCAACATTCAGCGAACCGTGCATACTTTCACTTTCCAAGCAGCACAGGAAAATGGCGTTGGCTTCTTTAAAATGAAATAGGTCTCGCATTTAAAAGAGTTTGAGCTATTGACATTGTAAATGACAATGCCTTTCATTTATGCGTTAATTTTCAAAACAGATGACATTGTCATTTACAATGCCAATAACTTACACCCTCGAAAATGCGAGACCTACTGCATTGCAAATGCTTGCTTAGGACTTGAGCTCTGGAAAAAAGTGATGGGTATGGGTGACCATGTATCATAAGAACTTTTGAAACTGCAAGAACCTCATCTGCCCTAATTAACAGTAAACCACCACCGCCTCATTTATACAGGTGAATACTTCGAATGGAAGAAAAGGTCGGACAGCGGCTTATGGCCTGCTGAAAAAGGAGACTGGAGCTTCATTAGCCGCAATACAGGACATTTGAGGAAATAAGAACACACCGCACTGATTATTGTGGATGTGGTTGACGTTGTCGCTTAGGTAGGAGCGTAGGTGAGATGACTCGTAGCTAACTGATAAAGAGAACACTGCTAAAGAAAGTCTCAGTTGCGGAGGAGGTTCAGCCTCACTCCCGTATTACGCTTACCTAGGCGCCCTGGATGGAAGCAGGCCGCTCTCCAGGGACAGGCCTTAACGGAATCTGCTTCCTGGCCCTGGTGGCTTCAAGACACGGCTCAAAACGATACTTTTACTTTTGCTTCTCCTCCGTGAATCGCTCAGGTCTGTCGCCGAATAACCTCTTTGAACTCTTTACCAATGTATCTCTCTACCGCGAGATACAGCAGAGGCCGCCATCTCCTGGAGCAGCCGCACCGTTGCCGCACACTCAAGATGCGTCATGGTATCATTACTTTACACGCGTCACTTTAGGCGACGACCCAAGGATTTGTTTTTATTGCGCGGAGTCATGTTTAGGCGGCGGCCATCTTAGGTGTATAACAAGATACATATCATAAGTAATCCCCGTTGCTGCAACATGAAGCTATAAAAGCAAGTTCCACTTCATCTATTAAACGAGCACCTACGGGCACACGGACAGCGGAAGGGGGGGGCGGGAACGGACAGCGGGAGGGGGGGCGGGAACACGAACAGCGGGAGGGGGGGCAGGAACGGGAACACGAACAGCGCGAGGAGGGGCAAGAACGGGAACACGGACAGCGGGAGGGGGGCAGGAACAGGCACACGGACAGCGGGAGGGGAGCGGGAACGGACAGCGGGACATCACACAACCCACCCCTGCAAACGACACTTTAAAAATGGCCAACACAAACATTTTTAAAAAACGCCCACGAATCTGCTCCGGCAATGACGGACAGATCTCTCTTCCAATGGCTAGCCTCCATTTATGGAGCTAGCCAATGTAAGAGAAGGCAGGACAAAGTGCCCATACTGTTAAAACATAAGATTTCGCCTGCGCGAAACGCTGCTGCGCAGCTGTTCGCCAGGCGAAACCTAAAAAGGAGATCAAACTTCACATAAAATCATGCATAAAAAAACTGCGAAGCCCATAATCGCTATCCTTATCAACCCTCTTCTTCCACCGCTCACCACCCATTTCCATTTAATGTAACATAACAGCATTAAAGAAGATAAAATAATCAAAGAGGCCCTACGACAAATCCCAGGATCTCAATCACTAGGGGACAATAATGTATTCAATTTGGCAATATAATCCAGTCCACTCATTGTTCCATAAGGTTGCATTTCCCTCTCCTATCCGGGGTATCAGTTCTAATAGAAATTTTAGCTGACCTAGCATACCACATCGGTCTGTCATGTTAAAATAACAGGAGCGGTTATCGCTTTCCAGGACAAGGCAATGCATCGCATTGCCAAGAGCAGTTCCCGGTTCTGGAAGCACAATACTTGTTTAGTCTTTGTGGGTATTGCCCCTGTATGAAGGAGACAACAAGTGGGTTCGCACAGTAGGTGGAGTAGGTATGCCAAATCTTGCTGGCCACATCTTGAACGACTGAATACACCATAAACTGTCCTGGAAAAAGGCCACTACTCTCCACTAAATCCTTAAACGTATGCATAGTCCCTTCCAGTATCTCGTCCCCCCCATGTCTTATAACCAGCTGTCATCCAGTCATCTAAACAATCGAGGGTCCGTAAAGGTCTGCAAAGTGGTGAAGGGCATATGGGGCGTCCCTCCTGCCATTGTGAATGTATTTCCTTCAATACCATGCAGCTACTCATATCAAAACATTGGGTGTCTTCCACTGGGAGGTGGGGGGGTTGCACGTCAATAACCATCAAGGCATGTAGTGGCCACCCAATTCAAGGCCTTATATTTATTTTTCAGGGCATGACACAGCATGGATCCACCCTAATGGCCACTGTAGTTGAGCAGCAGCGTAGTATAACTTGCAGTCGGGGAACACCCAGGCCTCCCATCTCAAATGCCTGGGTGTTTGCTTTGTTCCTGACCCTTTGTCTCTTATGGCCCCAAATCAGGAAGGCAAGGAAGCTTCGGAGCTCCAAAAAAGGGTTTCTTTAACATCACCGGAAGTGCTGCGAAAAAGTAAAGAAGGCGTGGGAGTATTACCATCTTAGAAATGGATATCCGGCCCATTGGTGAAAATGGTATTTATGACCAGAAGGGCAACGAGTGACGGATGGATGTGAGTTACTTACCTAGGTTACCATCCATCGCGTCCCTTTCCATATGGTAAACATGTACTTAAATGTGTGGCGGCCAACTCTAGAGGGAAGCGCATCACTGGTTCCCGCAGACCTTAGGGTACCTTCAATAAGGGAAAGAGGCATGATTTTCCCTAATTTATTCTCAATACGGAGTTGCAATGGAAATCATCCAAAGCCAACATGGATCAGCCTTCAAATAAATCAGGGTGTCATTGGCATACATAGAGACTATCTGGGACAAATGTGCCATCATATATTCCCATTCGATTACTTGCTCTCTGAGCATACAAGTTAATGGTTCCATAGCCAGGGCAAACAATAAGGGAGAGAGGGGATATCTCTGCCTGGTCCCGCGCCCAATCGGAAAACTGGCACAATATCGCCAGTGCGTACCCTGGCCATTGGAGCAATATAATGTATCCATATCCACATACAGAAATCCTCGCCAAAACTCGGTCTCTGCAGGACACCCTGTTGGTAGACCCAACCCAGGGTGTCGAATGCCATCATATGTTTAAAGTGGCTACCCACCTCTGTGTGGATGTCCAGCACTCCCAGTCCATTACATTGAATAATCAACAAATATTAAGGAACGTATTGCGGCCTGGAAAGAATCTGTTTTGATCAGTGTGAATCACCGTATGTGCCGCACCAGAATGTGGGCGATTGTGGTGAATGAAGAAGGGTCGGTGACTATGAGGACAAGAAGAGAGATTGACCCACATTAGGGGCATACAGCACAACCAAAGTAAGAGATTTCCCGTCCAACGTGCCCTCCATAATAAAATACCTGCCTTCAGGGTCAATAACAGTATTTTTAGGCAGATACGGGACTCCCGTTGACACCCACATTCGGAGCCCCCTGGCATAAGTGGAGTAACTGGTACCCACCATAAGACCTTCCCAACATTTGCGCAACCTCTGGATTGTCCCTGCCGTTAAATGTGTCTCCTGTAGGCAAGTTACCTGGATGTGATGCCTCCTGATACCGGAATGAATCATGTGTCGTTTCTGCGGCTAGATAGTCTCTACTGGATAAGGTGGTACCGAAGGTAAGTGGCTTGTTCTTCAAGAAACGCACCTGACTGAGAAGGAGGGTGATAAATTTAAATGTAATGGAGGTGACTGAAGCACACGCACCACATCTCCCCCAACTCCTAGATATCCATTGGCTACTCATATACAAACGTGTACAGTTCATATTATTCTCACTCACATACATAGCATTACACAATTTAGGCCCCACTGACCTGAACTGCCACATTAGCTTTCACACCACCACCAGTCACCTGACACCTGCCCTATGCTAAATTCCTCTCTCCACTGTCTCTGAAGAGTTAATAGCCTTGCCGTCCCATTCCTTGCTCATAAAGCCTGGAATGCACTCCCCCTGGGGTGCCATTTAAATCTGAAGAGGTGCAGCATGATCGGAATGGGGGATACTCAGTGGTCAGGTGTTAACTAGACGGGTGCCCGTGCCCCATAGAAATGGGAAGCATATACTCGCCCAACGTAGATCAGCCTAGGTTCCTAACAAGCCTGTCACTGAAACTAGCTGACTGGATTGACATTCAGGGTATATAGGTAAAAGCTGTCAGATCATAACCTTCTGAAGTTGGTGTCTACTCCGGTGAGTCCAACCGATGTGACTGGGGGATGCTGTAGTTAGGGAATCGCTGGGAATCCCGATGCCTAACTATTTTCAAGACAATGAGTGCACTGCTTCCTCACCCTGCTGGAATGAGATGTATTTGAGGTGGTGTTAAGAGGCACTTGTATTCGTAGCTCGACTAATGAAGCAATAATGACTTCAATGCTGAAACTTGAGCAGGATCCACTGAAATTGTCTTCATAGCGTTCATTATCAATTCTCAATACAGAATACAAGATTCTAATTAAAGTACTGGCTAAGAGACTTCTTTCTATTCAACGTCATCCATGAACACCAGAATGGCTTTATTCCCTGGAGAAATGCTTGCTAAGCAATCTGAAGTAGCTTCTGCCTGGTTGGGCCTCATCAGTGGGGCTCAGCTTGAGTCCTATTGCGCGGTGAGTTGCAGAACTACGCCTGAGCATATCCCTCCTCCATAGGGAGGTCCGCTTAGCATAGAAAGTGAATTTATAATTTTTTTAAAGCAGATTTCATATCCTCATATGCAAATACAATACATGGCTATAACTATACAGTGCAATTTAAACAGGTCCACATGATTCCTGCTATTGCTTGGGAGAAGTAGGCGCAGCCACAAGCAGTCAACAAAAGATGGTTATTGGGGGAGGAGATGGGCTTAAGATGGGACTCTAGCAGGAACATAGAGGTCCAGATTCACAAAGATTTTGTTATGAATAGGTGTGCCCTACAACTGTAATACTCCTGGGGGGGCGTGGGTAAGGGCCAAGCATGGAAGACGTGATTTGAGCCAGCTCCGTCCGAGCCCTGAAAATATAGGCTGATTATCCTGTGAGCCCTGCTCCATTCCACACCCACCCTGGCCCACCTGCTTCTGATAACCTTGGGCACAAGCGGAGGCGATTTGTTGGTGATCCAGACTTTTACGAAGGAAGCCCGCCGCAGAGACCCGAACGGCCCTGTGAACTAACGAGAGCCACGCTCTGCGGTGAGAGGAGGAGCCGGTCCGGGTCTGTTGAGGGCGGCGAGTGCAGAGCCTGGCGTCCGGTACTGAATACACCGCGACCTACTAGGGGGCGAGGCGGCACCATCTGAGCTTCCGGACTCGCCTACACTAGCTACTACACAGAGGTGTACTACGGCAGACTTCAGCAACGCCGCGGCCGGGAGTTCTGCCCACGGCCGAAACATACAGATGGTGACTCTGCGACGCTGGAGCCCCTCAAGGGACACATACGGTGAGTGGTGCTACAAGGTATAGTGGAGGGGAGCGCACCGATGGGAGAAGCCCCCGGGACCCATACCGGCCCCAGAACGCCGATCCGGAGGGAAGACACCACGCTGGCCCTCGGAACTGAGGGGGCGGGCGCCATTTTGTCCGGCGCTACGCTGCTGCGCACTGCAAGTGGGATTCCCTGGGTCTCTCCCCACAAACTCGGGTGCACGAGGGAGACAGGAATAAAATGCGCACCGAGAGCGCTGCGGCTCTAGACATAGAGGCATGACACAGCCCGATTTCTCACGTAGGGGAGAACCACGCTGCAGCTACCACTGAGGGTATAGGGAATACTGGACTGCCTCATACTACCACTTCGATATTGGCTGGTGACTTTCCGCATGAGCGTCTACCTATTAAACTTGAGTGACCACACAGGTATTGCACCCTAATCATACCGGCCTTAATACCTTAGACCCCTAGTATTGCCTGGAGAGTGCACCTCACCCGCAAAGGTACAGACAAAACTGGGAACAGATCTGGGAGGACCTCCCCCGACCTCCCCTCTGATCGAAACCAAGTGACTCCGACCGCCAAGCGAGCACTGTGCACAGTGAGGACTGCCTGATCGCCACAAGTGGATATGCAGATGAGACTAGTGATCCTGATGGCTTAGTCTGGCACGGAGTACCCTGAGTTACGGCCCGCACAATAGATAGTGTCAACAATCGCACAACTTGCATCCCGCCGCCACAAAACGCAGGACCTTTCACGGACAGTTGAACATGACGCACTTGTCACGCACAGCCATGGGTAGGAAACTCAAGCATCAGGAACCTGCGGCGAATGCAGACCAGCAATCTACCGGGTCCGAAGATCCGCTGGCCTCTTCCAATAATGAAATTATACCACCAACGGGCAAGACCTCTCAGGAGGCTAAGCTAGACCTCATACTAACAGAAATACGTGCCTCACGGGAAGCCCTGGAAGCACGGATGGATGCTATGACAACTGGAATGTCGTTTCTAAAAGCCGACCACAATAAACTGGCAGAAAAGGTACAGGAGCACAAACTCGCATTAGACGATCTGATCCCGCAGCAGACAGAACACTCAACGAAGCTTGAAAACATGGGACGGCAGCTTAAGAACTTAGAAGACAGAGTGGATGAAGCGGAAGGACGCTCACGCCGCAATAATGTTCGCATTTTGGGAGTGCCAGAACGCAGTGAGGGGAGTAATCCCACACAGTTTGTGGAAGACTGGCTGAAATCAATGGTGGGGCCTACGGATCTTACTCCACTGTACAGTGTGGAAAGGGCGCACAGGATGCCTCCGAGGCCTCCAAAACCGGGGGCCCCACCGAGACCTCTGATTGCACGCCTCCTACACTATAAAGACAGAGACTCTGTTCTAAAGGCGGCCAGGGAGAAAGCTCCATTAAAGTTTGAGAACAAAACGGTGTCTATCTATCCAGATTTCACACCGACGGTCCAAAAGACCAGATCAACTTTTCTGGGAGTGAAGCGCAGGCTGCGCGACCATAACCTGAAATATGCACTCCTTTTCCCGGCCCGCTTAAAAGTTATCCAAGGTAATAAGACTTACTTCTTTGACTCTCCTAAGGAGGCTTCGGAATGGATGGAGGTGACACTTACGCCAACACACACACACAAGATCCTATGGAGGATGATCGGGAGGCGGGATCACCGCACCAAGACATGGTCCGCTCCACGGTGCGTCGCAATCCCAGTACGATGCCTGATGCGTCTAGACGACGGGTGCCTGACGACCCAGGATTGACCTTGGCGGCGACTTCACTTACAACAGATGTGCTGGCGGCGCATGATGCCACAGACAAAATGAACTCGGGCTGTCGCTCGGAATCACACACAGAACTGTCGGGCTCTGTCACAAGTGTGCAGTTGTTCCCGAAAATCACGGCACAAGAGGCGAATGACTGATAAGTGAAACTGCTGAAGCAACGTTTGGTAATGTATGATACTGATGTGTGGGACGGGGTGGGCGACAAGGAGCAGGGTACTTTTTAGGCTCAGGGTAAACCACTGTACCTGTCAGAGACTACTTAGTGAGTGAGTGTGCCCGTCACGATTTGGTTTCTTTGTTGCCCACGTTGGGCACTAATGTTTGGTCTCAGGATCTGTTTTGATGGAGACCTTGAAGTTAGGGAGTTGGATACAATGGGGGCACTTGTGATTTCTGATACTATGCACTATACGACATTTGTACTGGGTTCGACGTATGAGTCGAATACACCCTGCCATGGAGACTCCTAACACATATAAGGTATGCACCTGGAATGTACGAGGTATGGGATCTATACATAAGAGGCATAGAATCCTAGCGCAGCTCCACCGGAGACAGGTGACTATAGCGTGTCTACAAGAGACCCACCTTAATGGTGCGGAAGGTGCTAAACTACAAAAGAAATGGAAGGGCCATTTGTTTGCCACCACTTACTCCGCATTCTCGAGGGGAGCGGCAGTGTGGCTCAAGAATTCTAGTCCGTTTCAGATGATAGAGCAAAGAATCGACACAGAGGGTAGATATGTGTTTGTGAGGGGGACGTTAGACGGCACTCATGTTGTACTAGGCAGTATATACACGCCTAATACGGACCAGATAGCGTTCCTCACCACGCTTAATACAGTACTGCATGATTGGTCGGAGTATAACTGGTTGATAGGGGGAGACTGTAATGCGGTACTGGATGTATCCCTTGACCGATCACATCCTCCTCTCCATACAGCGGAGAGTAGGAAACAAGCAGAAGCGCTAAATCAATGGGCAGACGGTTGGGATTTGACTGATATTTGGAGGAAAAAAAATGTATTGCATAGGGAATACACCTTTTATTCTCCACCTCATAAATTACACACTAGAATAGATAGAATCTTCTGCTCTAGGGCCTTGTTGGGGTCTATGGTGTCTACTGAACACATGGGGAAAACGTTATCAGATCACAATCCAGTAGAGGTTACGATGCATTGCGGTACGATCCCTACTCCTATACCAACATGGCCCCTATCGCCGGAATTGTTAGAAGATACGGTCTTTAGATCTACACTATCAGATGCTATTACACAATATTTCCACTTCAACACTGGCATGGCTAGCTCGAGACAGGTTGAATGGGACTCTTTCAAAGTGTCAATACGAGGCGTTGCGATGAGAACGAAAGTGGGCATGAGGCACACGGTAATGGAGGGACTGAGGAGAGAGGAGGGGAGGCTGGCGATGCTAGAGAGTGAAGCAGCGGGCACACATGAACAACTTACACAACTTCAAGAGGCGCATATTCATCATGCTCAATTGCTTGAGGCATTGAGAATACTAGACTATAAAGAATACACTTGCAAACAACATGCCCAAGCGGATAGATCTGGTCCCTTACTGGCCAGATTAATAAGAGATACACCCATGTATGTTCCCATTATGGAAGTGACTGACCAACGGGGCACGCAAGTCCGGACACAAATGGGCATAAACAACACGTTTCAGGAATATTATGAGGTGCTGTATGGGCGACATATGCCATTGTATGAGGAGCAGTTTGACTCTTTTATGATGGATCTTGATGTCCCGCGACTCACGACGGAACAGAGTACTGACATTGCCCGTCCCATCACAGTTGCAGAAATAAGGCAGGCGATCAGAGCACTACCGAGAGGTAAAACCCCTGGGACGGACGGCTTACCGGCTGAATTTTATGGGGCATATGCGGATATTCTGGGGCCGCATTTACACGTGCTTTATCTAGAGTCAATGAACACTACTGCACTCCCACCAACGACGTTACAAGCGCTGATAGTCTCCCTCCTAAAACCTGGTAGGGACGGGCAACACCTTGCAAACTACCGACCGCTCTCGCTATTAAACACAGATTACAAAATTCTTAGTAAAATTCTGGCGATGAGATTGGCCCCTTATATCCCACAATTAATACATTCGGACCAATGCGGTTTTGTCCCTGGCAGGAGTACGGCGATAAATCTACGTAGACTTAGCCGGATCATGCTGCATGAAGACGCAGTGCAGGGTGCGGAGGGATGTATTTCTTTGGACCTGAAACAGGCATTCGACTCCCTTAGATGGGATTAAATGTTTGCAACGCTAAGTAAATTCGGACTCCCGCCCGAGTTTGTGGCTTGGGTGACTCTGTTATATACACAACCGACGGCAAGGGTACGCACTAATAAATGCACATCCCGCCCTCTTGGCATTGAAAAGGGCCCCAGACAGGGCTGCCCGCTATCGCCCCTACTGTTCATCTTAGCGCTGGAACCGCTATTACATAAACTCCGGACTTGTGCACAACACAGGGGCATACGGAGGACTGCCACGACGCATATAGTATCGGCTTATGCGGATGACATCATATTATACATAGGGGACATGAGGGACAGTCTAGACCCGATACCCAACATTTTTGAGGCCTTCCGGGTAATATCAGGCCTTACGATAAACGACACCAAATCCTACGGATATTGGTTTGGCCCCGCGGGTCGAGACGCACGGCTGCGGTTCACCCCATACTGCTTGCAGATTGCGACAACAACCTTCAGGTACTTAGGGGTATAAATATACAGAGACACGAAAGACATGTTGGACGGAAACTTGGGTAGAGCAATCACCGCTTTGAAAGCGCAAGTACAGTTCTGGAACACGCTGCCGCTCTCGGTGTCCGGTAGGGTAGCCATCTCTAAGATGGTAGTCCTGCCCCGTCTTCTCTATTTCTTTACGAACTTACCGCTTATGGTCCCAGCAAGTACGTTTAAAACAATAAATACTATCTTGACAGAACTGGTATGGGGCTCGGGTAGACAACGTATTAGTCTCGCCAAGCTACAACTACCGACTACACAGGGAGGCATGGGATTACCGGATATGTTGGCTTATAGCTACGCATGCCAACTGCAATGGCTAGCTTATTGGCTGGCAGGCCGCAATCTACATGAGATAAATATGACAGAAGCGGACAGAGCAAACGGCGCCATCCATAAACTATTGCTGCCAAAGGTTAAAATATCTGACACGGCCCCACTTCTACTTAAACTCGCCATTAGCTGCTGGAAGAAAGCAGTGAGATATACGAATGCAATGACATCATACGCTCCTACGATACCGCTATTGGGGATTCCACTTGGGTCGCACGCACTTACAGACCATGACCTAGCTACCTGGCATAACGCGGGTGTCACGCAGGTGGGAGACCTGTTTGTAGAAGGCAACATCATGACATTTGCGGACTTTAACAGAACACATCAGACACCTGAGAGGTTATTTATACTATTTGCCAGAGTTAAACACTACGTGACACATACATGGGCACGGACTGGTACGGAACCGTCCACGAATCCATTGCTTACTATGCAATATTTAATGGGAACAGGTAGCCATTTGACTAAATGGTTAACGAATAGCATCAGGGTCGCTAGGGCCATTTCCCTACAGCCCACACGCGAACGCTGGGAGAGAGACATGGGAAGAGCCTTTAGAGACAAAGAATGGGAGAGGATTCTGAAATTCCCTAAAAAGGTTTCGAGGAACCCAAAATTTAAGTTTATTCAACTGTTGATTATACACAGAGCATACCTCACCCCACACAGGATACACACCATGTTTCCTGCTGCTGCGGCCACGTGCCCCGATGCAAGGCGGACGACGCACACCTATTACACATGCTATGGGAATGCCCAAAATTGGGCTACTTTTGGACTACGGTACATAAAGAGTTAGCCAGGGTGGCTCCGGCACGACCGTACACCTCTATGGAGTATTGTATACTGGGATTAGGCCCAACTGAAAAGAAGAGGAGTGTAGCATCCCGCTTCGCTGATATGGCATTATTACTTGCTAAGAGAACAATAAACATGAGATGGAAATCGGCTAGGCCACCAGAACCAGACATTTGGCGTGGAGAGGTGCTGAGATGGGGGAAGGCGGAGTGTACTGAATTACAGAGGGAGGAGCGTAGGGGTCTACGTAAACACCCAATTTCATTGGAATGGAATGCAATACTACTAGATTTTGACTCAAGCGATGATGTCAGCCTGCCTCACACAGCGACTACAGAACATATTGGTGAATAGCAAAATTAGCTAAACAGGGACTATCATCCCCGCCCTCTCGGCCTGTTTCCCCCCCCTCCTTCTTTCCCCCCTCCCAATCCTTCCCCATACCCCCCCTCCCCCCACTCTTTCACATGCTTCCCTCCCCTCCCCACACCCTCTGCGTCCCCCGCCCCCGTCCCCTCCCCTTTTTCCCCGATGATACCTATATAGAGATGACTGAGGATGTACGACCAGGTGCAGAGAGAATCGGAATGAGAGGTCAAGGCAACAAAAGATACATATTGCTTGATATCGTAGGGAGTAAATTGGATTTGGCAGGGGACAGTTGGACATTGGAGATGTATGCTGTTATTTTCCACAAGATGCTACGAACGCAGTACATGAGATTTATGACTTGACATATATAAGTGCCGGGGTAATTGGAGGGAGGGGGGAGTTGCCGTAACGTAAAGACTTCAAAGAAAAATGCAATATTATGTATACTTAACTTTATGCCATGCACGAAATGTAATTTCAAGATATGTATCCGTTACAATTTCCGTGTTTACTGTGCTACTACTTGAATCATTGCAATAAAATACATTTTCAATAAAAAAAATAAAAAATACTGTAATACTCCTGGTACACTCTTAATCCTGATACAGAACTCAGCCAGAGGAACTGTTATGGTATGTTATGTTATCAGATATTTATGAAGTGCACGTCTACTCCCAGGAGTGTCCTGGCGCTAGGAAAACAGAGACCACATAACAACAAACAGAACATTCCTTTAAAGTGGAAACTCAGAGCTCAAAGAGCCATGTTTTTATACTCCTCCTAAAGGTAAGGAGGTCTGGATACTGTCTAAGAGAGAGAGGTAGGCTGTTCCACAACCGAGAAGCCACAGCTTGGAAAGATCTATTCCATACCCGGGAGACCAGAACCTTCGGAGTTGAGATCAGAAACTGAGAAGATCTCAAGTTACGCTGTGGTACATAAGGTTGAAATCTTTCCCTAAGGTAGGGGGCTCCAATCTTGTGAAATGCTTTAAAAACCAAGACTAAGGCTTTAAAATGGATTCTTTTCCGCACCAGAAGCCAGTGTAAAGAAGACAGAAGCTGGGTAGTGTGAGTCCTGGGACCTGCCACTGTTTGGACTTGGGCCTTCATAGAAAGGGCTGCATCCAATTTGACCCCTAGATTTTTCACGATGGTGACAGAAGACGAGGGGGGTGGACATATCCTGCGGCCACTAGGTGTGCCAAGCTGCATACGGGCATGGACCAAAGAAGATAATCTCTGACTTATCAGAGTTACACTTTAATTGATTGTGTCTGAGCCAGGAGAAGACTTCAGAGAGGCAGATGTTGATTAATTTGCCGTTGAATTTGACACCCTTCTTGCACGTAAACAGCAGCTGGGTGTCATCAGCTTAAGACCCTATTTTGGCCCCGTATTTCTCGGCGAGAAGAGCGAGAGGGGCCATATACAAATTAAACAAACTTGGGCTCATTATTGAGCCCTGTGGGATCCTGACATTCATAGGTGGAATTGCAGCGGCAAAAGGAGGAGACCAGATAGCTTGTGAGTGGTCAACAAGGAAAGACGTGAACCATCTCAATACCGTGCCACCGATACCGCTCTCCATGTGTCTTTGTAGTAATCTGTGTGGGGCATGGTATCAAAGGCTGCGGAGAGGTCCAATAATACCAAGACCACATTACCTCCTCTATCCAGCGAAGCTTTAATGGTCTCCGCAACTTCTAACAGGGCTATTTCCGTGCTGTAGTTAGCTCTGAAGCCCTACTGACTCTGGTGCAGCAAATGATTGGCTTCCACGTATTTGGTTGTAACTTTGTTGACATATTTCTCCAAAACCTTGGAGAAAAAAAGCAGAAGTGATATGGGCCTGTTGTTACAGGCAGCCTCGGGATCTGCTGTAGGTTTCTTTAGTAGCGGAAGAATTTTGGCATGTTTCCAAGTTTGCGGCATAAGCCCTTCCCGCAAGGCGGTGTTCAAAATCGGATTCACTACAGGATTGATCACTTCTGCTATTGACGACAGTACTTTTGCTGGACATGGGTCTGATGGTGAGCTAGACTTCAGAGCTTTCATAAACGCTAGAGATTGCTCCAAGGTGATTGCAGGGAACTGAATAAGGGAGGAGTCAGTGCGGGGACGCACGTCAAAAGGAGGTCCAATGGCAACCTCTAATTCTGTCAACTGAGCTGCAAAGGAGTCCTGGATATTTTAAATGTTTTCATAGAAAAAACAGGCCATGCGGCTGGTCCAGTAGTTTGTGGGAGCGGATGATCTATTAATTGTCGTAGGAGAGGAGAAACTTTTTACAATATTGAAAAGTACACTACTTTTATTACCCGCCAGATCAATTTTTGTTGTGAGAAAAAGTTTCTTTCCCTCGCGTACTTTCCTATAATGTTCTTTCAATTAAGCATGGGCGCAAAATCCGTTCCGCTCGCGGATTATGCGGATTTTCGGCAAATTCGCAATCCGCGAATTCCCGCGAATTTGCCGAAAATCCGCAAATCCGCGAGCGGAATGGATCCGGGGGGCAAAAGTTCAAGCTTCAAGCTTGTAACTATTTTAGAATGGCGCCGGCAAGCTGCCAGCGCCATTCTAAAATAGTTACTAAGTTAGCTTCAACAGGAAGCACTAATAGAAGCAGGTGCTCGAGTTTAACCGAATTCGAGCACCTGCTTTATTTTATCTATTAGTGCTTCCTGATGAAGCTAACTTAGTAACTATTTTAGAATGGCGCTGGCAGCTTGCCGGCGTCATTCTAAAATAAAACAGGAGAGGGGCAGAGGGCAGAAGGGCACAACAACGAGTGGGGCAGAGGGCAGAATGGCACAACAACGAGTGGGGCAGAGGGCAGAAGGGCTCAACAACAAGTGGGGCAGAGGGCAGAAGGGCACAACAACAAGTGGGGCAGAGGGCAGAATGGCACAACAACGAGTGGGGCAGAGTCCAGAAGGGCACAACAACGAGTGGGGCAGAGGGCAGAATGGCACAAAAACGAGTGGGACAGAGGGCAGAAGGGAACAAAAACGAGTGGGGCAGAGGGCAGAAGGGCACAACAATGAGCGGTCTCGCACAAAAAAAACCCCGCGAACACGCAAGGTGCCCCGCGAACACGCAAATTGCCCCGCAAACACGCACATTTTACAGATTGCGAATTCGCAAATCCGCAAATTTGTGGATTGCGAATTCGCAAAATTCGCCCATACTTACTTTCAATGCTAGTTTATAGATTGATTTGTCAGTGGTCTATAATTCCTCCATCACTCTCTTTCAAGATGCTTACATGCCCTTTTACTTTCCCTTAGGGCTTCCATAAACCAAGGGGCAAAGACTTGGGTATATTTAGCAGCTCTCGTGGAGGGGTGGCAAGTTCCAGGGCCCGGAGTTGAAGCCAACCCTCTAAGGACTGCACATCCTGTTCTAGGTTGCCGCACAAGGGGCACTCCTTAAATACAGGCGAAAGACAGAATTACTACCAGAGGAAACCACAGGAAAATCTTTGGGAATTTGGCCCATCGACTGGGACATTGTTATGGATCGAGACAGGTTGAGAGGGTCGACAGAGAGACAGTGAAAGAAATGCACAGAAAAGGGGAGGAATGGAATCAGAGAGGTATAGTTCTCTATTCTTTACTGTCGGGTGGCTCTTGGTTCTGGAATCATGCAGTGGTGGTGCAGCCTTGAAAGTGTGATTTAGCACACCACAGACTTTGAAAAACTAATCACCGAGATTAGTTCTGCCACATCTTGGATAGCAGTTGTGGTCATATTGTGGAAAGATACTGGTAATGCTCAGCCACAGTTGCTGTGATGATCACCACTTTCTTATTCATTAAATTTTCTGCATCTTCAGGGTGCGGTAACCCTTTAAGCACTACATGTTGGGCAATGCTGACCATGTCCCTTTGCTATAGAGGAATAGGATGTAGCTCATTGTAGTTTGTAGCAGAAATGTGGTGTTTCCATTACATGAAAAACTTCTGTTGTGTGGTTTAAAAGCAAGTGTCCATCTACCACCTGACTTGCCATATGTGTTTCCACTATTTTTCACTTTGCACACATGAATGTAAATGTTGATGACAATTTCGATTTCCCTTACTAATTCAGACTGTAGTAAGCACGATAAATGTACATAAGTGTCAACAGCAGAATTCACACATGAATACACCAATTGTATCTACAGATTTGTATAGGCATACCCCAGATATGACACCTACAATAGTTTCTGTGAGTCTTAATCCCAACAGACTTTTTGGCCAAAAACATAGGTGTTGTACATTTGCCACAGGGTCACCCCTGATTTCTCCCCTTCTGCTGCACAATATGGGGCCTATTAGGATGGCGGACGGACCTGCGTCCGTCCGCCACCCCCGAGGTGGAGGGACCGTCCGCAGGGGCAGCGGCGGTCCCTCCAGTGCAATTAGGATGTGACCGCCACCCTGGCGGTCACATCCTGTATCTTTAACCTTGCGGCGGGTGCTGCTTGAAGCAGCACCCGCCACAAGGTTAAAAATGCATGTTTAACATTTACATGCACAAAGTGGCAGGCACCACGCTGTGCCTGCCGCTTTGTGCATGTAAATGCTGGGGGGTACCATAAGTACCCCCCATGTGCACCCCCCACCCACGACACCCTTGGGGCCCACAATGACAAAGACCACATGCTTTTCCACGGCGGAAAACCCGCTGTGGAAAAGCATGTTTCCCCATGCATCCTAATATGGCTGGCGGTGTCTGATAGACACCGCCACCATATTAGAGCTTTTCCGCATCGAGACCGCGGCGGAAAAGCGGCGGACGGTCTCCCCGTACGCAGATGACCCCCCTGCCATCCTAATTTAGCGGGGGTCTTTTCTCTCACCGCAGCAGTGAATCCGCATCCTCCGGGCCGGCGGTGGCTTCCGCCGGCCCGGAGGATGTGGATTCACCGCAATCCTAATCGGGCCCTTACAGCGAGTCCTCCTGAGGCGGAAGCCGGGAGTGGAACTCTTGTTATTTTAAAATTGTTACAGCAACTGCTTGCAAATATTGTGCTCTCTGCTTTTAAAATTGTGCTTTTAAAATCGAGCGCCGAGGCCACGCCCCCTCACTGAGGCCACGCCCCCTTCCGGCACGCATTTGTAGACGCTGATTGCGAGCGTCTGCCCACTTACAGCGAGTCCTCCTGAGGCGGAAGCTGGGAGTGGAACTCTTGTTATTTTAAAATTGTTACAGCAACTGCTTGCAAATATTGTGCTCTCTGCTTTTAAAATTGTGCTTTTAAAATCGAGCGCCGAGGCCACGCCCCCTCACCGAGGCCACGCCCCCTTCCGGCACACATTTGTAGACGCTGATTGCGAGCGTCTGCCCACTTACAGCGAGTCCTCCTGAGGCGGAAGCCGGGAGTGGAACTCTTGTTATTTTAAAATTGTTACAGCAACTGCTTGCAAATATTGCGCTCTCTGCTTTTAAAATTGTGCTTTTAAAATCGAGCGCCGAGGCCACGCCCCCTCGCCGAGGCCACGCCCCCTTCCGGCACGCATTTGTAGACGCTGATTGCGAGCGTCTGCCCACTTACAGCGAGTCCTCCTGAGGCGGAAGCCGGGAGTGGAACTCTTGTTATTTTAAAATTGTTACAGCAACTGCTTGCAAATATTGTGCTCTCTGCTTTTAAAATTGTGCTTTTAAAATCGAGTGCCGAGGCCACGCCCCCTCACCGAGGCCACGCCCCCTTTCCCCCTTTCCCCTTCCTGTCTCCTATATATCATGTGCCACTACCGAACGCGCAGCGGGCGCGACGATTGCGCGCCTTAGGCGCGCCTAAGGCAAGCCCGTCTGCGCCCGTCCGCGACCAAATGCGCCTAGGGACTAGGCCACCCCACTACCCCGGGCCACCACAATATTCATCAGCGCAACTACTCTCTTTTCATGGCCCTTGGCCCATTGAAGCCTCCCTGACCACCCATATTAACACCCTGGGACTTACAGCCGCTGCCGCTCCCCCCGTTCCTCACGCCCAGATTCACCCGCCTCCTCTTTCCCCCTTTCCCAGTCCCGACCCTCCTGTCGGGCCTAGACAGGCCCCTCTTTCCATCTACTACCTCAATACGCGCTCCGCAGTCAAACACTGCCACGAACTTTCTGTTTTACTCGATCTCCATAAACCAGATCTCTTATTCCTTACGGAGACCTGGTTCCGTGACAGTTCCCTCCCCATTCTCTTAGCTTCTCTCCCTGCTACCTATTATGCTCTTCGAGCTGACCGGTCAACCGGTAAACCCGGCGGGGGTGTCGCCCTGATTGCCCGAAAGGATCTTCCATTTCAACCTCTCAGCTTTCCCCCTATAGGCACATCCGACTTCCTAGTCGTTCATTCACTATTCTACAACGTGCCTCTCACCTGCCTACTTATGTATCGTCCCCCCAACCCTCCCAAACTTTTCTTGGCGGGTTTCAAGAACTTGTGGCCACCCTAACAGTCAACAACTCATCCGTCCTGGTGCTAGGCGACTTCAACTTCTGGCCCTCTGACCCAGCTGAATGCTCCACTTCTAAGGAATTTTCTGAAACTTTACGTTCCCTCAACTTCACCTCGCATGTCCACTCCTCTACTCACACTCAAGGCCATACCCTTGACCAGATCTGGTCTCTGAATTGCCCCATTGCGTCCTTGTCCATTTCCCTTTGTCCCTGGTCTGATCATTCATTGATCTCCTTTCTCTCTCAACTTAGACCGCCCACCAAGCCTCCGCATCCCAAAAACATCTGGGTCCGCTCTTGGGGTCGGGTAGATGTAGCCTCTCTAGCCTCCTCTCTCTTATCCTCCAGCCCTGACCTTTCTGGTCTGCCCTCTTCAGAACAAGCCAAATCCATCAACTCCTGGCTACTCTCAGCCTGCGATTCCATCGCCCCACTTAGGCGGGTCCCTTCTAGACGGACTAACGACTCCAACCACTGGTTCAATGACGAACTGAAGGCATTAAAACTCTCAGTCCGCCACGCAGAACGAGCTTGGAGACGTCAGTACTGCCCCATCCTCAAAACGCAGTACACCTCCCTTTTGCAGCAATATAAAAAATCTATTCTGTCCACCAAAAAGGACTACTTTTCCTCCAAAATTCTAGTCGCGGAGAATAAATCCAGAGAAATTTTCTCTATTATAAATAAACTTGCTTACTCGACAGAACCACTCTCAAACCCTCCCCCTCTCAACCCCTCTGCGATTCCTTGAACTCTTATTTTTTAGATAAAATTGCAACAATCAGAGCTAACATCCTCTCCCCCTCTTCCTCCTTCCTCAACCCTCCCTGTTCCCCTACAGTGGCTTGCCTCGACTCACTCCCTCTTTTAACAGAAGAATCCTTTCTTTCCCTTCTCCCTCTAGTTAAATCTGGGTCCCCACTTGACCCATGCCCTGCCCATATTCTCTGTCACATTTTCACGAACTGTCCACTACCCCCGCTCACTTTTCTCAACCGCTCCCTGTCCCAGGGTGTGGTTACCCCTGCTCTCAAATCCGCCATAATCCTCCCCATTCTAAAAAAACCTGGTACAGACCTCTCTGTCCCCGCCAACTAGCGCCCGATCTCCTTGCTCCCCTTCCTAGCGAAAGTCCTGGAGCGACATGTCACTAAAGTACTCACCACCTACGTGGAAGCAAACCGAGTCCTGGCTCCCCGCCAAGCCGGCTTTCGCCCGGCTCATTCCACCGAGTCGGTTGTGCTTTCAGTACTCGACAACCTTAGAGAGGGAATGGACACTAACATTCCCCAGGCCTTGGTATTACTCGATCTCTCCGCCTCCTTTGACACGGTGGACCATTCCATCTTACTCTCCCGTGTCGGGGTGGCAGGGATCGGCGGCTCTGCCTTGGTCTGGCTGTCCTCCTTTCTAAGCGATCGCACCCAAGCAGTCCGCCTGGGCGATTTCTCGGCTGAACCTCGGAAGGTGGTATGTGGGGTCCCCCAAGGCTCCTCTCTCTCCCCTCTACTTTTCAACTTGTACATAGCCCCCCTCATCTCTGCTCTTCAACAAATGGAGGTCTCCGTATATAACTATGCGGATGACCTCCAGCTTATATTTCCACTTTCTCACTCCCCTGACTCTAAATCCAATTTCCAATCTACAATGCTATTCATCCGGGACTGGATGAATCACAACCACCTGAAACTAAACCCAGATAAAACTGAGCTGGTTTTGACAGGTGGTTGCTCCAGTCCCTGGTCCCCCCTCTTCTGGCCTTCTTCCCTTGGACCTCCCCCACCCCCCTCCTCTTCTGTTAAAACCCTCGGCATCAAAATTAATGACCAACTCACTCTGCACTCCCAGGTGAGTTTGGTGGTTTCCTCTTCTTTTTTATCCCTCCGCACTATCCGCAAGGTTTCCCGCTTCTTTTCCTTCACGGCCCTGAAACTTATCGTACTTGCCATGGTCGTTTCCCGCTTGGATTATGCCAATGCCCTTTACCACGGCATGCCGGCTTACAGTGTACGACGACTTCAGCTGGTCCAGAACCAAGCGGCTCGTTTGGTTTACAACCTTACAAAATTCCACCACGTCACTCCCCTCTTAAAATCCTTGCACTGGCTCCCCATTCGTGAACGCTCCCAATTCAAGGTGGGCTGCCTCACCTTTCAGGCCCAGCTAGGCTCATCTCCCGCTTTCATCTCTTCGGAGATCAAACCTTATGCCCCCTCTAGGGAACTTCGCTCCTCTTCTCAACACCTGTTGACTGTTCCCCGGTTTCGCCGAAAAAAATGGGGAGGCTCGAAATTCTCTACTCTTGCCCCCATCTTTTGGAACTCTCTTCCTATCCAACTTAGATGTTCTACCCAATACTTGCTTTTCAGAAAGGCTTTAAAAACCTTTCTATTCTTAAAAGCCTTCCCCCTATAATTTCTCACCAATTCCCCCTCCGTGATTCTCGCTTCTCAAGGACTCAGCATACTGTAGCGCCATGGAACCGTCTGGTGTACGCGCGCTTTATAAATAATTTAAAACTCAAACTCTTGCTGGCTGTGGACCTCTGTGCATTTTACCCCTGCTAACCATGAATAAAGTGCCTGTGCTCCCTCTTTCAGCATAGTGAAATTGTTATACCCTAATAGGCTTATTTAACTCAACTTTAAGTCCCTTGTATATGGTTCAAAGTGTATCCCGGGCCTACAGGTTTAATGTCACTAGTGGACTGCCGTACCCATTATGACAACCACTACAGTGACAGTGCAGACATTACTGCAGGTTTACCATTTGTAGCCTAGCAGTTGCAGTTTTAAAGGGCAAATTTGGCCTGTCAAAAAAACACTTTTGCCAGGTAAAAAAAAGATCTTTTTATATATTTATAAGTCATCCCTAGGTACGTCTTATTGCCCATAAGCCAGGGTGCATGCTATGTAAAAAGTAGGACATCGAGGAATTTAATGTTCTTACAGTGTAATGGCCCTAAAGCTATTTTCACAGTAGTAAGGCTGGCTGCTCAATAGGAAAACACTTGGCTACATTATTAAATTGAGTATTGCTAATTATGGTTAGGACACAGCTAGAAAAATAATTAAATAACTATTTCTAATAATTATTACAAATCCAATTAAATGGTGTAGTCAGATTTGTACTAAATACTAAGAAAAAGTCAATTGTAGAAATTTAAATTTTTCCTGTCTGAAGATCCTGGAGGCTATTCTGCATTTGCTTTCCCGCCACTGCCAGCCAATAATTCGAGTTTGGATACATGTGAATGAGTATGAAATGCCTCAAAGGAGTAAACAATATGTTGACTTGAATGGGTAGAGGTGACCCCTGACAGAATAAGCTGGGTGGGGCTGTGAGTCTTGTTTTTGACATTACTGTGTGAAATCCTACTAGACAGGTGTGCTGGGTTATACATAAAACACATGGGGTATTTGTTAAAGAAATCAAAACAGGATTGCAAAACAATTTTTGTGTATCTACTGCCTGGTTGCTGGAAAATCCTGATTTGTTCTACCAGACATCTGTTTCTGGGTTTAATGGGGATATAGTGAGTGCCCCAAGCTGGACTTTAGTGTTAGTTGTGGGAGAATACTAGGATTACCATTGTACACTTGCCACACACACCCCCAGCCGCAGCGCTCAGAGCTCAAGTTTTATGTGACGGAAACCTTCTGCCAGTTTGAAAATGCCCCAAGTGGGTAGAGTTGGCCTCAGGAACTTTTAACCCATTGGTTAGGCTGTGCCCAGGAGTTATTTCCACCCACTAGCTCATGCCAGGCATAAATGTGACATCTCCAGGCACCCACTTCAGAATACAACTGGACCTGAGGAAGATCAAAAGAGGACTGAACCTGCTGTGTGCGAACCAAGAAGAGATCTTAAGGACTGGACTTGCTCTCTATTGTACCCAGGATAAAGAAGTGGACTCCAAGGGTCATAAGGAGGACCTCCTGTTATTTCTATAGGGATACAACAAGCTACAATAGACCTTTCCTAAATCTGCCCAGCTGATCAGTGGCAACTGGACCTGGACTGGTTTCTGCTTTTTGACATCGGCCTTGGCACCCTGTGAGTCTCTGAGTGCCTCCTCTAAGGGGCTTTTGAAGTGTACTCCTGTGGCGGATTGGGACTTAAAGGCTAAAGTCAGAAGGCAAAACCTTCGACCAGGATAACCCTATGGTGGATCTGACCCATGCTCCATCACGGTCAGCGTCAAATTGTGCGTAGGTCTTAGTCTACCATGGCCGTTGGCTGTTTTTATCACTTTATGCAACTTCCGCTATTTTTACTCAAAAAGTTAACAAATTATATCTCCAGTTCCCCCCACTGGATTATAGTCATTTTATTTATTACAGTTTGCTCTATTTTTCTAATTTGGTTTGGAATTTTTATTATTTCAACTTTTTTACTGTTTTGGTACACTTTAAATACTCTACACATTGCCGCTAAGTTAAGCCTGTTGGCTCTGTGCCACAACTACCAGGGGATGGAGCTCAGGTTTAAATAGTGACTTTTATGGTTCACTCTGACAAGGATTCCGATTGTTTCTTGGGGTGAATAGTCACCCACCCCAAATAATAATCCAATTTCTTACAGTCGGTTTATGGCTGAACATTTCTTGATTTACACCAGTGGGAAAGGGTCAGAGTTTTGCCCCAGCATACGGCATATGGCTGGAGTAAGTGTGTGAAAGGGAACGGATCACCTTCTGTCATGGAGGGATAATGGAAGGGGTTCCTCCACAGTTAAAATATCTTATCTGTGGATGAAAAACGTGCATTTGCACAGCAGGCTGTAATTCTCCATGGCATAATTGTACACTTACGCACAATCATTCACCGTGGAAATGAGAGGGAGGGGAATAAGTCACCAGACATTCCCAGAACTTTGCCTGTAAACGTGCTACTTGTACTGGTTTCAAGGCGTATTGATTGAAATGTTTGTTAATTGCAAAAAGTTTAAATTTTTTTTAAAGGGAATGTGAATCTCCAACTACTTTTAAACTTTTTTATTTTTTATTTTGACCTTGGCCCTCCCTCTGTGCTAATAAATAAGAGGCTGATAACTGTAAATCTTCCAGGAATGTTATAGTATTCGGTCAGAAGATGGCAGCAAATCACTGTCCTTCTCAAGAACGAAAGTCGCTTCTTTAAGTCGGTAAACGGTTCTTCCATTAGTTTTACTTTTTTTTTTTTAATACATTTTTTTTAATTCAATTGCATTCTGTTGTTTCTTTCTAATGCTTCATTATTTCGATCCTTCTTCCTCTGACTCATTTTCTTTTTCTTCTTTATCTCCTTCCCATTCTTTCATTCGCTGCTCTTGCACTTTTTCTTTCCATCCATTGCTGTTTTTCGCGCTTTCGTTTTCTCTTTCGTTTATCTCTTTTGTTTAGTCTTTCTCATGTATTTCTTTTTCTCTGCTTTCTCTCCCTTTCTCTTTGATTTCTCACTTTTACTATGGTTCCCTCTTTCACTTTATTTCAGATTCTTCTATAGCGTGTACTGGGCCCCAGAGCATCAGAGCGCTTTACACGTAATTACAGAGAGAATAACAATCGAATCAAACCAAAGAAAAAGTAGGAGTTCAATTAGCAGAATTAGGAAATGCACTGAAGAGCAAAAGGCATGATATGTTACAGGTTGACATATACATAAGCAAGTGAGCAACCTTCCCATTGTTTTTTTAAAGCTGAAAGTGAGGCTATAGTTCATATATTAAGAGGTAGTGAGTACCAGACTTTAGGTGTGCAGATTCTGTCAGCATTTCCCTGAATGCAGGGACTTTGATAAGAAGTGAGTTGGTACTCTGAAGCTGACAAGTGCCGACGCCACAAAGTTTCTTTTTGGTGGCCAGGCAGCGAGAAAAGTCAGTGTGGATAATGCAGTCAACGTTGTACATGGCTCTCCCTCCATTAGGAAGCCAAGCTAAAGACTATAGGACTGGGGAGATGCGGCTGAAACGTCCAGTTACTGTGGCCAGCCAGGGAGCAACGTTCAATGAGGCTTTGATGGGGGCTACATGAGTTTTGAGAATCCCTGGTAGAACAGGGTTCCATAGTAGGGTCTTGAAAAGGCCAATGCTTGAATGACTCCCTTGAGAGCTTCCTAGAGAAGAAAGAAATGATTTGATCCCACGGATAAGTTTAAGTTCTTAGGGGCCGATTAGGATGGCGGACGGACTTGCGTCCGTCCGCCATCCCAGAGGTGGAGGGACCGTCCGCATGGGCTGCGGCGGTCCCTCCGTGCAAATTAGGATGTGACCGCCACCCTGGCGGTCACATCCTGGATATTTAACATTGCGGCGGGTGCTGCTTCAAGCAGCACCCGCCGCAATGTTGGATGGATGGATGGATGGGTTTTTATATAGTGCAATATCACCGCCAGGTCTCAAAGCGCTTTGCATTGGGAACCCGTCCTGGTTTTTCCCTGTGAGATAGCCCCTACTGGGTATCCCCAAGGTGAAAGCCAGGCATCCCGCCGCGGGGGGCCGTAGTGGAGATTAAGCAAGCTATTGCCCAGAGTTGCAGAGTGTGAACCTGTGATTCGAGTAGGCACCGAAGCGAGAATTAGCGAGTCCTTCCGTGGACATTTTAGGCTCAAGACCCTGCCGCGTCGGGAATTGAACCCTGGTCCCGGGTCTGATCTCAGCGTCCGGGTCTGCCTCCTCTAACCAGTGAGCCACACTTCTCCAAGTGCATGTTTAACATTTACATGCACAAAGCGGCAGGCACCGCGCGGTGCCTGCCGCTTTGTGCATGGAAATACTGGGGGGTACCATAGGTACCCCCCATGTGCACCCCCCACCCGCCTACACCCTGGGGGCCCGCAACGGGCCCCCAAATTCAAAAGTACACATGCTTTTCCACGGCGGAAAAACCGCCGCGGAAAAGCATGTTTACAAATGCATCCTAATTTGACTGGCGGTGTCTGATAGACACTGCCAGCCAAATGAGAGCTTTTCCGCCGCGGTTGTAATCCGACCGCGGCGGAAAAGCAGCGGACAGAAACCAAGACCCACCAGCCATCGTAATGCGGCGGTGGGTCTTTGGTGACTCCGCAGAGGATTTTCCGCCTCCTCCGGGCCGGAGGTGGCTTCTGCCGGCCCGGAGGAGGCGGAAAATCCTCCATCCTAATCGGCCCCTTAGTTTGCATTTTTCACTGCAAGTTTGATGTGGTCAACAATTTCCAGCCTACTATCCAGTGCGAAACCACGTGATTTGGCATTCTCAGCATATGAAGGAAAGCAATCAAGTATATTTGTGGAACATAGCTACGCTTGAGTAGGCAGAGAGTAGAATTGTGGCAAAAAGAGTAACGGTGGGCGGAGCTGGCGTAGTGCCTCAACGCGGAGCTCCACGCGCTCCCTCCCTTTTATGTGGCTTAAAATTTAGATGGTGTGTCATCATCCAGGACTGCAATTTGTTCACATTTGTAGCTAAGTGTGATATATATTGGGGGACTAAACTTTAATTTAAAGTAGGGTGGGCGTAATTCTCAGTAGTGTAATCACACATAATTACAGCAAAAGTACTCATAATGATGCATAATTACATGAGAAGCGTAATCCAGCATTTTGCGCTATATTCATAGTGCAGAATGCAACCTCGTGTCCAAAATAGGCCCTGGTATGCATTCTGCACCCAAATAAGCACTAAATGCTGCAGGACACGAACAGCAGTTGCCAGCAGCCGCCTGCTCTCTCTTAGTTTGTTGCTCCTGTACTCCTGTGGTAGGATTTCTGCCCAAATTACTCTTTTAAGTTTTAAAAGAAAATTTTATTGGGTATAAGAATGCAGCAAGGAAAATAGATACAAAATTGATATGAAACAATGTAAGCAAACAGTATAATGTATAAGAGTAGAAAAAACGAGAAAGAGAGAGGGAAGGGAAGAGAAAAGAAAGAAAGAGGGGGAGAGAGAGAAAAGAAGAGAGAAAAAGACTCAGCAAAGAAAATACAATATCAAAATTCAAATCACATCACTGTAAATGAAACTTGCTATATTCTAGAAGAAAGGTGTATAATCATAGAGAAAGAATGCACAAGTTGAAAATGTAGTAAAAAGTAAGCAAAAACATATCATTGAGGTTTGGGTACTTCCTTAGTACGAGGGGAGTGGAGTACAGAGGATTTGGCTGAGAAATCTAAGAAGGTGGTGATAGGTAACCACAGTAAATCACGTTTGATAGCAACTGTAACAGGATAAACATAAGCTCTATCCAATCTATGATTAAAACAGACACCATACCACCAAGCCTGATATGATATGGATGAGGTATCTTTCCATGCTTTGGTAATTTGTTGGAATGCTACTGCTAGAAGGAGATCAATAATAGAAGTGGTAAAATTAGATGAGGACCATATATCGGAGAGGCTACCCAGGAAAATGTGTGTAAAAGAAAAAGGAAAATTAGTGGAAAAAATAGTATTAAGCTGTTGCCAAACTCTGGACCAGAATGTACGAACAAGAGGACATAGGAATATCATGTGTTTGAGATCCGCTCGTGGTTCTGGGCAAGACCAGCATTTGGATTTGGAGGGGAGAGAGGGATCAACTTTATTCAACCGAGCAGGAGTGAGCATAAGACGATTATAGAGAAAAAATAAAGTTTGGGTGGTGTTAGCTGCTCTAGAGGATTTCCGTATCTTATTCCATATATCTTGCCACAAAGAGAGAGGGAACGACTCACCTAAATCTAATTCCCATGCTAGTTCAACGGTTGATTTATCTCTGTTAGGAGAAGATTCATGTAATTTTTTATAAATCTGTGAAGCAGAGGAAGAGGATAAGAGGAAAGATGGGGTAAGAGGAGAGGAAGAGGACTTACAAGAGACAGAGGAAGGAAGAGAGTCATAACCGGTCCGAACAGCAGCAGCCAATAGAACGTACTTGGAGAGGAAGGAGAAAGGAAAAGAGAAACGATGCTGAAGGATAGAGAAAGGAATACAAGTACCATGCTGACAAAATTGATGAACCCAAAAAATCCTTGATCATACCAAGCCTTCCAGAAAAGGGTCCTATTATTGACTTTAATAAGGGGATTATACCAAAGAGGAGACTGTAAAAATCGTGTACGGCTATCAAGACCATTCTGAAATAATGGAAGAAAAAGTTTTCTGGAGTTCTTAAGAATAGGCAAAGACATTGGCTTTGGAACACGAGGCAATAAAACAAACTCTTTAAAAGAAAAAGGATGAAAAAAGGTGGTTTCAATGTCAACCCACAGGGGAAGAGAGGTGTCGTCCAGTAATGTATCAGATAAAAAAGAAACCGAATGAGAAAGAAAAAAGGAGGTATGATAAGAGGAAAAATTAGGAAAGTTAACCCCTCCCAAATGTTTGGGGCGGCTAAGTTTGGAAAAAGACATTCTAGCTCTCTTATTTTGCCATAAGAAACGGGATAAAATAGAATAAATAGTTTTATAACAAGACTTCGGAATATTGATAGGGAGATTGGAAAGGAAAAATAAAATAATAGGAACTAGCATCATTTTAATTGAATCCAACCGTCCCCACCAAGATAAAAATAGTGGATGCCATTGTGTCGTGGAATCTGTGAGAGTAGTATGCAAGTGTTTAATATTAAGAGTGGCAGTTTCTTTAATAGAGGGAGCAAACCAGAGACCTAAATATTTAATTTTGGAAGGATTCCAATGAAAAGAGGAGAGCATAAAATCCGCATGAAAACAAAATTTATTAAGAGGAAGAATTTCACATTTATCGACATTCAATTTATAGTCTGAGACGGCTGCAAAATCAAAAACTTCAGAAAGGAAAGCAGGAACAGAAATTTGAGGATTAGAAATAAAAAGGAGGATGTCATCAGCATAAGCAGACAACTTTATTTGTTTATCACCATAAGAGAAACCAGAAATATTTGCATTAAGCCGAATTTTTGTTAGGAGGGGTTCTAAAGCAAGAATAAAAAGAAGGGGTGAAAGAGGACAGCCTTGACGGACGCCACGAAACAGAGGAAAAGAAGAAGAAACAAGGCCATTAGCAAAAATAAAGGATCTAGGAAAAGAATACAATAAAGAAACATAAGAAAGAAATTTAGGCCCAAAACCAAACCATTTAAGAGAGGACAAAAGAAAGGGCCAATTAACTCTGTCAAAAGCCTTCTCTGCATCTAAAGCTATAGCAGCCAAAGAATGAGGAGAAGTCTGTGATTTACTAAGGACATTGAAGAATAAACATGTGTTATCTGAAAGATGACGACCTTTGATGAAACCACACTGTTCCCTACCGATGAGTTGAGGTAAAATTTTAACTAAACGTAAAGCTAAAATCTTTGCAAAAATTTTGTAATCAAGGTTAATCAAAGAAATAGGTCTATAATTTTTACATAAAGTATGATCTTTGTTGTCCTTGGGAAGAAGGCAAATGAATGCCTCCTGAAAAGAACCTTCGGATTTTTGGGAAGAGATAAAGAAAGAAAATAATTGAAGTAATTTAGGAACAAGAAAAGCAGAAAAATGAGAGTAAAATTCAATAGAGAAGCCATCCGGACCCAGAGCTTTCCCTCTCTTAAGAACGCGAATGGCTTCTAAAATATCTATAGATGTGATATCTTTGTCTAAGGAGGAGAAGAGCACATCAGATACTGAGGGAGAAGGAATGGAAGATAAGTAATGATCAATGGCTGACGACAATGGGGGAGACTCAGGAGTATAAAGAGTCTGATAAAAATTAGAAAATTCACCCAAAATATCCTCGTCTTTATGAAGAATGGTATTAGTGGAGGAGACAATCGATTCAATCTTGGTGCGCTCTTTTTTAACTTTAAGATAATTTGCCAACATATTACCAGCTTTATTTTGTGAGGAATAATATTTAGCACTGGATTTAAGCAAAATTAAATTTGCTGATTCGGTGGATATCTTATTGAAGGACAGTTTTGCAGTAATAAGATTATTAAGATCAAATTGGGATTTGGATGAATAATATACCTGTTCTAAGTGTTTAATACGAGAGGTAAGAGTGGAAATAGAGTGTGTAGTAAGACGTCTCTTCTTGGCAACATATGAAATGATGAAATCTCTAGAGGCAGCTTTAAATGTGTCCCATACCAATTGAGGGGATGTTTGAGGGGATTCATTATCCTTAAAGAAAAGGGATGCAAAATTAAGAAAAGAAGCAGAAAACGAAGTATCGAGGAGTAGGGAATTGTTGAATCTCCATCGCTTAGCACCTTTACTAGGAGGGAGCAAATCAAGTTGAAGTGAGACTTGGGCATGATCGGAGATTAAAATGGAACCTATATCCGAGTAAATGATGAGTTGTGTGAGAGCTTTAGAAATGAAAAGATAATCTATACGGGATTGAGAAGAATGGACTGGGGAAAAATATGTGCATTCTTGTAAAGTAGGGTTACAAAGCCTCCATGAATCAACTAGGGATCGTTGGGAAATAAGGGAAGTGAATTGAGCATGTGTTGGAGACGGAGAAAATCGGGAGTTGAACCTACGATCAAGGAAAGGATCCATAACTGTGTTACAATCCCCGCCCAAAATAAAATAATCATCCGTATAATGCATCGTAGAGGAGAGAATTTGGGGCCAGAATAACTTATCAGGAATAGTAGGAGCATATACATTAAAAATAGTCAAAGGAATTTTGTTAACCAACAACGATACAACAACCCATCTGCCCTCTGTATCATTATCTTGTTTAACAAGTTGAACAATCAAACGTTTATGAGTCAGAATAGCAACCCCGTTACGTTTTCCCGTCCCCGGAGAAGCAAAAACTTAACCACCCAATTACGTCGTAATTTAGAAACTTCAACATCTTTAACATGAATTTCTTGTAACAGCACTATGGCCCAGATGTAGGTAAAATAGATTTACCGATTTTTAATTACCGAATCCTACCGATTCGGTAATTAAAAATCGGTAAATCTAAGGGGTGGATATGTAGGAACATCCAGATGTTCCTTTTACCGAATCGGTAAATATCTGTATTTACCGATTCGGTAAATACCGACCGGTAATGCCCCATTCATTCCTATGGGCTTTGAAGCCCATAGGAATGAATGGGGCATTACCGGTCGGTATTTACCGAATCGGTAAATACCGATTTTGACAAGGGTGCAGGGGGTGTCACTTTGACACCCTCTAGCACCCCCAAAAAAGATTCGGGGGCCATGTGGCAGGCATACCTGCCCTAAGGGCAGGTCTGCCTGTCATATGGCACAGGTGTGCATGCACACATGTGCATGCACACCGGAATCGGTTTTTTACCATGAAGTTGGATTTCATGGTAAAATACCGATTCTGTAAGGCTTGTGGGACTCAGAAGAGTCCCACCTACATATCAAAAATACCGAATAGGTATAAATACCGATTCGGTATTTTACAGATTCGGTAAATTTACCGATCGGTAAATTTACCGAATCTGTAAAATTCTGGGCCCTACATACCATTTACTAAATACCGGTCGGTAACGGCCGAAAATACCGATTTTCGGCCGTTACCGACCGACCTACATCGGGCCCCTAATCTGCTTTCAAATGAGCTAAGTGGGAAAGAACACGCTGTCTCTTGATAGGAGACCCCAAACCTTTAACATTCCAAGAAACTACATTAATTGACATTTAGAATTCCAAAAAATAATTGAAACATATGAATAATTAAGTAGAAATGTAACGGCACAACAAGTGAGAGTAGGAAAAAAGAGTGCAAGTAACATCAGAAAACGGAAAACAGAAAAAAGAAGACATAATATATAAAAAGTAGGAAGATAAAGATATGATACAATAGGCGGAAAAATAGAAGGAAGGAAAAAGAAGAGTGACAAAGAAAATGGGAGGAAATAATTGAAGAGGTAAGAACATAGATGAAGAAAAAGAAGAATGGTGAGGAAAAGAAAAGGAAAGAAGAGGAAAGGAGGTACAGAAAAAGGGACAAACACACAAATTCATCATAATAACAAAATCCATGACGTAAAAAATACAAGAGTACTGGGGATGGAGGAACCATAAAGGAAGGAAGCACGACTGGGCGAAGACTCCACTAAGACGCGGCAAGGGGAGAAACCATCAGGCAATTGAAGAGGAACAAAAGAGAAACAATCTCAGGGACCACAAGAGCAGCAACTAAGGGAATACGAAGAAAGAAAAATAACGTGAAACAAAACATAAGGTAAGACACAGTATCTAATCAAAAGAACATGTCACAGAGACAGTGTACATGAGGAACAAGTCAAACAGTTGGCGAGGACACGGCAATAAGAGATAACACTCGAACAAAAGACTAGGGTTGCGGAATGTCCATCGAATCAGCATGACAGGAATCCAGGAACCGTTGCAAGCGAGCAGGATCTTCATAAGATGTTGTCTTATTATTATAAGTGACTCTAAAAATGCAGGGGTGAAATAGCCCATAGCGGGCATTCAAAGCTCGTAAAGCAGGCCTCATGTCCAGAAACCTCTAGGTTTGACAGAGGAGGTGGAAGTAGATGGACGAGAAGCTGGACCCAAACGGTGTGTTGAAAAAAGGGTGGCACTACCAACCAGAATATACGATCCTTAAGTATTGCCCGGCGGTGTCGCCTCTTGAACCCATAAAGAAGTTAAACTATTGAAGAGGCAGGCGCTGGAGACTGGAAGGCAGGAAACAAGATTTTTATTCTCTCCGGAGGAGAACACAACGAAACGGACAGAAGGTATCGTTCTGAGGTGCTCTAACTGCATCCCTGAGGCCTGGCCTCTTATACACAAGTTTATCTCTTTATTGCACGTAACACATTCTCGTCGGTACTTTGATGTACGGAAAGACATCCTCAGAATCCCCCCTTCCCAACCCGTTCCCACGCAAGGTTACAGTGGAAGTCCCTGCCCCGTTCACAACAGGTGGTGATCATCGCGCAGCTGGATATTCCGCCGATTCACGGAGTGTGTGGGGTTCGATCGGATCTCATAGGGCGGGGGGCTTTGATCAACCCGGGGATCCCTTGCTGGGGGGAAACTTTCTATTGTACGGGGAGGGGCAAGGAACAGTATCGGCAGAGCTGGGTGTCGGCCTGGGAACGAGGAGGACGAACGGGCACACGGGAAAAAGGGGGTTTGCATCAAAGGGCCGGGGATCATAAATGGGAAGAGGGGAGGTGTTGCGCTGAGAACAGGACGAGGGCCCGGGGCAGAGCAGCGCTGAAGAGGGGTTTTATGATTCGCGGCAGGTGCAGGCAGGGGGGTTGTCAGTATGCGGGGGATGCCGGCGAAGCTAGGAGGGGGAGAGAGGCGCGCTGGCTCTCGGCGAGAGCAGGGAAACCATGGTGTTCAAAATGGCGGCTGTTTTACGCGCACAAAAAGGTTAAGGAGAGCAAGAGGGCGCCGATAATGTAGGCGGTCTCAGCCCAACTTTCAACAGTCCCCCCTTTTCAACATATCTAGCCAACTTGCTTTACTCAATGTCAATTTTCATCAAATTCCTAACTTCGGTATCATACAATGCTCTCATGTGTTCGCTTCCAAAGTCCACAGGTTTGGGAAAAATACAACTCGCACATAAAGAACGCATAGGTGGCAGACATTGAATTCCCAAGCACAGGCCACATATTACAACTACGGGAATCATGATAATGGTGAGCAGTCTCCAGCCCCAGCTTTTGACGGTGTCCCAGAACCAACCACCAAGCGACCATTCTTCTTGCTCTTGGTGAACTTCCGAAGAGAGTCTGTGAAGATGTTCGATGGCTTTGTACACTGAGGGTGAGTTGTCCGGTATGTATGTGCAACAGCTGGACCCAATAATGCGGCATGCTCCTCCACGGTCCGCCAGAACCACATCTAGAACGAGGCGGTTCTGAAGAGCCACCAAACGGACCGCTTGGAGCTCGGCAGTGTTGTTGGCAAAGATGCCCGCTGTGATGTTCATGGTCGTCTCGACTGCCTGAGTCAAATGTCGGATGGCACGGCTGTTTGCCATCGGGCCCCAGAGGGGGACGAGTCCTTTCATAGCATCGAGGAACTGTGCCCCTGTTGAGTCGGCTTGTTCAATGTCTTTGGCTCGTTTTTGCCTGTGGTGATTCGCTGGGGCTACATAAGTCGGAGGAAGGACGAAGGAGATGTAGCAAGTGCCCCCCCAGCCTTTGGGGAGCCAGGTGTAGGCCTTTGTGCCGCAGATGAAATACATGTTTGGGGATGACACAAAGGAAGGTGGATCCGTGGAATCCAAAGTTCTGGTAAAGCGGCAAGCGCTGCGACCCACCAGCTGTGTCCCAAGTCCTTCTACACACATGTGGCCTGTGACGTTGATGACCGACAGGGCCACAGTCAGAGTGGCAGCCGTTCGTTTCCGCAGATAGGAGAAGGTGGGTCTGGTTGGATTGTTGAACACCTGTATTTCGATTCGTTCTTTAGCCGGGATGTCCATTTGGATCGAGTCGCTGGGGGTCAGCGGGCAGAAGTGTGTCTTTGTCTTGTTTCGCCCGGCCCCGTGAGAAGAATGTGCTGCAGTTCTGCTGGAGGTGGCATTGCCCGTATAGCTTTCTTGCAGGAGGATCAGCCAAGCAAGGCAGGAGCCGTGGACAGAGAAGGGTGAAGGGATGAATGGTATTGAATGTCCAGTGGCATGGGGTAGCAACCCACAGATCCAGCAGTTGGTGGTATTGGTGGCAAGATTGTGCTGGTGAAGTAGCTGCATGAAAGAGTTGTTCCAAAACTCCTTTCGCCTCTCTCTTAGTTGAGGAGAGAGCGAAATTAGATAATGGTCCTTCATGGTGGTAGGCTGAGCAGTGGTTAGGAATGTTTCGTGAGCAGGTGCATGTTCTTCCAAAATCCAGAGCGTGGTCATGAGGAGAAAACAGAAGAGGATTGTGATGAAGAGTGCAATTGTCTTTGAGCTATGGAGTCTGTCTGTTCTCGGATTTCTGTAGTGGGTATTTCCTGCTGTCCCCGTCGGCTTCTTGTTTGGCGCTTCCATCATCTTCTTATCTGGCGCTTCCATCATCTTCGTTTTCAAGGTGCTCGGTAGTGGGCAGGACCACAGACTTAGTTTTAGCTTCTCTCCAGGTAACCCTTGGTAGTTTGGGTCACCGTTCTGAGATCCTTTAACCTAGTCCGTGGCCTACTTAGCCGAAGCTCCCTCCTTTCGACGCAGGAAATACCCTTCTCGAGATGGCACAGTGGGGTCAGGATGTTTTGAAAGTTCAAGTGTCTCAGTATCAGGATAGCAGTTCAACGATGGTCGGTCCTGGTTCAGGAGCTCTTCTTGGGTGTTGACGGTGTCTGTCGTGGCCAGGGCTGGAGAGACCTTTTTGCAGTGATGAGTGTGCAGCCAGTGTTTCTTCCCCTCCACTCGAAGTGCGGTCCGAGTGGTGATCAGCACTTGCCAGGGGCCCGTCCACCGGGGTTCCAAACTCTTTGATCGCTGAAAATTTCGGATCAGCACGAAGTCCCCCGGCTGGATGGCGTGACCCGGACCCCTGGAAGCATCGGGGATGGCCTGCTGCACCTGCTGATGAAGGACAGACAAAGTTTCAGTCAATTTGTACAGATAATCAGACATTAGGACGTCCGGAACGTCATGAATGGAAGTTGGTTTCGGGGCAGACCAGACGCTCATGGGTCGACCGAAGACAACTTCATAAGGGGTTAAGTGATGTCGGGTGGGGGTAGAGCGCATCGATAGCAATGCCAATGGGAGGGCGTCTGGCCATTTCAGGCCCGTGGTAGCCACTATTTTGGCCAGTTTAAGCTTTAGTGTGGCATTGTGTCGTTCGACAAGCCCAGCAGATTGAGGGTGGAAGACTGCGTGGAATTTCTGTTTAATACCCAGCCCATTTAGGATGAGCTGGATAACTTTGGCTACGAAGTGGGGGCCATTATCACTCCATAAAACACGACAGAGGCCATAACGGGGGAAAAACTCCTTTAACAGAACCTTTGCAGTGGCCATAGCGGTGTTGTCACGGGTTGGATATGCTTCCACCCACTTGCTAAATGCGCACACCACGACGAGCACATATTTCAAGCCTTGGCATCTGTCTAGCTGGATGTAGTCCATCTGCAGGACTTCAAATGGGTGGTTTGGGACCCCAAATCCCCCCCGGGGTACTACAGTTCCTTTCCCGGGGTTGTGTTGCAGGCATATTAAGCATTGTTGGACCAGGTGTTTGGCGGAATCTGGGATCTTGTCATTGTGCCAAACCCTGGAGACAAGTTCGATCATGGGGGCTGATCCTATGTGGGCAGGGGAGTGTGCCATGGTTAATATGGGAATCAAGTATGAATCAGGTAGCAACCATCTGTTCGTGTCTTTTGTCCGCCAGCAGCCTTCATCGTCTTTCAATCCCACCCGTGTCCATTCAGTCAATTCGTGTTGTGTGCTAGCCGTTTGTATGTCTCTAATTGTGTCCTTGGCGTCAGTCCAGTTTTCTGCTTGTGACCTGGTCACGTACATACGTGTTGTCGTTCTATTTTCAGCTGTCGTTCGGGCGGTGATGTCGGCTAGTGCATTTCCCTGTCCAATAATGTCTGTCACTTTCTTGTGTGCCTGGCATTTGATAACGGCAAGTTTGTTGGGGAGGAGGACAGCTTCGATTAAGGCGGAGACTAAATCCCCGTGCAAAATGGGTGTGCCGTGTGAGGTCAAGAATCCTCTCTCCCTCCAGAGGAGCCCAAAATGGTGAACCACCCCGAAGGCATACTGGCTGTCGGTGTAAATGTTCGCTGTGGTTCCTGTTGCCAGGATGCAGGCTCGCGTCAAAGCAATCAGTTCCGCTGCCTGGGCAGATCGCTGGGTGATGCGGGCTGTTTCTACTACAGTTCGAGCCGTGGTGACTGCATAGGCAGCGGAAGTGGTGCCATCGGAGAGTTTGATGCAAGAACCGTCCACCCACAGCTCCCCGTCGGGGTCAGGGAAAGCCGTGTCTCTGAGATCGACCCTACTCCTGGTCTGTTCGTCCGTAAGAGTCACGCAGTCATGTACGGGGTGCACATTGGGATCGTTCTCTGGCAAGGGTAACAGAGTTGCTGGGTTCAGTGTGGTGCATCTTTTCAGGGTGATATGGGGGGCAAGCAAGGTCAGTTCGTATCCAGTCAGTCGTGCACTCGTCAGATGTTGCGTCTTGGTTTGGTTCAGGAGGGTGTCGACTGCATGGGGTACCAGTACCGTGAGGGAATTCGAGAGTACAATCCCCTCACTCTGTCGGATAGAGATTGCAGCAGCAGCTACAGCTCGAAGGCAGGCAGGCAAGGCTCTGGCGACAGGGTCAAGAGTGGCAGAGAAGTAAGCGCACGGTCGTTGCTTAGGGCCGATGGCCTGGGTCAGGACAGATAAAGCGCACCCCTCCCTTTCGTGAGTGTAAAGGGAGAAGGGCTTTTTGTAATCAGGGGTACCTAGGACAGGGGCTGAGCAAAGGGCATCTCGCAGTTCTGTGAAGGAAGTTTGACACTCAGGGGTCCAAGGGAGTGGGAAAGGGACGTCTTTGTTTAGCAGAGAAAGCAGTGGTTTTACAACGAGGCTGAAGTTTGGTAACCATTGTCGGCAGAAGGAGGTGAGGCCTAATAGGGAGCGAACCTGCTTCTGGGTCTTAGGGACAGGGGTATCTAGAATGGTTTGGATTCGATCAGGGGTGAGTTTTCTTCCATCTTTGGACAAAAGGTGGCCTAGGTAAGTGACCTGGGGTAGGCAGAATTGCAACTTCTTCTTGGAGACCTTGTGGCCATTTTCCGCAAGGAAGTGCAAGAGTTGAATGGTGGCGGTAACCGCTAGAGGGGTGGTGTCGGCTGCCAAAAGGATGTCATCGACATATTGTACCAACACCACTCCGTCGGGTAACTGGACTTGGTCTAGTTGTCTTTTGAGGGCCTGGCTGTAAATGCTAGGGCTTTCCGTGTAGCCTTGAGGCGCTCGGCAAAACCTATATGAGCGGGCTTTTAGGGTAAAGCCGAAGAGATATCGGCTGTCTGGGTGGATGGGGATGGAGAAGAATGCGTTCTTGAGGTCGATGACGGAAAAGGTGGTGGCAGTGGATGGAATCAAAGTCAGGATGGTGGTGATGTCTGAGACCACAGGGTACTGGGGTACCACCACTTTGTTGATCTCTCGGAGGTCGATGATAAAACGGTATGCTTTCTCATCTCCCTCTCCCTGCTTCTTGATAATGGGCAAGATAGGGCTGTTGCAAACGTTGCTAACTACTTCCTCTACCACTCCTGCGTCTATCAGTGACTGGATAATCATTACCAATGCCTTCTCGCCCTCTGGCGATATCCGATATTGTGGGAGTTTTGGGAGTGTTGCGTCTGGTCGGACAGTAATGTGCACTGGGTCAATTAACATACGCCCTACGTCCGAATCCGCTTTGGCCCACAGATACGGAGGTAGAGTGTCAAGCAGGGACGCGTCAACGTCGGTGATGGAAAACATGTGTCGGGGAGAGCAATGTCTAAGCAGAACGGGGTTGTCGTAAAGAAACACTCGAACTCCATCTTGAGAACACCTGATCGTCGCTCGGAAGTGTTTCAGTAAGTCAAGTCCCATAATGGCGTCAGGGCTATTGGAGGAAAGCAAGAACGTGGTGTCGGTGGTGTTGTTTTCTACGTCAAAGAGAATCGGGGCAGACAAAGGGTTGGTGGAGGGCGTTCCATCGAAACCTGTCGATGTTATGAGTGAGCCAGACAAGGGTGCCCTTGGAATCAGTCGTTTAGATAACGCACTACGTGTTGCGCCAGTGTCTACCAGAAATGGAGACTTGGTACCCAGGACCTTAGCAGTGACATAAGGGCCCTGCTGGTCAACATAGAGCTCGACTGGATCCCTCCCTCGCCCTTGGCTGTCCTATGCGAAGGTGTGAGTGTCGTCATAGTCAGATTGTTGATATTGGTTCTGCCTGGGTCGATCGAACGTATTTGGTCTGCTTGATCTGTCGTTAGTCGCGTCATTCGGGGGCCCTCGTTGTTGTCCCTTAGGTCTCGGTCCGTTTGCTACATCCCTGGGGTCTTTGTTTCTGATCATTTCCAGAAGAACTGGGCACTGGGATTTCCAATGGCCAGTCCCTTTGCAGAAAGCGCACTGGTTTTCTCTAAGGTCTGTGCGTCCACTGTAGGAAGTCAGAGTGCGGTCCTGGGGAAATGTAGTCTTAGGGACGTTTGTCTGGTAGTTTCCCCGGTATTGGTCTCGTCCTATAGTCACCCCTTGCAGTTTGGCAATCATCACCCTCTCTTTTAAGTCCTTCTTCTTTTTCTCTGTCGCCCTATCGTTTTCATTTTTCTGATGCTCATAATATTGGGCCATTTGGAGAATCGCTGTAGGTTTGGAGGCTGCCCAACTACTCTCGCTGGCCTGTAGTTTCTGGGAGATTTCCGATGATAGGCCCTTAACATAATTCTGGACAAACAGATGGTGTCCGGTTGCAGTGGTCATGTCCTGGCCGCTGTAATCGGAGAACACCGTTTCAAACCGGGAGAAGTATTCCGATACATCCTCCTGGGGTTTTTGGCGACAGGCTGTTACTATCGACCAGTCCACTTTCTTTTCTGGGATTAGGGTTTTTAATTTCTCTACGATTTTATCTGGAAGGTCTAGAATGGATTTCAAAGGCTTTTGTCCTGGTCCCCGTTGTTTATCCAGGTCATTGAGTTGTGACCAGGTATGTCCAAACAGCTCAAGGTGGTCGACTTTCCGGATTTGCTTCCACACATCAGCTGGTAGACATAACCCGAAGAACAAGTCGATGTCAGCCAAGGTCATAATCGTTGAGCCCAGGGCTGTACCCAATTCAGTATAGAAGGCAGTGGGGTTTTTACGTAGGTCGGGTAGAGATTTCCGGAATGTCAGTATCTCTTGCCGGTCCCATGGCTGGTAGACCCAGTTGTACACTACCCTTCGCTTCGCATCTTGGTTGTTTGCATCATCGTGAGTCCCTGTACCCCGAGGAGGAACCCAGTAAGGGGCAGCCTCTCGTATCGGCATCATGGTGTTAGATTGCTCGGTTGGTGGTTCGGTCACTACGGAGGTTGCGGATTTAGCTCCCGGCTTTCGTTCAGTGAGGTGGCGGAAAACCTCAAGCGTACGCGTAAGGAGGTCCGACACATCACACTCGCCCTCATCCCCGATATCGACCTTCCGGTACAGAGTCCTTAGGCTCTCGGGACCTTTGTCTCGATATCGGTCCTCGTATGCATTCAAGACATGATAACACAGTCGTACGGTAAAATGTCGTCTGTGACTCCCTGTATACGAGCTGAACATATCTGTGATGTACTCTTCATCATCCTTCCTTTCTACCAGTGTCCTTGCTATTTTGTCGATCCCCGCTCGCTCATCTTTGTCTAGTCTGTTTGTTCTTGCAGGGCCAGCCCCTCGAGTCTCATGGTCGTCTAACGTTGTTGTTGATGCGGGTTTTAATACAAGGGGTTCGGCTGGCACAGAGGCCATTGGGGCCGACGCTGTGGCGGTACCTTCGTTTGTACCTGGGGGTGGCGCGTGCTGCACCAAGGGTTGAGAAGGGGCATATGGAGGGGGCATGTAGATGATAGGAGGACCTAACAGCAGGTCCTCATTGGCTTGTTGTTTCGAGGGTAAATCAGGGTAGAGCATGGAGGGAGTTCTAACCGGACACTGGCTTGGCGTTTCCATTTCTAGTTTCTGTTTAGCTTTCTCTCTTTCCTTTATCTCTTTTTCTAAGTTCTGGGCAGCTAGGTGGGCTGCTTTTCGCAGCTCTTTTTCCAGCCTACTCTCAGTTTTCTTTTTACGTTGTTCAGTTTCTTTTCGCCACATGCCGAAACTGTCAAGCATAGTGGGTGTTGTCTTGTTTTTACCCAGGGCAGTTTCTAGCGTTTTTATTTTATCATCATCGAAGGATCCTATCAGGGGCCACTGACTTTCTTGACCCTTTTTCGTATATTTATGCCATAGTTTACTATAGGCTATAGCGGTCAATCCATGCTTCATGAACATGTCCTTATTAGGGGTGCCTTCCAGTGGGGCTGGATGGTCCATCTCTAATAAGCGGTCCGGGCTAAACAGGCTACTAATCAGTGGGGAGAAGACAGACATGACGGCTCGTAACGAGGGACTAAAAAGTCAGCACTGCCTATCTTATCACTAGGTGCAAAGACTGGACAGAATATTTCTATTCTACGTTGTTTGCAGGCAGTGAATACCTCATGGATCAAAATAACAAAAGACCAATAAATAACAATGGGGAGAATGAGTAGGTCCGCAAAGATCTGCGTTACCTACCCTTTTTACTGTCTGCAAAAAGGGTGGTCTCTTCCCTGTTTGCAGACAGGGAATCTCCAGGAAACAATAGTTTTGCGAACAACAGTTCAGTTTCAAGTAATTATTGAGTGGGGGAGAAAAAAATAAGCACGGCTGCTGCCCTACCTATCCTCCACTGCTTGCAAAGAGAGAGCCCGTTGTTTCTCCGTTTGCAGACAGTGAATCTCCAAATAAATAAAAAGAGCAATACTAGTATTTTTAAACAATCAAGCAATCAAGCAATCATTTCGCAACTTGTCGTGATTACACGACCTTACCCGGACCGCATGGACAGTTTCTTGTCTTCCGAATCCAGTGCCCGATCGTCCTCTCTTCTCCGTTATCCTCGCGGCACTCCTTATGGTTCCCAGTCAGGACCGTAGATCACTCGAGAGAGGTCTGTTCGGAACCAGTGAAGTTCGGATGATCGGCTGTCAGACGAGGGTCTATCGGACAGACGCGTTCCCGATCGTTGCAGTCGTTCACTTTGTCGTCAGGACCTCTCCCACTGGATCCATGGGTCGCTGATGGGCCCCACGCTTGGGACGCCAATTGTTGAAAAAAGGGTGGCACTACCAACCAGAATATACGATCCTTAAGTATTGCCCGGCGGTGTCGCCTCTTGAACCCATAAAGAAGTTAAACTATTGAAGAGGCAGGCGCTGGAGACTGGAAGGCAGGAAACAAGATTTTTATTCTCTCCGGAGGAGAACACAACGAAACGGACAGAAGGTATCGTTCTGAGGTGCTCTAACTGCATCCCTGAGGCCTGGCCTCTTATACACAAGTTTATCTCTTTATTGCACGTAACACATTCTCGTCGGTACTTTGATGTACGGAAAGACATCCTCAGAATCCCCCCTTCCCAACCCGTTCCCACGCAAGGTTACAGTGGAAGTCCCTGCCCCGTTCACAACAGGTGGTGATCATCGCGCAGCTGGATATTCCGCCGATTCACGGAGTGTGTGGGGTTCGATCGGATCTCATAGGGCGGGGGGCTTTGATCAACCCGGGGATCCCTTGCTGGGGGGAAACTTTCTATTGTACGGGGAGGGGCAAGGAACAGTATCGGCAGAGCTGGGTGTCGGCCTGGGAACGAGGAGGACGAACGGGCACACGGGAAAAAGGGGGTTTGCATCAAAGGGCCGGGGATCATAAATGGGAAGAGGGGAGGTGTTGCGCTGAGAACAGGACGAGGGCCCGGGGCAGAGCAGCGCTGAAGAGGGGTTTTATGATTCGCGGCAGGTGCAGGCAGGGGGGTTGTCAGTATGCGGGGGATGCCGGCGAAGCTAGGAGGGGGAGAGAGGCGCGCTGGCTCTCGGCGAGAGCAGGGAAACCATGGTGTTCAAAATGGCGGCTGTTTTACGCGCACAAAAAGGTTAAGGAGAGCAAGAGGGCGCCGATAATGTTGACGGTCTCAGCCCAACTTTCAACAGGTGAGCACGTTGAATATTCAGAGGAGGTGATGGTGGAAGATTGAGAAGAGTGGGAAGAAAAGATTGAAAAAATGAAGTTGGATTGGACCCTTCCAGATTTTCAGCAAGACCATAAATACGTAGGTTATTACGTCTGTTTCGGTTTTCCAAATTTTCGATTTGTTGTTTGAGAGAAGCAATCTCTTTCTGCATAGGAGGTACTTGGTCGATAATCGTTTGAGCAGAAGTCAAGGAATCTTCAAGATCCACCCCTCTTTGTTGTGTGTGTGACCAGTTATCCTCAAGACATATAAGGTTTGAGAGCACGAATTTCTTCCAATAAAAGTTCCATAGAAATAGTATTCGACATGCTGGTAGGAGAGGGGGGATTAGTTTTAGTACGTTTCACTGTGTTAGCAGTCGGAGATGATGAGGAAGATTTACACAGAGGTTTTGTGGAACGTGAAACAGGAGTAGTAGAACCTCTGACAGTAGGGTTATCCGATTGTGAATCATTGAACGAATCTTGCAGAACACTGAAAGGGTTATTATCTTCCAAAGGTGCATGAGAAACAGAGCGTTGCTGAAGGGCAGCAGTACAGTTGGTGCGTGACGTTGCCATGGTGTAAAAAAGACAATTGAAAAACGCACTACGTCAAATAAGAAAGACAACTGTTATTATGAGGAGAAAATATCAGGAATGAATGAACAATGACGTTTGCCTCATAGGAAAATGAATGGAGAGGAAAACAGATTATAGATAGAGGCAAGAAAAAGTCACTGGAAAGACGGTAAGTTGTAAATCATCATCCTGAAGGCGAAGTGAGGAGAGAGTCAAAATGGCGGCCACATCCTGAGGAGAAGTAAAAATAGCTAGTCAATCAGCATAGGAGGTCCTCAAAACAGGAAAGCACAGCAAACATCAAGGAAACTGCAAAAGTGACCAGGAAAAAGACACCAGCATATCAAAATTTGAGTTCGCAAAGCTAGGGCGGCACAAGCGGCATGAAGACGGAACAAAATGGCGGTCGTGATCAGACGCGAACCGCCGGGAACTTTAGAAGATAAAATACCGGCCAGGACAGCTTCCCTTGGTTCGAAAAGCACATGTAGACGTGCCGGGCGTCTTCCGGCACACTCTGAGCACTGTTCCGGCAGTCCAAAAAGGAAGGAAACGCCTGAAAGAAACCCCGTCACCTCACGTCGTAACGGAGCTCTCCGGACCTGCGGCCATCTTCCTTGGCGCCGTAGCCACCTCCCTGCCCAAATTACTCTTAATTACTCAAGCGGGCATAATTGTGTTAATTTGGCAATACAACAGTAATGTGTAATTACTTAAATTTCTCCGAATTTATCCAGCGTAATTGAAATTTGGCCAAGGCCTAACTCAAAGTTGGGCTTCATCGGCGTATTGGTGGTATGATATTTCAGATTCTGTTGTGAGAGTGCCCAAAGGTTCAAGGTAGAGATTGAACAGGGTGGGAGCTATCACAGAGCCTTGGGTGCACCACTTGATAGAAAGCTACATGGTGTGAAAGAGCATGGCCCACTTTCACCAGATGGGATCGGTTTGATGTGAACCAAATAAATACTGTTGCTCTGAAGCCAATGCAATCTTTCAGGGTGGGGATGAGGATACCGTTATTGACAGGATCAAAAGCCACTGAGAGATCAAGAAGAATAAGAAGGCAAAAGTTACCATTGTCCATTAATTGGATTTGTTCCATTTCTTCTCATTGCTTTGACTCATTTCTTCTCTTTTTACCCTTTCATTTCATTTTGTTTCTGTTTCTTTTCTTTGCTCTTTCATTCTCAGTCGGTTGCTTTCTCTCATTGGTATCTTGAGGAGTGAGTGTATACATAGAGCATAGCACACTGCATAGGCAATTCTTTCATCGTATTTCCCACTTTATGCTCCCTAAATTCCTCTCTTTACTTTCTTTCTTCTTGTCTGCATCACCTCCCCTCACCCTTGCTTTGTACACTTTCTTTCCTAGAGTTCTTCTCCCTAGACTCGTCAGTTTTAGATTATTTTCCGATATTTGTACTTCTCACTCTCTGATCGGTCTGCTTTGTCTTCTTGCCTCTCGCCTTTCTTCCGTTTTCTCATTCTTTCTGCCTCTCTCTTCCCCCTTAAACTGCCATGGTTTTTTCATCTCAGTTCCCATCCAGCTTCTATATGTTTTCTCCTCAGATTTCTCCCTCCTTTGGCTATTTTTTTTTATGTTTCCACTTTTTGTTTCCTTGTTTACTCTTTCCTCATTCAGTCCATCATATTCTTCTCGCCGCCCTATATGTCAGGACGTTAGTGGGGCTGGTGGAAGGCTTAAAGATTGCCCGGCCTGTCCTACAGGCTTCAGATGTCTGAGAGAAAATGGGGTGAGGGTGGGAGGAGGGAGGAACAGTAGAAGGAACCCACTCACCCAAGGCATCAACTCTGATTTCATGGAAGCCCCATGACAGTCCTTCCTGGGCCCGGGACCAGCATTTGTAAACGCAGACATTTACTGCGATGAAGGTCACAACCTTTTCCCCCAGTGACATCATTAGCTTGATCCTGCTGACTAGGCCTTTGGAAAGAGGCGGCGGGATAATATACCCAGCCACATGAGGATAATAGGATGAAGAATTGGGTAATATGACCCGACATTCCCATATATTCTTGTCGGATTATTCCACACCCCTGCAGGCGTTTCCTTCCAGCGACCAGAGAAATACAATAATCCTCATTAACGCACCTTCCCCCAGGGCCGCCTCTGCTCCAGAGAGATGGCAGCAGGTCTCAGATCAGGCGGGTGCTCCGTGGGGCGTCAGTCACATGCTCGTGTAATTGTCCCACGGCCATCAAAAGCAGTCTCATTTCCCTCTCTCTCCCAGTCGAAATCATTTGATCTACTCATTTATTTATACAGCAAAAACATTAACAGCAAATTATTGTGAACATGCGTCAGCTGGCAGCAAAGTCGTGACCTGAAAGTCAAATGCCCCTACCGTAAAATGCACACATCAGACATCAGTTCTCAAACACATTAAAACACTGCAAGAAACAAAAGATTGACTCACAAATACAATCATAAATGAAGGCATACATATTTTGTGCCTACGTGCATGTGCATAGTCTGCAACTGGGCTTTCGTAAACGCTTCCATTAGAGTCAAGTGTATTATATTTGTCTGCAGAACTGCAGGGTATTCACATAGATAAGCGATTTACAAGCGTCTTCCTAACTGTAGATGTGTGGTGAGTCCTTTTTTGCGTACATCGCATGCTTCTATGGCTAGAAAAATTACAATTTCACAAATTATTATTATTTTTTATATCTCTTTATTTAGTTTTGACATTTTTCCCCAGAGATCCACACATTTCGCTACCAAATTCAAAATACACCAATACGAGGTTTTGGGAAGAAGCGTACAAAATGTTACATAAACTGATTGCAAAGCATCAATAAAAGACACATTTTGCGCAAAGAGAAACTAATATTGTAACAAAAAAATATTAGTCTGGGTTCACAGAAAGAACATTTGAGCTAAACCAGCACAGTTAATTCCCCCCTATCGACTCATCTGCCTGAATTGTAGCAATTTCTATGGATCCTTCCATCTGGCTAGGGGGGCCCATATACTCCGTCCTAGCAGTTTTGATTTCTTCCCCTTCCTCTTGTAAATAGCTCTTTCCATTGTATATATTGAGAGTAACCGCGCAAGCCATTGATGAAAGGTGGGGGCAAAGGGTCTAGCCAGGCAGAAGCGATATTCATCCCTAATACGGCCATAGCCACAAAAAGAATTGATAAGCCATATAATTTCGTTCTCTACTACTTACTCCCAACAAAACCAAAGCGAGGGTTAGTGTGATTTTTAGCCCCAGTGTTCAATCTAAAAATCTTGTGATAGATTCTAACAAGCACTGAAGACGTGGCCAGGATGCAACCATATGCACGAGATCTGCTGCCAACTCACCACACCGCGGACAGGTAGTCCCCGATAGCCCACCCCACTGTGCTAGTCTTGCCGGAGTATAATATAAAGCAAAAACAGTTTTAAAATTTTGCGCCTGGAGCCTGGCAGAGCACAATTCCGTCTGAGCTAATTCTAAAGATTCTGCGAGCGCCTCGGGCGCGGCCCCCACACGTTCCACCCATTTGTTCTCGTGCTTCAGTCAATCAGTCAGTCAATACATCTTTATTTCGGTTAATGAAAACCATAAAAGCAATGCAATACAAAAATTCATTATATACACATTAAAATTTGTACAGAAATAAGATATACACATGATTGCAGTTCAAAACAATCTAAAACAGTTAAAATCTTTGATGCAAAGAGAAAAGAGACAAAATCTGTGTCATGAATATAAAGGCACAACCCTATTTTCAAACAATCCTCATTCAGTTATGTGTCCTCCTGATAGTGAATTCATTTGGGTGAGTCTAATTTTATTTATGCGTGCTGCCGCTACCAAAAAACTGGCTACACTATGGGTAACCTGTATAGAGTCAAGCATTTGTAAATGTAGGAGGGCAGGCCTCACCTGGACGAATTTTAGTTCCTTCAGAACAGGGTATAAAAAATGTTTACGGGCCACCAGATAGTGCTCGCAAAACATCACCAAGTGGAGCGTGTCCTGTATAGAGAAACTATCACAGGTGCAGGGTGGAGTATCTTCAGGGGTCCCCCACTTCAGATAGGTACCAAGTGTGAGGTGGATGAGGTTGAACCTGAATCTAACTAAAAGGAAACGATGGTAAGAGTTGGTCACGTACTTCAGATAGGGTTCCATGACTGGGGAGATCACAAGTTGATAAATTGATCTCACCGTAGGTTTCCTGAGTTCAACCTCCTTCCTTTCTGACTCAAGTAGATTGAGGAAGTTGCGCTTAATCCACACTACATCCTCATTCCTGAGGCCCTGTGGTGATAGATACATTTCCGTACGCCCCAGCCTCGCGCATGCCGCTCTAACATATGCAAGCCAGGGTATTCTATCCACTCTATCCAGGGCCATACAGTCCTTGAGTATTAGGTGGTTAAGCGTGATCTCCTCATTTAGCCAGGTTTTAGCCCATCGTAATAAAGGGGCAATTTTTAAGTGATCAGAAATATACCCCAAGCCTACTTCACAGTGAATAGAATATGTAGGGGATGATTGAGGGAGTGACAGAAGGGATCGTATGAACTTGTTTTCTATAATTTGGATCCCTGTTGTTGGAACATAGCCCCAAATATCAGCCCCATATGAGGCGATTGCTACGCACTTTGATTTATAGATGCGGATCATAGCCCTATTGGGTCTTGCACCCAATCTTTTTGAAAAATTCATGAGGGCTGTGGTAGATCTTGCAACCACGTTACCCTTGAGTTTCAACTGGGGGCCCCAATTCCCTCTTTCATCAAATATAACCCCTAAATAACAAAAGAAGGGTACCCTTGAGATTGGCGTTCCATTGCATCTAAAGGTTTTGATCTTCATGGTTTTCCTGCTAAACCAGCCACCATTACGTGGGATTTCGAGGTGTTGATTTTTAAGTCTAAGGCCTCCATAAAGGAGCCAAAATGATCTAACAATCTTTGTAATCCAGTACCAGTTCGAGCAAGTAGGACGGCGTCGTCCGCGTACAGGAGGACCTGTATAGCTGACCCTCCCATACGCGGGACATCTAGGGTGGCCAGATCTAGGGATTTACCCAAAGAATTAATATAGAGCGTAAATAGGAGAGGGGCCAGAATACAACCTTGTCTGACCCCTCTTCTTGATCTGAATTGCTCGGTACATCTGCCCTCCCTTGTTACCCTAACAGAAGCCGACAAGTTCTGGTGAAGATCATTTAGAAAATTAACCAACGTAGTGTCCAAACCCATATCCCGCAAAATAAACCATAATTTAGAACGATTGACCAAATCAAATGCGGAAGAAAGATCCATAAAACCCAAATATAGAAGCCCCTCCTTCACCACAGTGTACTTGCTAATAATAAAATGAAGGTTTAGGCATTGATCCATGGTCCCCCTGTGTGCCCTAAAACCATACTGGAGGTCGGAAAGAACCCCACTCCCCTCAAGCCAATCTCCCAATCTCTGTAAAATAACTCTGCCTAAGATCTTTACGGCAGAGTCCAGCAGGGAGATTGGCCTGTAGCAAGCGGGGTCCCCCCTGTTCCCTTTCTTGAAAATCGGAACAATAATGGAGGTTGACCAAGAAGATGGGGAGCCTGCGGTGAGTATTGCATTGAAAACATTTGTTAGAATTTTGGACCAGAATTGTGGGTACAAGATGTAGAGATCTGCAGGGACCCCGTCAGGGCCAGGGGCCTTATGTTAGCTAGTAGCTTTGATCGCCTTTTCCACTTCAGAGGTGTTGAACTTAATGGACATATTGTTTCGAGGTACAACTAAGTCTGGGGGAGTAGGGGCCCCTAGCTCAATGTCATAGATGTTTCTAAAGTGATTAAGCCAACTCTCATCTTCAATTACGCAGTCCATATCTGATTTCTCCTCCTCAGTGAAAAACGACTGATTGATGATAGCCCAAAATTTTTTGCTGTCTCTCAACACATCTGCAGATTGAAGATGATCCCAGGCTTCTTCCTTAATTTAGTTCTTGCGATTTGCAAGTGCCAGTTTGTATTCCTTACGAAGGTTCGCCACAATTAGCCTATCCCTAGGTCTAAGTTTCAGCGCTTTAAGTAGGGCACTATGGGCAAGTGAGCACTTTTTGTCAAACCATTTAAACACCTTCTCACAATGTGAGCCGTTTCTAGACTCCAAATTCTTGGAAATCCGTGAGCATATCTCTACATAGGCATCCACAACATCAGCCCCTGATGCAGTGGAGTCTAAGCAGGCAGCCACATTGTCCTCGGTTTCCTGTGCAAGTGTTTTAAAAAAGTTTTCTGGAATAACCTTCTCCCACTTTACCCTCCTGCCCTGCCCTCCAGTTGACAAGTCTCTTGAAGCCACCACACCTGAGTTCCTCCCATGCAGGAAACTCTCAAGATCCATAGCCAATAAAACAGGGTTGTGGTCACTAAAAATTGCGGTCACTACACTGTACTCCTGCGTTTTGGCTAGCACCCCAGGGGAAACAAAAATATAGTCGATAACTGTGTTTGCGTCCCTCCCAATAAATGTAGGCGCTCTAGTCTCGTCATTACCTAAACCTGGTTTGAATGAGTTTGAGTTGGCAAGGAGACTCTCAAGGGCATCACCCTCCTTACTATGTTCAAAATGGGGGATCCCCTCCACAGGTGATCCTCCGTGTGCATCATTATAACAATCCCCCTCACAAGGGTGAATATTAAAATCTCCCATGATGACCATCTCTGGGACAGAAGTGCGATCATGTTTGTAGACTGACAGAAAATCAGCCAGGGCAGTCAAATGCTCGTTCTCAGATGATACAAAAGGGGATGATGGACGGAGCGCTTGAACAAATCAAACACTCACCCCCAGTCAACTGATCTGGGTTTAATCCATCACCATTCTTTAGTTCACTCAGCCACCCCAGTTCAGACATGGCTATATGCAAATCAGTCTGACCCTGTGCCTTATGGGAACAGTCCAGCCCGAACTGCCAAGCCATGTCTTCCCTGGACCGGAAACAAGCATCCTGGGACCGGTTTCGGATTCATAATCCTCATCAGCCAGGCTATCTTGAATCCAGTGGCCAGGTGAACAAGGGACTCACGTCTGTGTATACCCTGCCACACTTAGGGCGAAGAAAGCGATACAAAATGGGATGATGGACGGAGAGCTTGAACAAATCAAACACTCAGCTCCAGTCAACTGATCTCGGTTTAATCCATCACCATTCTTTAGTTCACTCAGCCACCCCAGTTCAGACATGGCTATATGCAAATCAGTCTGACCCTGTGCCTTATGGGAACAGTCCAGCCCGAACTGCCAAGCCATGTCTTCCCTGGACCGGAAACAAGCATCCTGGGACCGGTTTCGGATTCATAATCCTCATCAGCCAGGCTATCTTGAATCCAGTGGCCAAGTGAACAAGGGACTCACGTCTGAGTATGCCCTGCCCTGGAATTATAAAAATTAATAATTAGAACTTTTTGTTGGTCCGTAACGGTCCATTCAATTATTAATGAATTCAGAGGGGTAGGATCAACTTTTTTAAACACCCCAACCAGTTTAAGTGAGAACAGTGTAAGCAAGCCCCCTTTAGCTCTTCCTCCCCGCCCCGGTACTGCTGGGGTTGAGAAACTAAGAAAGCCATCTAATGAAAAACTGGGTGATGTATCCCATGTCTCTTGAAAGGCCAAAATATCATACTGCTTAACAAAGCCCTGCCATAAAGGATCGGAAGTTTTTGCGCTTAGTCCAGCCACGTTCCAAGTAAGAATTTTGCAGCATCGACTTATTATTTCTTTGTTTGTGCTTTTAGCTCCGATTTTTAGTGGACTTCTGTTTAATTGACTCTGATTACTATGCAGTGCCAAGTTGATCCATTTTACATTTATTTCTGTGTTTCTTTCTACCTCCTTTTGCAAGGTGGGACATTCATTTTTTTCTGGAGATCTGCCAAGTGCGTTTCTTAGGACTGATAGAGTCTTCGTCCCTACCTTCTTTTGTTTCAGTGGAGTGTCAACTCCTATAAAAGGACTAGGGTAAACCTCTGGAGTTTGTTTGGTAAGTATTATGCCCCAGGTTTTGAATATCTTTTGCTCCTTCATTATCTGATCAGCTATGGATATTGAAGATAGTGAGATTAAGGTTGGGGTCTGGCTGTTCCGGTCATCCTCCATAAATTGAACAGATATAATGTCATTAGTTACAATGTTGTTAAGTGAAGGTATGGATTTGAAAAGACGCAGTAAGTTCCCTCGATTAAGAATATCGTGTCTACCTCTAGAGCGGAATTCTGGTGTAAATTTGAGTTTCTCATTAGTTTCAGTAGTGTGTTGATTGGCGGCCTCCGTTTTTTAGTATGTTTCGTTGTACAGGTTACTGTTTTATTCCCATCCACACATTAAATCTGCAAGAAGTCTCGTTCAGATATTATATTGTGGCTACTTTCTGCCCTTCTCTCTGTTAGGACAATGTCTTTTTTTGTATTTTTCTTCCTACATGCTTTAAGATGAGGATTCATTGTTTCTGTCTCTTTAGTAGCGATGCTTCCGTTCATTGTATCAGAGTTATAGGTAATTTGATCTCTTTCTTCCTTGTTTAGGTGTTCATCCTGGTTAGATTCCATTTGTAGACTCTCTGGGATGCTGTTTATTAGTCGTACTTCCACTTCTCTATCTTCCTCCCATTCCTGGTTTTGTAATTCATTAGTTTTTATTGAACTATGAACGTTTAATGTTTTTTTTTCCAAAGATAGGGAAGAAGTTGTTGGGTCCTGAGTTAGGTGATTTGAGGTCCTTAGGTGGAATACCTGTAGTATCCAATTTCTGTTTCTCATTTTTTCTTGCTTTACGGAGTTTTTTCTTTTGGCGTTTTGACATTGTTGAAAATCCATCCGGCTCGGTATCAATCAAATTTTGCTCATTTTTGGGGAGTTTACACGGGGCTTCACACGGGATTTCATTGTCCAGCTAATCCTTTGCCTGTAAGATATGTATGTTAACTGAATCATCAAAATGACTTATTAATTGCTGTTCTATGGGAATAGGGTTGTCTGTACCATCCCCAGGTGTAATTTTTTTTATTCCCATCATACTTGTGATGTTCGTTTTAGGATTATCCTTACTGTGATGGATGGTTCTTTTGGCATCATCAATTATGCTTGTCAATACCGCAGGTAAGGCTGATAGCTTGTCCATGATAGGCACATAGATGCTGTCAGAGGATGTTTTTTCATTATCTCTTTGTGCTCTGATTATCAGGTCGTTTAATTGGCCCAGTTTGTTGTCAATCCCAGCCACATTATTTGCCATCATTTTTAGAAGGTCAATTTGTATATCCATTTTATTTGATTGGTAGTGAAGGGCTTCCAGCGTAAGGGTTGATGTTTGGTAGAAAATATCCCAGGGTTTGACTACACCCTGGTGTTTTGCTCCGGTTTCTAAAGTTTCATCTTTGGATTCTTCGGCTCCCGCGGAGTCTAGTGTTTGCTCCCGAATTTCAACCTTGTTGACACTGTTGTCAGCCACTTCATTGGATATGTTGTCCGTCCGAATGCTCCTTTGGGATTCCTGTTGATGGTCCTGTTGATGGTCTGGGTATATTTCAGTTAACTCAGAGATTATACCCGGCCTTTTTGTTATCTCAACGTTGACTTCAAAAGGGACCCTTTGTACTGCCTGCCCAGCTTGCTCAGTTATATCGTGGCAGTCTTGTTGGTTGGATCCCATAAATTGTGACAGCAGTTTGTTTGCGGTAGTGACAACCAGGTTAGATGTTACAGCTATATTGTTTTCTTTCGTCGTATAGCAATTTCTCATATCTTTTTGGTCCAAATCTTTTATTTCTTTGCGGTTTTGTGACTGATTTAGGGCATCAGTATTAATATTAGTATTAAAGGGTTTCATTGGTGTTTGTAATTTGTCTTTGTCTTTATTTGTTTCCATTGTCATTGACATCATACACCCCGCAGGATCCTTCAGAAATTGAAATTTGTCTGGTATTTTAACAGATTTCTCGAACATCCATGCAATCGGGGATATAAGAGATTGGTTCTGACCTGGAGTGTTTCTTTTTAATTTTTTTGCCACATTTGATTGCTGTCGTTTTTTTGTACGTTTAATTGCTGTTCCCACAGTCCTTACCTTGCCTGATCGCATGTCTAGGACTGTGCAGCGGGACGGAGATGTGGCGGAGATCGGTTTGAGCAGCTGCCGTCAGGATAGGCAGCCGTTGGGTGGCGGTGGTAGCAGTGACAGAGGTGGAGGGGTGTCAGATCATTCAACGGCGCAAAGAGCCAGCCTCAGTGGCCAGCCTCTGTAGTCAGGCATTAGGAAACAAGGATAGCGTGAGCAGGTGTTAGGAAAGCAGGGATGACGTGGGAGGCGGTGCTGCCAGCTCCGCAGGCAGGCACCCAAGGCACTCCGTAGGCGGGCAGGCACCCTCGGCACCACGGTATGCGGCTCAAGATATTAGAACCGCTGCTCGCGTCTCGCGTCTTGCTTCTTGCTTCTTGGGCGGCCTGCTACAGCTCGAGTGGTGTGCGCTGTTCGTTAGTTGCTGCTCAATACTGCTATTGTTAGTATTTAGGGCGCTGCATCAAAAACCCTGGATGGGCTGAATAAAATATAATTCTACTAACTCAGAAAAACACTTGTGTTCACTATTTATAGATGTTATGCACCAACTCCTTTAATTTTCTTCATCACACCTTCTGTTGTCCTGCTCCTCTTCAAAGTGTACCAGAATTCTCTCTTTCTTGTTTTTTTGTAGCTTCCGGCAATTCCTGTAAAGTCCGGGAACAAATTGCCCTATGGAGTTTAACCAGTTTACAATACGGCGCAGTGTTCAAGTATTCAATAATGTGGGGACAGATAGTGAGTCCTGCCGCGTCCTGGGCTCCCTTTCCGGCTACTGCCACACACCGGCCGAATCCGGGCAGGAGGTTGCTGCTCCCCGCGGCTACTGCTACGTCCGGGGGCCCCCGGGGGACCGCTCGCGTCCGCCTCCGCTCAGAGTGGACTCACGCTGCTCCAGCCGTAGGCAAAAAACACCGTTCATGCTTGCTGCCGCGTCCGGGGAGACCAGGCGGCTCCAGCCGCTCCCAGAACCGGACCCTCCTCACGGCTCCTTCCGTTGGTCCTTCCATGGTCTTGATTCTTTAAGCTTCCTAGATGTGCCTCGGAAGCGGGGTGAGCTCACTGCTATTCCGCCTTTTGAATCAGGAGCACTGCAGGCTTTCCCCCGTTTTTCCTCCCGTTTTTCCACACCAGGAGCCGAATGCTACCACCGGCGTCTTTCCTCGTCTCGTCTCGTCACTCTCTCGCACTCGAGCGGAGTTTGCTCAACAGCGACCTCACCCGCGACCTGTTCTCGTGCTTAACTAAATCGTCCTGTTTTAAGGCTATCAGTTCTGCATACAATAGCCTAATGGTGCCCTTAATACTGCCTCTAATAATATCTATAATTTTATTTCTGCTAAACCCACTAACCCCCCCATCTTTTTACGGAAAAAACTACGCAACTGCAGGTATTTTAAACAAATTGCCCCTTTCCAACTCGAACTCAAGCTGAATTTCGCCAAATTGATGAAACCCTTCATTCAACATTAGGTCCCCAGCCATCTGACCTCCCTTAGTTGCCCAAACTCCCATGACCTCTTCTGAAAAGATTTCCGAAGGGTGGGGTTTTTATGAAGCAGAGTATAGTGATTAATTCTCCCCAAACCAATCTTTCTTTGTAGTGCCCAATCCCCCCCCCCCCCCCCCCCCCAAGATCTTAAGGGCATTTAGATGAGTCTTAAATGTTGTCCTCTTATAGTAGCTGGGCTCCGTAAATTTACAAAAACAATTCTCAGAATGCTCACCCAGTAACAACTTATAAACATCCGGGAGCTCTATTTTCCCATCCAGATCCCTGGAACATGAACCAAACAATATACCCATGTATTGGAGAGCAGCAGCCCAATTATAGCTTCGAAAATCAGTAACTGAAAACCCCCCTTTCTCCCGTGATAAGGAGATAACCCGAAGAGCCCTCCTAGTTTTCCTGTGTGCCCAAATAAATTGATTAACTATACCTTCCAAAATAACAAACCAAGATTTTAGAAATTCCAATGGAATTGCCATAAACAAATAAAGAATTTTTGGTAAAAACATCATCTTCACCACGTTACAACGTCCAACAAGAGATAAATGAAGATTATTTAATCTATCAAAGTCAGCTCTCGCCTTCCTGATTACTGGCTCGATGTTCTTGGCTACCAAGTTCTCTAAATCAGACATGATCGTAATTCCTAGGTATACTGCTGAATCTGTAACACGAGGATCTTCAATATTAACAAGCTGATTCTTTATAACTTGAGTTTAGTTCTATTTAGAGCATACCTTGAATATGTGACAAATTCTTGTGCTATTGACTCCACCACAGTCAACGCCAAAAGCGGATCGGCGGTAACAATGGCCACATCATCGGCGTAGGCTAAAACTTTAGATTCAACGCCCTGACAAACGATTGGGAGGATTCTATTGTTGGCCTCGAATAGCCGTAATAAAGGGTCCATATATATAGCAAATAACAGGGGTGAGGAGGGACACCCCTGCCGGGGTCCCCGCTGAATATTAAAAGGCAAAGTGTGGCCACCGTTTAGCCTTAAGCGAGCTGTGGGTGCCGAATAAAGTACCTGGATAGCTTTAATAACACCCTCCCCCAACCCAAACCATCCCATTGATTCCCACAAAAAATCCTAGGAGACCATATCGAATGCTTTCTCAGCATCTAATAACAAAGCGGCCATAGGGTCTCCTGAGATCTCTGTTGCATCGAAGAGTGTTATCACCCGCCGTACATGCTGTGTAGTTCCACGAACCATTATAAACCCATGTTGACAGGGGTGAATCGTTTTCTTTAATATATTGTTTAGCCTTGTGGCCATTTCTTTCGAGCAGATTTCAACATCGCTATTCAATAATGGAAAGGGCGATATGAACCTGGCTCCCTAGGTGGCTTATCTTTTTTAAAGAAAACTATGACATCTGCTCCGGCCTAAGACTTAGGTGCGTCCTTCCACCCTCCCCCCCTTTGAGCCAGCAGGATAACCTCAATCAGGTCTGGTCCAATAGTGTCTATGAATATTTTGTAGAACTCTAACGGAATCTGGTCAGGGCCAGCTGCCTTTCCAGATGGTAAATCTTGCAGAGCCCCAATTATTTCTTCATAAGACAACACCCTCTCAAGTTCCTCCCTATCCGCAGAGTCGACCTTATGTACAAATATTCTATCTAAGTACTTTCGTATATCTAACGACGCCACTAATGATTCTCTACTGTATAACTGCTGATAAAAAAAGCCTAAAGGTCTCTCGAATCCCTAGAGAGTCTGTTCTAACATTCCTATCAGCGTCAAAAATTTCAGAGATCTCACCGGCCGCCATTACCCCCAGGTCCCTACGTCCTCGACACCTTCCTAACTAATGAGATGATACTATCTCTGTCAGAAAAAAGAAAAGGAAGGAATGCTGGACCTACCCTCCCCCTCCCGCCGGGAGTACATAAGGGTACATGTCCCAGCATTCCCCCTGTTTCTTTTTTCTGTCATTCTGACAGGGATTGCTGGGGCGCGAGGAGCTTGGGATAGGCTCCTGCGCCGAACTTACCTCCGCTGGGGCTTCGTTGTCCTCGGCGGCTTGGATGTCCTCTCCCTCCCTGCTGGGCTTGGGGGGAGTGGCGCGGGCTGCGTCTGACGCTCCTCTGGGCCGCGCGTGGATGTTGGACCGCGTGGGCCCCGCGTCTGCCCGATGGCCGCCCCTCCTGCCTGCCGGGCTTGTTAGGGGGCGCGGCCGCCTTCGCGTCTTTGGTTGGCTGGGTTGGGTGTGCCTTCCTGTCATGGCGCTGCCTGACTTCCGGTATGGACGTAGTCAGGCGCTTCTGTCCGGTCGTTTTTTCTGCTGGTATAAACGAGGGCAGCTGGTGAGTACCGCGTAGCGGTTTTTCCTTCGTTGTGCTGTTTGCATTTGATACTGCAGCCTGTGTTGTTCCTCTGCTGTACAGGATGGGGTAAAGTTCGAGGAAGAGGCATCACAGGGAGAGGTCCTCTTCTTCTTCTTCTTCCAGTGACTCACGTTCTCCTTCTCCTGCCCGGTCCAGACGCCGTGGTAGAGGTGGGGATGCGCGCTTGAAGCGCTTGATCAGGGAGACCCTTTCAGAGATGGGTTCTGGTGGTGCAGGTCGCAAGGCTCATGCTGCGGATTCCGGTTCTTCTGCTTCTTCTGCTGACGAGTCGGCTTTGACTGGGGACTCTATGCTGAAGGGGAAGTATATAGACAAGGACGCTCTTCCTGGTATCCTGAAGCACGTGAAGCAGAATATGGGCTTTGCTGATGACGCTGTTCCCAGTACTTCGGGCGGTTCTTTGCTCCGCCAGTTCCAGAGTTCTGCCACGGTGGATGTTCCTGTTCATCCCTTTATTAAGGATGTCCTGAAGAGGGAGTGGGCTGATCCAGATCGCATTCTGGTTCCACGCTTTATGGCCCGTCTTTACCCCCTCCGGGATATGGCTACGGATCTTCCTGATTCGATCCCCATTGACTCCTTTGTTGCAAGTTTGGTGGGTCGCACTTCCTTGTCTGAGGACGCTGTGCTGAAGGACCCTGTGGATAAGAAGGCTGACGGGGCTCTGAGGAAGGTTTATTCTGGCTCTCATCTGGCCTTGAGAGCCGGGGTTTATGGTACTTATTTGTCGCAGTCTCTGCTGGCGGACATTAAGTCTCTTTACCAGTCGATGGACGATGCCACGGACTGTTCGAGTCTTCTTGAACACATTGAGCGACAGGTTGAACTTATGTCCGATGTGTCCTTTGATGTGGTGCGCGCTGCTGCTCTTTCTGGTGGGGCCTGTGTGGCGGCTCGTCGCAGTCTTGTTCTTAAGGACTGGAAGACTGACTCTGCGCAGAAGGCTTGTGCCTTGCGTTTGCCCTTTCAGGGTTCTATGCTGTTTGGGGGGGAGTTGGAGTCCAAACTGCACAAGCTGTTTAAAGAGAAGGAGCATTCCTCTTCTTTTAAGGGTTCTGCTTCTGCTGCTGCTTCTTCTGCCCCCTATAAGTCTAAATCTTTCTTTCGGCCTTCCTTTCGTGGGAAGTTTGGGAAGGGCCGAGGGAAGTTTTCTTCTGGCGGTGGTCGGGACCGTAAGGCTAGGTCTCCTCCTCCCCCGAAGCCTCGCTCCTGACTCATTGGCTGTGGTTCCTGGGTTGTTGGTAGGAGGGCGGCTGCACTTCTTCCTGGATGCCTGGGTTCAGTCATGTTCAGACGTTTGGGTGTTGGATGTTCTGCGGGAGGGTTACGAGGTGGAGTTTTCTGTTCCCCCTCCAGATTCCGGCCTCCGCCCGACTCCCTGGCCTGCTTGCCGGTCCAAGAGGGCCCACCTAGTCCAAGGGGTGAAGGATCTTCTTCGGAAGGGGGCTGTTCAGGCAGTTCCTCCTTCGGAGGAGGGGTCGGGATTCTATTCCCTGATTTTTCTGGTGCCCAAGAATACCGGGGGTTTCCGCCTGGTCATGGATTTGAGGGTCATGAACCAGGGGGTGTTGCGGATTCCCTTCCGCATGGAGACCTTGCAGCGGATTATTCCTTTGGTGCTACCGGGTCACTTCATGTGTACCCTGGATCTGCAGGACGCCTATTACCATGTTCCGGTGCATCCCAGGTCCCGTCGCTTCCTGAGATTTTGTGTTCAGGGGTGCCACTTTCAGTTCAGGGTTTTGCCCTTCGGCCTTCGCTCTGCCCCGAGGGTCTTTACGAAAGTTGTCGCCCCCTTGGTTGCCTGGCTTCATCTCCGGGGGGTGATGGTGTATCCCTATTTAGACGATTGGTTGATCCATGCTCCTTCTCGGGTCCTGTTGTTGGAGGCGAGAGAGTTGGTGTGCGCGGAGTTACGGCGGCACGGTTTTCTGATCAATCTGCCGAAGTGCCAGCTGACTCCTTCCCAGGATCTGGTGTTCATTGGGGCTCGGTTTCGCACAGACCTCAACCGTGTGTTCCTGCCGGATCCTCGGGTTGTGTCCCTGTTGTCCCTTGCTCGAAGGTTCCGAGCGGGGGGTTCCTTTCGGGTGCGCCTCTGGTTGCGTCTTATGGGTCTGATGGCTGCGACTGTCTTTACGGTGGCTTGGGCTCGTTTTCACCTCCGCCCCTTGTGGAGTTACCTTCTGTCTCTCTGGGATCCGTTGTCCCGCGATTGGGAATGTCTTGTGCCCGTGTCTCCTGTGGTCCTGCCTGCTCTGCTTTGGTGGTCGGATCCGGTCCATCTGTCTCAGGGGCTCCCCTTGCAGCCAGCTCCGTCGCTGGTCTTGACGACGGATGCCAGCGCTTTGGGGTGGGGGGCGACCTTGGGATCTCGGTCCCTTCAGGGTCGTTGGTCCCGACTGGAGAGTCGCAGGTCTTCCAACTGGCGGGAGTTGACGGCTGTGTCCCGTGCCGTGATGGGTTTTCGGGCGTGTTTGCTGGGCAGGAACGTCCTGGTGAGGTCGGACAATATGGTGTCGGTGGCCTATCTCAACCATCAGGGGGGGGCCCGTTCGGCTTCCTTGAACGCAGTGGTGGTTCCCTTGTTTTGTTGGGCGGAGGGTCATCTGCTGTCTCTGGCTGCGATTCATATCAAGGGGGTGGACAATTGTGCGGCGGATGTCCTGAGTCGCTGCTTTCCGGCACCTCTGGAGTTGTCTCTCACCCGGGTTGCGTTTCGGCTTGTGTGCGGGAGGTTTGGGCTTCCCTTTCTGGACCTCTTTGCCTCCCGGCTGAATGCGCAGCTTCCCCGCTTCTGCTCCAGGTTTCGGCAGGAGGGTTGTTGGGGGGTGGATGCCCTGTCGGTTCCCTGGCCTTCCCGCCTGCTCTATGCCTTTCCCCCTCTGGCTCTGATTCCCAGGTTTCTGTCCCGTCTGTGTCTGGAGGATCGGGAGGTGGTTGTGGTTCTGCCCTTTTGGCCTCGGAGGTCTTGGTTTCCGACGGTTCGTCTTCTGGCTGTGCGGGGCCCTTGGTTTCTCCCTCTTTCCCCGTCTCCCTTGAGGTCCTCCCATCCCCTGTCTCTTCTCCGCTTGCGGCTGTCGGTGTGGAGGTTGAGAGGCAGGGGTGGCGGCGGCGTGGGTTCCCGGAACATTTAGCTGTTGCCATTCAGGGTTCCCGTAGACCTTCTACTCTCCTGTCCTATGATCGCCACTGGGGTAATTTCAGTCGTTGGTGTTCGACCTTGGACCTTTCCCCTTTGCACTGTTCTTTGCAGGCTGTGCTTCAGTTTTTGTGGGAGGGTTTTGAGAAGGGTTGGGCTGTGTCCACCTTGCGTGCCCAGTGGGCGGCTGTCCGGGCTTTTCGTTCCCCGTGGGGGAATCTGTCTGATGATGAGGACTTGGTCTCCAGGCTGCTCCGTGGTTTTTCTCTTTCTCGTCCAGTTTCCCGGCCTTCTTTTCCCCTGTGGGATTTGCCCTTGGTCCTGCGGGCCTTGGTTGCTCCTCCTTTTGAGCCATTGTCGGTGGTGGATTTGAAGTTTGTGACCTTGAAGGTTGTGTTCTTGGTGGCCATCACGTCTGCCCGGCGCCTTGGCGAGTTGGGGGCCTTGATGTCTCGGGAACCTTTCCTGTCCTTTTCGGAGGGCGGGGTGGTGCTCCGCCTTGATTCCTCCTTCGTGCCTAAGGTCGCTTCTCAGTTTCACCGGTCCCAGGAGTTGGTCTTGCCTGCGTTGGGTTCTGTTCTGGATTCCCCGGGGGGTACCTGTTGGTCCTTGTTGGATGTGTGCCGGGCTTTGCGTGTTTATCTTGAGCGCACGGCGGCTATTCGGTTGACTGACTCCCTGTTTGTCTCCTTTGGGGCTGCTTCCCGTGGGCGTAAGGCTTCGTCTGTGTCCATTGGTCGCTGGCTGAAGCAGGTCATTTCCTTGGCCTATTCTCTTTCTGGGGCCCCTCCTCCTGTGGGTGTTCAGGGTCGTTCTACGAGGGGGGTGGCGGCCTCCTGGGCTGAGGTCCGGGGTGTCCCTCTTTCTGAGATTTGTAGGGCGGCCACTTGGGCTTCTTCCAATACTTTCATCAGGCATTACCGTCTTGTCAATTTGCTGGGTGATGAGGGCGGTTTTGCTTTGGGGGTGTTGGGTTGTGTTCGCCCATGATTTCTGTTCTGTGCACATTAAATGCCTGGTTCTTTGCTGTACTGGTTGTTTTTTTGTGTTTTTTGGGATGAATGCCGGGTTTTGCTTTGGTATGTCTCATTAGTTAGGAAGGTGTCGAGGACGTAGGGACCTGGGGGTAATGTCCTATTACTTACGGTAATCTTCATTACTCCGGGTCCCGTAGTCCTCGACACCTTCCTGGCTTCCCTCCCTCCCGCCCTGTTTGCCGGCCTTCATCCTTTGGCTTGGTATTTCAGGGGGAATGCTGGGACATGTACCCTTATGTACTCCCGGCGGGAGGGGGAGGGTAGGTCCAGCATTCCTTCCTTTTCTTTTTTCTGACAGAGATAGTATCATCTCATTAGTTAGGAAGGTGTCGAGGACTACGGGACCCGGAGTAATGAAGATTACCGTAAGTAATAGGACATTTTTTGTCTTACTCTTACGGCCAGAGTATGCCCCACCCGCTCGTTATATTAGGGACAATGCTCTTTTTTTCCAAATAAATCTGCCGCTTTCGCAGCGAAATGATCACCAGCCTCAGCCTTGTTTATATCCAACTGAAATATCATTTCTTCTATCAGCCCTCCCGTACTAATAGCAGTAGCCAAAGCCTCTTCCAACTTAGTTAATTTATCTTTAATCACCGCCTCCCACTGTAACTCCTTCTTCTGCCGATGCAGACTATAACTAGTGGTTTCGCCTCTGACCCCTGCTTTAAAAGCGTCCCAGACCATTCCCACATTAGTGCTCCCCCGATTAAAATCCCAGAATTCTTTAATCCAACCTTTCATGTGTAAAACATAGTCAGGATCATATAACAACCTCCATTCGAAAGTCCATCCCGGAATTGCTTATTCCCCCCCCCCATCCCCCCCCGGAAAAATTAACTGTGAGAAATAACGGATTGTGGTATGACAATATCCGAGGGTGCCTCTCAATACGAGAGTTGGAAATAAACTGGTGACAGACAAAAAAATAGTCTAATCGGGAGATAACCTTGTGCGGTGCAGAAAAAAAGTACTACCTAAATCGGTAGATTTCAAATATGCCCATACGTCTGTTAAGCCATTATTAATAACTACGTTTGTTAAAGCAACACCAACCCTTCTTTTCTTCCCAGAATATTTGCTTCCTGGCATGCCCCACTGTACCCCCAAGCCATTAATGTTGAAATCCCCACAAATAATCATTGGGGTGGGCCACATTGCCAAGTTAGAATCTAAAGTTTCTAGCATTTCCAAGTCATCACATGTTGATCCATAAAGAGAGCATAATGTAAATTTAGTACCATTTAGCGAGCAGTTAATCACCACCCAGCGACCCCATTGACCAGCAGACTTTCTTAAAACCTTTACATCATTCCTCTGGGTGAGGATTGCCACCCCCCTTGTACAAGAGCCCTGTGTCGTAGGTACTATAAGTTTAAATCCCAGTTGTTCCAAAATGCGAGCTCTGCTACCTTCTATGTGTGACTTGAGCCAAATTGCCACCTTATGCCTCTTATTTCGGTCGTTTAATCCACAGATAGTAACTGTCACAATCCGTAGACTCATGGATTAGAATTCCCCCTTTGCTTGTAGTAAAACCACTTCACAAATTATTTCTTGGTAACAATTCTTTCCTCACAAATGTATTAGTGTCTCATACACTCCACTCTTCCGTGTATACATCCTGAGAACCTTGCACAGCGCATTTTACTTCATTCTTTAAACCACTAATTTTGATGCAGGTGGGGGACTCAGATAAGTGTTGCAGAATCATGACAGAAGTTATGTGAATACTCTCAAAGTTTCCACTTAGTGGGCATTTATCTAATTCACTACCCGGAGCCTAGGACATCATAGCATCTTAAAACATGGGGCTTGTTTCACAAAGGTAAACTTACACTTTTGTCTAAGTTTTACAATTTTGTTTGCAATTCACAAAGCAATTTTACAAGAATTATCTTTACCACTTTATGTGCAGAATCTCTGCTACAAGTACAGACACCGCAGTCATAAAGATAGTACTCGTAAAATTACTTTGTGAATTGTACAAAATCGTAAACTTACACAAAAGTCTACTTTCATCTTTGTGAATCAGACCCATGGTGTCTAAAACATCGACTACCGAAATCTCAAATTTAAAATCAATATCTTCCTTAAAAAATGTGGTTCGTAGCTCATCCCACTATCAAACACCTACCCACAAACCAACGATCTGAAATTAGAATGGTAGATTAAACCATGTCATAAAATACATATGAAATGAGTGTTCTGATTTTTTGGATGAAATACAGGTCAGATTCAACTACTTTGACTTGAACATTCTCCAACAAGACCTCCTCCCATCCGCACCCTCCTCAAATCCCTAAAACCCACTGTGGCAACAAATACTCCAATGAGAGCACAACTTCTCTATACAAAGCCCACTGTACCATGATTTCCCCCAAGATTTCACCATACGCCAGCAAGCTACCCATAGACAAGAACTTAAATGGAGAAAGGCCAAACCACAAGATCACCCAACATAGACAAAGGTTCTTTGTTCCACTTGCAGACTCCTTACCACAACCAAAGAAACCTGATACAAAGCAAGCACCCCATCATCTACCTTTGATGTAGGATGTGGGCATGTACCCACACCCTGAGTGATCCGACTGCATGTGAAAATGCTATCCTGACTTATTTTTGCCCCACCCAGCCCACTAATCCAGGATGCGCTGAATCCTAATGCTACCTTTTCTGTGACATGGAGAGGTCCACCAAGCATGCCTTCTGTAACAACGGAGACTACCATCTAGGTCCTGCATTCTATACATACAGATGTGGTGTCAGCATAGCCATATGTTTTGTCAGTCTTGAGCTGACTTCTTTCTGTTTCAAAGGGAGTGCGTTCTGACAGAACTTTCTCGCCCTCAAGTAATGTTCCACTGAAATCTAATACCTATAACTTTGTGCTGACATTCCGTATGTGCTGTGTGCGGGTATGCATGGTGGATATGTGGCGCATGTATGGCAGCTTGACTGTGGTGAGAATATGATTGCTTCGACCAGTGGGATCCATTTTGGATTACCCCAGCTTTTGCAAGGCACAAGATGGAGGGTAGATACAGCTTCCAAAGACAGTGGAAGTGTGTTGCCTGTCTACCTGTGCATTTGCTGGAGGGTGGAGATCCAAGCACTGAAGTGAGAATAGAGATAGGGGTAACTTTAGAAATTCCATGAAGACTTTTTAGCAAGGGGCTGCTGACTAGTTAAGCACTACCATTTGGTTGATGGTTGGGCTGAGGGGTGGAAATGCAGCGTCTGCTGTTCAAAGTGAAGGGGCCTTTGACTGCTCGTTCATGCTACCCTTGAGAGTGTAGTGTGGAAACGGTGTAATTGGCTCAGTTTGCAGTGGCATAGCAGGGCAGAACTAGAACACCTGAGGGAAATAACCCTAACCACCACTGCTGTGGCCCAGTAGCCCCTGTTGAACCTGTATCTGACAATTGACGGCGAGCATTGTAGGATAGAAGTATCTTTTTTTAATGTGTTTTATTACTTTTTTAGGCATAATATAAGAATAGCAGCACATACAAATTCAAGCATAGCAGTACAATCCAAAATGTCAGAAACAGGATGTAAGCTTGCCTCAGTAGTGCAGCTGCTGCCACTCACCATGATACAAAACATTATGAGCAAACACATGAATAATTATTTGTAACAAAAAAAACTATGGCGTCTACATGGTGTAGGGGTGAGTCATGTCCTACAAATTGTGTGGGCGAAGAAGAACAATCCTCAATGTGGGCTGAGATAAGAGTGCTGCATCAGCAGAATGGGCACCCACTGAATGAGCGGGAGGAGACCTATGTAGGATAATTAGTAATGGCTCCACAGAGTGACAGAGCTCAGGCCCAATAGCAACCCTGACAGGGTGTGGGGACCTCCAGTGTGGTACTGCCAGGCTCTTTGCCACACTCTCAACCCTCCAGGGCTGTGAGCCCATCATTGATCGCATGGTTGTGGATCACCCTACGTAGTATATTAATTTGACTCAAGGTGGCCGTGTGTTGTTTTTTGCCTCAACATTAAGTAAATAGGTCTCCAAACACTCCCCACCGGTCCATGAGCCCCCCCCTTATACGAAGCAACTTGACGGCGTTGGCTTCCGCTTGTGTCCATGTCAGCAGTGTGGCCAGCCAACGCAGAGGATTTGAAGGACCGGCACCTTTCACGCCATTGCAATTTGTCTTTTAAACAGAACAAAGGCAAGATCAATTAATCAATGGAGGTGTCTGCCACCCTTCATTTTGGGGTGCAGCTCTAACAAGCAGGATTCAGGTGGGTGTCTGCGCAATGGTGTGTTCTGCAAATTCAGCCACTGTGTCAGTAACCGCTTGCCTTGCCAGATCGGATACATCATCGGCCAATCCCATACCATGTGGTGAAACCAAGCGTCCTGCAGTTTACATCAAGGGCACTCAGGGGTCGACGTCAGAAACATTCGTTTAATGCGATAAGGTGAAAGGTAAAGAGTGATGCACATAATTAAATTGTGTGAAATGAAATCTAGGGTTACGAGATATGCCCTTCCCCAATTGAAGTACCCAGGGCCAGGCCCTATCCAGCAGTGGTTGTGGCTGCACTCTCTCCCATCTGATGCGCACCTCAGCTGTATAATCCAGTGGAGTGGAATTAAGAGACGCGTAGAGGCAACTGATAGCGTGCTGCCAACTATCATGTCAGGTGTTGTAAACAGGGAGTTAGGTCCTGGGACGTACGGGCAGCTGGACCATATGTAAATCTTAGAAAAAGCGTAGTGCTGGCCGTACAAATACTTTGTAACGTCTCCTTAATTGGAGTAACAAATCACCTATTGATTGAGGATTTGTATGGTATTTTTATTTATACCTTATGAATTATTCATTTTCAAACAACACATTATAGTTTGACGAAAAAGACATCCAATATATACACAATTATTCAAAAACTCAACAGTACAAAATTATGACACTACTACATAAAACATGAAGCAAAACATTTCATATGCACATTTCATATGTACATTTGCACAATATTCAAATTTGGTCAATATCATATATACATTACCAAAATGTTCATATTATTGATGCAATTCCAATCAAGGAATGGTGAACACAATTAAGAGAAAATCAAGAAGAAATCAAATGGAGAACACATGAATCAGTAACATGCACAATCTTAATCAGTGAAAGAAAAGAAAACACTGAATCAATGTTTCAATCATTCAAAAGTGCTATTCTCCAATAGGCCGACGCGTTTCGAACTCGAGATATGAATTAACGGGTTCTCATCAGGGCTGGGTGATTTTCCTGTTTGATTTTGTGCAAAAAATAAAGAGAAAAATATATACATGAGTTCCTGAATTAAAAAAGCCTCTGTAAAAAGCTCCAATGTGAACTGTAATTATGATGGGGTTACCTTACAAAAGGCCGTCGCACTTTTTCTATAGGGTTTCAGTTGGGGGGTTCAGTTGCTTATTGTGGTCCCTGCCGGAATTTTCTGAAAGAGGGACAATTTGTGCCAGGATAAAGTCAGTTTTTGATGCCAACAGCGTGCACCATTTTATGGGGAGAGCCGACATCCATGTTTGGTGCCTCTCTGAATAGCAGAGCTGTCGCAGATCAGCTGTCCAGTCTTAACCCGCGCTGACCGGCTATAATACAGAATGCGTACCCATTGTAGAAAACTGGAACTGAACCCCATGCATTCAAGGGTGAGAAGGAGAAAATCCCAACTCAGGATGTCAAGCGCCTTCTCTGTATCGACACAGCCACCTGAACAAATGCGTTGGCGGGAGTGCCATGTATGAGGTGTAACAAATGTCAGATGTTTGTGAAAGTGCTATGCCCCGGTATAAGTCGAAATTAGTGGATAAAATTATAGGGAGCGGGCGGTTCGTCAGCACTCTGCATAGAATCTTACAATCGAGGTTCAGTAATGAGAGAGGACGATATGAACAAATGACCAGCGGGTCCCAGGTAGGTTTAGGAAGGACAACGATCATAGCCTCACAGAGCAAATCCAGGAGGCATCCTAACATTTTGGCCTCATTGAACATCTCCATCAAATTTTGAGTGGTTTGGGTGAGAAAAGTAGAATTGTACGCAATAGGCAGCCCGTTGGTGCCGGCAACTTATTCCGGGCAATTTGGGATATAGCTGCCCGTATGGCATCTAACTGCAGGGGCTTGTCCAGCACGGCCCATTGCAACAGGGTCAGCTTAACCAGCGGCAAGTCTCGGACTATATGTGACCCGGCGCAGAGGGACCTGTAGCTGCCAACCAACCCTGCTAACACTCCCAAAAGGCATCATTGATGGTCAACTCTGAAGTAATTACATACCGGGGAACAAAAGGAGAATTTCTGTTTCAGCGGGTGTCCAAGTCGCAATGCGTCATGTAAGCGTTGGTGTGTGGATTTGTTGCAAAAGTGTGTAGTGTGGTGCGAACACCACATGTGGCAGCACACAAGGGAGGTGTGGAGCGGTCAAGACCAACATCTGCACACAGTAAAAATCCCCTCCCCAAAAGCCCCGTGTGTTGTGGGCCCTGAAAAAACCCTGGTATATGTGTATCCAGAAATCTTGACTGGTTAGTGTTAGGGGTATAAAGTGACACCATTGTAAGGGGGGGAACCATAAAAGTGACCTTTTAATATCACAAAGAACCCTTCTGTGTCTATGTCTATCCTATGAGCGTCCAGAGCAAATGGGACCGTTGGGGCGATCCAGATGAGCACCTACCAGGCGTAAGGCAACATGGATGTGCCGGTCACCTGCCCTTTATGCAGCTCCACTAAGATGAGATGAGTTTCTTGGCGCATGGCAATGTGTGCAGGATGGCGTTTAAGATATGCACAAATGCGGAATCTATTAGTGGGAGTGGCTATACCATGCACATTCCATGTGAGGATGTTATATTGTGAGGTGTTGTCCCCATAATCTGAACTGGCAATGGGATCCACAGGGAGGGATATGGTGCCCTGATGTTTACCCAGTACACAGCGGTCTACAACATAAGGGGCCTCCCTTGGCCATGTAGGTCGCCCCCTGAGAGCTCATGTAAAATCAACAGACCCACTAATAGAATCCAACAAAACAACAATAAGAACATGAACAGCAATGAGCTTAAATAGCTGCATCCCCCCAGGACAGTGAACATGTGCGCCCCTGTCCAAAGTTCCTCAACCACCTGTAAAACAAACATTGGCATAGCCAATAGGTCTCGCTTTTGGGACCTTACAAGTATTTAGTTATGCAGCACAATATCCTTGGTGCAACAACATCAACTGTTGCATGGCTAAACACTTATAAGGTCCCAAAGGCGAGACCTATTGGCTATGCCAATGCTTGTTTTCTATGTGATGGAAAGGTTTAGTTCTTCAAACAACACCAGTGAGTGGTTTGCTGCACAAAGGGCCCAGGGCTGCGATGAGGCTAGGACAAGGAGGCTGTGCCAGAGAACTGCCTATTGCTTGTAACATGGAAAGGGTTCAGAATATCTGCATTCATCTGTATTTTATTAATCCCACTAAACATCAGCATGAAGAATCCCAATAAACATCTGCATCAACTCACATATCTCAACCACTCCCCCACCCCACTAATGTTAACACCCAACTGCTATTTATTTTATCTACCCCAAGGAAATTCTAGTGAATGCATGGAGTAATTGCTTGAGTCACTAAACTAACCCCAATAACCAAAAACATGACTATCCACTAACCTTGGGTTCTGTAGCAGCGTGTTGCCCAGGGTAAAGCGCTTCAGCACCTCGTCAAGGGTAGTAAGAGTTATATAAATGCAATTACAATTTACCAAGGTTCCCCAGAAATGGATTTCTGAGGCTTAGATATCTGTGTGAGTGAGAAGGGCTGAAGTGACTTCATTGAAGATGGAGTAGGTGGGAGAGAAGTGAAATGGCAAGGTGCGAAGAGAGATGAAAGAGAGGTGGGATTGGTAAGGGCAGAGGGGGCTGGAGAGTGTGCAAGACAATAAGGAATTTATGAAGGGAAAATGATGGGAGCATGGGAAGGTAATGTAAAAAAGGAAAAATATGGCAGAATATGAAAGACGGGCAGGATAAAGAGATGGCTATAAAGGGGAAGAAAGGTGTGACGAAAGGAGCGGTCAGAAGAGGGTAGACATATAAAGTTGGAGAGAGATAGGCGACAACGTTAGGTGAGTGAGTGATGGAAAAGGACAATGCAGATATCAAAATAGGAAAGGGAAAGAGGAGAAGATGAGGGTCTGAGAAGATGGTGAAGTGAGGGAGAAAAGGGGGCGAAGAAAGCACAAAGTAGAAACAGGATCAGGGAGAAGAAGGGTTCAGGAGAGTGGTGAGCAGGAGATGTAAAGGGGGACAGAGTGGCGAGAAACTGGAATGAAAAAGACAAAAGGTGGAGACAGGGCAAAGTATGAAGAGAGCTGAGGTTCAGAAGATAGGGAAATCAATGAGAAAAGGAGGAGCTAGTGAGATCATGTATGATGTCCTGGCTCGCTCACGTATGGAGCGGAGATTCTGGGAGAGTGAGGGGGGGAGGTGTGGAGAGCCTGTGAGCAAGGGAAGAGAGTCTGGAATGAAAAAGACCAGCGAGAACAAGGGGTCTAAGAGGGGAGAGAAAGACTTGTCAAGGGAGCAGGAGAGGGTGAGAAAAGGTGCTTCATGCGAGTGTGTGAAAGAGCGGTAGATTGGGTTGACAGGGACAGTAATAGTTCGGGAGAGCATCAAAGAAAAAGAAGAGATACTCCGATAAAGAAAGGGATGAAACAGAGAAGTTAGGATGGTAGGTCTAAGGGGGAAGAGAGATGGTGACTGAGAGAGCAGGATAGAAAATTAAAAAGGGGAACAACAGGCTGGAAATTAACAAACGCGGTGGTGACAGAGCAGAGGGTTAGAAAGCGAGGGAGCGAACATGTAAGAAGGAACGAAGAAATGGAACATGGAAGGGTGAGATAAACCAGGGAAGAATGAAGAGAGGATGTTTGGAAACAAGAACAGGGAATACATTTTGTAGGAAGAACTCCTTAAAATCACACATTCAACCCTATCACCAGACGCCATTTAGATCTTTCTTGTGGCGATTACATATGATTACAGCACACAAATTATAGTTTTGGCCTCCAGGTGGCAATAGGCGACCACGTCCAGAAATTAGTTTGAGGATGGTAACTTGTCTCCGTAACATCCCCCTTTTGAGTGTGCCCAAAAGTGTGACAAAGTCCCCACACAAAGTTTGCGGCATTTAAAAAACATATTGTGTGGCAAGAATGGCAAAATTATGGGACAAAAAAATACAAATTATGGAGCATGTTGCCACATATACAATGACAATGTACTTTTTTTATTTTAACACCAAAGCAATCGGCAAATAAAACAAGCATTGCTTAAAAGCGGATGCCCATTACTCTCAGCGAGTGTGCTCGGATGGCATGACAGGCGCCGGAAGGACGGAAGCAATGACAGGTAGAGGTGCGAGCGAGGAGGCGCGCGCTAAAAGGAAATAAAAACAAGCATTGGCCACACGGCCATGAAAGTGACGCGGCCATGCAGCCGTGAAAGCGAAAGTGACCACGATCGCAGGCTGAAAGGGTGCCCACAAGTGATGCACTTAATGAGCCATGGTGAGACAGGAAAGCCAGATGGCGCCTGTGCTCGTAACTGTGCGCGTAACTGCACGCTCTAGGCCACACAAAAAGCTGTGGTCGGCTTTTTGAAGCCCGCCTACTAAAAGTCTCGCCAGAGCAGCGCATGTGCTGGCGCAGGTGAGACCTAAAAAGACAGAGCAAAAAAAGACAAACAAACATACAAGTCCTCATTGGAGCTGTGGCGGGACGTCGTAAGCGGTTGGGCTGGGCTTGTACTCTGTATCCTGGGCCCGTCTTAGTGGTCCCAGCATCTGACGGACCAAATCAAACATGAATCCTAACGATGCCGGCAAGCCGGATTGCATCTCTCATGTGTGGAGGAAGGGGCCCAAGTAGTGAGAGAAAGGTCATAGTAGGTCATCAGCCGACGTCTACATGATTTCAGGATCAGGTGCGCTGCACTTGGTGGAAGTCTCAGAGGCACCTGTATCTGATCCAGAGTCCAAGAATGGCTTGGGGCGCATAACATGAAAGGGTTCATGCTGTGCAGGGAGGCTCCATCACCCGGGCCTGCTCTGTGGCCAAGCGGTCCTGGGTAGGCCATGCTTGCACCGCTCTGAGCGGCCTAAGGTTAGGTTGTGGAATCTCCCAAACCCCTCCACCTGATAGTTCTTGGTTGTGCACGCTTTAACCTTAAGTTTCACAGTGAACAGTAGTGAGGAAGAGCTCAGCACTGGAGTGTTCTGACCACTCTGGGAACCCAAGAAAACGAATGTTGCTGCACTGTGAGCGCCCCTCGGCATCCTCTGCCTGATGGTGCAAAGAGGCCGCTTCTTCCTTCATGGTGTCAAGCTTGGCCTGTAGCTCACGTACTGTGGGCCCAGAGAGGTCAGCTTGGATTCCACATCATCAACACGGTCCGCTAGTTCATGGTGATCCACCCTCAGTAATTTCACGTCCAGATATACTGCATATTTTTTTGCTTCCAGCTCTGTTTTAGTGTCCAGGATGGCATGAAGAACCTTCTCAAATTGCGGAAAGTACTTGTCAAGGGTGGATAGTTTGGCCCACAGATGTTGAGGGCAGCACCTGGGCCCTAGATTCAGAGGCCAGAGTCCTGGTGGCTCTGGTTTTCCCCATCATGGTATCGTGGAGGTGAGAAGCAACAAGAAGATTTTGCAGCTTGTATGCGGGATAGGGCTCCGCTGGCGCTCAGGTTCTGCAAACATAGTCAGTGAGCAAAAGTGAGGGAAAGCCTCAGTTTTGGCCCTCCAAGGGGAGCACCAGCAGGGGAATAGAAGCCCTACTGAGGGCAATACTCAAATTATACAAAAACACCTCGGTGCAGACCAAACTGTGCGATGGCCTCTGCATCTCAAGAAGGATCCACACAAACTCTGGGCTGAAGCAAGGCTGTGTGCTGGCTCCTCAACTTTTCAATCTTTATACAGCAAATACGTCTAACCATCTTGATGAAGCAAATTGCCACCTCCCAAGCTAGGAGGCCAAAGAATGACTCATCTGTTATATGCAGAGAGACCTAGTGCTTCTCATCCAGACAAAGATAGTTCTGCAACGCCTACTGTAATCTTTTTGCGACTACCCTATAGGAAACATGCTTGAAATTTACCAGGCTAAAACCAAGATGGTCTCCTTCAGTCTAAAACCGAGCCTGGCCAACAGGTGGCATCTTAATGGTGTTGAACTCCAACATAGCAATGTTGATGATAAGTATTTGGGAATCCTTCTAGATAGCAAATGGTCATTCACGCCTTACGTACGCTCTATAAACACCCACGGCTCCAGCTCAATGTATGCTCTCACATCAATTGCCTCAAAGTTACAAGGCCCCAGCCTCGCCCGCTCCTCAAGGTAATGAAGGCAAAAATCAGCACATCTCTAACCTACGGAAGAGAAGTCACCCTAGGAAAAGAAGCTGGGCCTGTGGACAAACTTGTCACTAGAATTTACAAAGCCACCCTGCGCCTTCACAAAAGAGCATCACCAGCACAAGTGTCGATTAGAACACAACATCACAAAGCAGTACTGGGCCAGAGGCAGTTATTTTCTCAACTTTTGCCACCGTCTCAGACTGGTGCCGCCCGATTACATGCATGCTCAAATCTGGAGCGAACTAGAGCAGTTTGGACAACGATCATCATACAGGCAACAGCTTGATTCCAAACGGAGGGACTCTGCGCTAACCAAAGCCTAGAGTAAACATCTTTCCCAGCAGGTTTTTAGGTCTCAGCCTGCGAAGGCTGCGCATGCGCAGTCTCGCTGGCGAGATTTTATGATTTTAGGTGAGTTTCACTAGCGGGCTTTAAGCCCCGCCCCTCTTTTCCATTGACTGGAGTCACCATTTAGGGTAAACAGTGGCCAGCCATTGGAAAAGAGTGTCCTGTGACGTACACTTTTCTCTTTGTAGTCCATCCCACTCGGACGGACTTCCCCGACTTACTGCTGGTGTAAAAGGTTTGTTACCTTCTTTATGGGTCCAAACAGATGGCCCCATAAAGAAGATAATAAACCTTTTACACCAGCAGGGCACTCCGTCCAAGTGGGACGGCAGACAAAGAGAAAACTCAGCGTTGTGGCGAGCGCTTGTTTAAGCTATTGCTTCTGGAAGTTCCACGGTTATGTTTTACTTGCGCTGTTGGCTTTATTGTTCATGTGTATATTACCTTAAGCTATTGCTTCTGGGAGGTCCACGGGTTTGTTTTTCTTGCCCTGTTGGTATTATTGTTCACGTGTATTTTACCTTTGTAAAAAAACGGAATCACGAGGTCAGCTGCAGCGCTTGCAGGTGGTCCAGAACGCGGCAGCGAGATTTGTTCTCGACTTGCCCAAACGTGCCTCTGCCACCGATGCTCGGAAGCAGCTTCACTGGCTCCCCTTTGGGGATCGCATCCTTTTTAAATCCATGTGTATGGTGTACAAGGCCCTAGCTAAAACTAGCCCCACGGGCGTTGGATCTATCCTGTCTCAGTACAATCCCGGCAGGAATCTTCGTTCCTCACAGAAACTGTTACTTTCTGTGCCTCGTGTCAGGAAGACAAGATGGGGAGGCAAGGCCTTTTCCAATCTGGCCCCTAAATGGTGGAATGCTCTCCCTCTCGAAGTAAAGTCCCGTCCCACTCTTCAAGCCTTTAGATCTGCCCTAAAGACCCACCTCTTTACACGCGCATACCTGTAGTGGTGCTCTGCATACTTTTGATCCGTTTTAATAGGCGCCTTGACACCTTCGGGTTTAGTTTGCGCGGTACAAATTGCTTAATAAAATAAATAAATACTCCATTTGCATTGGGAGCCTCATTATCCGTCCCTCTGTATACTTTTCAACATCACCTGACGGGTGCTTTGACAGTGAGCAGCTGATATTTGTCTCTCGCTGTTTCAATAAAGCTTCCCTATCCCCTTATCTTCCCGTCCTATCTGGCCAATCAGCGCCCGTCTCTCTGCCTGGCAGGCGCGGTGCGGGCACCTTTGTCGCCGTGGTGACTACGGGGTCCTGAGAATTGAACCGCTGCTAGCCAATGGGAGCAGAGGACGGGTAGCGGCGTGGGGGGCTTGAAGCTGCTCTGAGTGAGTCTGATGAGAAGGCGCTCGGAGGGATCAGGAGAACAAGAGGCTGGGGAGGGAAGGGGGACCAGGGGTGGATCGCAGGGTCAGGGATGCCGGTAGAGGTAGGGACCGGCTGGAGGTTGCTGATGGGGTAACGGGGACTTGACCGCTGCGGGGCTGGGGGCAACATTTGAAAGTGGATTGGAGGAAGGGTGAGGATTTTTGTCGTGGAAGGCTCGTGGGCTTGTAGTGTAACTGGGAGCAGCAGACAGACTATCTGGGCAGACCAAGCAGCACAATGGGAGGAGAGTGACGAGTTACCCAGGAGGGATGTTGGTGCCTGGATGTTGAAGAAGAGCAACACGAGTGGGCAGATGGGCCAAGTAAGTCAAGGGCTGGCAGGAAGTGGACGGGAGCGACACAAGTGGGACAAAGTACCACAGGGGGAGCTGGGCTTAGTAGATGATGGGTTGGTAGGAAGTCAGTGGGGATTCAGTGAGTGAGTCGGTGAATAGATCGTTCAAGTAGTGCGCAGTGAGAAGGTGTTTACGTAGCGGGTGGAGAGACGTAGAATGTGAGCATTAGTGTAAGAAGTAGCTTTTTATAAGTACGTTTGGAACGGTCAGTAAGTGGGCAACCGAAGGGTGTAGGATGTCACCACGGGGATCCAGGAAGTATTCGGGATGATCTGTAGGATGGCAGGCTGTAAGTGAGTTGACCAGGGACTGTGTGGATTGATAGTGCATACTAGTCTGGATGGATAAACATTACTAAACAAACTGAAGTCTCTGGTGAGGGAGAGGATCAGCTGGGTGTCGTCGGCGTAAGAGATGATGTTGAGGTTGTGCTGGCGTGCGATGGCTGCGAGAGGTTTCATGTAGATGTTGAAGAGGGTGGGGCTGAGTGAAGATCCTTGCGGGACGCCGCAGATGACTTCGGTGGCCTCGGAGCGAAACGGGGGGAGGCGGACTCTTTGTGTTCTTCCGGCGAGGAACGAGATGATCCACTCCAGTGCCTACTCTTGGATACCGATGTTGCTGAGGCGCTGGACTAGGGTGCGGTGGCAGACCGTGTCGAACGCAGCGGAGAGGTCCAGGAGGATGAGGGCCACTGTTTCCCCCTTGTCGAGCAGGGTCCGGATGTCGTCGGTGGGCACCGCACCCAAGCCAACCGACCACGCACGCAACCTGGGCTTCATCCTGGACCCCTCCCTCTCGATGACAAGACAAGTCAACGCCGTCTCCTCATCGTGCTTCAACACCCTGCGTATGCTTCGCAAGATCTTCCGCTGGATCCCGACCGAGACCAGGAAGACTGTCACCCAGGCACTCGTCACCAGCCGACTGGACTACGGAAACGCCCTCTACGCCGGAACCACAGCCAAGCTACAGAAAAGACTCCAGCGCATCCAGAACGCCTCCGCACGACTCATCCTGGATGTCCCCCGACGCAGCCACATCTCCAGCCACCTGAGGAACCTGCACTGGCTCCCCGTCGACAAGAGGATCACGTTCCGGCTCCTCACCCACGCACGACCTGGGCCCCAAGTACCTCAACGACCGCCTGACCTTCTACACGCCCACCCGCCAGCTACGGTCCACCAGCCTCGCCCTCGCAGCCGTACCACGCATCCGAAGAGCCACCGCCGGAGGAAGATCCTTCTCTTACCTGGCTGCCAAGACTTGGAACTCCCTCCCCATCCACCTTCGGCTGACCCAGGACCATCTCGCCTTCAGGAAACAACTCAAGACCTGGCTGTTCGAGCAATAGCATACCCCTCCCCCCAAGCGCCTTGAGACCCTCCCGGGTGAGTACTGCGCTATACAAATGGCATGATTGATTGATTGATTGACTCTCTCTAATACTCTCTACTACCCACTTTACTACCCACTTTACTACCCACTTTACTACCCACTCTACTATTCACTCTACTATTCACTCTCTACTACTCACTCTCTACCACTCACTCTCTACTACTCTCTGCTACTCTCTATTACTCACTCTTCTACTCTCTCTACTACTCACTCTCTACTACTTTCTACTACTCTCTACTACTCACTCCTTTCTACCTACTACTCTCTACTACTCACTCTCTACTACTCTCTACTCACTCTCTACTACTCTACTACCCACTCTCTACTATTCACTCTCTACTACTCTACTATCTATTCATTCTCTACTACTCTCTACTACTCATTCTCTACTACTCACTCTCTACTATTCTCTACTCACTCTCTACTATTCACTACTCACTTACTACTCACTCACTACTCACTTACTACTCACTTACTACTCACTCTACTCACTCTCTACTACCCACTCTCTACTACTCACTCTCTACTAATCTATTACTCACTCTCAACTACTCACTCTGCTACTCACTCTACTACTCACTCTCTACTACTCACTCTACTACTCTACTATCTACTCATTCTCTACTACTCATTCTCTACTACTCACTCTCTACTATTCCCTACTCACTCTCTACTCACTCTCTACTACTCACTTACTACTCACTTACTACTCACTTACTACTCACTCTACTCACTCTCTACTACTCATTCTCCACTACTCACTCTCTACTATTGTCTACTCACTCTCTACTCACTCTACTACTCACTTACTACTCACTACTCACTCACTACTCACGTACTACTCACTCTACTCACTCTCTACTACTCACTCTCTACTACTCTACTACTCACTCTCAACTATTCACTCTGCTACTCACTCTACTACTCACTCTCTACTACTCACTCTACTACACTCTACTACTCAGTCTCTACTACTCTCTCCTACTCACTCTCTACTACTCTCTAGTACTCACTCTACTACTCACTCTCTATAACTCACCCTCTACTACTCACTCTTTACTACTCCACTACTCTCTACTACTCACTCTTCTACTCACTCTTCTACTCACTCTCTACTACTCACTCTCTACTACTCACTCTACTACTCTACTACTCTACTACTCTCTACTACTCTACTACTCTCTACTACTCACTCTCTGCTACTCTTTACTACTCACTATCTACTACTATCTACTACTCTACTCTACTCATTCTCTACTACTCATTCTCTACTCACTCTCTACTACTCACCCTCTACTACTCACTCTCTACTATCTACGACTCACTCTACTACTCTCTACTACTCACTCTCTACTACTCTCTACTACTCACTCTCTACTACTCTCTCTACTACCCACTCTACTACCGCACTACTACCCACTCTACAATTCACCCTACTATTCACTCTCTACTACTCACTCTCTACTACTCACGCTACGCTCTACTACTCACTCTCTATCTCTCTACTCTCTACCTCTCGCACTACCTCTCGCTCTACCTCTCTATCTGCCTCTCTCTACTACTCTCTACTCTCTACCTCTACCTCTCTACGTGCACACATATGCACATATATATATATATATACGTATATGCATTTATATATATGTATGTATTTACATACATATATAAACATATATATAATCTGCATATCTATATAAATACAAATATAAACGCATGCATACATAGGCATGTTATGTACAGGAACCTTTGAAAGACACTAAGAAAAGAAAAGCTAAAAAGCCACCTAATTACAAACAGAATTGCTTTAAAGAGGGCGAGACCTATTGCATTTTCAATGCTTGTTAAAAAAGTGACCTCCTCCACAGCCAGAAAAATATTGGAACTAGAGGACAAGGCAGCTCTGAGCAAACGTGCCCACGCGTGGTCAGTCATTCATTTTTTCTCTTCCATAAAGCAACAGAACTACATAACCTGTACTTATACAATATGGGTTAAAGCCCGGCACGTGGCTTTATGGAATGGGCGAGTGGAATTTTTTGATTATCTCCCTTCTTGGCTCCATTCGGCCAACCCGGACACAAGCTGCCGCCTATGCGGCTATGGAAGGGAAACTCCGAATCATGTTTTATGTGTTTGTCCTCAACCACTGCAGCAAAGAAAAGGGCCTCTTCAAGCCGACTTCATCAGGCTAGGCATGCACACATGCCGGCAGGCAGTAATCGCCATCCTGAACCCGCAAAACTCTCAATTAAATATCAAAACTGTTCAATTTCTTCAGATAGCAGCAACCAGAATAGGCTCAGCAAGCACTTCTGGGGCTGCAGCACTACAGCATTAATAGCAGCCACCCTCGAAATATCGAGCCCGGATGGTATCAGACGAATCATCAAGCATGATGTCTTTAGCTCCATGTTTTTGCAGACAGCTTCAAATATATGGCCTTTACTTGCGACCCCAGTTGTTTACTGGACCTGATATATAATTTATTGTTCAGACTCTACTAGAACCTTTGACACTAGTTACAGGTTCCAAACCTTTGCACAAACGCAAACCGATGCTCGCTGCGACCATCCTCATTTCCAGAACAATTATAAAATCTATCATCTGGACTGCATCGGGCAAGAAACTGGAAACTAGATGGTGCATTTCCAATACCAAGACTCATGTCCTGGCCCCTTAGGCACTGAACTTGAGGGAATATGATTAGGCTCGAGACTAGCAAATTTGCACATGGCTCGAGACATTCTCAGATCTTATGCTCTGTTCGCACCTTTATGATTGACCACTCTGGGTCAACAAACTCACAACGCCGCAACCGATCGCACCGGGCCAGGCCTGAGCAAGGAAACTAGACATTCATATTTACTATCCACTTTTAGGCAATGAACTGTTTGAAATTTTGCTAACACTCGCGATGCTATGCACGGACTGCACTTTTATTTTGATTTGACCTGTGCAGCTTGAAATGCACCAAGCTAGTTTCAAACAAAAGAATTTCTGACCTTCTCCTGAACTGCATATGCTAAGGCTTGGAATTTGCACATGGTCTGTAATCCTTCCGCGTTCCAGGTCATGCTCTGTCCGTTGTATCTGCTTTTTTTATGGGTTAATCATATGGCTTTTTCATAGATCTTTTTGTTACTATTTGTTAAGATTTGTATTAACTATTCAATAAAATTGACTATATTTCTTTGAACATCCGTCTGCAAATCCAAATAAATAGTATATTACGTAATAAGAGATATAAGTATCAACTTTCTCTCAAAAGAGAATGAATTATTACGTAAGAACGGATTTAATTCAGATAGTAATACATTTAGATAGTAATGTCAAAAATACAAAACAAGTGTTTTATGATTTATAAAAACAGTTGTAGTCCTAAAGAAGGTGCCTCGAGGCGTGAGCCTAGTGTTAATAACTTAAGAGAAGATCATTTGTTCTGAAATTAGATACTATTTATTATTCTGCAATGTTTTAGTGCTAAGAACAACATCCTTCAAAAATCTCCAACATTATATGCTTCACACCAGAAGTGTTAGTAGTTTAATCATAATAATATCAGCTAAGTTTGTTTTGAATTTGGCCATTCATCATGAGAGAGCTGGCATTTTCCTTTGAGCTTGACCTATTTTCAAGTAGTTTTCCATAACCAAATGCAGGCCCTCCTTGTTCAAAAACAGTTATAGTGCTCTACTGCCAAGTCAGAGTACCTGACAGAAAGAATATGTGGGAAGCACATTTAACCAATTTTTACACAACGGAAAATATTAATGTAAGACTCTAATAATTATTGTGCGATTTCACCTACATACTAGTGACAAAAGCTGAATGCTGCAGATTATGTATGTACATTTTATCAATGTGTTCAGACTTTAAGGTACAGGATACTTAGAAGAATGTTATTGCTCCTAGGTTCAATAACTGAATACTGTGTTACGGGCCTCTAAATTATGGGCTGCAGAGTTCAAATTACGACTTTTGAAGTCTAGACACATTGATTAAACATTAAAAAAATGATCTGTAGTATTAATTTCCTCTAACTTGCCTGCAGTCTCTACAGACACCCTTAGTTCATTGACTGAATAACAGCCATGGCAGGGCTCAGTATTGACTTAGAAGACTTTATGCAATCCAGAATTCCAGCCACAGCAGTAGTTCCTCAGTCAGGTGAAGAAAACTTTGTTTGGAATCGTAGGAATCCTTACTGAAGTTATAAACGCAGAATATTCCCTCCAGTGTGCACAGATCCAGTGATGGAGGGCAATGGTGCCCTTTCATTTGTAGGGGTGCGTCATAGTCACAAGTAGACTGCACCTACATTTATTCCTTTGTTGTGTTAACATTTGGTCATTAGGATGTACTTTGTAATAACATGTGAAAGTGAAATGATTATGTGCCATGTAAAGAAATAAGTGGCAGTTGTGCTTTGAATAATGTAACCTTTAGCGTTTGTCTGCAATTGATTAACAAAGTTGCTCATTTGTAATGTAATGCATAGTTAAACATGCACCAGATTCAAAGTTAAGGAGCGCTATCGACAACACACTTGCGATAGGCAAATATGTGTGAGAGAGCTTGATAGAGTTGCGTGGGAAGCTAGTGCACAAGGGCGTAACTTTGCTATTAGAGTGGCTGAATCAGGTCGTGGGTCACTGTGTGTGAATGATCTTGAGAGATTGGATCATCTCAATTTGTTTATGACTGTCCGGCCGTTCGTGGGTGGATGGTCTGATGTGACTGTCTGGTCATTTGCAGACAGACAGTTGCTGGTGGTGAGACAGACAATTACTTGTGAGACTGGTCGTTTCATAAACAGACAGTCAGATATGTGACTGCCCGGTCATTTGGTGGTCAGACAGTTACTTGTTTCTATGATTGAGGTGCGTGAATGCGTCAGGAAGAGATTGTGAAGGACGGTGAATTGCTGTATAAGGAGGAAGAAGTGATGTCGGAGTGTGCCACGCTGCAATAGGTCAGTTGGTGTGAAGCCGCGCTGAGACTGGTGGATTGTCTTGAGGAAATAGAAATGAAAACATCTTGTGGGCAAAAGAATTTGAGTCAATCGTGCAATGTTTTAGGGTATTACGAGATCTCTGTAGGGGAGATAGAGGAGTGGTAACTCCAGTAGGTGAGGAAGCACCTCCCGAGGATACTCCATCTCATTACCTGGTCACACATGTAGGATTTCATACCATAGTTTGGCTCCAAATTTGGCATAAGATTACCGAAAAGGAGGGAGATTTGGCTTTCCCACGTTATGGTTCGTTCAGATTAGAGGTGCTGTATCAGCTAAAGGCAGTTATGACTCCATTGCGACCTCCACCCAGACCAACGCAGTTTTAGGCAATAGATGCATGGATCAGAGCAGCACAGGCAAAGAAGCGGGAGCGAAGTCAAGGAAGGATAAAAAAAGGCACCGAAAGCTTATAAGGATACATGTTGGGACGCTCAGTTGAAGAAGTGGAGAGTAGACACTATTGAAGGAGAGAGACTATTCCCACTGTTAGTGAAAACAGAAGACGCTCAGAAGAGGAAGGAAGAGGATGATAGTGACACCAATGACAGCTTGTTAGACAGGTTGCTAGCAGAGCTTCTGCCTCTATACAACCCAAGTTCAGAGGAGGGAAGGTGAGCGCTGATGGAGGGAATAGGAGAGCCACAGACGAGTCCTAATGCAAGAGTAGTGGGAAGGATTTCAACAGGGATTGAAGAAATTGGGACACAAGCTTCAAGGAGTGCAGAGATGAGTGAAGTGCACACCACTACAAGATTACTGGATGCCATTATGGTACTGGTCACCATTGGTTACATAGTGTCAGCTGCGGGGAGCGAAGGTGGTCCCTTTTTGAGACCTGTAGAGGCTAGTACTTCATTGCCATCTACTGCAGACTTTTCTAGGGGACACATTGAACCTAGAGCGATAAGATCAGTGTCACTAGCAGATTCACGTTCTGATATGAAGATGTGGGAAGCCCCAGTTAGAGGTCCCAGGGGGAGGGCGAGAGGAGGATTTGATCAAGGAGCGTCTAGAAGTCATATGTCCTGCAGAATATGGCTGAAGGGAGCCACCGTTGATATCAGAGCAGTGGAAGTAGAGAGTTTAGTATTACATCGAAACAAGGAACGATTAAAGCTGCTATCAGAGCCAAGGTGCTGGACGTAGTGAGGTTAAAGGCAGAAGCAGATGAGATGATTAGTGGAGACTTGCCTCTGGAAAGGATGGAACTTTATGAACTAGATGAGCTGTTGTTTGTGGCAAAGGATGTGCCCGAAAGGCAAGAAATGCTCATGAGAAGTTGACAGAATTAGCGCAGAGGTACAATGTGGATTTGTCCAAAACAAAAATGTTACAAGGAGGAAATAGGCTAAATTACAGTGATCAAGAATTAGAAGAGAAAAGAGTCATAGGATTGAAAACCCACATTCAAGAATTGAGCATAGGGATACGTGCATGGAGCATGGAGCATGTTTGACAAGTGGGAGGAAAGGTGGTCCAAGAAGAAGAGTGTTAAAAAGTGCATAGGACATACGCCGCCTCCAGGAGGGGGACAGCAGAAGTAGAGGCTTACCCATTGCGAGAGGTACTGAGTGGAGGGTATGTACATGAGCCTTGGAGCAGGGGTGATTTGGCAGCGTTTACAAATGATTTTCCTCTGCTGAGGAAAAAGTCAGTTGAGTGGTACAAGCAAGTCTTTCAGAAGAAGATTTCCAAAGTATTGTGGGTTGATTTGAATACTTTGTTTGACATTGTAGTACCATGTGATATATGGTCCGCTTGTAAAATTGCTGTTGAATGTGTGGTAAATAAATAAATAATACCTCTCTTTTTGACTAGACATATATCATAACAGATAGCTCAATAAATAAGAGTCAAGATTCGAGGTAGTAGGAGTTTTGCAGGTTTAATACAGCATAAGGACAGGAACAGGACAACCTGCATAGGAATAGGATGACAGGGCCCAGCAGCTGCTGGGGCTGGGTCTGGGATGAGCGCGCTGACTTTTAATAACAATACATGAGCATATATACATAACGCAAACACATAGCATTACATTGCAGTAGGCGTAGCAGTGGGTGGAGCAGAAGGTGTGACGCGTAGCAGTCGCGAAAGATAAGGGCGAAAGTAGGTGTAACTGGGCGTATACATAGACATGTGATGCAAACGTAACAGAATATGTCATGAATGGGGCGGAAACCATGGAGGGGGCTACCTAAGGAGCCGGGACCTCTAACCTGATGGTGCGCGCAAACTAGCAATGACGTATCACTAGGAGAAGCTGGGGGCTATGAACTCTGTGCTAGGAGCAGAGACTGAAGTCTGGAGAGTCAGGGCGACATGTACCTAAACAGTATCTAGTATCTGATGTTTAGAGAACATGTTGATATAAACTAGAAGTTAGGAGGGGAAAGGCTAACTTGATTCTAAGACTGGACCATGCATTATTCTACATGTAGTGCGTGATGAAGAATATTAAATGACCATTAAATGCAGTATTTCTCTAACGTGGAGACGTGAAGGCTAGACAATGACGGAAACTATTGATGCAGTTCAGTAGCTTAGGAATGCAGAGAAGGAGGACTGAACTGATAACTGGAATCATAACATATTCTTGGCAGACTCAGAGACTGAGCCAGGCTGGGCCGGGCACTGCGAGGCAGGAAGTAAGTGAAGGGTCGAGGATACAGGTGGGGGCTGTATCGCTCCTCAGCGAGGCTTCAGGAGACAGGAGCTGAATCTGGTGTCCAGGCCCTTTTGAGGCCTAGAAACGGGGACTTTATAATAGAATAACGTGCACACTGAGAAACGTGGCAACGTAGCTTTACATAGGCCTGATATTCGTAGTATTCACGAGAACTGGAAACTGGCATACTGGAGGTGGACACAACTATAATTGCGTCTTGAATCGAACATGGGGAATGCATATGCATATTTAATCATGCACACATAACATATGATGGATGACACGTAGGGACACAGAACATGGCAAAATTTACTTTTCCACATTCCCTCCTTGTCACTACGTTTCCATCAGGAAACATCAATTTTCATGATACCGTCTATCATTTCATACAGTATCATTTGCTCGTCTCGAATTATCCTGGAACGGGATTTAGAACGGGGCTTGGGACTAGGAATACAAGAGGTAGCACAAATGCCACAAATCGCAGGGCCACATTGTATACAGAGGCAGCAGCTGAATATGATCGCTACTGCAATACCTAGGAAGGACAATATTTTCCATCCCCATGCGGAAATTATATTCCAGAACCAACCGGACCATGTCCAGGTGCCTGGATCTTGGTGTAACAGATGGGCAATTTTATGGAGTCTGGTTATAGCTGAATAAACAGACGGCGCGTTATTTGGAATGAAAATGCAGCAACTAGATCCGATGACTCTACAGGCCCCGCCCCTATCGGCCAGTATGACGTCAAGGACGAGACGATTCTGTAAAACGACAAATCTCATAGCAGATTGCTCTTCGGTTAAGTTACCTAGAGCAGAGGCAGTCTCATTTACTACAGCTTCGAGAGTTCTGGTTAACCTACGGATCAGTTTACTATTCTGGATAGGTCCTATAAAGAAGAAGAAACCTCTGTTGAAATCTGTATACTGTTCTAGAGCAGTTTCAGTATAATCGACAATTGGGGACTCCCTTCTATGTCTAATGTGTACTAGATGTGTATTTCTATGATAATCAGGTGGGGCTAGGAAAACTGGTGGTAGTAGGAAGGCAATGTAACAGGTTCCCTCCCAATCGAGGGGCAGACGAACATATGCGGTTTGACCACAAATAAAATAAGAATGACGTGAAGCTTTAAAGATAGATTTCCCACTGTCACTATACTTGACAATAGTAGTACATTCACTATGTCCTACGTGTATGGAACCCTTATTTCGGACACATAATTCGCCTTTGACTGGTAGTACTGAAATAGCAGGTAAGTCTGGAGTAGTATCAGACTGAACATTCAGGACCATGAAATTCGACGAATAATTACCTAAATTATACACTTCATTTTCTAGATCTAAACCTGTTCTGTGGGGGAGACCTTGCTTGTCTGGAAAACATGTACTGTTAAGAAAAGACATATCTGTTGAGGATGACGTTAACGTGGACCATGCTCCACACGAACCATTATGTGAAAATGGATAAGGAAAAAGTGGCAGAACTCCCTTCGGTGTCTGGAAAGGGGGGAGTCGACCACACACCCAACAATTAGTGGCATTGCTGGTCTGGTGTGAGTAATGTAACATGCGGATAAATGAGTTATTTCGCATGGCGAGGCGGTAAGAGAGTTCATGAGGAGGCAGATCACTAAACGTGTGCTCTACTGTAGCATTAGCAGACTTATTTACATGAAGAACTGGGAAATACAAGTAGAATGCATAACTCGTGCAGGAAATCATAATGCTGAGAAATAATATGAAACATAGAAAAACGATACATCGGATTGAGTTTTGACTAACTCTCTCACTATGGGGGTCTATTTTATACATGTCAGAAACAGTCTAACCGTTTCACCTAGGGGAGGACTTAGACAATCAAACTGACTGACTTATTTTACTAGACCGAAGTTTTAGCTTGTACTCCTGTTGCGGAGTTTTCTCTATCAGGGGAGGGGTTGTAGCAATGTCTTTTGCGGGACAGTCCTTGAGAACAATGCTTTGGCAATCCTTCAAATCCTGGGAAATGTTCTTTAAGACGGGTTTCAGTCCATTAAAAAGTTTGACATGAGAAAGGTGTACCCAGCCTTTGCGTCCTTCCAACTTCACGGCTGTACGGGTGGTGAGGAGGACCTGTCGGGGCTCTTTCCAACGAGGCTCCAGCGGACTTGATCTGTCAAAGTTGCGGACCATCACCATGGATCCTGGAACGATTTCATGCGGTGCCACCTCGGTATTGTCTGGAAATGCGGCGGCAACCTGTGAACGACATGAGTTGAGGGCAGACATCAAGGAAGCTAGGTAATCTGTCAGCATATTACTTGAAACATCGGTAATACTTCGGGGTCTTGGAGTACCCCACATGTTAGGGGGGCGGCCGAAAACGACCTCATACGGGGACAGACCTGATCTGGAATGTGCGACCATGCGCATATAAAACAAAGCGACTGGCAGAGCTACTAGCCAGTCCACACCTTTTTCTTTACACACTTTTGCAATACGGATTTTCAGGGTCTGGTTATGTCTCTCTACGAGACCGGCTGCTTCAGGATGGCGTACACAATTAAACTTCCACTGGTACCCTAGCAAAAGGGAAACATGCTTCATGAGTTCAGATGAGAATGGCTGGCCGTTGTCAGAATATACGACTCTAGGGAGTCCATAACGGGGGAAGAACTCACGAACCAACTGCTTGGCAGTGGTCGCGGCTGTGTAATCTGGGACTGGATATGCTTCTGTCCACCTGGACAAAGCGCATACAACTACAAGGACATACTTGAAACCTCGACATCGCTCCATCTGAATATAATCCATCTGGAGGACTTCAAAAGGGTGGTCAGGGGGCTGGAATCCACCTTGTTCCACCGGGACACTTTTACCTGGATTAAACTGGCAACATATCATACAGGTACGGACTTTCTGCTTGGCTGCAGCTCGTAAATGCTTGTTGAACCAAATGTTCTGGATACTGTCTAACATAGCTTTTTCTCCTAAATGTGCTGGACTATGTGCGGTATTAATAATGACTTGAACCATAGAGTCGGGGAGAAACCATGTGGCTCTACCCTTTGTTAACCATCCTTGATCTGTCTGGACCCCTCCTTGTTCGGACCATTTCTTGATTTCTTCGGGAGTAGCATGTAACTGGATATCTATGACATCTTGTGTAGGGTCCTTAACTGTCATGCATGTAATCGGATCTGGAGCATGTGTCTGTGTCGGATTAACTTGAATGTCTGGAGTCTGTGCTGTAAGCTTGGCTGTGCGATCTGCTAGATCATTACCTTGGGAAATAATGTCAGTAACTTTCGTATGTGCTTTGCACTTCATGATAGCAATAGATGTCGGCAAGTGTATGGCATCTAACAGAGCTTGAATAAGGAGACCATGCTGAATCTTGGTTCCATGAGAAGTCATGAAACCTCTCTCCTGCCAGAGCACTCCGAAGTCGTGTACGACTCCAAATGCGTAACGTGAATCTGTGTAAACATTAACTCTCTGGTTCTTGGCATGTATACAGGCTTGTGTCAGAGCAACTAGCTCTGCTGCTTGAGCGGACAGGGTATCAATACGGTGTGTTTCAATAACTTCGGTGTCAGTAGTCACTGCATACGCGGCGACTAGTTCTCCTGTACTTGTTCTCATACATGAACCATCCACATAAAGTGTCAGGTCGGGATCTGGTAACGGAATATCTGTCAGATCTTGTCTTGGCTTTGTCGTAATGTTAACTACTTCCACACAGTCATGTGTGGCAGAATTTGAATTAACTGATGGTAACAGTGTAGCAGGATTCAGTATGTTGCAGCGTCTGATTTCTATGTGTGGCTGGAACAGTGTCAATTCATAACCTGTTAAACGTGCAATTGTCAAGTGCTGAGTTTGTGTTCGGTTTAAAAGAACTTCCACAGAATGTGGAACTTGTACTGTCAAGGAGTGTCCTAAGACTATGGAATCACTTTGTCTGATAGCTAGTGCTGTGGCTGCAACTGACTTGAGGCACGCAGGCAGAGCCTGGGCTACAGGATCTAATGTGCTCGAAAAATAAGCACAGGGCTTGTATTGTCCTGCTTGATCTTGTGTGAGAACAGATAATGCTGTACCTTCACGTTCAGTGACGAAAAGTGTAAAAGGCTTACTGTAGTTCGGAGTAGCTAGAACTGGAGCTTGGCATAGGGCTTTCTTTAACTCATTGAAACTAAGTGTATGTTCAGATGTCCAAGGGAGGACAGTCGATACGGCTGCCTCCTGTGTCGTTAACTGTATCAGTGGTTTGGCTAGAAATGCATACTGGGGAATCCATTGTCTGCAGTAAGAAGTAAGGCCGATAAAAGCACGTACCTCCTTCTGGGTCTTGGGCTGAGGAAGACTCGCTATTAACTGGATACGGTCTGGTGTCAACTGCCTACCCCTCTTGGACAGTAAGTGTCCTAAGTAGACCACTTGCTGGACACAGAATTGAAGCTTAGAAGGGGACACCTTGTGCCCCATCTCGGCTAGGAAATACAAGACTGTAAGGGATGCCCGCTCGCAAGCACGTTCAGAACGGGCTGTGATCAGTAGATCATCGACATACTGGAGCAGGGCAGTGTCAGTTGGCATGTGAATGTTGTCTAGTTGTCTCTTGAGTGCTTGACTGTAAATACTAGGACTTTCTGTGAAACCTTGAGGAGCTCGTGTAAACATATAGCTCCTTCCATTTAAACAAAATCCGAAAAGGAACTGGCTGTCTGGATGAATAGGAACACTGAAAAATGCGTTCTTGAGGTCTATGACAGTGAAGAACGTGGCTTCGGAATCAATGGCCGTTAATAGGGAAGAGATGTCTGGGACAACTGGGTACTGCGGAATAATACATTTATTAAGCTCTCGTAGGTCAATCACTAATCGATATACTGGGGGTGCATTTGGATCAGTACGTTTCATGACTGGAATGATCGGAGAATTACATACATTGGAGTCAGTTTCTACAACCACTCCTTGAGCAATAAGCTCGTCAATAATTTTGGATAAGGCTGCTACAGCCTCAGGTGGCAATCTGTACTGTCTGATTCGTGGTAACACTACACCTGGCTTGAGAGTCACACGATAGGGTGTGATTTGCATGTAACCTACATCAGTTGGACCTTGCGCCCATAAATGCTGCGGAACGTTAGACAGTCTTGAATCAAAATCTCGTAATACATAGTGACCCTTAAAGTCACGTAGGAACAATCGTATTCCCTCTGGGGAACAGCATATAACTGCACCCAACTCTTTCAGTGTCTTAATGCCTAATAGGTTTTCTGGACATGACTTAGTAAGTAACAGATCAGTAGTGCGGAACAATGGACCTACTTCTAGAGTAACTGGCTTTGAAATCTCATTTACGATGGGTTTTCCTGAAAATCCAAGGGAAACATTTCTTGAGCCTGAGAGCGGAGCCCCTGGAACTTCGGCGTGACTAATTGTGGTCCTACTTGCCCCTGTATCAATCAAAAACTTTCTGTCTTTCCCTAATACTTGACTGTGAACATAGGGACCTTCTTGATCTACAGGTATCTCGATGAGAGGCAAGCCTACCTCCCTCTCTAGGCTGTTTCATGAATACTGCTGGTACTCTGGATACTCAGACTGTGCATACTGGTACATCTGCGATGTAACATGCTGTGTTGCAGCAATAGGCTGCGGTGCGGTAACTGTCTGTGGTGCATTCTGTGGCTGAGGAATCTGTGAAACTTGTTCTTGTCTAGGCGGACGTGGTCTTTCTTTAGTCTTACCAGTAGCTATGTTGTGTTTCAGAACTGCACACTCATTTATGAAATGACCTGGCTGTTTACAATAATTGCAATTCCCTTTAACGGGAGCTGCAGGATGACTGGCTTGATTCGGACCCCTCTTCTGACTGTCTTGAGGAACAGATTGTGCAACTAGTACTTTCATTTTCGTATCTTTCATACGTTTTCTTTCGTGTTCTTGCTCTTCTCTGATTCTATTCTGATGATACTGAAGCATTTGCAACATCTGGGACGGGGTATTAGCTTGCCAGGTACTTTCGACTTTCAAAACTCGATTTTTAATTGGTGGGCTTGAATTCTCGACTAATTTAGTAACAAAAAGGTGAGGGTATGACTCACTACTCGTCTTGAGGCCACTGTTGATACTAAAACACTTTTCAAATCTAGAATAAAAATCACTAATATCCTCATCTTGCTTCTGTTTACAGGCTGAGATTGCATCCCAGTCTTCTTTTCTAGTTGTCAATAATCTAGGTAAAACTTGAATCAATAATTCTGGTAATTCTTTACATTTATCTCCAAGACCGGTACCTGGTACTCGTGCCTTGTCTTCGGCTTCTAGAACTGCCCAATCGATCTTTTTCTCTCCCACCTCCCATTCTTTTTCCTTGAGCTTTTCATACACCCCTGCGGGCAGCAGAACCTTTAACATTTTAATTATATCTGGGTATGTGTATTCTCCCATACGGAGCATGTCTTTTAATTCTCTATGGAACCCTGCTGGATCTTTGTCATGACAGGGAATTAATTTCTTCATCTCGAGGAGTTCCATCTTTGTAATCGGAGTGTATACAAACACTCGCTGCATTTCGCCACCCGTTCCTTTAACTGGGTGGACTTCTCGTAACGGATTCTGTCTTTCCATGTAAAATGGTTTACCTTCTGGAGGTGAGGCATGAACAAAATGCGGGTTCAAAAACGTCCTATATTTGTGGCGCTGTTCTAGAATGACACTAATTAAATCGGTACCTAGACCTTTCCATCTATACTGGAGTAACTCGTTCAGGATATCATGCAACGGGCCTGGATCAGAGTGCTGACCCTCATACAAAGTAATGAGGTGCTGAATCATATACATACCCACCAGTCGTTGTTCGGCTGGGGGCATTTTCAGAAACATTTGTGCCACTATTTCGTCTGGAAAAGTGGTAGAATCAGTAATCCATCGGACTGCTGATCGGGCTAGTTCTTGTTCATGCATGGTACTTAACTCACTGTAACCGATTCGTGATTTCAGAATGTGATCGGTAGCTTGAAACACTTGTTCTAGTGAACCTTGTTCTGGTGCTGGAGAATGAAAAATAGACTTGTGTTCTAGGCGTAAATGGCGATCTGGAAATCTAGATTTTCCTACATACGCTATTCTGGCGGGATTCTCGTCCTCTATCTCTTCAGTATCAGAGTTACTTTCTTTCTCGCTTACTTGTCCTGCTTTACGTTGTTCGTGTATCTTTATTATTTCTCTACGGATTTTCTTGTACATACTCTCCATAGCACCGACGGTCTTGTGCTTACCCTCGGCTATATTATCACTCCACCTTGTCAGGATTTTCATTTCGGCCGGATCTTTAGACGGGTAATCTTGTTCTCTTATTAGACAATTGATCAGAAACTTTAATATCATGAGCTGGATCTCGGCTTTCCTTTGAGACATGGCCTCGCTAATACTTTCTGGATCATCCCCTGTACGGATGAAACGATATATTCTGTCTAGATCTTCTTTCATATTCGGTAAGGTGACTAGATACTCGGCCACCTTTCTTACGCGGAATGAATATAAAACCATATTATCCTCGCCTGGGACTGGATCATAGCCACATTCGGCAAGGGATTTTCTTATTTCTGCTACAGTCTGATGTCTAGGCGTACGCTGTGACGCTTGTGCATGTAACTCGGCTGTCGTTAAACGCTTGTGTGGCGGCGGGGTTTGAGGAGTACCTCCCCCTGCGGCCCCTAAACTGGAGTCTAGGTCTACTGAGGCTCTTCGTCCTGGCAGAGTGGGAAATGGAAATGCAGGCTGGACTTGTATGACGGACTGGACCGGGGGTACCGTAACAGGTACTCCGGTGTCTGGAGGAGCGGGAAGTGCCTGATTTACAGGGACTGGCGGAGCGCGAACAGGATTTGCATATTCTGGGACTGTGTCGTCCAAATAGGACGAAATAAAGATATCAGCTGCGGTCTGTTTGTGACGTAGCTTGGTCGGAACTAATAGTGGCGGGAAATTACTGGATGCCTCTGGGGTCGCTTTTGGCAAGCCCTCGGCAAGAAGAGGATACATACCCCTAATAAGGGCATGCCTCTGTCTGTCTGACTGTTCGGCTTTGACTTGTTCACCTATCTCGATTAGTTCTTTTTCTTGTGCTCGTTCTAAGGATTCTCTACTTAATTCTGACTTTCTGATTTCTTTTTCGGTTCTTTTATGAGATTCTTTGCGCCATAACTCGATGGCATCTTTCTGTGACTGTCTGGCTTTCTTTTTCCATAATGCTTCTTCTACTCGCATGATGCACTCGGCATCCCATGTACCCGATACGGGCCATCTATACTTTTCTTCTAACTGTTTGGTATACTCTACCCATAAATCTAGATACAATATGGCGCTTATGCCATGCTTCTGATACATAAAGTGACCTGGACTGTCCCTCGGCGGGACAGGAACTGCTTCTTCTAACAAACCCTTTCTAGTTTTTAGCTGACGTAATCTCGAAAAGAGAGACATTGTAAACTTGAATCGGAACACAATACAATACACGAGAAACAATAACAATTTGGAGAACAATTCAGGCATACCACGACATTGGAAATACATTGAACAACATCATAACATAACAGTTCGGACAGAATATTACCTGGAATACTGAGAACAGAAACACAAGAATTTCTCGAGAACGGAACAGACTAGAGTTACTGGATGCACTGCTGAAACAGTACGGAACATACCGGTCCCATAAAGGGACGCATCAAGACCCGTATCCACCTAGGTGAACACTTCGTTTGTGAGTCTGTGTACCACCAACCCACGGACCAGAGTCAATTTAGATTGACCCTGTCTAGATACTACCCCAGTAATGGTACTCACCGGGCAGCAAGAACGGAAAGCCTCGGACTGGACTGGACTGCTACGACGACGGACGACGAACTTCGGACTTCAGTTACGGGTGGGCCTCCGGATACCTCGGACCTTGGACTCTTGGCTTGGGCTCTGGTCGGGACTCGCCGCGTTCCTCCACCGTCTCGTTTGGATGCTGGACCGCCTCCTCCGTCTCCTCCGTGGGCCTGAGGGATACTTGAAGCAGAAATATCTGCCGGTGCACAGAAGAGTTCCGTCACGACTGCAGAGGGTCAGGGGGTCGGCGTGGCTTCACCGACGCGTGGGGAAAGGGCAAGTCCCTATTCGGGCGCCATTATGTGGTAAATAAATAAATAATACCTCTCTTTTTGACTAGACATATATCATAACAGATAGCTCAATAAATAAGAGTCAAGATTCGAGGTAGTAGGAGTTTTGCAGGTTTAATACAGCATAAGGACAGGAACAGGACAACCTGCATAGGAATAGGATGACAGGGCCCAGCAGCTGCTGGGGCTGGGTCTGGGATGAGCGCGCTGACTTTTAATAACAATACATGAGCATATATACATAACGCAAACACATAGCATTACATTGCAGTAGGCGTAGCAGTGGGTGGAGCAGAAGGTGTGACGCGTAGCAGTCGCGAAAGATAAGGGCGAAAGTAGGTGTAACTGGGCGTATACATAGACATGTGATGCAAACGTAACAGAATATGTCATGAATGGGGCGGAAACCATGGAGGGGGCTACCTAAGGAGCCGGGACCTCTAACCTGATGGTGCGCGCAAACTAGCAATGACGTATCACTAGGAGAAGCTGGGGGCTATGAACTCTGTGCTAGGAGCAGAGACTGAAGTCTGGAGAGTCAGGGCGACATGTACCTAAACAGTATCTAGTATCTGATGTTTAGAGAACATGTTGATATAAACTAGAAGTTAGGAGGGGAAAGGCTAACTTGATTCTAAGACTGGACCATGCATTATTCTACATGTAGTGCGTGATGAAGAATATTAAATGACCATTAAATGCAGTATTTCTCTAACGTGGAGACGTGAAGGCTAGACAATGACGGAAACTATTGATGCAGTTCAGTAGCTTAGGAATGCAGAGAAGGAGGACTGAACTGATAACTGGAATCATAACATATTCTTGGCAGACTCAGAGACTGAGCCAGGCTGGGCCGGGCACTGCGAGGCAGGAAGTAAGTGAAGGGTCGAGGATACAGGTGGGGGCTGTATCGCTCCTCAGCGAGGCTTCAGGAGACAGGAGCTGAATCTGGTGTCCAGGCCCTTTTGAGGCCTAGAAACGGGGACTTTATAATAGAATAACGTGCACACTGAGAAACGTGGCAACGTAGCTTTACATAGGCCTGATATTCGTAGTATTCACGAGAACTGGAAACTGGCATACTGGAGGTGGACACAACTATAATTGCGTCTTGAATCGAACATGGGGAATGCATATGCATATTTAATCATGCACACATAACATATGATGGATGACACGTAGGGACACAGAACATGGCAAAATTTACTTTTCCACAAATGGCCAACTTCAGAACCTGAACGAGACCCCATAACGCATGGTCCTTCTCCCATAGTTCTGAAAAAGTTTGAGCAGGTAATCACATGGTTACAGTCAAAGATTTTGCCACAAGATATTGATTGGGTTAAGATAGATCGAACTACCCAAGAGCCGTAGTAGTCCCAAACCTACCCCTCTCTGGACAATCGATCCAAGTTGTAGGAGTTGCGAATAAGAAAATTACCAATTAATTGACTAATGAGATACACAAATTTGTTGTGTGCAATTCGAGTCCAGTCTGTTTGTTGGGTTGTGACCTTCTTTTCAAATTGAATTGTACTATCTATACACGTCCAAGGGAGGGGAGTTGCAGACTAATGATGATGACGTTGGATTCAAACTTGGGAGTCAGAATATCTGCCTTAAGATGTATCCCATATTGGCAGTTGAGGAATTACCGCTCGACCTGAGAGACTTAGTTTCTCTGGATATTTGGGATTTCATGGGGCAAGAGATAGGATTGATCAAAGGGGTTGAGCCAGTTAAGATTCAGATCAAGCCAAATCCTGAGTTCCCAAGAACGCCACAGTACAATCTGACGGCAGAAACTGTGGCAGGAATCAAGCCCATAATTGAGTCAATGATTGAACAGGGAATACAGAAGGAGATAATGGGGATCCCCTGCAATTCCCCTATAATGGGACTGCAGAAACCGAGTGGGAAGTTCAGGATCATGCAGGACCTGCGAAAGGTCGACACAATTGTAGTTCCATGTTGTACTGTGGTACCGAATCCATCAGTGATCTTATCTCAGATCCCATGTGAAGCTGCGTGGTTTACCATGATTGACTTGTGCCAAGCATTCTTTTCAATACCTTTACATGAGGAAAGCCAATTTCTATTCACTTTCCATCTGGAAAATCATGTGTTAACATGGTGTTGTATCCCACAAGGGTATACAGAGAGTCCATCGATCTTTAATAAGTTATTGAAAAAGAATCTTGAGAGTCTGGTACTGCCACAGATTTCAGTCCTTGTGCAGTACATTGATGATCTTTTGATTGCGTCCAAACTGGAAGACGCTTGCAGAATTGATAAAGTTGCCTTGTTGAATCACCTGACAGAGAATGGACACAAGTTGTCCCCGAGCAACCTGCAGTACTCTTTGACTGAGGTTCAGTATTTGGGTCATCGCATTGAGAAAGGCAAGAGGAAGGTGTCACCAGACCGCATTGAGGCAATTATGAACATGACTGCGCCTACCACACAAAAGGAAGTCAGGATGTTTTTGGGAATGGTTGGTTACTGTCGTCAGTGGATTCCCAACTTTTCGCTGAAGGCGAAACCTCTGCAGAGACTGACACACAAGGATGTGAGTAATCCGGTACCATGGGATAACGACTGCTTGGTTGCCTTTCTAGAGCTGAGAGAAAGCCTGTGTCACGCTCTGTCTCTAGGAATGCCTGATTACAACAAATCCTTCTCACTATTTTGTTGTGAGCTAGAGGGTTGCACACTATCAGTACTCACATAGATTGATGGAGGTGGCCGTAGACCAGTTGCCTACTTCTCTGCTACCTTAGATCCAGTAGCTTCAGAGTTGCCTGGATGTCTCAAATGCATTACTGCAACATGTGTCAGCATTTAAAGGTGTGAACGTATTGTGATGGGTCATTCTCTTACAGCTTATGTTCCACACTCAGTTGAGCTTCTGTTGACGAGAACCAAGAAACAACATTTTACAAATAACACTCATATGCTATAAGCAAGTCATACTTGCCTCAGAGAATGTGACTCTGAAAAGATGTTCTGTATTGAATTCTGCTACTTTGATGCCCCTTCCAACTGTTGATGGTGAAGATTGTGAGGATTTTGACTGTCTCGATCGGATTGAACTTTGCACCAAACCGAGACCTAACATTGTCGATGAACCTCTGCCGGAATGCAATGAAATCTTCTTGGTAGATGGTTGATGCTTAAGGGACAATGTGGGTCATCTGAGGGCAGAGTTTGCTGTATGTGCCATTTCTGGAGTTGTGGAAGCTGCTTGTTTACAGGGAGTATACTCTGCACAAGTGACTGAGATCATTGCCTTGACACGTGCTTGCCTGGTTGCAGATCAAATCCAATCCAATCTACATAGATAGCCAGTACGGATTCGATGTGGTTCATGACTTCGGACAACTATGGTCACAGAGGGGGTTTCTAAAGTCATCAGGATCTCCCATCAGGAATGGGGAATATGCAAGACAACTGTTGGAGGCTTTGCAATGTCCAAAGGAGATTGTTGTGGTGAAGTGTGTTGCTCATGGGAGGGGGAACGACTTTCTGACTCTCTGCAAAAGGTATGCCGATGAGGTCGTACGTTTCTGTGCTGAACAAGAATGCATTTTCACTGGGGAGTACATGGGGGAGAGCACAAAAAGAACTGGGCTCAACTTGATGTTAGCCATAGCGGACACTTGGGATGAGATCAAGCGTCTGCAGGGAAAAGTATCAGGACAGGAAGAAGCTGGTTGGATCAAAGCAGGTTGTGTGAAAAGAGATGATGGTATCTGGGTTTCAGCTGATGGTCGAGCAATGTTACCTGACAATTAACTGAGCCCTATGGCAAGACAGATTCATGGAGCAGTTCACATAGGAAGGGATGCCATGGTGCAAATGTTCAGACAGACGTGGTTTAATCCACGGTTCTGTGCGTTTGCTGAAGCAGTGTGCCACAGATGTGTTACATGTCAACAAATGGATGCTGGAAAGAAGACCGTGTTTTCATTAAGTCACATTGGGGGAACCCTTTAACAGGATCCAACTCAATTTCATTGAGATGACTAGGTGGAATGGTTCGAGGTACATTCTGGTTGAGGTGTGTGTTTTCTCACAGTGGGTAGAAGCTTATCCAACGCAAAGGTGTGATAGTCTCACGGTAGCAAAGTTGTTGCTTAGGGAGCTTATTTCTCGTTTTGGGTTTACAACCTCATTGGAGTCGGACAGGGAAACACACTTCCATACTGAGATTATGAAGCTGCTTTGTGCTGCATTACTAGTTGATACAAAAGGGGATGATGGACGGAGCATTTGAGCAAATCAAACACTCACCCCCAGTCAACTGATCTGGGTTTAATCCATCACCATTCTTTAGCTGGGGGTGAGTGTTTGATTTGCTCAAACGCTCCATCCATCATCCCCTTTTGTATCGCATTACTAGTTGATCAGAGACTGCATTGTAGCTACAGGCCCGAGGCATCTGGCATAGTGGAGCACATCAATGGAACTCTCAAGATGCGAATGGCAAAGGTGTGCTCGTCCACGTCTCTGATATTGCCTGATGCACTGCCCTTGGAGCTGATGAGTATTCGTAGTATCCCCAAAAGGAGGACAGGTCTCTCGGCCCATGAGATCCTGGTTGGGAGGGTGATGCGATTGCCAGCAGTGCCATCTACAGCCTTGATAAACATCACAGATGATTTGATACTTGATTATTGCAAAGGACTGGCTGACGTGGTCCGTTCTGTCTCACCAGGTTGAAGCTGCGACTGCACCGACCTCGAAGGATCTGTGCCATGACTTGTGCCAGGGGGACTTGGTGTTCGTCTACAAGTACGTGAGGAAGATCTGTCTTGAGGCTCTCTGGAGAGGTCCGTATCAGGTGATTCTGGTGACAAATACGGCTGTGAAGTGCAGAGGCTTGCCTAACTGGATTCACGCCTGCCATACCCGCAGAGTTTCAGAACCCTCGGAAGAAACAGCTTCTCTCCCAGCTGTGGTTGCAGGGCCACAGGAGAGGACGAGCCAAGAGGTGAGGGTTGCTGACGAAGCTGGTTGCCCACCAGAACAAGCTGAGAGGGGTCACGTTACACAATGCCCAGGTATTGACTCTGAGGCTGGCATCTGAAATGGATCTTGTTCCATTGTCTGAAACGTCTGAATCTGAGCTCAGTGATGCAGAACAAGCACAAGAAAGCCAGAGGAGGTCGAGAAGAGCAAGAGTGCCCTGCCAGAGGTACGCTGCCCCAGAGAGGACTTATTTGATCACAGATGCTGGGAGCGGTGGGGACTGGGAGACTGAGGTCTTCATGATTGATCAGCAGAACCCCAGAACGTATTATTGATATTTGATTCTGCAAGACATGTCTTTTCCAACTTTTGGATATCAGCCACCAGCACAGGAAATTGCAGCTGTCCGCTGGAGATTCTACAATGTGTCATTATTTAAATTGGTTCCAAACTTATAAGAGACTGTGGATTGAACTGTGATTTGTAAATAAAGTTTGCTTTAAAAAGAAGATAACCTAGGCTGAGTGGAACAAGAACAAATTTAGGGACTTTCCATAGAAGAAGAGAGTGGGCTAAGGAAGCCTTTGAACCGTGTAAATAAAAGTGCAACAAACTGTGAATACATTTCCAGAACTTCAATGAACTGAATGTGAACTGGTTGAAGAGACTTTGGGCCAGATGTAGGTAATTTCCATTTACAGATTCTTAAATACCGACTCATACCGAATCGGTATTTCAGAATCGGTAAATGGTATGTAGGAAAAAAATCGGTAAAACTTACTGATTCGGTATGACTCGGTATCTCAAATTGGAAATTACCGAATCGGTAAATTCCGAACCGGTAAAATCCGAATCGGTAAAACCCATGCATTCCTATGGGCCTCCTGGCCCATAGGAATGAATGGGATTTACCGAATCGGATTTTTCCAAATCGGAATTTACCGATTCGGTAATTTCCGAAAATCGGATGTTTGAAAAACGCCATGTGAGCCTGCCAACCAATCAGGGACACCCTACACACCCCACAACCAAGGCCATGAGAATCCAACCAATCAGATTGAAGCATCCCTCCCCAGTACCTGGGAGTGGCCACACCCATGCAGGTGCACACCAACAGAACAAACAATTGAGCAGAGGTGAGAGGAGCTGAGCATCCACAGGCAAGCAGTGCTACAGAATGGAGTCACATGAAGGGCAAAAGGATGGTGGGGAGAGAAAAAGGAAGATAAAGTTCAGCCCAGAAGAACTACAGGTGGCTGTAGAAGAAATAGTAAGCCACTACAGCCAAATTTTCGGGAGATAGTCTCTGCATGTTGCAGAGAGTGTGAAGAGGAACATTTGGCTTGGCATACAGGGCAAAGTGAATGCCATTGGTGTGACCCACCGGGAGATTGAGGACATCAAAAAGCGATGGTATGACCTGCGCATCGTAACAAAGAAAAAGATTGCAGCACAAAAAAAGGATGCTGGTGGGACTGGAGGTGGCAGGAGCAAAGCACCAAAGCTGACAGCGATGGAGGAGCTTGTGGAAAGCACCATGGAGCCAGAATGCATCCATGGGATAGGAGACCTGGACAGTACAGCAAAAGCTACAAAGAAACAAGGTAAGAGGCATGTACCCTAATCCACAACCATCAACCTGACCCCGTACCCCACTGTGTAGAATCATCACACTGCATAACAGCTCATACTTGGTGGCAGCAATGCATCATGGTAGACGTAGTCATGAATAGATAGATGCAAAGCATACACCACAGGACTCTGCAAGGCATGCCACACACATCACCAAACACACAATGTGCACTGGGCAAAGGTGTGTAAACTATTTATTTAAGAACTAAACACAGATGAACATCAACATTGACCCTATGTCAATTTCATTCCACAGGAGAGTCCTCATGCAGTTCAGCACCAGCAAGGGAGGAGAGGGTACCAGCAACTAAGAGAAGGGAGAAGGAGAAGCAAAAAACAGGTCACAGCGCTGTAGAAGGAGGCAATACCACCACCCAGGAAGCCTCATCACCAGAGCGACCCACAAGATCTGTCCCACTATCCCCTTTGTTGTTTGGATCTCCTGAATTGTCAAGCACACCGCGTACACCCATTGCAATGTCCAAGGGGTCCATGCAGGGAGGGGCAAGTAGGCATGAGGAGCCCCCTCAGAGGATCCTGCAAACCTCTGATTCGGATGATGAGGATGTTGTACCTCAAACAAATGCACCTGTGGCTGACAAGGCTAGACCACAGATTGCAGCAGGCGCTGCGCGCACCAGTGTTCTTGGCAGGAGGGCACGTGAGGGTGGGGAGGGGCAGGAAGAGGAGAGCGTCTTCTGTGGCCTGGAGGGCACAATGGTCAAAGTACAGCGCCTGCAGGCCAAAGCACTGTTAGCCATGCATAGGCAGGTTCGCTGCATCAACAATAAAATGACCAACATGGACAAGGGTATAGGCCACATAACATCTAGTTTGGAGGCAATATCAAAGGGAATAACCGACATCTCCACATACATGGGTGTACTGTCGGATAAGTTGGACAGGGATCATCTACAGTGTGGCAGGGATCGGCAGTATATGCGCCAGCAAACAAACGCAATGAACAGATTTACTTCAAGTACCTCACTACTGTGCCGACGCTCCATATCCATGCAGGATGCAATTGTGCACTGCTGCACAGACTTGACACGGGGCATGGGCAGAGTGACCTCTGCGATGGAGCAGATGCTCAACACAAACACAGGCAATGCTGGTGACACGGGTGTGGAGGAGACAGAGGGGTCAACCAGCAGGAGTGGCTCAAGCACACCTGTACCGGAGGTGCGCAGGAGCGGCAGGCGCAGCCATGCTGAGTCTGGCCCCAGCAGAGAATCTGAAAGCCAGGCACATCAATCGCGCAATGTAGTGCGTGGACGTAAGCACTGACCTATGCTGCAGATTAACACAACTGCACACAGTGACGGCAACTGAGCAGGAGCAGCCAGAGACATAGACTTTGATGTATGATGCCTTTTCCGATGTGACAATGATGATGTAGTGAATATTAAACTACACTTGTCAAACACTATACCTGTCTATGTGTCATACATTACCTAGAAATATCGACGTATAATTTCTGTCCGTCTCAATCTACCATCTATTGCTGCTGGTCCTGTTGCCTGGGGTCTGCATGTTCTTGGTCATCATCAATGTTCTCGTGATGTGTCACCTCCACCTCTGTGCCTTCCTTGGTGGCAAGATTGTGCAAAATGGCACAGGTCACTATTATCTTGCAACACAGGATGGGGGTGTACTGTCGAGCACCTCCACTCTTGTGGAGGCAGCGGAACCTGCTCTTGAGGAGTCCAAATGTTCGCTCTACTACGTTGCGAGTTGACCTATGTGCCACATCGTATCGCCTTTCGGCTCTGTTAGTTGGGTTGAGGTACGGTGTGAGCACAAAGGAACGCAGGGCATATGCACTATCGCCTGGGAGGGAATGAGAGGTACATGAGTTACAATTACATTACACATTCATCTGCCATTCATTACAGGGTGTGTTACACTTATTTACCTAGCAGATATCCATCTCCAAAATCTCCAGCAACTAGCCGTGTGTATATTCCGCTGTTCTGGAAAATGTAGGAGTCGTGCGTGCTCCCAGGAAATTTGGCCACTATGTCTGTGATGATGTTGCCAGCATTGCATATCACCTGCACATTGATGGAGTGCGTTGACATACGATTTCTGTAGATGTGTTCAGTGGCTGCAGGTGGGCATAGAGGAATGTGGGTGCCATCTATGCAGCCTATCACATGCGGGAAGTATGCCAGTCCATAGAAATCTGTTTTTGTTTTGGCAAGTTCCGCAGGTGTGTCAGGGAACCGGATGTAATGTTCCATTCTCTGCGTCATGGCATCCAGAAACTTCCTGAAAAAACGGGACAGGCAGCTCTGGGATACACCACCTACTGCAGCTATCACACTCTGGTAGCTCCCAGAGGCTAGCAGGTGTAAGCTACACAGCACCTGCACATGGGGTGGGATGGCGTGGGCCCTGGGAGTTGGATGATCCAGGTATGGGTGGAGGTCCCCAATTAAGTCCATGATGGTTCTGGGGTGTAGCCTGTACCTCTGAAGTATCTCAGGCTCAGTCAATTGGAACAGGGTGATCCTCTGCCTGTACACCTGCTCCTCCCTTCTCCATACCCTCAGACCTGCAGCCTGTAGCCTTTGCCTCCTCGCAATCACATAGAATGCCGCCATTCTTGCAACACGATTGCATTTTGGGGCTTTTTTTATAGCCTGCACCTGGTTACCACCTGCTTCCAGTCCATTGTAAATACCGACTCTTAAATACCGAATTTCAATGAATTCAGTATTTTTTTGCTTTCCTACATCTCGATGGACGTTTTTTCCGAATTCTTATTTACCGATTCGGTAAATAAGAAGTCGGTAAATTAGTAATCGCTATATACTGATTCGGTAAATATGTACTCGGTAAATACAGAATCGGTATTTTACCGATTCATATTTTCCGATTCGGTAAATTTTTGACTCCTACATCTCATTTTCAAAAGACCGGTCGGTAACGGCCAATTTTACCGAATTCGGGCCGTTACCGACCGGTATTCGCCTACCTACATCTGGCCCTAAGTGTTAAACCTCTTGCTGCGCTAAACCGATAATTTAAAATGGAGTCTTGAAATTTCGAGCTGTAGGTCTAAGTGCATGATAGGTACAGTCATAGTAAGACTGATAATAGTGATAGCTGTAGTTATTATTGTGGCTGTAAAAATTTCACATGAAGCTGAAGTTGAAGGGCTGGGAGTGTAAGGGACAACCATACCTGTTACTTCTAGCACCAACGAGAGTGTCATAGGAGCTGGAAAGTCTATGCTAGATCAGACAAGTCATATGTTACACGTAGATTTATCTAAAGGTGGTCACTCGCTTAATGCTTATGCAAAGCTGCTATATGAGTATGTTAGCACAATGAATGTGAGAGATTGTTATGTGTTTATGCAGCTGTCTGCATCTGTAGAGGAGGGTATCCATTATCACCACCTTCCTTTAATGTATGGTATTTCTTTTAGTTTGTTACTCAGTATGTTCTATGGGAAGGGTTATGAGAGAGGCTTTTATTGAGCATAATCCCCAGATATTTCATCCCTCTCAGGACCCACTTAAAGTTGTAGTCCTCAACACTAGCTCTGGTGGTGGTACTGGACATGGGCATCACATTGCACTTGTCTCAGTTAACCTTGTATCGTGAGAAATGTGAGAATGAATCTCGAAGTTCAGTGAGCTCAGACGTTGTCTCATCCAGCCTACTTACTGTCATAAGGATAACATCCACTTACAGAAGTGCCTTGACAATAATGGAAATGACAGAAATCCCATGGATTTGTGGTGCAGTCCTGAGCACCATGGCTAATGGTTTCAGAGCATGAGAAATAACATGGAAAATAGCGGCCCTGTGAGGTGTTCCACCTAATAGGAATGTTGCAGAAAGGAAGCAACCGCAGTTAAGCCAAGCTTCAGCTGTCCGATATGGCCACTTAATATTTTTGATGAATTGGTCTCCGAGACAGAATCACTCCATGACCTTCAACAGGTATGACCATTTGACCATATCAAAGCCTTTTCAGCATCTAGTGAAATGAGCAACGTTGTAGTATTTCCAGGTTTTATAGGCCAATAATAAATGCACTAGGGTTTGCAGATGATTACTGGATTAGGGTCTGGGAACAAATCCAACATGGGATGAGTGAATCAGGGAGGGGATAACTTTCCCAACCTGGATACCAGTATTTTGGACAGTGTGTTGATCAGGAAAATTGACCTATAAATCCCGTATTCCATGGGCTAGTTACCCTCCTTTGGTAAGACATTAATGTTGGCCTTGTTAGAAATAGCATATAAAGAGCCTGAAGAGTCAGCCTCCTTGAAAGCATCATAAAGCATAGGGCCAATCTGGGTTTTTCAATTTTTGTACCACTCCCCAGGGAAGCCATTCTCCCCTGAGGGTTTTAGAAGTTGGTAGGTGCAATATAGCCTCACTTATCATGTCCACTGTTCTCTCTCCCTCTGAGAGTTAACTGCCATCTTCAGATAAGGTGGACTGACAATAGAAATCTGTTTCAGCCTCATGGTCAGTTGTATCCGAGGCGTTATATAGGGATTCATTGTAGGAGGCAAAGGCCTTCTCGATGTCACTAGGGTCTATAAAGAGCTGGCCCCAGTGGTCTTGGGCAACAGGAATAGCTAGTTGTGCTTTCCTGTGCTGTAGGTGAGGGACACCATTCTACCTGCCTTTTCCTCACTTTTGTAAATCGGCAGCGTCCCTTATCAATTGCTCATGGCATGTGGCTTTACCCGGTGCCCAAATGATATGTGAGAAGGAAACGGAGTACATATCAGTACATAACAAGAGTGATATGTACTGACATGGGTCTTAAACAAGTATTGGGCTTCAGCAGTTTTGTAGTTGGAGGAATACATCCTCTAATTTCTGTCTAGGGGTTTTCAGTAGCCATGGTTCAAAGACACTTGGATTGGGTTATGATCGAAGAGCCCATCAGGGTGTATGAACATCTGAGATGGTTGATGTGGCAGCTTGCCCTCCATGAGGAAAAAATCAATACGGGAAGATGTGCAATGGACTGGTAGAAAAATGTGTAGCTTTGTCCATTGGATGGAAGAGGGGCCAGGCATCCAGTAAGCCATGATGCCTTGTTATATCCAACAAAAGTGCCTTGTCCACAACATTATGAATATATTGTCATCCTCTATGATTGAGAATAGGATTGAGCTCTATGATCCAGTTGCCCCTATGACCACCTTTGTGCAGTCAAATTGAAACAGGAGTCTGGCAATATGTGCTAAGATGGAGGATTTATTGGCATTGGGTGCATAAACCATGCTATCAGGGTCTGGTCTAGCTTGACAAATAAGTATCTCCCTTCCCTGTTTTTTTCAGGTGCAGAGTACATTATGTGAGAAGGACTTACTAATAAGTATGGCCTCCCAGCATTTTTTGAGGCTGCAGCCGATGTGGTTTGTTGCCCACCTCCTCTAGGAGACTGTAGCTACAGATGACCTTACTGACCCAGTCTCATTTCAGTTTTTCTGCCTCCTTTGTTGATAAATGGATCTCTTGAATCAGAGCTATATCAGCTTATTTGTGTTTCAGGTAGGTGAGTACCGTGTGGCATTTGATGTACTTGTTTATGCTGTAAAGTTCGATGATATAACATTTACCTTTGAGCTGGGGGCGGGGGTGGATTTGCAGCCATTCCTCCTCAGAGGTCAGTTGGACCGGGTGGGAGTATGTGGGGAGGCCCTCTCTGGGATGCTTGTGGTATGTGGCATTAAGGTGGGTGAGCAATGTTGTCGAGTGGGCATGGGTGACTGTCCTGAATAGATGGTGCAGAGTATAGAGGGGTGTTGGTATGTAATTAAACCCAGCACTGCAGTAAGGGTAGTGTGAGAAGGATTGTGGTGAAGGAAGTGACTCGCTTAGGATCCCACAGGTCGCTCGCGACCACCTCCCAGCCTTCCATACAAATGAAGAGTTGGTCAGACAGTAAAGAATACAAACCAGAGGTATTTATTATAGATACACTTGAGTGGAGTCCGGTTTGACCAACCTCCTTAGATTGCTGTAGAGGGACTGACTTCAGCAAGCATAGCAACACATGAAATACAGTTCGGTACACATAATGACACGCCCTCACTGGAAATTTCCAGTTGGTAGCTGGTGAACAAAGGAGGTACAGAAGGATGGGTCTAGGTCCTGAGACTGGGTACATGCTATCTCAACGTCAAGGTCACTCTGCCTGCGCCAGCCGCTCTAAGGGTGGGAGCAGGGCTATCTACAAGGAAAGGTATGCACTAGCAAAGACGGTGTATTCATTAGCACAGCGAAACTCAGCCTTGAAGAAACAAAAAAAACTATTGGAGCTGCTTTTAGCTGAAGTAGACAGAAAGTAAGACAGAAGTTAGTTTCGATCATAGCTCAAAATGGCGTCTCAACTTAAAATGGTACAGCAAATGCTAACTTTACATAGAGTAATATGCAAGCAAAACGAATGCATAACATTTACATTTCAGCAGTGGCCGCAAGCGGTTCTATTGAAATGTGTTACACCTCTCTCTACCTAGTACATCTAACCTTTTAGCTGCAAGTTGTGCTCTTCTGATCAGCAAACAGGGAAGCCGTCTGCAGGTCTCAATGTGAAGAGTCTGAGGAAGAAAAGGAATATTGGGCCAATGGAATAGACTTGGAACTGTATTGTAGATATTGTATTGGTAGATGAGAAACAAGAGCAGGAGGAGTAACTCACCCCCTGGAGTAGATTTGGTATAATCGCAGACAGCCTCACTGTATGTGAGCCTCCGGCAGAGCAAGGTGGGTGTTCCATACAACCTAAGAGGTAGCATCCTATCACTTCTAGCATAGGGATAAGACAGTAAGAATCATCTAGATGCAGAACCAAACAAGTATAGAACGTAAAAGGTGTTGTTAACTCAGGTGTGTTCCTTAAAGAGCGCAATAGGCAATCAGTCATTCATCCTCCTACCTCCATCCCGTCACATTTCCTGTCTTTCGGGGGGGGCATGATTTATCTCTGTCTTGTGAAAGTGCCTCCATTACCTTGTTTAGTGCCGCTTTATACAATTTTCTGTGGGCTACCAGCTGTGGCTTATTGCATTGTTCCAAGTGCCTGCCATGGGGGTCCCCTCCTCCTGCCGTCACAGACTTTGCTTCCGGTGTGTACGTGTTTCATTCCAACTCCATTGGTGATATGACCCCGAGTCTGGGAAGTCAGAGAGTTCCTCCAGTTCCTAGAATGTCGACGTTCTGCCATTAATGGTTATGAGCATTACCTTTAGGTCCAGGAGGCCAAATTTCATGTTATGGTGTCAAACTTGTGGCCTCAGGGCTAGGAATTTCCTGTGTTTTATCACTTTGTTGTGGAAGTAGTCTACAGTGATGTGGATCGATGCTCCTCATGGATAATGGGACCCCCACAGTTCTTGGCCATTTGCAGGATTGTCCTCACCTAATTATGTCATAGAAGACACACTGCGATTGCCTTGGTCTGGAATGAAGCTGGAGCATAGTGAGGGCGCAGTCTGTGTGCTTGCTGTATTTCTATTGCAGCACAAACTTGAGTGTTCAAGAGTTTCGGCAATACGTATTGTAGGAAGATGTCTACGTTGTCCCCTCCATGCCCTTCGTACAGGCAGATATTGTTCTGTCTGCAGCAGTCTTCCAGGTCAGTAACTTTATGTTTGGGTCACCAGGTTTCTGACCCCCTGTTTGGTTGTGTGTTCACCTGTCCCTCTAAGTTCTCCAGTCTGTAATTCACCGCATCCAACCACTGATGTATGGAGGCAAATTTAGATCACGTAGACCATGTTTCTGCAGAGAGCCCTGCCATTGTTGTGTCAAAACTAGTCCTTTTTGTTCCCAATGCCTTGATTTCTGCAAGAATTGTGTCCATTCCCATGTTTGCCGTTTCGCTCTGCTTCAAAGTGGTCCCCTGTTTAGCTCCCGCAACTGCCTTGGAGAAGTGCAGCTGCCGCAAGGGTTTTGAGGCTCTTGTTGAAGGCATGTGGCTGTCTGTGGCCACAAAGGGAGTTCTGCACAGTGTCCCGGATGTAGTGAAACAGAGCATTCTATGTGGCAGGCCAGGTGTGTACTTGGACTGATCTGATGTTGTGGCTCAGGTCAACTATCCCCCCCCCAGTACAGTACATAGGTGACCAAATTGTATGGCTGCAGGGATCGGGTGGGGGGCTACATTCTTGTCAACTGGCCTCCATTACAAATTCTTCCCATGAGCACTGGGACCAATGCGCTGTATAAATCCTTCAGGGCACGCCACATTCAACTCTGGTGTATCGCTGCCCCAGTCTCACACCTGCCCATGCAGGCTGTGTGACTGCTCCCAGGTACCTTGTCACTGGTAGGGAGGCAGCTTCTCCATCTCACAGCCCCCGAGGACAGTTGTGGTTGGCAGTCGCGGTCTGCTGATTTGAGGGAGGGCCACAGGACTTTGTTGCGTTGAGTGGCCAGCAAGTGTTGACGGTCCTTAAAATAGGCAACCAGGGAGGTATTGGCTTCCCCTTTACTCGGACCACCTCATTTACGGGAGAATTGTTGGTGTGTGTGCCCCAGAGGTCTCCTGAGTCAATGGAGGTCTCTTACTGAACGACCATTTTCCTCCGTGGCTAGCTCCACCTTTTGTGTGTTTGATATACTGTCTTAAGTGGCAATGGTATGGTCGGGCGTGGGTCCCTAGCTTCATTTTAGCCCCTCAACAACCAACGAAGGAGGCTGAGAGAATACACAGGATGGATCCAAAACAGGTGGTTAGTTTCTATATTGACTATAGTAAGGAGTTCCAAACTAATGACCAGCTCTTTGTAGGGTACATAGACAATAGGAAGGATAAAGCCACACAGAAAAGGACCTTTTTTATGAACATCTCTTTATTGATGATTTAGTGGTACAGAGATAACAAATAAAGACATGGTACCTTGAATGCAGCAAGGCCACAGTATTCCAGACTATTACACTAACAAAATCCACCAAAGACAATGAAATCAGTTGTATACTTCACCCATAGTAGTAAGGCAGCCAGGGAGTATAGGAAAAGCTATCAGTTGCTTGGCAGCCCCCAACATGGGTGTGATTAAGTGCCAGTAAGCATGTGTTATGGCCTGTAAGTGTTGGGTCGGATACCAAGAAGGACTATCAGATAGGATTCTGGAATCAGGAAGCCTCTAGTCTCCCTAATGTGACTAGGGATTTCTTTCCAGAAGGTGACCAAGCTTGGGCATGACCACCATATGTGTAGAAAATCTCCTGGCGCCGATGTACAGCGCCAGCAAAGTGGAGAAGTTGAGTCCGTAGGATGCCGCACCAAAAGATGCCCCCATTGTTTTGAAGATACGTTTTCACCAATGTCTGCGTGCCGATGTGACAGGTAGGGATGTGTGCGGATAGCCGTGGAATGTTGGAGAACCTGGCAGGTATGCAAGATGAGCCTGCTGGGCCCATCAAATGACTGAATCAGGGTCTCAAAAGCTGTCAATAGGCGGGTGGCCCCCTGCGCATTGGATGGGGTGACAGCCCAGGGGGGCAGCTGGTAATATTGTAGCCTTGTGGACTCAGGGCGACAGAACTCCTATCAATATTGGTCAACTGACTTGAGGGAATCCCTCTTAGAAAGATCCCTAGGGTGCGACAGTCACCCTCCCTTTAATGATTATATCAGTGGGGCTACAGAGCAAGAGTAAAGTGAGGATTGCCAACTAGGACAGTGTTAGGAAAAGGGAAAGTGGTAAGGCCTCATTTCACTGCAACTTCGTCCCATATTTCCAGGACCGTTTTAGTAAGGGTAGCAGTGTAGGCACTTCATGGCCTTGCTTGTCTGGGGAGCCATGCTAGGTCCCAGAGGGAGCAACAGGCCATGGCACGGTCCATATGAAACCAATGCTTATCGCTTTCTCGTACCACCCACTCGGAGACGAAGTGGAGGTGTGCAACCCAGTAATATATTAGAGGAGGTTAGGGCAATCCAGCCCTCCCCTATCCTGAGGGAGCATCAGCTCCAAGTTGGAGAAGTGAGGGCGTCCTCCCGCCCAAATAAAAGAGAGAATGTCCCATTGGAGGCACAGGATCTCCTCTTGTGGGATCGGTGTAGGTAAACATTTGAAAAGGTAGAGTAATTTTGGTAGAATAGGCATCTTTACTGCATTTAAACAGCACAGCCATGAAACCTGGAGGGGGTTCCAACGTCTGAAGTCCTCTAAGACAGATTTATGGTGTTCTGGCAAGTTGGCCATTGTCCAGGTAGCCAAGGTTTGAGTAAGCCGGAGGCCCATGTATCGAATGGATCGAGGATCCCATTGGAAGGGTTTAAGGGATTGGGGCACCAGGAGGTCCTCTGGGGGGATAGTTAAGTTAAGGACTTGAGACCTGGACAGTTTGATCTAGAAGCCTGAGACTTCCTCATTGGTCTGGAGGTCTGGAGAGTGTGCATGAGCGCCAGAAGAGACTTCTCTAGCTGGGTGAGAATCAGCAGAAGGTCATCAGCAAATAGGGTGATATTATTGATGCGTTCCCGAAAGGGTATCCCAACTATATCTTCTGTTTGCCGAATGATGACCCCCAAGGGCTCCACCGCTAGGGCAAATAGATGGGACAAGAAGAAGCAGCCCTGTCTGCTGCCCCTCCGTAGGTGGATAGCTTGTGACAGGCTTCCGTTGATCGAAAGTCTCACAGTCGGGGAGGTATAGGGGGCCATATTCCTGTCAATCATTGCAGGACCCAGCCCTGTTCACTGAAGCACAGCCTTTAAGAAGGGCCAGCTAATCCTGTCAGAAGCCTTTTCTGCGTCAAGCGAGAAAAGGCATGCTGGGATAGCGTGGTGGTGAGATTTCTCCACTAAGTTGGCCAAACAGCAGAAATTATCCGCCCACTGTCTATTGTGGATGAAACCAACTTGGTCAGGGTCTATAAGACCCAAGAGATAGAGCTCCAGCCATTTAGCCAAAATTTTAGCATACAGTGTTGCGTCAGTTTTTATAAGCGCTGTAGGGCGGTAAGAGGCACAGAGCGATGGGTCATTGCCTGGTTCTGGATCAGTTAGAACTCAGCCTCGGACATGGTGGGGGTGAGCCCCGAAGCAGCTGTGAAGGTGTTGAATAGGACCAGCAGATGTTCTTGCAACTACAAGTGGAATTTACGATAAAGGGCTACAGGGGAAGATAATGAGAAATCCCTAGTGTCAGGGTGGCAGTATCTCCATGCATCTCTCAGGCCCAGATCTACTATATTGCGCTTAAGGGCTGCCGACATGGCACCAGTTCCCTGAAAGGAGGCAGCACTGCGATCTAGAGAGGAGTCCCAGGCCACATTAAGTCCCCTTCCAGCACTATATCTCCAACCTCCAGGGACAGTTTCTCCTTAAGCAAGGTCCTAAGGAAAGCATCTTGTCCCTGACTGGGGGCACATTCATTCAGAGGAGTGAGGGGAAGTGGACCACACTGCACAGTAAGCTTCAAGAAGTGTCCCTTCTCATCCTGTACCATCCGCAGTATCTTGGAGCAGAAAGAGGTTTTGCAGAAAATCGCAACACTTGCTGTCTTAGTGGATGCTTAGGCCCAGTGATGAATGGGATAGACGGGATGTACCATGTACAGAGTGTCCTGCTGGAGGAGGTGTGTTTCTTGGAAGTAAATCATGTCAACATCTTGTTGAAGGAGACACCGCCACACCTGTTTCCTTTTGTTGGGCGCATTGAGTCCTCGCACATTGAGTGTGAGGTTTCACTGCGCCGGGGACTGTGGTCATTGGTAAAAGTTTAAAGTTGAGGCAGAATACCCATCTTGAGTAAGCAGCCTGTGGTAAACAAGGGAGTGGAAGGGGGAGAACGTGTGGGGCAGTGAGTGATAGTTGGGCCAGACTCTGCCCTCACGGAGTGCTGTGGGGGGACAAGTAGGAGGGATCAAATGGCTGGGGGGAATCCCAGCCCCATCCGGCCACCATCTGGGACAGAAGGTGTGTGAGGAGAGGAGAAAGAAAGGGGAAGTTTCACAATGGTGTCATACAACCTAGATAGAGAGAAGAGCATGTTAAGTCAAACAATAACCACAGACCAACCGGGCCAAAACAGTGGATCCAGAAGGGAAAGGGGTCAGCACATGGCAATGCCGACCAGACAGGGGAAGTCACTTCCCAAAAGTCTGCAGGTTGGCCTCCTTCTCGACATAGAAGTGCACCTGTGTGTGGATGTCGGGAGGGGAATCAGGGCATCCCAGCTTGCCTGCAACTCAATACACCCTGTCCAGCATTGGAGGCGAGGATTCCAGGCCTTCCCGGATAGCATGCAGCAGGTCAGCTGTGAATGACATGACATCAGGGCCCTCCATACCTTTGGAAACACCCCTAATGTAGATTTTGTTCCTCAAGCTGTGATTTTCAATGTCTTTGTACTTTGGTTGGAGGTCGATTCGCCATCATGCGCCAGATCTTCCGTCCGGGAATCCAATGTTTGTTCCATGTCGTTGACCCACTCGCCAATCCCATCAACATCGCTTTTGATTTTGTGGATGCATGATTTGAATTCCGTCTTAAGAGAGCTGATCTTCGCTCGCAGTCCATGTAGATTTGGGTGAGAGGTGCTGATGCAGCAGCCGCTGGGGGAGGCTCCACGACAGCGGTGGAGGTATCCGTGGTCGGCAGAATCACTGTTTGCCATAGGGAGGTGACAGAGATGTCTTTAGCCACAGCTCCATATGTAGCTCAAGTAGATCTGCCACGGGGCATGGCAGGGTGCCAGCAGCGAGTCAGGGGGCCTCCTACACAGCTGGCCAAGGACTCCTGCCATTTTACCCCCACACAGTCGGCCACTACGGACAAAGAAGGAGAAGCAAGAGACTCTGAGCAGTTAGTGAAGGGTGATAAGGTGTGTCCCCGGGGAATAGTAGGAATGGATGCCGGTCGTGCAGTTACGTGGCTGTGAACATAGGCCAAAGATATGGGACAGAAGCTCCTTCGGTAGCGCCGCCCAGAGGTCCCCGGGTCACAGTTCCAGTCTCACCCCTCAAGGTGACAGGGAACACAGGCCCTGAGAAGGTAGCGCCATGAAGGGGGCATGCCGGTATATATTCCAACTGATTTCCCCTGTGGCGGCAGCACTTAAAGTCCCCAGCCCCACTGGCTCGATAGTTCTGAGGAAGACTTAGGCTTGTTACAGGAAATGGCATAGAGTTCGACCTTTAGGGGTGTCTACACACCCAGCTAGGTATAGGGGGAGTCAGGGATGTTGAGAGGTGCTTTCCTCCTGGAGCTCAGGACTCAGTTGTTGCCTCTGGGCCCCATGGAACAGTTCCTCAATCATAGGCTGGCATGTTGTACACTGGGCCTGGCGGGGAAAGTCAGCGTCAGCATGGGCGCCTCCGAGAGGCGGAAGCCTGCCGCTCGACTGTTAGGGGGACGACCATTGGCCCTAGGCCACCGCAGGGTTATTGCAGGTGGACTGGGGGAATAGTTCTCTCCACAACCGCAGAATCTAGGCTCAGTCACAGTGCCCCTCCAACTCGATCCCAGCATGTAGTGTACCAGGACAGCTTTCAAATGTTTGGTGGGGGGTAGCAGCCAAAGTTCCCCTCGGGGGCCGCAGTCATTCAATATGAGAAAGTGCCATCTTTCTTGCATGGTATGCCCCCACTTTTTGCTGAATTGCTGATGTAGTTTGACTGAGTGTGCCCTGGGCTCCTGTCAATCAGGTGCCCAGGGCCTGTGTTCCTTCCCTAAAACTGTGTTTAAACCTAAACCCAATTGGCATCTCTGGCCACATGTCAGCCCCAGGTTAATGGTACCCTAGGTACCCAGGGCACTGGGACCAGAGAAGACCCCTAAGGGCTGTAGCACTTATTGTGCCACCCTTAGTGGCCCTGCGCCCTGACACACACACACTGCCTTTGCAGGCTGAGTGTCTTGGTGCAGAACTAAACAAAGAGTTGACATGGCACCCATCCCTGTGTGCCATGCCAACAAACACACTGCCCTGGCATACCTCAGTCACCCCTCTAGCTGGGTGCACTATGCCAGTGGTGTGGGCACTGGTGCATGAGCCCTTTGCCCATATAGTACACAGGGCCATTCCTGGGCACTGTAAGTGCAGTGATGCCATTAAGAGTATATGGTGCTGGGAGGTTGTCATTACGAACTCCACAGCACCATAATGGCTACACTGAATACTGAGAAGTTTGATATCAAACTTCTCAGCACATTAAACCCACACTGATGCCAGTGTGGGATTTAATGCCAAATGCACGACAGAGGGCATCTTAGAGATGCCCCCTGAAACCTAACCAACTCACAGTGTCCTGACTGCATGGCTACCGAGGCTGCCACCACCAGACATGTTTCTGGACCCCCTAGTCGAGAGCCTGCCGCTCTCGGGGGCCTGGAACAATGCACATCCTGGGACGAGGTGCCAAGCCTCCTCCCCCAGGATGGGCAGGGGGAGCTTCAAAGGCAAGCCGCCTTTGTGAGCTTCTCCAGGCCACTTGCTGTACTCAGCAACTGGCGCCTACCGGTCTGACCCCCACTTTGGCGGGAAGACAGGCGGGAAACCCTAAGTGAGGAAATGGGCTGTGCCCGCCTCTGCCCCACCCCTCAGGTGAGAGAGACGAGGTGAAGCACAACTCCGGACTACCGCCATCTTGAGGATGGGGAACCCTACCCAATCAGAGCTAGGCCCCTGCCCTCCTCCCACTGGAGAGTGGCAGGATAGGGGGTGTACTCATCCCAGGACAGAGACCCATTGGTCCCTGCCCTTGCCCTACCTGAAACGCCGCTAAATTTAGTATTTAGGGGCACCCTGAACCTTCCTTCCTCAGATCCCGATTTGAAACAAGAAAGAAGAACAAGAAGAAAGAAGACCTGCCGTGCACCTGCTAACAAGAGGACGACACCAACTGACTTGGCCCTAGCCCTACCGGCCTGTTCATCCTTGAACCTGCTCCTGCTAAACCCCGGCGTCTCCTGCGGACAGCAACCTCGAAAACCCCGGAGGACCTGCCTGCCTTGCTCATCTAACGACTGGGACTACCATGAGCAGTGGTTCTGCTCAAACAGCAACAACCCCTGGTGCCAGCCTGGAACCGTGAATCCAGCACACTCTGCACCCGCTGAGCCTGGCGCGTACCTGAGTGGACAAAGACCACAAGGACGTCCCCCCGCGACTTTGACCAAGAATCCAGCACCAAAGGACCGTCCACGATGATCCAGACGACACCTGCAGCCTCACAACAAGGGACCCCTACAACCGTGACCAGCTGAGGGTAAGATTTCCCGACGCCAAAAGACACCCCTGCATCCGGCGCCCCACGGCCCCCTGTGCCCAACTCCTGGGTGTCTACCTATCCTCCAAGATCCCAACTTACCTCTCGAAGTGATGGTCGCACCTGAAGAATATCCGTCCCCGAGCCTGCAGCCTTTGTTCAACTTGTAGTTCCCCCATTGGATAACATTGGGCACCCGAAGTCCCAAAAACACCCTCCACCCAGCCGCCTGAGTGCCCCTGGAAGTGCAGCAACTACCCTACTCTACTTCCCCACTTGCCCTGTGTAAGTGATCTGGAGCTTAGCTCCCACAGCTGCCTAGTCTGCCTGCTAGCAGCCAGCAATCAAAGGCCCCCTATCCTCCGTAGGATAACATTGGGCCTACTCACTCTGCACCCGGCTGCCCCTGTGCCGCTGAGGGTGTAACAACTGTACTCATCTGATCCTGGGAGACCCCTGAGTCTACCCCCAGAACCTTAACTTTGCCAGCCGAGTACTTACCCAAAGACCGATAACTTGATTTTCTCCATAGGGTAACATTGGCTGGGTTTCACTCAGAATTTCTTCTAAGTGTCGATTTTTCAAACTTACAAATATTCTTTAAAAATCGTCCGAACATCAAAAAAGAATTTACTCACTTGCAATCTGGAGAGATTCCATCGCTGTATCTTTGAGCCCAGCACTGAACCTGAAAAGTAATTATAACCATGATTTACTGTTAACTCAATTTTCCTCCATAGGAATACAATGCCTGGTTTTTACCAGAAAATCTTCTGTCAATTTTCCAAACTTACAAATATTCCTTTAAAATCGCCTGTATAACAAAAACAATTTCTTTCAACTGTTTACAGGAAATGCACCAGGGCTGAATCCAGGATCCAGCCCTGAGTTAGAAAAACATACGTAAAGTGATTTTATTGCATTTACTTAAAAACCCCAATCGAGCTCAATGATATTTTGTGTTTAAACTTGTGTTGCATATTGCAACAAATGAACCTATTGCATTTAAAAGTCAACTACTATTTGAGAGTACTCAATTGCAACATCTCATTCTGAGAAAGTATTTATGATACCTACTGTGTTCTAAAATAAAGTAACTATATATTTTTATATACAAAACAATTGGCCTAGAGTTCAGTTCTTGAGTGTGTGAGACCATTTGCTGACTGAGTGTGTGCAACAAATGCTTTACACTGTCCTCTGATACTGCCTTACTGCTTGACCAAGCTACCACTTTAGAGAGTAAGGTTATATCTAACTTTAGCCCCTGCCACACCTCTGGGGACTGTGGACTCTGTGCATACTGAACCTTACTTTGGTGCAGTATATACAGAGCCACTTTCTTATATTCAGTCCACCATGAGCCCCAGCCCTCCATGCCCCCACAAGGCATGGGGCTCGGACTTAAGCCTTCTACAGGTCAAGGCTCGGGGGCTCAGACTTCAGCGCACAGCTCTGTGCAGGCACTGGGGGGAGGGCGACAATCCGCATAGCATTTCCCAGGCCCTCCACTCTCCGGGTGCCCAGTGTTGAACTGTATTTTAAAATTACCCACATGACTCCATTTTGTGTTGCCATGCTCTCTGCAACCTGATGAAGAATTGCTTTCCACGTCCCTTTTGAAACTTGCCCATCCCTCCCTGCTCCATGTGGTCGAGCCGATTCCGAGAAGCTGCCTGTGTGCCTCACCCCCCCAGTTGTGCCAGAGACTCAGCCACTTTCTGTCCATTGTTGGTAACTCCGCCTGTCACGACCAGCTGCCCTGTGACCACACCAACTGATAGAGGAAGCACGAGGCTGTGCCCTGTCACCACACCAACTGATAGAGGAAGCACGAGGCTGTGCCCCATGACCACACCAGTTGGGCAAGGAAGCACAGGGCTGCGTACATTGTGCAATCAGAGACAGATGTCCCCTGGCCACGAATGCACCACACAAGACTGACAAAGAACTTGTCAGAAGAGGATCTTATCTGAATAAGGAACTTGTACTGTGTAAGTAGGCGTGGCTAGCGCTATAAATATGTGTAGGCTGCGGAGTAAAGCAGCAGTCTCCGTAGAATTGTCTTTGTACCATTCTGGGACCCTGTCCTTAGCTCGAGCTAATAAATAACTTACTTCCCTCCACGGCTGGTTGTCCTGGTCTCTTTGGTAATGTATGATTTAAGCGAGAAGAACCCGTAGATTCTAGGTGTCCCCTGCACCGCTGGCTTTGACTCTAAGGGAGGCGCGCCACTACATTGGCTGAAAATTGTCTTTGTGGGCCCAAGGACTCCGATTGCTTGATTCCTCCCTCCAGTGGGCTACCCGACTGCGGCCCCGACTGACGCCCCAGTTCTGGTTCCTAGTTTTGGGAGATCGGGACCTTTGTGACACCTGCCATGTGATGGAAGATTAATGGTCAGGTAAGAGTGGGAGTGGCCCACTTCTTTGGTGATTTGTATCTTTGTTTTGGGTATTGTTCGACTTTTGCAAAAGCCGAAAACCAAAGGGTAAGTACAGTTATATGCTGTAAATGTTAGATTTCACCCTTTGATGTTTGGAACCAGGATACGCGTCTAGAGATGCCTGGATTTAGTACGTTTCGGAAATGGTGTTGTTGTTATTGTACACAGGACTCCGCATTGGAGGAATCTTGTCCGATTCCTCCTGTGGGGACCCCTAATCATGAAGTTTATGCTAAACATGGTGTTGGCCCAATTATGTTTTGCTCACTTTGGCACAAGTATACAAAAGGTAATGCTGAGTTACAATGGCCAATGTACGGTAGTTTTGAACCTCCTGTGCTAGATAATTTAGAGGAGAAGTTGTTTCAAAGGAAAGCTAGACCTGCGATGTTTGATTCCTTTCGGGTTTGGCGCAAGGAGTCCAAACAGAAAGAAATCAAACTCAAAAAGAACGAAGCTAAAATAATATGTATGAGTGTGATTCAGAAAGCCCAGAATCACGATAATAAGAGAATAGAAGAGGATATAGTAATACATGATAGATTACATTGAATGCAGATAGATGGATGTTACATTACAAAGAAGGTTCCCGAAAAGGCCCGGGACAAGGAGGATGACCCTCTCATGTCCTCTATGTTGAGCACCCCTCCACCCTATACCCCCACCATGTATTCGGCCCTTGATCCTGCACAATTGACTCCCGGTACTGCTCCAGTTGTTGCCCCTGCCCATGCCCTGGTTTGTCCGATTCCTCAGCCACTTGTTCCCAATGCCCGACTATTCAGGCCACTGTACCACTGCAAGTACACCCTTCTCTTCCCCTTGTTGCACCTTCCACTGGTCCCGTACCTGTCCAACCTAATATGCCTTCAACTCCGGTTGCAACCAACCCATTTCTTGTTGACAGTCATCTGACACCTTCCCCGAGTGCAAGGCTATTAGCGAATGCTTGGTCAGTGGTCCGTGATTATATCCCTTATGTAACTCCGCCTAGACCACCCACTCCCAGACGACGCACAAACTGATAGGTAATACACAGGAACAACTCGCTATGAGTCAACAAGCTCGTTGGTGGATGGAAAATAACACTATGTACACCACTCAGGATATATGGATGACAATGGATCAGTGGGCAGGCATCCAACAGGTTGATATTTTTTGTGAAATGTGTGACATGCTGATCCAAATGTGGGAGGATTTTATAGAATCAGGTCCACCACAAGGTCTGTCTGACCTTCGCCATAAGGTTGAAAAAGGGGACATACAGGGCCCAGCACTATTATGCGACCTGATCACGCTAGTAGCCTACAGAGACTCTTTATCTGGTGTTACGTTAAATAAGGGTTTTCCAATGAGGGAGGTACAGCCTGTTTGGAGGGAGCGCATTGTTGGCGCAGACGGCCAGCCTGAAATACCGGCAGGTTTTAGACAAATGTGGATTCATGTCCCTTGGAAAAGGTCTGACGTCCTCCAACTTAAAAACCAATTGCCTGACCCGCGTAAAAATCCAGCAGGTTATTACAAAGAATTAACTCAGACACTCCAATCTTGCATGATGACTTTAGCAGATATAGATATGTTAATGGGACAGGTAGTACCGACTGAAGTATGGCCTAAAATACGCCATAATGATCAGGCAGAATTTAGCCATACATGGAAAGACTATGAGGAAGCTGACAGAGCTCGAACTGGCAGTGAGAAACCTGACCCCATGATCCTAGCCCTTCCGGTCCAAATACTTACCGCCATGAAAAAGATGTTGACACCTCACCGTATTAATTGGGACAGATTAGCTGCCTGCAGGCAAAAGAAAGATGAAAGTGTCTCTGACTTTCTCACACGATTCGAAAGCTCATTCACCGACTATAGTGGACAGGACATGACTTCAGAAGGGGGACAGCGACTGTTTGTGGATACATTTGTGTCCAATCTGTTACCGGAACTTGGGACTAAGCTCAAAATGTCAGAAAGTGCATGGCCCATCTCCACCCCGTCTGGCATTTTGACTATGACCCAGTACTATGAGAATAGGGAGAATGAAGACCGAGATAGTATGGGTAAAAAGAATAAAGACTTAAAGACAAAGGTCTTACTCCAACAAGCATACCCGACCCAAAACAGAGGTGCCCCTAAGTTTCAATGAATAGCTCAGAGACCTGACCCTGTGACTCCTCGCCCGCCGCTGGGCCCCAACCAGTGCGCTTATTGTCGCCATGAGGGTCATTGGCGCGATGAGTGTCCCTTGTTGGCTCAGAACAACTCTGCCCCTGCTGAATGCTTCACAGGCCAATGTCCCCAGAGAGGACGAGGGCGAGGCGGACCTAGAACGCAGTTACATGACAGGCGCCCCCTAATGCAAGAGAATAGATTTGATACCGCTAATTATGAAGACCGTAATTATTTTACTGAGGATTATGAGCCTGAAGAAGGGACGGGTTTCCTGTCCCACTAGGATTGCCAAGGACAAGAGAAGGGACCCGTGCCTATTCCTGTTGACCAGAAGGGACCGTATGTCCATGTTACAACACTGGGCTCCACGGAGAAATTTTTGGTCGACACTGGTGCAACCAAATGTTCTATTGCTAGGTCTAAAGTCCCTGGGGCCCCCTTGTGTGGCGCAAATAACATTTCTGTGGGATTTTCTGGTACCCCAGTATTTAACCCTGATTCACAACCACTGGAACTAACGATAGGACCCTACACAGTTGATTCCCCTTTGGTTTTGACTTCCATATGTGGTGAAAATTTGTTGGGTTTGGATCTATTAAAAAGATTACATGCCACCATATACTGTTCTCCTGGTGGGATTTACATCACTATGGGTCCCCCTACCACACATCCAGTATATTTAGCCTCCTCAGATCCAATTCCCCAGGAACTTCAGAATGTCCCTCCTGCTCTTTGGGCCCAAGGTGATACTGATGTCTGGCTTTTGTCCATTCCCCCTTTTCTGTCACCCTGAAGGAAAATGTTCGCCTTCCCCGACTTCCCCAGTACAAAATACCCAAAGAAGGGGAAAGGGCATTACTCCAGATCATTTCTGAACTTGTCGACAAGGGTGTGGTTGAAGAGACAAGAGGAAATGTGTGCAATAGCCCAATTTGCCTGTCCTGAAATGCACAGATCCTTCCAAGCCCCGTGTTTATCGCTTTGTCATCGACTTACGTGAGAAAAACAAAATAGTAGTTCCCCAGTTTCCTGTGGTCCCAGATATCATCACCCTACTTACTATGGTTCCCCCGTCTGCATGTTTTTTCTCTCTCATCGACTTAGAAAATGCCTTTTTAGTATACCAGTCGATGAACAAAGTAGGGATCTTTTTGGATTCTCATTGGCAGGACGAAGTTTCCGGTTCTGCAGAGCTCCACAAGGATATACAGAGAGCCCCATAATTTATAGTCAGGCCCTCAAGGGCCAACTTGATTCCCTGACCCTACCCCAAGGTACCACATTACTCCAGTACGTTGATGATTTGCTTATAGCGGCAGACACCGAGGCATTATGTAAAGAAGCTACAATGAAATTGCTCCTGCATCTGGCACAGTTCAATCACAAAATTTCCCTCTCCAAACTCCAATATTGTCGACATGAGGTGACCTATCTAGGTCATCTCCTGTCGAAGGAGAGACGCCGCCTCACCCCTGAACGAATACAAACAATCAGTAAAATGCCCACATCAAAAACTCAGAAAGAGGTACGTGCTTTTATTGGTATCACCTCCTACTGCCGCCAGTGGATACTTTTTCTTTACTCATTAAACCTCTATTGAGCCTCACACTTAAAGACGTTCCCCACCCATTCCCTTGGACAAATGAGTGCCAGCATGCATTTGAAGAACTGATAACAGCCTTGTGTTCGGCCCCGGTGCTAGGCCCCCCTAGTTATCAGAAGCCCTTCACTCTTTTTGTACACGAGCATAATGGTTGCGCATTGTCAGTGCTAACACAGTATTTTGGTGACAGACAACGCCCCTGTGCATATTTTTCTGCAGTACTAGACCCAGTGGTCCGCGCACTACCCAGTTGCTTGATAGCAGCAGCTGCAGCTGCCATATCCATTCGCCAATCTGCTGGCCTGGTCCTCGATACTGCACTTACAGTTATGGTTCCTCACGCAGTTGACACTTTATTAAATAGAACAAAACCTCAACATCTTACTAGTGCACGTTTGTTCGGATATGAATTGACTCTCTTAGCCAGTCATATCACCATCCGCCGCTGCACTACGCTAAATCCAGCAACATTGTTACCCTTTGTTGATGGTGACACTAATTCTGATGCGCATGATTGTGTCCTCCGGACGGAGGAAGAAACTAAAGGCCGTGTGGATTTGACTGACACACCCCTCACTGACCCTGATGGTACCCTGTATGTGGATGGTTCTTGCTTCAATCTTCCTGATGGTAGCACAACTGCTGCCTATGCTATCACCATGTTACAGACAGTAGTGGAGAGTGAGAGAATACCTTACCAATCAGCACAGGCCGTTGAGTTAGTAGCACTGATAAGAGCGTGTGAACCGAGTACGGGGATGGCCGTCAACATCTACTCTGACAGCCAGTACGCCTTTGGCGTGGCCCATAATTTTGGGCGCCTTTGGGCTGAGAGGGGATTTTTTACTTCTCACGGTACTAAAATACAGCATGGTCATCTGGTCAGCTGGCTGTTAGAAGCATTGACTCTTCCTTCAAAGATAGCTGTGGTCAAATGTAGCGCCCACAAGAAAGTGACTGATGACATAGGAAGGGGTAATGCATTTGCTAACCAGACTGCAAAGGAAACAGCTAGAGATGTCTCTACCCGTATGTATGTAGCTGGTCCCTCAAACTGGGTACCGGAGAAGGGGATGCATGAGGATACTATTGAGAATGTGAAGGAAATACAGGCAGAGGCTACTGGAGAGGAAAAGGCTCTCTGGGAAGAGCAAACAGGCCTATTAAATGAGAATGGCTGATGGACGGATCTGTCTGAACAACAGCGATGGTTGTTACCCGATGCCTATGTATTGCCAGTGGTCACTATGGCTCATGGCTCGGCTCACATTAGTGCAAAAGGTATTTGCAAATTGCTAGCTCCGGTATGGCAAAACAAACACATCCCAAAATATGCTGAGACGTTAGTCAGGAATTGCATGATTTGTTTGATGCATAACCTGGGAAAAGGCACACCAACACCTGCTGGGAATTTTGCACACCCATCTTACCCCTTCGAAGTGCTCCAAATAGATTACATACAGATGGAAAGATGCAACAATCTCCGATATGTCCTGGTAGTTGTGTGTGCCTTTAGTAAGTGGATTGAGGCCTACCCCCTTAAGGACAACACTGCTATAAGCACTGCCAAAATACTGTTGAAGGAATTTTTTCCCAGATTTGGGATGCCCAGAATTATCTGGAGCGACAACGGAAGCCACTTTACAGGAGAAATAATGAAGAAAGTGTGTGTAGGGATTGGAATCAGACAGAAATTCCATGCCGCCAATCACCCCCAGTCAGCGGGTTTGGTTGAGCGCCACAATGGAACACTGAAATTGAAAATGGCAAAAATTCAGGCTGACACAGGACTGTCTTGGCCAGAAGCCCTGCCCCTTTCCCTCCTATCAACTAGAGCCACGGCACATTCTTGTACCGGACTATCTCCGTACGAAATAGTGTTTGGTCGGCCAGCAAATGTTTGCGGAGTACCCCGCCCAAAAAGATATTCTGATATTGAATACACGTTGTTGATTGATTACTTACATGAATTGACCACTAACTTACGTCTCATTCATCGTCAGGTACAAGATATCCTGCCACCCAAACCCGAGGGCCAGGTCATACCATCCTGCCAGGCGACTGGGTTTGCATTCGCAACTTCCAGAGAACTAAGAACTTGGAGCTGAGGTGGAAGCCGCCCCAGCAAGTGTTGCTGGCTACTAGATCTGAGGTGAAGGTGACAGGAAGAAAAAACTGGGTCCACGGAGTGCACTGCAAGAAGGTGCCTTTACCGCTTCCATATGACCGGTGGGTCAAGAAAGGCCTGGGAGACGACGGATGTGGGAAAGTCCCGCGCTTTGTACCCTTCAGTGATGCCAACATTGCCTGGGCTTCATCTGAACGAGAGGACGACGACATCCTGCAATCTGCCGTTCCTCCGCATCTGAGGTTGCAGGACACTCAACAGCCATAGCCTTTGTTTTCTGATCAAACAACGCCCAGGTCCCCCCGATACAACCTCTGACCCAGAAAAAAGGACTGAAGAGACAAAAGTCTCTGCCCTCTGCTTGACATGGTCTGACAAATCGCTGCAGGGCTGTGATACACCGGCGCATTTGACCGGAGCCGGTACAGCGGACCGGAGGGTGCCAATAGGACTGACGGAATCACTGACCGGCGAAGCAACCACCAATCACAGGCAGTAACTAGGGAAGACCAGGTGAACCAGACGATGAACAAAATGAACACTGAAAGCTTGAAGAGCAAAGAAATGAAAAAACAAGAGTACATAAAGACAGTATGTGGCCGGTACTCGATCTGTCTAATCATACTAATGACTATTTCACTGGTACTGGCCTGCATCGGGTGGGTAATACATGCTGCCCTTGCAGCACCTGAGTCTCCTACCTCTACAGAATCACCTCATCAACATGTGTCATTTCCCACCCATGAGAAAAACAGAAGGACAGGTTTCTTCAACAACACCTTCATTCAAATGTTACACCAGCACCAACTTGTGGTGAACACAACAAACTGTTGGGTATGTGGGTTGCTGCCCCATACTGCAAGCACTGGGATGTCCCTGATTCCTGCTCCTTTTTCTCGAGCTGGTTCAGCCTACAGCTGGTACACTGTGTTCTTCTACGCATTCTATTCAGGTGACACATCCACACGATCCCTGGGGAAGATCAGTAGCAGACAAGCATTCCGCCACATCATGGCTGCGGAGTGGCCAAGCATGGATAAAGATTCAGCAGAAAAGAATGAATATGAGAACAATCATGGGTCCTTTTATCCATCGAACATCTACAATGGTGGGGGAAAGAAAAGACTGCCACCTCTCAGGGATCTCCCTGTCTACCCACATCCCGGAAAGTACTGTATGAAAGGCAATGGAACAGTGGTGGTGGGGCAAAGTGACTCCGCCTACACGCTCCAGCTCAATGGTTCGACTCTCCCAGCTCTGGTGTCCTCACTGAATACGTACTTTGTGTGTGGGAACAAGGCCTACACCTGGCTGCCCAAGTCCTGGGACGGCACCTGTTACATTGCATGGTTACTCCCCCCCCACCTACACAGCCGATGCAACACACCACATCCAGAAGAGAGGTGTGATTGACGCTGAAGACACAGCTGGCCAAGAGTTTGGGGAGTTGGCTAAAGGGTTCCTCCCCTTTTGGGGCCCTATGATCAACAGTTGCAATCTGCGACACCTCACAAGGGTGGTAGAGGCCTCCATGAACGCAACTGCCGGTGCCATCAGTAATATCACGGCGAACTTCAAGCAGACCGCCTCATGACTTTACAGAACAGAATGGCGCTTGACATCATACTGGCAGACCGTGGGGGAGTCTGTACATTGATCAGGACAAGCTGTTGCATCTACATCCCTGATAATGCACCAAAAGTCTATCAAGCAATACAGAGACTGCATAAAATAGCTTCCGACATCCATCAGGACGAGGGTTCATGGTCCCTAAGTGGCTGGTTTTGGAGCATGGTATCTCAGTGGGGATGGAAGATAATGATCTTCATTGCCAACATTGCAGCTGCATTGTTCTCTTGCTGCCTCTGTGTTCAATGCATGCCCGCGCTATGTGGGCTCTGTGCAACTTCTTTGACACCCAAGCAAATGAAATTACGCTATCACAATGCCATGATGATGATCGAGAGAGAGGTCCAGGAAATGATGGACATTGACCTAGACGACGATTGATTGTTGCCTCTGCATGGCAAAAGGAGGGACTGTTGAACTGTATTTTAAAATGACCCACATGACTCCATTTTGTGTTGCCATGCTCTCGGCAACCTGATGAAGAATTGCTTTCTACGTCCCTGTTGAAACTTGTCCAACCCTCCCTGCTCCTTGTGGTCGAGCCGATTCCGAGAAGCTGCCTGTGTGCCTCACCCCCCCAGTTGTTCCAGAGACTCAGCAACATCCTCTCCATTGTTGGTAACTCAGCCTGTCACGACCAGCTGCCCTGTGACCACACCAACTGGTAGAGGAAGCACGAGGCTGTGCCCTGTGACCACACCAACTGATAGAGGAAGCACGAGGCTGTGCACTGTGACCACACCAACTGATAGAGGAAGCACGAGGCTGTGCCCCATGACCACACCAGTTGGGCAAGGAAGCACAGGGCTGCGTACATTGTGCAATCAGAGACAGATGTTCCCTGGCCAAGATTGCACCACACAAGACTGACGAAGAACTTGTCAGATGAGGAACTTATCTGAATAAGGAACTTGTACTGTGCAAGTGGGCATGGCTAGCGCTATAAATATGTGTAGGCTGCGGAGTAAAGCAGCAGTCTCCGTAGAATTGTCTTTGTACCATTCTGGGACCCTGTCCTTAGCTCGAGCTAATAAATAACTTACTTCCCTCCACGGCTGGTTGTCCTGGTCTTTTTGGTAATGTATGATTAAAGCGAGAAGAACCCGTAGATTCTAGGTTTCCCCTGCACCACTGGCTTTGACTCTCCTAGTGGGGGAGGGGGTCTCCAAAAAGCCGGTTCTACACAAGCGGGGTCCACTCCACAGCCACAAAGCCCACAATAATCTGAACAGGTGCCACCACACCAGGACCAGGCCCCACTCACTGCAGCATTGCCTCTAAGGGCCGTCATGATTTGGGCACGCCGGTGTTCTCAGGTGTTACCGCCCATCAGGCACTCTGCTGGGTGGAGCAGGGAACAGCGCAGGAACTTCAACCAGGCAAGGCCCCCACCGTGATTCTCTGGGCCGCCCTGCCCCAAAGTTGATATGCCACTGATCTCCGGCTCCGTCCCCTTCTCGTTGCCCAGATGTCCAGGAGATGCTGGGCGCTCAGAGCCTCTGTCCCCCTGGCTTTGGTGCATCCACCGGGCGCCAAACCTTCAAGAACTGCTGACTCTATGAGCCCGGATAAACAGGGTCCTGAGGCCCAGGGAAGATGGCGGTGGCGGCTTCTCTGCTCGCACTCTCCAGCAGGGATGTGGCTCACAGCGTCATCGGAAGTCCCCCACTATCAAGAGAGTCCTCCAAGGCCACAGGGGTGGCAGGCTTCCAGTTTGCCGCTGGATTGGTGTAATATGGGCCCCGGTGCAGTGGAATGCAACAGGAAAGGCCTTGGGGATCCAGAGCTCCTGGTTAACACATCCTATGCCATTTTGAGTCAGGCCATGCCCCCTGAAAAGGACCTTTTCGAGGTGGATTATTTCATGCACCAAATTGTGCTGTGCCCTCACACACACAACGAACAACCAAAAGACATCCGGGCTCTTTCCAGAAGATCCAGGTCTTCTACCTCAGGAATGGCCAGGAGACTTCTCATGGCAAAAATCTGTAGAGTGGCAAAAGAGTTTCCCTTCATACTTTTGCTAAGCACTTCTGCTTAGATTCAGAAGTACAATAGGATGGGCATTTTGCACGTTCTGTCCTACACGACTTCCTTGCCAGACCATCCCTTTCAGGCCCCCCTTCATGTAGAATACTGCTTGGTAATCTGTTCAAAAGGTTGGAATCGGCAGGTAGAGGTGTCCTTCAGAAGAAAAAGTTACTTACCTCCAGTTGCTATCTTCTGTTTTAAGATTTTCCTCTGATCCCATTCTGCTCCACATCTTGAAGGATGGATATAGGCCATGTCCATAAGATCCCAATACAATGGCTGGATTGTGTCCTTGATGTCCTTCTCGAACTTTCGCCTCAATGGTGTACTAAAAATGGGTGGGAATCTGGCATCAGGCTGCTGGGGTGGGCGTTTAGGACTCCAGGGATGACACAAGGGCATTGCTTCTTGTGCCATTATGGAGCCAGCTCTCTCCACCAGCATAGAAGACCTATGAAACGTTTCTGGAACCAGTGTAGCGCCAGGGGTATTCAAACGGTGAGGAATCTGTAAGTAGACAGAGTATCCTCCAGAAGGATTAGTAACTTTTTATTCTGCCAAGGTTACTGTTTGTGTTTGTTAGTCTGGCTTCCTGCTCAGAAATCTGCCTTATTAGCAGTTAAGAAATACTACCATTCCTGGACCCTCCATTTCTCACCAATTTGCCTCTTTCTGTTGGGAACTCCCTTTCCACTCATTTGGAGTCACTCTGCTGAAAATTGGAGCCTCGGCCTTTTCTCAAGGCACCTGCTGTTGATGTGGCTTCGCGTTCTCTTGCCATGTACCTGTGCACGCCTCCTTACAGGCTCATTAAAGAATTCTTGAAAGCTTTTTCAGGTCTTTTCCTCCAAAAACAGAGCTGTTGCCAATTTGGGAACTAAATACATTTTACCAGTGTTAATGAGACTATTCTTCAAACCAATTCATAGGACCCGGACCCCCCAGTATTGTCCCCACCTCCCCTTATTTGACATTAGCATGCAAACCCACAATGAAATCACCATGAGATTTACGTGGGATAAAGAACGGCCATGTTTATTCACAAACAATGCATAAACATGACAAGCAATTTACATGCATAACTGATATTTCAAAATCACACTTTTAATATCGACTTGATGATGGTTCTTCTCATGTCCTCCGGCACCAAGGGAGGAGCCCCATCTGGTTCGCATCTCGCAACTGGGTATCCTACGCCAGGTGCCGCGCACCTGCCCCTTAGAGTGGTGGGCCCCAACCTCTGATCCTTGTCCGCCATTACCAGGGCCCACCCCTCGACCACCAGGCTGCCCAGGGACCCAGGAGGCTCGAGATCTGTCGCCCTAGCCTCCCCAGCCGGTGGTAACTTCCTCCCAGCGGAGAGCTTACCATATCCCCCCTCGGTGCTGGCCAATGGAGTACGCAAGGCGGACTCCCGTCCATTGTGTTAGTCACTGTTACTGATCGCAGGTCCCTTTACCGCAACACGCACCCATAACCACTAATCTCAGGGACGGGTGGGTGGGAGTTCTCGAAGGTCGGGGTTCCAAAGGAGGGGGGAAGCCAGCATCAGGGCCGACGTGGGGTCCGGGTGACTGGAGTGGTAACGGGGACAGAGACCAAGGCCCCGGGGCTTGGACCCTAAATAGGCCACAGGTCTCCGCCCCCCCCGCCACTCCGGAAGTGCGTCACCCCGTGACCCGGAAGTGAAAGGCAGCCGGCTGCCCATTGGACTACCCGGCCGCCCAACCACAAGAGGCCGGAGGCGGGGCCCGGGGGGCCGGATCCTAAGTGCGCGCGTCTCGATTTTCCGCGCTTGGCATAGGACCCGGACCCCTCAGTATTGTCCCCACCTCCCCTTATTTGACATTAGCATGCAAACCCACAATGAAATCACCATGAGATTTACGTGGGATAAAGAACGGCCATGTTTATTCACAAACAATGCATAAACATGACAAGCAATTTACATGCATAACTGATATTTCAAAATCACACTTTTAATATCGACTTGATGATGGTTCTTCTCATGTCCTCCGGCACCAAGGGAGGAGCCCCATCTGGTTCGCATCTCGCAACTGGGTATCCTACGCCAGGTGCCGCGCACCTGCCCCTTAGAGTGGTGGGCCCCAACCTCTGATCCTTGTCCGCCATTACCAGGGCCCACCCCTCGACCACCAGGCTGCCCAGGGACCCAGGAGGCTCGAGATCTGTCGCCCTAGCCTCCCCAGCCAGTGGTAACTTCCTCCCAGCGGAGAGCTTACCATATCCCCCCTCGGTGCTGGCCAATGGAGTACGCAAGGCGGACTCCCGTCCATTGTGTTAGTCACTGTTACTGATCGCAGGTCCCTTTACCGCCACAAGGGTGGCCAAGGCCCTCAGGTCTGACACCCTCCCCACCTGCGCTCAGACTAACAGACCAAAGTTCCTTGATAAAATTATCTGCGCCCAAGTCAGATAGCTGTACACCAACGTGGTGATACCCTGAGATCATCTGGTCATGGCAATAACGCAAGTGGCCCTTCACTGCGCACAACCTTGCCAATTCTTAATAAACTTTTATCCTAGACGTCCACTATCTTCCTCAGCAAGATTCTACTCTTCCCGCACGAAGTGCCTTCTAGCTCGCATCTTTCCTGCTGAGCATCTGCGCAAGGTGCCACCACCCTGTGCCTATGAGGATTGGGCCCCAAACGTCTGATCCTTGTCCGCCTTCCCCCAGGGGCCCGCCCTCAGACCACCAGGCTGCCCCGGGACCCAGGAGGCTCGCAACTAGTAGCCCTAGCCTCCCCAGCCGGGGCCATATTCACAGTAGAGAGCTTACCGTCTCCCCCCCATCTGGATGAAAGAACCCAACCCTTTAGGTCAAGCATCCGTACCAGCGCCTGATCACCGGATTCCATCCCTGCAATAAATTACCTCACCGGAAAGTTTTGTGTAGAATGAGACACGAGCGGCCCTTCGCTGAGCACAACCCGGGCCATTCCTTGCGATACCTCACCTCACCCGCCATCCTTCGGTGCAGAACGTGACGCGAGCGGCCCTTGGCTGAGCACAACCCGGCCCCATTCCTTCTTGAGCCGTCTCCCCAAGACATTCCAGGCTCATGGCCATGATCCGGAGCCCTTCGTCCCGCGTTGTATCATGTCTGACATTTTATTGCTCGCCTGCCAACTGGCGAGTGCCCCCCGTACCCCTACCCTCTCGGTAGGGCAACCTAATGCATAGGAGAGAAATGGAAAATTAGGCGTCGACATGTCCACATTGCACGCATCATTTAACAGCCACCCCGGCTGAATATGAAGTATTGGCTGAGTGAGTGCCCAAAGTATTCATTGTACATGACCTGCAGACCAAGCGCTCTCCCTGTCTGGGAGTTTCCCGCCCTGCCTTTATTTTAATATCACAGTCGAGGATGAAATGATGCCGGCTGCTTGTCAACATTGTATCTGCGGAAGGGGTAAGTAATAATACCTCACACTGCTTATGAGGATGGTGCACTTGTGGATGGCCTATCACCTTCTGATTAGGCTTTAAAAAAAAAAAAAGGACAACCAAAAGCATCACCGCCGGCTCAGTGATGCCAATGTACACTGGTTGGGGTGGTGCTAGAAGCCCCGAACCTTTTCGTTGTATCTACAGTAGAGGTGTGTTATAACACACCACTCCGTGCTTGTGAGGACAGTGTGATAATAGACTACTTAAAATTCGCCAACAGTCATGTAGAGGTTTTACTATGTCTGTAGAAGGACTTATCACTAAACATCACCCAGCACTTGAGAGGAGAGAGAGATCCGGCCTTGTGATTGAACTGTAACGAGGACATGTACAAACACCCCCATGGGCACGCGAGGCCTGTGTACACTGCCTGGGGTGAGGTGAGTGTTTCTGAAAAGTTCGCACTGCCTCGCTAGGAGAGCCATGTAATAACTTATGACTTTGCGCTTGACGAGAGTGTGATCTCAATATGGATTAAACTGACTGGCATCACTGAGGGATGCGTATCCCCTTGGGCTCACGAGACCAGAGTCCAATAGCTGCAGTGATATTAGAAGCTGTGCAAACCTTCCATTCCATCTGTAGAAGAGACATGTAGAACACCACCATGTGTGGATCAGGACAGCGTGAGCCTATATAGTCGGTACCCAGATTACCCGGACATGCATAGGGCAAGGTTCAAACCAGTAGAATACATCAAAGGTACTATGTTGTTTGCTCCGTTCGAATATGGGAATATCTGGACATTAAATGAATCATGACTGAAAATTATGTTATGAATGCGTTTTGTTCAACTGTAGTGAAAATATTGGTTTATATTATTGATGGACATTGTGTACTGTACAAAGGTAAAATTGCCATAACAGTCGCTAAAGTGCAAAGAGGATAGGTCGAATAGACTTGTAGTAGTATGTCCAGTATCACCCAGAGCCTGAGAACGCCCGTCTGCCAGGATGGAAGAGATCTTTGAGGAATCTATTCCTCTGATTGTACCATAAAGGGGGGTGCATATTCTACCTCCCTGCTTTCGACATGAGACCAGAGTGCCAGGCCCTAGCCTGTAAGGTTCCGATGTTAACCAAGAGGGTGTATGCACTAAACCACACTGTGAGGCTCTAAGGCAACGATGGGAGAGTACTGTAGGACGGCTTAATGCTTTCTAGCAATAACTGTGTAGAGTCCATGTAACGTCATGAGTTCCTGTGAGACCAGTGTGCACTCACCAGGATGACCCTAAGCAGCCTCCATCATCCTGTCTGCACCACAAGAGGGTATATGTTTGATTAAATCTGTGCTCGGTGAGATTAGAGTACCACAACAGGAGTGGCGTTTGGCGAGTACGCATGTTCCCTCCGGTATATACTACCTGCCGAAATTGGCCCCTGTCTTACCCCTAGGCGCAAAAGTCCCGCTCTCTAACTTTGCGTGACTGACCTGCATTTGGACAAGGGACCGCGAGAATTCTACCCTTGAACCCACATGAGTATCACAGTTCACGCCGCCCAATTGGACTACTTACAAACAAAAACCAGAAAGACACTTGTGAAAAGCGTGCCGGTGTGTTGCCCACCGCGTACAAGGTGTGGTGGGCGCCGTCATCTTAATCAAACAATGCCAGTACTCCTGCTGGAAATGAAAGCTTCGAGGCGCTACCTGGTGTAAAAGCGGCAGATATGTTGGTGCTCTCTATGCCGGATGA